>NW_026606104.1:9070000-9670000 GCF_029834395.1 Sorex fumeus
CATTATACAATACTGCCTAATCCCTTGTTTCATCTCTGTATTCCCCAGAAAAGTGAGATCATCCTGAATTTGTCCTTCTCCCTTTGACTTCTTTCATTTGATATGATACTCTCCGGTTGAGCCTCAGTTTTCTTGCCAGGGGTGAGAAGAATAAAGTCATCACTAACTCATTTATTGAGTGTGCTAAGTACACACCTAACATGACTAAGGTTCTTGGAATTGGGATGATAAGTGAAAAGAAGTGCAATTTGATATAAATAAGAGTTAAGTTCCTATTGCATATTTCTAGACAAAAACCAAAACCAAACCCAACCTACATCTAAATACATATCCCAATACTTCTGATATTAATCATTTGCATTCATTCATTCATTCATTCATTTCCAACTCACGAGCCTGGCAGCTGAGAGCACAAAGCAGGACTCAGCCTGGGCAGGATGCCCTCACTCACAAGGCACATTTATAATACCACCACTCCTTCTACCAACTCCTGCTACCTACATCCTCTCCCCTCCTCATGCACACACCTATCAGGACACTTTAGATCTCTAGGGCATCTCATGTACATCTTTGAGATGTGGGAGAAAAATCCAGTACTATAGACAATTTAAACAAACATGAGGGGATGTGTGGAGTCTGCACAGCAGGTGGTCCTGGCTGGGAATCTGTTTCACATCAGCATTATTGGAGAACCTGCTGTACTTTCTAATCATCAGGTACATATCTAAGTTCTTACACATAGCTAACTTAATCGCAACAACCATTTGTGAAGTGTATTTGTTAAAATTGATTCTTAAAATCATTTTGGGTTTGGTTGTTTTGGGCAGTCAGACATGGTAGCACTCAGGGATCACTCCTGGCTATGCTCTGGGGAGCACATGTGGTGCAGGGGATTGAACTGGGGTTGGCCACATGCAAGGCCTTAAAGTCTCTGACCGGATTAATAATTAAAATCTTAACTTTTTATTTATTTTTGGTCTTGAGTCACACCCTGCAGTGCTCAGGGGATATTTGTTTTGGCTCTGTGCTCAAGAGTGATCCCTGGTGGTGCTCAGAGATTGACAGTGGTGAAGGGAATTTGAATTGGGGTTGGATACATGCAAAAGAAGTGGCATCCCTCCTGTACTATTACTCTGGCTCACTGAAATCTTGACAAGCTTTGAGCTAGAAGAGCTGTGAAAAATTCTGGTCTCTGCTTCCACCTCCCCTCCACTTTTTTCCTCTGAGAACCTTATTTGGAAAAAAGTTCTTTCCCATATGTGATTAAGTTAAAAATCTCCAAACAGAATCATCATGGACTATTCACATGGTACTTATAGAAGAGTAAGAATATACCACCCAAAATACATACTATTAGGGGCCTGGATGAATAGCATAGTGACTTAGAATGTATGTATTAGAAGCACACTGTTACCATGTCTTTCCCTAATGCTGCTACTTGTGAAGAACAGCAAAGTGCATGTCTTACATGACTCACATAACACCTGTGTTCCATTCTAGCACTGCACAAAAATAACACAGTGATGTTACAGAGTTCCTGCCTTGCATGTAGAGGTCCTGAGTTCCATTCCCAGCACCCTTCTGCACAAGGAAGGAAGGAAGGAAGGAAGGAAGGAAGGAAGGAAGGAAGGAAGGACGGACATAAGGAAGGAGAGAAGGAAGCCGGAAGCCGGAAGGACTATCTCTGTTAGGGCAGCTCCATTTCTGACCCAATGTACTGAAAAGACCTACTCTCCTATCACATTTCACAGAGATGCAGAATGTTAAGTCCATCCCTTCGTTATTGTGCTTCCCTGGCAACTTCTATGCCTGACCTTCTCCTTCACTTCTCCCAACTACCCTGTCTATTCTGAGATTTCCTGACATAGACTGTGAAGTCACGCAGCAGAGTCACTGCATCATTCCAGGTCTCTCCTACATCCACTGCAGGAGGTAAAATGTTATTAATAAACTTCCTTTTTGGCTTTTCAATTTGATGCTCATTTGAATTTTTGTTTTGCCTCTGAAGAATGCAGAAGGGTACAAGATAATTTCCTTTGAACACCAAAGGCCTCAAGGACAAGAATCTTTATAAGACATGCAGACAAAAGTGGAGAAGGCATGTGAGGACAGAGGCAAGAACCGTGATGAAGGCCACTGGCCGTGGAGACAAAAAAAGCTAGGCAAAGCTCACCTGAAGCTCAGGGGCGGGGGGGCGGGGGGGCGGGGGGGGCGGGGGGGGGCTATGCTCCCCTGACACTTGTTTTAAGTTTTCTTTTCTCGGGGGCTGTGAGAAAAGTTTTCTCTGTAGTGTTGAGGCCAACAGGTAGATGGCAATTTGTTGTGACAACCCAGTTAGCTCACGGAGAGAGAAAGGAGTGTGAGATGACTCCCAGTGTTTGAGACCTTTGCTGCTGTTCATTTTCTGACTTGGGGAAGTCTGTGGGGGTGGGGGGTGGGGTAAAGGGGTGAGGTGCGGTTCAAGAGTTCTAGTTTGGACAAGTTTAAGGGGCCAGGGACTTAGAACACCTGCCTAGCCAGCACAAGACCTTGAGTTTGATCCCTAGTGTCTGACATGTGCAAAGTCAGTCCTCCAGCACAGTGCTGTCTGAGGTCACTACACACACACACACACACACACACACACACACTCACACACACACACAAAGGCACAAAGGGACTTCCTGCAATACCACAGCCAGGTGTGGTCAAGCACTGCAACCAAAGGGGTCTGAGACCTGTTGACCACCAGAACTACAAGTTTCAGGCACATTAGTGCCAAGAAGTTAGACTTCTGGAAAGCTTCTGCGTAAGCATCACCATGACCTGATGGTATATCTGAGCACCTCAGTTGTGGGGAACAGCACCCCCATAGCACCACAGCCTGGTATGTGACCTCTGACCAAGGGTTACCACCACAATAACAGGGAATGGAGAAGAGAGAGGAGGGGAGGGCTGTAGAGAGGAAAGAATGGAGAAGAGAGGCAAGGAGAGTCATGAAGGGAAAGGGAGGCGAGGGGGAAGGGGAGGGAACAGAATGGGAGGAGAAAGGGGAGAGGACTGGAAGGGAAGGAAGAAAGAGGCAGAGAGTAGAGGGGTGAGATGGAATGGGAAGAAGGCGGGGGAGAAAGAGAAAAGTGGAGGGGGAAAAGAGAATGAAGAGAAAGACTTCATGGTTTATCCACTCTTCTCACACCCCCATTTAAGGAGCCCCATGTGCCCCATCCCAGTAACATGCAAATGTTATTGTAGAATGTGCTTGGGCTTCTTGAAAGAAGGAGAAAATGCAAAAAAATAAAATCACTTTAGATAAAAATAACACAGAGATTAAATTTAATAAAATTACCAACAACATTCATTTAGTGGGAAAGTAAATAACTTGTCTCAAACAGCTCAAATGGGGTTTTTTGGAGGCTGGAGGGTGCTTTTTTTTTTTTTTAAATATTCTGTCTCCAATGAAAGGCTTTATTGCTCAGAGTGATGAAAATATGGTGTCCATCTGTACATTTGTTTTCTCCTGGCTTGTGTTTAATTATCCACAAAGTAAAAATGTGCAAGATGTTTCATGTTCTTCCCTTTTAACTGCCAAAATAGCAATTTCTGAGGCATTCACAGAATTGGTTGTGATCCCTTTGAAAGTTTTATTAACAGAGTTGGAGTATGTTTTTAATCTTTTGTAGTTTGATCACTAAAGTTTGTTTTCTGTGATTCAATCTTGCTTCTGCCATATTTTAGATAAACAAGGAGTCAGCAATTTTTACCTTGTACTTTTAAAAAATGCAGAGCTGTGGTGATTAATGAACAAAATATAATAAATCCAAAGATACTTCTTTGTCTAGAGTGAAGAGGAAGTCTTGAGACCCTTTGAGAGATTAGAATCTGCATTCATTTTAGTGTAAACATCAGACATTCCACCATGAGCATTTTTCTTCTAAAAATATTCTGTATATGAGTGCTATATTTTCTATGTATTTATGGATGCAGAAATGTAAAATGCTTGCTTTTCAATCTCAGTTGATATTCTGAGGCAGCAGTTGAAACTTAAAGCAGGAAGTGTTTTTAGTATAACATTTTTTAAAAAAATGAAAGCTTGCATGAGAAAGTTTGATGTGCTTCCTACGGCTAATCTGGTAACCTAATTACCTTTACCATTTCATTTTTTCAAAGTTTCATCCTAGTAACACGGGTCTCATTTTTAGGGCCTGTTTAAAGTGATTGGGGCACAAATGATCAGCTCTTAGTAGTTGCATAGACAGAAGAACAAGATGCCTTGTCTTCTGGATGAATCTATATGAAACTATATCTCAAACAAAACAGCATTCTATGTTCATGTTTGAAAATAGACATTGCTGTTTCAGGGCAATGCTCAAACAGAAGGGACTCAAGAAGAACTAAGGTTAAAGCATTTTGTTGAAATAATGCAATATTATATTTAACTTAAGATTTAATTTTTTTTATATTATTATAAGTTTCTTAGGGATGGAGTCTCTGTAGCGGTGCTCAAGAGATCTGCGTACCCCACTGAGGGTTCAAGGCCAACCAGGCTTAGTGATTCAATGTAAGGTCACAAGAAGATACTGCAGTGCTGCCAGGAATTACCTAGGTTGCCTTGGAAAATGCTCAGGGGACCATGGTTAGAACCTTGATGGTGTACACGCAAGGCTTGTGCCCTAATAGATGTATTATCTCCTGACCCCAATTTCTGATTGTTTTGACCCTGTAAAGACAAAGCCTCAACACTTTGTTTCTTTTTTATTGCTAACATTATGTTCTAATCAGCACAATACATTTATAAAACAAAACCAGTCCATATTTAAGCAAATCTCAGTGGTGTTACCAGGTTTTACCGTGACACAGATCCTTGAAGCATTGAAGACAATGCCAGGGTGTAGGTAGTAAGCAACTTCTGAACCTCAAGGTTCTGAAGGAAGGGGTTTCAAATAGTTATCAAGAACCGCTTTCCATCATTCTTTTAGTCACCAATTGAGCAAGTATTTTCACAAATCCAACACAGTTCAAGTTACTGAGGACACAGAAATAGACTCAAGAGATCGAAATGCAGCCACAAGGAGCTCTGCTTCTGGAAGATGGAAATGAAATGCTTACTAGTTAACTACACCCCCGACCCCCAGAATTTAAGAATAAGTCACAAAGTAATACAATAACCTCTAGCTCTTTAACACAGATCCTCATTACATCCAGCGTAAAAAAAAAACCTTGAGAAATAAATATATCACAACGTGTTATTTTCTGGATTTAAACAAGTGAAAATTTAAGTAGAGTGTTTGCCTTGCATATGGCTCATCCGAGTTGGTGCACTGAAATCCCTTAAGTCTCTCAGAGGTTTCCAGGAGTAATTCCTGACTACGGAGCCAGGAGTAAACCCTGAGCATCACCAGGTGCCTCTCCCTGCTGCCTCCACCCCCAAATACTAAACTAAAAAAGAAAAAAAGTGTGAGCGATAGAACAGTGGGTAGGGCCTTTGCCTTGCACGCGATCGACCAGGGGTTCAATTCCTCTGCCCCTCTCGGAGAGCCCAGCCAGCTACCGAGGGTATCACACCCACATGGCAAAGCCTGGCAAGCTCCCCATGATGTATTGGATATGCTAAACACAGTAACAAGTCTCACAATGGAGACATTACTGGGCCCGCTCGAGCAAATCGATGAATAACGAGAGGACAGTGCTACAGTGCTACTTAAAACTATGAAGAGTCCTTCCCCCCACCCCCCACCCTCGCCCAACACTATCATAGGGCCACACCCATCAGTGCTCAGAAGTTCCTGGGACCACACTAGGTAGCTCAGAGGGAACATGCTGTTTCTGGAATTTTCTGGGGTGAGGATCTCTTAGGCATGTGCTCAACCCCATGAGCCATCTCCCCACTCCTGGGAGAAATTATCTTTTAAAGCACGCTAAAACAAACCAAAGAGGATGTACTGTTTGTTTTTGTTTGGGAGCCACACACCTGGTGGTGCTGGGGTTTAGGGAATTGCATCCAACTCTGTGCTGACGTTTGTTCCTGGTACTCCTGTAGCGATGGTGAGTGAACCTCAGTTTCCTGCGTGTCAAGTATACTTGGCAAGCACACAGCTGTTGAACTATTTGTCTGGCTCAAAAGGATGGATTTTTCCTTAAAACCATAGCTATACAACGCATTGGGCCTAGCACACGAAGTGTACTTTAGGCACAAATACAAAACCATGAAGAACCTCCATTCTTCAACCATCGAAGATGCTGCAGAACAATATGGCTTCCTTCAAAGGGTGGGTTCTTTACTAAAGCACCATAAAAAATAAAAAACATAAATGGACGAGTATGTTCAGTTATATATATGCTGAATGGAACCTGAGGAATTATCCACCAGAGCATTTTGTCAGACAGCATTGATACATATTACAACAGTTTATAGTGTCAAAGGAAAAGAAGTATAATCAACTACATTTGAAAACAGTGCTGTCAATTGGGCAGCACACAAGGCAGTGGGGGCTCTTCTGGCCCATTGTTGTGCCCACTTTTCTTTGAAGTGAAAAAAAAGGGAAACAAAGGAGACTTTTCTGAATGCTAATAGGTAATTTATAACAGGATGAAGTATAGACCTTTGTCTTCATCTTTTCTCTTTACCAATCTACAGCTCCATAAAAGCAGTACAACTGTTTGATTGCCCTTTGAATTAAAAATAGAGATAATAATTAACATTTAAAGTAATTCCTAATAACAGACTCTAACGATAGACATTTGATATGCACTTGACTATCTTATGGACATTATATATGGATTTTAACATATAATTTTCACAACAATAATTATTAACCCCATTTTTAAATTTTGACCTTAAAGACTCACTTGGTTGTACTTGGGAGCTACTCTGGGCTCAGTGCGCTTGTTAGTGCTCTGGGAACCATGCACTGCTGGACATCGAACATGGGCCTGTTGTAAGCAAAGCATAGCCTTAATAAAACTTATTTTATGGATGAAGAAACTGAGGTTTAGAGATATGATCTTGGTCACACAGTTAATATGCATAAGCCAAAATTCAGCCTAGAATATAATAGAACGTTTGCCTTTCATGTGTAGGGTTCTGGGTTCGATCACAAAAGTAAATTAAATGATAAACTTCAAATTTGAGATTGTGACATGCTAGTGCCTAGACTTCTAACCTAGTTCTTCTATAAATGTTAGCAAATGTATAGAAGAAAATGGCAGGGAGGTCAACAGAGAAGTGTTGTTACCTTGGGGATATCATCATCTATGACAGGACAACCTGTCTTTGGAAAGAAATGCCCCCAGTGGGATGCACACTGCAGACTGTCCTTCTCTTTCCAGCTGTTGATTCACTGATGTAACTCAAGAGGACCTGAAGAAATGATCCTTCCTCTAGCCACCCTGGTGCCCGTTGGGGTGAGGATCTACCAAGGGTTAACCAGGAAGGTTGCAGAAAGGAGTTGTGTACTGCTTGAGTCATGATTTCAAGAACAGAAACTGGCCTCTTTGAGTCAGTGTTGGCTGAAAATATTAGTGGGAACAGTGTGTTCTCTGGCTGGCACCTTGTCAGTGCTTTTTATTCATTTAAGGACCGATTCTGAGCACCTCGTGTATCATGTAGTTATGTGCTTGGTTGGGAGGATGTAATCACTGGAAATCAAAAGGGAAAAGATAAGGCAGGAATAGATTGAATCTTCAACTAAATCTAATGGCATTTGAAAATGAGAGAGGGACTTTGCAGTGAAATTTAAGTGTTTAAGAAGAAATTTGGTCATTCAAATTGATGTAATGTGGCATTATCTGGGACAGAATCAACAGCTATCTTAGTTATATTGGTGTCTTCCTTTCATGTCTTCTTTTCATAAGATGGTACAAGTAAGGTATTGAAATTCTTTTGGGAGAGCAGGAAGGATATTTGGGTTTGCAACATTTGGGTTATATTTGGCTGTGCTCAAGGACGCTTCTTGGGTCAGGTGAATGAGACCAGTTGTAGTGCAGAGATGCTATCAAGGAAGACCTCAAAGAGAGAAGAGCAGAAGTACTGGTAGATGCGGCAGAAGCCTGAAAAAGTATTTGTAATGCCCGCCTGTCCTTCGCCAACTATAAGACCAAGATGACTGCCCTCCGACGTCCTGATGGATCCATCACATCCTCCAGAACGGCAATGGAGAAGATTATCCATGACTTCTACTCAAATCTCTTTGATAGCCATGTCCACTTGCCGACATAGCAAATTCCACAGGATGGATATGTCGTTCCCAACATTCTCCCTTCCGAAATCCAACACACCATTTCGTCGGTAAAGAAACAAACAGCACCCGGCCCAGACAAGGTCAGACCTGAACACCTGAAGAACCTGCCGTCAGTACTCATCAATACACTGTCTCGGCTCTTCACTCGCTACCTGTCTGAATGCAAGGTTCCGTCCTAATGGAAAACCAGCAGGACCGTACTACTGTTCAAGAAGGGAGACATCCATGACATTGGCAACTATCGCCCGATCTGCCTATTGTCTGTCATCTACAAGCTGTTCACTTGAGTCATCCTGAATAGGGTTGGCAGAACACTAGATGAAGGACAACCATGCAAGCAAGCCGGGTTCCTCAAAGGATTCAGCACCATCGACCATATCCACACGATAACCAAGCTCATTGAGGTTTCTCGGGAGTTCAAGATGCCGCTCTGTTTAACGTTCATTGATTTACAGAAGGCCTTTGATTCTGTTGAGACGGAAGCGGTCATTGAAGCCCTAGCCAATCAGGGCATTCAAGCCCAATACATCAGGATCCTCCGTGAGCTCTATTGCGGATTCACTACCAGGATCTCACCATTCTACAAAGAAGTGATCGTTGATGTCAAGAGAGGGGTGCGGCAGGGTGATACCATTTCACCGAAACTCTTCAGTGCCACTCTCGAGAACATCATGCGACGACTGGAATGGGAAGGAATGGGAGTGAAGATAGATGGTCGGCAACTACACCACCTCCGCTTTGCTGATGACATTGTTTTAATAACACCAAACATCAGCCAAGCAGCACAAATGCTGGCCGACTTTGACCGTGAGTGTGGAAAGGTAGGACTACAGCTGAATCTTACGAAGACAATGTTTATGAGAAACAGCCTTGTTCCTGACACCCCATTCGCTCTCAATGGAACGACCATCTCCGAATGCAACAGCTATGTGTACCTAGGTCGAGAGGTCAACATGACAAATGACCTGGCACCTGAGCTGCGCAGGAGGAAGAGAGCGGCTTGGAACGCCTTCAAGAACGTCGAAGAAATAGCTAAGAGGATGAAGAACCTCCGGCTCTGGGCACATCTCTTTGATTCCACTGTTCTTCCTGCATTAACATATGCCTCAGAGACCTGGGCCCTACGCAAACAAGATGAGAACGCTATTCAGGTCTCCCAAAGAAGAATAGAAAGAGCTATGCTTGGAATATCACGTTTCACTCAAATGAGAGAACGAATCCGGAGTTCTGACATCCGTCAACGATCAAGGATCAGGGACGCTGTCTCATTTGCCAAGGTGTCGAAAATCAGATGGGCTGGTCACGTAATGAGATTTAAAGACGACCGTTGGACTAGAGCTGTTACTGATTGGATTCCACGGGATGTCAAAAGACTGCGTGGCCGCCCACCTACCAGATGGTCAGACTTCTTCGTCAAGATCATGAACGATCGGTTTGAGGCCCTTCATGTTCCCGGAGCAAACAGATGCCATTGGGCTACACTAGCACGCGACAGGGACAAATGGAGATGTTACTGGCGCCCGCTCGAGCAAATCGACGACTAACGGGAAGTTAAGTGATTAAGTGAAGGACGCTTCCTAACTCTGCTCAGCAGTGATCCCTGGTGATACTCAGAGAACCATATGTGGTGCAGAGGATTAAACTAGGGTTGGCCACATGCAAGGCAAGTACTTAGCCCCTATGCTCTCTCTCTCTCTCTCTCTCTCTCTCTCTCGTTCCAGGTAGTGAAATTATTAGCATGGAACAGAGAAAATATTTTGAGACTATTGAAGAAAAATTCTTAGGGAGGGGCTGGGGAGATAGTACACTGGGCAGGACACTTGCCTTGCAGGGATCCTGCCCAAATCCCATCCCCAGATCCCTTTATGGTTTTCTGAGCCCCCTCCAAAAGTGATTCCTGACTGCTGAGCCAGGAGAAAGCCCCAAGCATCACAAGGTGTGGTCCAAAAACCAAAAAAGAAAAAAAGAGGAAAAATTCAATTCTCATAAAATGAGTATAATTAGTTACTATGACTAATGGGGTATACCATCTCCTTTCTCTCTTAAAAGGGCTCTGGAGATAAGCCCCCCAAAGTCTTGGTATTAACTCACTAGTTGCAAAAACTCCCATCACTGCATTATTTCATTTGTAAAAAGTCAGCTTATTACACAATAATTAGCTCATGTTTTATTTTGATGAGTTCCAGATGAGATTTTTGTGCAATATCCTGGTAACTTAGAAAGTCACTCTAGTGTTATCAGCAAGAAGATTTCAAAATTTGGGTGCATCATTCTTGGGAAAACAATTTTCAGATGGCTCATCTCATTCTTGATGTGTTTTCACTGCAAAGAGTGACTTGGCTGAAAACTAATTTTTTCCCATCATTTGTTACTACTCCTTACTTGGGTTGCTTGCCCCCATATATTAAGTTCAGAGTCTGTGTATAGGACATGAATTTCTTTTTTTTAATATTGTATTATAAAACTTATGTAAATATTATTCATTCTTTCCTCCCTGATCACAAACTTGCCCTCACTCCTGGATCTGGAACATAACCAAGCTAAAAGATGAGATCATGTTTGCAGAGCCCAGTGAGGTCTCTGCGGGAATTCTCTCATTTGGGAGGTATCAGTATTTTATGCACTGATAGGCCAGGATGCTGCCAAAGGAAATCAGACGTTTTAAAAATTATTTTCAGCATTAGGACAAAAGAAAGGAAAATTTCTCCTGTGGAGATTTTTTTATATTCAAAATAGTTTATTTTCCCTTCCAATAAACTGTTTTACTTAGCAAACTGGACTCAACCAGAAAGTCATTTGTAATTCAAATAATGCTAATGTCTTTCTTTTATTATATTTTTAGTATTTGTAAGACTATAGTATGTTAACTACTTCCTTCTCATTTTGAAATTGGCAAAATTTTAGGTTACTACTTATTAATTTGATTTGATTTCTGTTTTGTTTTAGAATTACACCTGACAGTACTCAGGAGACTATATGCAGTGTAGGGGATCAAACCAGGGTCAGCCTTATGCAAGGCAAGAGCCTTAACCCTTCTACTATCTCTCTGACTCTCTTCAAATTGGTTTTATTTTAGTTTGGGGACCACATTTGGTAGTGCCTAGGTACTATTTCCAGCGGTTTAGGGAAAAATACGATGCTGGGAATGGAATCCTTATCTTCACATACATATATATACATATACACATATATATGTATATAGTTTTTTGGGTTTTGAGCTACACCCAGTAGTACTTGGGGCTCACTTCTGGCTCTGCACACAAGGATCACTCCTGGTGGGGATCAAGGGTGCCAGGAATCAATCTGGGTTGGGCACATGCAAAGCGAGCACTTTACTCATTGTACTATCTCCCTGGCCTCTGAATTGACTTTAAATATGGAGAAATATTTTCCTCTCTTTCTTTTTCATATGATTATTAAATCATTGTCTGATTGCTTTTTTAATATGGAAAGGTAATTTTGTCTTCCATGTGATTATATACATTCTTTACTGCTTAGTATGCAGAACATGTAAGGATAACCTCCCAACACTCCCCCCTTTTTAAACAGATGTAGCATATGAGAATAACTACAGCCCCTCCTTCACTTTTTTTACAGATGTTTACCACATGTGAAGTTTAACATGAAGAAAAAGCATGAGGCAATAGTTCTCCCGTAAGTGCTCTTTTGCAACATTTTTATGTTGTTCCATGAAAGAGTCCATGCTTTAATAGATACCATGATGTCCATGCTGAGAACTTTGTTCTCTTGCTTTTCCTACTTACTCTTGCATCTTCCTTTGTCAAAAATCAGGTCTTGATTTTCCAGTGAGTCTTCACCTTTCCCTAGTCCACGCAATCCTAATACAATGCCCATAGTTCCTTTAAACAAAGAATCTGGTAAGACTTATTCCTTTGAGATTAATAGCTGCTAGAGAAGAGAAGCACTCTTTTTTTTTTTTTGCTAGTTTTTTTGGTGGGGGGGCACACCCAGCGATGCTCAGGGGTTACTCTTGGCTCTGCACTCAGGAGTTACTCCCGGTGGTGCTCGAGGGACCATATGGGATGAGAATCAAACCCGGGTCAGCCGTGTGCAAGGCAAACACCCTACCCGCCGTTCTATCGTTCCAGCCCAGAGGCACACCTTTTTTTATCCTGGGCTTCCATTTTGAAGAACCACCTAAGCCTGATGCAATGGTCCTAACTCCAGGCTTCAGAAGATGCTCTCAACAGAATGATGCCAACACGTGCAGGAAATGAGAGTCCAGGCAATATTTAACTCCATCTGAAGCTAGATCAACCCTTGGGCTTCTCAGTGACTGGGCCAATACATTCCCTTCTGAATAAACTAATCTGAGCTGGATTTCTGTTACTTTCAACTAAAAAAACTTTGAAAATTATATTCCAGTTGTTTCTAGGAGCTTTTTTGTAGAATCTTTAGGGTTTTCTAAGTATAGTATCATATGGTCTGCAAATAGCGATAGTTTGATCTCTTCCTTTCCTATCTGTATTCCATTGATACCTTTCTCTTGCCTAACTGCAATGGCCAGAACTTCCAGTACTATATTGAATAGGAATGGCGAAAGTGGGCAACCTTGTCTTGTGACCGGTCTTAGAGGGAAGGCTTTCAGTTTTTCCCCATTGAGAATGATACTTGCCGTGGGCTTCTGGTAGATGGCTTTGACTATATTGAGGAAAGTTCCTTCAATGCCTATTTTGCCGAGAGTTTTCATCATAAACGGGTGCTGGATCTTGTCAAATGCTTTCTCTGCATCTATTGATAGGATCATATGGTTTTTATCTTTTCTTTTGTTGGTATGATGGATTATGTTGATCGATTTCCAAATGTTAAATTATCCTTGCATCCCTGCTATGAATCCTATTTGGTCATGGTGTATGATCTTTAAAGACCTCATTATCTGACATGAATCCATAAGGTATATAGAGAAAAATGCAGGCAGAAATCTCCACGACATTGAAGCTAAAAACATCTTTAAGGATGAAACAGCACTGACCATGCGAGTGGAAGCAAACATAAACAAATGGGACTATATCAAACTAAAAAGTTTCTGCACTTCAAAAGAAACAGTGACCAAAATACATAAAGAGCCCACAGAATGGTTAAGAATATTTACCCAATACCGATCTGATAAGGGATTAATATCTAGGATATACAAGACACTAGTAGAATTGTACAAGAAAAAAACCTCCAACCCCATCAAAAATGGGAAGAAGAAATGAACAGGGGTTTCCTCAAAAAAGAAATATAAATGGCCAAAAGGCACATGAAAAAACGCTCCACATTGCTAGTCATCAGGGAGATGCAAATGAAAACAACAATGAGATATCATTTCACACCACAGAGACTGGCACACATTCAAAAGAACAAAAGCAACAGTGCTGGCGTGGATGTGGGGAAAAGGGGACACTCTTTCACTGTTGGTGGGAATGCCCATTAGTCCAGCCTTTCTGAAAAACAATATGGACAGTCCTTCAAAAACTGGAAATTGAGCTTCCATATGACCCTGCAATACTACTTCTGGGAATATATCCCGAGGATGCAAAAAAGCACAGTAGAAATGACATCTGTACCTATATGTTCATTGCAGCACTATTCACAATAGCCAAAATCTG
Source organism: Sorex fumeus (assembly GCF_029834395.1). Taxonomy (NCBI): domain Eukaryota; kingdom Metazoa; phylum Chordata; class Mammalia; order Eulipotyphla; family Soricidae; genus Sorex; species Sorex fumeus. Next base: position 9,083,829 of record NW_026606104.1, read on the forward strand.
GAAACAATCCAAGTGCCCTAGAATAGAGGAGTGGTTAAAGAAACTTTGGTACATCTACACAATGGAATACTATGCAGCTGTCAGGAGAGATGAAGTCATGAACTTTGCTTATAAATGGATAAACAAGGAGAGTATCGTGCTAAGCGAAATGAGTCAGAAAGAGAGGGACAGACATAGGAGGACTGCACTCATTTGTGGAGTATAAAACAACAAAACATGAGGCTGACACCTAAGGATAGTAGATACACGGGACAGATAGATCGCTCCATAGCTGGAAGACTGCCTCATGAGCAAAGGGGAGAAGACAGCTGGAATAGAGAAGAGATCACTAAGAAAAAGATGGCTGGAGGAATCGGCCAGGATGGGAGATGTGTGCAGAAAGTAGATAAAGGACCAAACCATGATAATGTCTCAGGGTCTGTATTGCAAACCATAAAGCCCAAAAGTAGAGAGAGAGATTATGGGGAATCATGTCTGCCATGGAGGCAGGGGGAGAGTGGGAAAGGGGGGCTTTATTGGGGATATTGGTGATGGGAGATGTGCACTGGTGGAGGGATGGGTGTTTGATCATTATGTGATTGTAACCCAAACATGAAAGCTTGTAACTATCTCACAGTGATTCAATAAAATTTAAAAAAAAAGAAAATTATATTCCATTCAGGGGCGAAATGACTAAGCAAGCAAAAGTAACCATGAACAGTTCTGAGTAGTAGAAAATTTTATCAAAATCTTGTTTGGATAAGTAGTAAATTTTTGTTGGTTTAGAATCCTAAATTTAGAAAGCTTAAATAACTAACATTTTCCAGTATCCTAGAGACAAGAGTTAGATAAATAACAGATTCCAAGGTTTATTCAAAGACGTAATTCCAGGTTATGTCAGAGTGTCATTATAGATTCAATTTAATCATCTTCATTTTCTCATTAATAGGTGTTTTTTTAAAGAATAGGTGCCAAGAGATATAATTGCAAGATCCTGTACTAATAATAGATATAACTTTTTGCATGCTCTCTCTGCCAATAAATGGGCAAAGCATGTCTTTATTTTACCAGTTAGTTCTCACAGAAATACTAAGAGGTAGGGTACTATTCACCCTTTACCAGAAAAATGTTAGAGAGGTTGAGCAATGTGTTCACTTTCATAGAGCTGGTAAATAGCAGAACCAAAAATCATAGCCCAGATCTTTCTAATGTCAAAACCTAAGCTTTTACCACTCTTTAAGTTTCTATAGTGCATAGAAATTAATTCAACAGTTGCTTTATTTTTATTTATTTTCATTTCCTCCCTTCCCTTTGCTGTGTGATGATAAGGATAGGGACCAGCACATTGGTTCTGATGCTTGACATATGGTTGCAGTGGACCAGAAACTGGGGGTCACTAACAGGAAGGTGGCCAGGATCACTCAGCATGTGAAGGAATCTGGGAATTTGAACTGGAAACCTCATGCTTGCTAGGCAGGTGCTGCAATCACTTAACCACTGCACAATTATTACTTATTTTACCGTATTTTTGAAAATACATCTGATTCATAATGGATGTTATATATATTCATATATGTTTATAGATAGATCAATAGAACTGATAGATATTAAAGATGTCTATCATAGACATTAGAGATAGCAGATAAGTATCTTTTTGGGTCATACCCGGCAACGCACAAGGGTTACTCCTGATTCGTGCACTCAGGAATTAATCCTGGTGGTGCTCAAGGGACCATCTGGGATGCTGGGAATTGAACCCAGGTTGGCTGCGCGCAAGGCAAATGCTCTATCCACTGTGCTATTGCTCAAGCCCCCAATCTATCTTTTTAAGTTCTTCATTATATACATTATTTACTATAAACCAAATTACAAATTTTTAATTCAGGCGTGGGGATTTGTCTCAGTGGTAGATCACCTGCTTTCCCTGGGTACAAAAATGAAAAAGGAGAAGGAGGCAGAGGAAGAAGAAGAGACAGAGGGAAAGGAAGAGGAGAGGAGGAAGAAAGAAAGAAGAAGAAAAGAAAGAAAAAAAAGAAAAAGGATATTTAAACTTTCTTTTTTTTTCACTGTTATTTGAAAACTCATAGATAATTCAGAATTTGCCATCAAGAATTCAATTTCTGAATTAAAAATTCTCTTAGGGAGAAAGAGGCCCAAGTTAACATAAAAAGAAAAGTGAAGTAATTGAGCTAGCAAACTTAGCAGAACCCAGGGTTGCTGTTGCTTCCAAAAATGCACAAACTCTGGTGGTTCTGGAAGACTTGCATGGCATCGTTGCCAGCCTAATTGAGATGGCAGAGAGGCTTGAGGAAGGGAGTGGTGAGCTTGGCACTGGTACCCATTCACAACCTTCTCTTCATAAACCATGCCCCTTACATGAATGTGCCTTAAATATCCATTACTGTGTGGGTGACAATGCTTTGCTTGTTTTTGTTTGCTTTTGGTTTGGGGGGCACACCTGGCAATGCTCAGGGTTTACTTCTGGCTCTGTACTCAAGGGTTACTCTCAGTGGTGTCAGGGAATTATAAGCGGTGCTGAGGATAGAACCAGGTTTAGCTGCATGCCAGGCAACTGCCTTGAGCTCTATAATATCTCTGGCCATAGCATTGCCTTGTTTTTCATGCTAAATTTTCACAGCGGGAGCTGGGTTGGCTTTCCATGTCTGAGTTAGCTTCTTACAGAATTAAGTCCAGAATGTTTTGGAAAGGCTCAATTAATTGAAACCTTATTTGAAAAACTGCTCTGTATGACCCCAAAAGACATGAAAAATATTTTCTAAACGAAACAAATTCAAATAAAATGATACTTTCTAATGTAAGAGTGAAAGAAGAGAGTGTACCTGGCTTTAGTTTTCAGTTAGCCCTTTATTAAACAAATGCATTTAACCCTCAGTATTTCAATAATGTTATTAATCGTTATTAAGCATGCCAAAAAGATTAAAATGTATGCCAAGGCTTTGTACGTTTGAAAAGAATGAAGGTTCAGAGAGATAACTCAACAGACTGAGCACACACTTTGCTTACAGGAGACCTGGGTTCAATCACCAGCAGTGCATAATCCCCTGAACACTGCTGAGAACAATTTCTGTCCCCTGTCAAGAGGAAGGAGAGCCCCCATCAATACTAAGTGTATTCCCCACGAAATGGACTAAACTTATAAATATAAACAGACCCTCATACTATTGATAGAAAACCCTTTCTCTCTCTTGATTTCTTTCTCTCTCCTCCTTTCGTCCCCCTTCCTTCCTCCCTCCCTCCCTCCCTCCTTCCCTCTCTTCCTCCCTCCCTCCCTCCCTCCCTCCCTCCCTCCCTCCCTCTCTCCCTCCCTCCCTCCCTCCTTCTTTCTTTCTTTCTTTCTTTCTTTCTTTCTTTCTTTCTTTCTTTCTTTCTTTCTCTCTCTCTCTCTCTCTCTCTCTTTCTCTCTTTCTTATTCACCCTGACATGATCGGGGCTTACTCCTGGTTCTGCACTCAGTGATTATTCCTAAAGCTGATCAGGGAACCATATGGGATGGCAAAGATTGAACCTGGGTTGACTGTGTGCAAGGCAAGAGCCCTACCTACTGTACTATCTCTCCAGCACCATCCCCAACTCCCTTTTCTATATTTGATTATCTATAAACACAAATAATCATTCATTCTGATATTTTCATTTTCATAAAATTTCAGGAACAGTATAAAAATCAGTTTCATAGTTTATAATTCAGCAAACAATAGTAATTATTAAAAATTACATCAATAAATGCTATTATTTAAATAAGTAGAGTCAAGATAGATTTAACCTTGTCATCTTAATGACGTAAATAATTATTTTCAAAAAAGATTACTTTTTTTCTTAAGTTTTTTTTCTTCTTTTTATGTAGGAGTACTGCTATTTATTCAGCCACTGATTAGCTGATTGAATTGTGCATGAATTCCACCTTACTTTTTTTTCATTTTTTATAATTTTATTTATTGAATCACCGTGAGAACAGTTACAAAGCTTTCGGTTTTAAGTCTCGGTCATACAATGAAACACCAGTACCTTCACCACTGCTCATTCTCCACCACCAAAACCCCCAGTATACCCCATCCCACACCCTCCCCTTACCTGTAAGGCAGATGATTTCCACAGTATGCTCTCTCTACTTTGATTACGTTCAATATTTTGACACCAGATCCACCATTATTATTTGAGATTTTACCCCAACACTCAGATCTGCTCAAAAGACAACACTAGACAATTTGTTTTCTATTGCTGGTTATGAATAACATAGGATGTCATGTGGCTGCAGTAGTGGCCGCGTGATTTTGAAATTCCGAAATTTGAACACTTAAATCTGGAGGGATTTCTGCCAAAACCTGCTGGGTTCTGAGATTTGTTCCTGAGTCTCTGGGATCATGGCCGTTAAGCAGCTTGATCAGGAGCCAGAGAGGCCGTTTGTGGGCAGTGATTCGGGGTCTCCTTAGGGTGGGGATGAAAGGACCGGCTCCACCCCCATCCTGTGAGACCCCACGTGTCTCATCACTGCAGGCACAACCCTGATTGTCTAGTGGCCTCTGGAGGATGGTGGCCACCGGGCCACCAGGGAGAATAGGCCAAGGCACGAAGCCTATTCCCACCTGGGCTGGCCCAGTGCCGGTAACCTACTGCAGGGACCGGACGCATTTCTGCCAAAAGCCGCTGGGTTTTGAGATTTGTTTCTGAGTCTCTGGGATCATGGCCATTAAACAGCTTGATCAGGAACCAGAGAGGCCATTCATGGGCGGCGACTCGGGGTCTCATTTTGATGGGGAGGAAAGGGCCAGCTCCACCCCCATCGGGTGAGGTCCCACGTGTGTTGTCACTGTGGGCCCAAACCTGACTCTCCAATGGCCTCTGGCAGATGGCAGCCACCGAGCCGCCAAGGGGAGCAGACAGAGGGACAGCACCCTTTCCCCCCTGCGGTGGCTCAGCAACAGTAACTACTGCGGGGTCTGGTCTTGTTGGGATGGGGAGGAAAGGGCCGGCTCCATCCCCATCCCATGAGGCCCCATGTGTCTTGTCACTGCGGGCCCTAACCTGACTGTCCAATGGCCTCTGGCAGATGCTTTAGTATTATTTCTACATATCACTTGATCATGTGATCACTTGACTTCCCTTTAATCGTCGATTTGCTCGAGTGGGCGCCAGTAACGTCTCCATTTGTCCCTGTCGCGTTCTAGTGTAGTCCAATGGCGTCTGTTCGTTCTAGGAACACGAAGATCCTCAAACTGATCGTTCAGGGTCTTGAGGAAGAAGTCTGACCATCTGGTAGGTGGGCGGCTATGTGGTCTTTTGATGTCCCGTGGAATCCAGTTGATAATGGCTCTAGTCCAGCAGTTGTCTCCAAATCTCATTACATGTCCAGCCCATCTGATTTTTGACGACTTGGCAAACGAGACAGCATCCCTGATTCTTTTATCGTTGATGGAGGTCGGAACTCCGTATTCTTCCTCTCATTTGAGTGAAATGTGATACTCCAAGCATAGCTCTTTCAATTCCTCTTTGGGAGACCTGAATAGCGTTCTCATCCTGTTTGCATAGGGCCCAGGTCTCTGAGGCGTATGTTAATGCAGGAAGAACAGTGGAATCAAAGAGATGTGCCCGGAACCGGAGGTTCTTCATCCTCTTAGCTATTTCTTCGACACTCTTGAAGCCATTCCAAGCAGCTCTCTTCCTCCTGCGCAACTCAGATGCCAGGTCATTCATCATGTTGACTTCTCGACCTAGGTACACATAACTGTTGCATTCGGAGATGGTCGTTCCGTTTGGAGCGAATGGAGCGTCAGGGACAAGGCTGTTTCTCATAAACATTGTCTTCGTAAGATTCAGCTGTAGTCCGACCTTTCCACACTCATGGTCAAAGTCGGTCAGCATTTGTGCTGCTTGGCTAATGTTTGGTGTTATTAGAACAAAGTCATCAGCAAAGCAGAGGTGGTGTAGTTACCGACTGTCTATCTTCACTCCCATTCCTCCCCATTCCTGTCGTCACATGTTCTTGAGGGTGGCTGGGTAGTGGAGGTAGTGGAGGTCTGCCCGTGAGGTATTTATCTGGTACGGTAGGGGTCTTCTGTGCGCAATCCAATCCCTGGGTCTCTGGTGGTTGGTGGAAGCAGACAGGGCAGGATAGGGTGGGGCTCCTGATTTTAATCTCTTCATCTCCTGTGATTGGTGGGAGCAAGCAGAGAATCTCTGTCCCCAGGTCCATTGAGCCTGAAGTCCAAGGTCTCAGAGTTCCGCTTATCTTGTTCTGTGGGGCTTCAGTCGTGCTTGAGTCTCGGCCTGTGCGTCCGGAAAGTGTCCTGGAGCGTGGTGGCGGCTGGGAGTGGAGGTAGTAGAGTTTTATTTCTAAATATAGTTTTATTTCTACATATATAATCTAAAAAGCAGAGTGATTACAAAAGATAATATGCTTAAAAAATTAGTATTGACTATACTAAAAAGTTTAAGTGTATAGTTTTTACTTTAGCAAAGCACTATTAAATATTTCTCTTAAAATTACCTCTTACTTTTTGTTTAGTAATTTCTACATTTATAGTAGGTACTTGCCTACTATTTGTTCAATTGAGTAGACCATTGAAGATATTTGCTTTGCCTTCATCCGTATGAGTATATTTTTGTTTGTAGTCAGAAAAATTATGAGCTGTTTATTCCCCATTATGCACACGAATGAAGAAATACATCAATTTAAATGAAAATACCAACATGTAAAAAATTATACTATTGGCCAGAGAGGAAGTACAAAGGTGCTTGCCTTGTATCCTAGGCACCCATAGCCAGGGGTCACTCCTGAGCACAGAGCCAGGAACAGCCTCTGAGCATTGCTGCATAGGTGCTCCCAACAAACAAGCAAAATTAGTACTTTTTTTTTTAGAAATTAGTTTAAAATTTTTATTTATTTATTTATTTATTTATTTATTTTTGTATGGAGAGCAATTGGTCTATACCTGCTGCCAGTTCTGCCCTGGCCGGGGTGGGGGTGGGGGTGGGGGGGTGGGCAGTGCTCTAGGTCTCCCAATTACAAAACAGGCATCTAGCCCTTCCTTTGAACAATCTTCTTCTTCTTCTTCTTCTTCTTCTTCTTCTTCTTCTTCTTCTTCTTCTTCTTTCTTCTTCTCCTTCTCCTCCTTCTCCTCCTTCTCCTCCTCCTCCTCCTCCTCCTCCTCCTCCTCCTCCTCCTCCTTCTCCTTCTCCTCCTTCCTCTCAGTCATACAATGTCCCAATGCTCCAACACCTATCTCTTCACCAGTGTATATTTCCCACGACCAATGTCCCAGTTTCCCTCCTTCCACCCCCCACCCCTAGTCTGCCTCTAAGGCAGGTATTTTTGCTCTCTCTCTCTCTCTCTCTCTCTCTCCTTTTGGGCATTGTGGTTTGCAATACAGGCACTAAAAAGTTGTCATATATATCCATTTACTTATTTTCAGCACTCAATTCTTGCTCAGAGTGTTCATTTCCAACCATCATTGCCATAATGGTCTCTTATCTATCTCAACTGCCTCCTCCCCACCCTCAATTGTGGCAAGCTTCCAACTGTGGGCCAGTCCTCCTGACCCTCGGTTTTAAACTTCTTTTAAAATTTGCTTCTGTCAAGGAATTGATCATGTATAGCAGAGGAAGAAAACTGAATGGCTACCAAACATCTGAAAATATTTTAATTTTTAAAATTATACTCTTGACAGTTTCAATTATTGTTGGTGAGGATGTGGAAAAGTAAAATTTCTCATTCCATCAGAGGAAATCTAAACCAGTATAATCCTTACAGAATACACATTGAGGCTGCCCATATAATTCTATTTATACCCTTCAACCAAACAGTTGTATTTCTAGTTATCCATTATGCACTTGAGAAATAGTTGAAAGAAAGGGGCAAGAATCTATTATTCATTTAAAAATGTAATAGAAATAGAAATAATTACACAGTCATATTTAAGTTGTTCTCGGAGAGCCCGGCAAACTACCGAGAGTATTCGATATGCCAGACACAGTAACAACAAAGTCTCCAATGGAGACGTTACTGGGCCCGCTCGAGCAAATCGATGATCAACGGGAGGCCTTTACTTTACTTTACTTTATTTAAGTTGTTAAGTTAAAAGTGATGCATTAATGCTGGGTAAGATCATCTAGCCACTGAAAGAAATGGATTAATTCCACACACAACACAGATTTGAAAGTACTATGAGGGCTGGAGCGATAGCACAGCGGGTAGGGCGTTCGCCTTACACGCGGCCAACATGGCCGACCCGAGTTCGATTCTTCCGCCCCTCTCGGAGAGCCCGGCAAGCTACCGAGAGTATTCGATATGCCAGACACAGTAACAACAAAGTCTCCAATGGAGACGTTACTGGGCCCGCTCGAGCAAATCGACGATCAACGGGAGGGCCTTTATGAGGAAGGGGGGGGCGGGGGGGGGGCGCCAAAGAGATGGTACAGGAGAATAAGATATTTCCTTGCACGTGCTAATTTTGGTTTGATCTTTAGTGCTTTGTAAGATTCCCTGAGCACAGTTGGGAGCTGAACACAGAGCCAAGAGCACAGCCTGCCTAAGCATTAGACCAGGAGTTTGATCCCCATTACAGAATCCCATATGCTGAGACAATTCCATGATATTGCCATTTGGGATACTAAGGTGTGGGAACTCCCTAGCACCATCACAACTAAGTGTGCAACTAACTTCCAGTCAGTAACTGAAGTGTATGAGCAACCAACCTGTGCTACCCAGTCAACACAGCAGGAAAGGGGAAGGGTGGGAGCAGGGAGGATAATAGTGTTGAGAGGTCCATCTGCACTGCATTTGAGGAGGAGGTTAAAAGGGCTTGAATTTTGTCTTTAATTTTATCTGTGATCCTTATATGGATTTAGGGACACATCTGGCAGTGCTGGTGGCCCAGGCATTGAACCTGGGCCTCCTGCATGTAAACCATGTGCTCCATCCAGCCGTAGAGCTTTCTCTTTGAACCCATCAATAATCTTTTGTTTTTGACTTTTAGAGGAAGAAGTCGTTTTTGTTACACCTAGCAGTGCTCAGGGCTTACTCCTGGCTGGTCATGGAGGGCCATTTGGGGCGCTGGGGATTGAACTAGGATCAGCTGTGTGCAAGGCAAGTGTCTTAACCCCTGGTACTGTCTCTCTGTCCCCCATCTGTGATGTTTTGTTTTATATAAAAAGGCAGAGTTATCAAAATATAATATGATCAGTTCTGGCTGTTGAACATGGGTGTTATTAGCTTTTCCTTTAGTTTGAATTTTTTGTCTGTTCTTCTGTTTGTTTTTTGGGGGGTGGGGGCATACTGGTAGTTCTCAGGGTTACTCCTGGCTCTGTGCTCAGAGAAAATATGTGGTGCCAAGGAGTGAACCCAGGTCAGCACATGCAAAAACCCCACACTCTATGCTAGCTCTCTGGCCCTGCAATTTGAAATTTGCTTTTTTTGTAAGAGCTGTTCTCTGTTTCTGTCTCTGTCTCTGTCTCTGTCTCTGTCTCTGTCTCTGTCTCTCTGTCTCTGTCTCTGTCTCTGTCTCTGTCTCTCTCTCTCCCACCCTCCCTCCCTGGTTGTGTTTAGGACTTATTCCTGGCTCTAAGCTCAGGGATCACTCCTGGAAGGTTCAGGGTTCATATGTGGTGCAAGGCAAGCCACCTTATCTACTTACTATACTATGGCTCCAGCCCTTTTCTGTCTTTTGGAGATGAGCCTTGTGCTTTGTACTGACGCTGAATAGACTGTGCATGTTTCAGCCCACAGAATGTAACAAAGGAGTCTTGGAACAAAACAAGGATAATCCTCTGCATAGCCTGCCCGAACTGCCTCCCCAAGCCTGCCTAAAAATAACTACCCAGAAAAATCTCCTGCCAGTGGGCAGAGGCTACTCACTGACCTCTGGGACTTTCGGGTTATCCATTCAGTTAATCTTGTCACAATCACATAATTATGAGGTTGGTTTGAGCTTAATGAACCAATCTACACAAGGAAAATACACCATAACCAGAACAGGGCCACATCAAAGCTGCTGGGTCACAATGCTTCTCCAGAGTTTGTATGGGAGGTTTTCCTAAAGATAACAAAGGATTTCAAATATGCTATTCAGGCATAGCCCCCTTCCCAAATGATACTCCTCTCCCCCAAGCCAAGTATCTTTCACCTAGTAGGCTGATGTTGCACCCCACTACCAGAATAACCCATAGGCTGCACAGCATGTGAGTAAGCTGTAGTTTGACAGCATGCTAGCTGAAAGGCAGTGGAATTCTATGGAAATGACCATTTTGTCCTCTTCGAAAAGGTCTCATGAGCTGAAAAACCAGTTAGTGAAAAAGGACAGAATAGAGACAAGCAACCAGGTAAAAATACAAGTGCACTCAAGTGATACTCAAAATTCCAGCTAAGTTGAAAAATCAAATATTAGGCGAACCAGTTTGGAGCCTCGGTCTGTCTGTGCTTGGCTTTGTTTTGATTTTTAAACTTTTTTTTTTAAAGATGCATACCACTTAACTCTCTGGGAAGGAAAAAAAAAATGAAAGGGATGTCTACTGAACAGGATGAAATCTGAGATTATCTTAGGTCAGAGGCACAGTTACAGTTCAGTGTTCCTAATTAAGTTTTCTTCCCTGCAAAATTCGGGTTTGGAAAATGGCAGTCCCTGCAAAATGTTAAAAGAATATTCGGTGAAATTTGGAAGATATTTACCATAAATGAAAAACTGTATAACATGAGAATAATTGGTCAACTGTAAACGCTATTAACTTTGTTACGTTTTTAATTATGCACAAATCCTACAATTGTATATGCTTTCCTAACGCACTTAAAATCAGTGAAATCACACACAGGGGAAAAAAAAAAGGAGAAATTTTGGTGAAAAGAGAGAAAAAGAAGAGTGAGGAATGAAAAGCCAGATGAATGCACAAAACCTTGTGAGGCGTCTGATATTGAAACAAGACTTCAATAGTTGGTTCCCTTGCTTTTAAATCAGAGCTGAGGGGGCTGGAGCGATAGTACAGTGGGTAGGGCGTTTGCACGCTGCCGACCCGGGTTCGATTCTCAGCATTCCATATGGTCCCCTGAGCACCACCGGGAGTAATTCCTGAGTGCAGAGCCAGGAGTAACCCCTGTGCATTGCCGGGTATGACCCAAAAAGAAAAAAAAAAGAGTTGAAAGTGGATTAAAGTTCTGAGGAGAAAACCAGAGGGGGTGGGCAGCAACAGGGCAATGTGTTGAGGGCATAGAGGCCAAGAGGGAAGCATGTTGGCCTTCCTCAAAGGTATGTGGGAAGGGAGGAGCTCCTTTAAGTTAATGAATGCTTCCTTCCTTTCTCTCACACTTGGGGAGTAGCCAAAGCCCCAGAAGACCTATTTCTCTTATTATCAGTGCCTTCATGATAGCTAGCATTTTCCACAAAGATAATAACAGTGTGGATATGACTCTATGACTCTGGGTTTTTGGTTTTTTTTTTGGAAGGGAGCTGCCACTTGGTGCTGGAGGCCACTAAGTCAACATCCTGTGGTGTTCAGGAGCTCCGATGATGCTGGGGATTGAACCTGGGACCCTGAGCATACCAGATATGTGCACAAGCTCTTTGAAATAGATCCTGAGTCAATATGGATGATTTTGTTTTATTTTTTGGGGGGGGGGCACTGTTGGTGATGCTCAGGGCTTATTCCTGGCTCTGTGAACAAGGATCATTCTGGTGGCTCTTGGGGGACCATCTGTGATGCTTGAATAAAACTAGGATCAATCACATGCAAGGCAAACTCCTTAACTCAATATAATTTTTATCTCTAATATAGTGTAAAATAAGAGCAACACTAAGGTATTCTTTCGTGTTTCATAAGCAGGCAATTGGATGCTCATGTATCCATGTGGCATGGACTCCCCTTCAACCTTTATACTATTTTCTCATAATACCCATCTACCAAGAAAGTGATATGGCAAGGCATTGGACATCTCTACTTTGTGGTCTCCTTTTGGTTCCAGGATGGCACTCTGTTTATCAGGCCGAACTTGGATCAGGAAGCCTCTTCCTCACGTTGAAAACTCTGACTTTCAGGCCAAGCCTCAGTCATGACGCATATTATGCCACATATTTGCTTCCTACCTGGACAAACTGGTCACTGTCGGTACAGGTCAGATGAATTCTGCTGTCTGGCAAGTCCTGACCTGCATAACTTTCAAAACCCTACATTTGGTCTCTTGCTGAGCTTCTGGAAGCAACTCTCAGTATTTATTGCAAAACTTTTTCCCTCCTCTTGCCTCTCAATTGTTATTTTCTGTCTCTGGAAAGAAGCCATCAATTGTTTCATAGATATTTATTGGATGCCTGTTAGATGTAAGACATTATCCCTGTTTTACTAGACAATGCTCCCAAAGTGGGTGATACTATCTGGGGGAGGGGGGTGCGGTGCTGGATCCGGGGTTGGGTTAGAAAACTAACGTGTAACTAACTGGGCTGGCTTTCTATTTGTTTGCTTCAAGAGGGTAGATTTTCTGGGGGCATTGTGTATTTTTTTTTTCCTGAAAGGGACGGGAAAAGTAGGGTGAACAAATTTGGGGATGCTGGCAGGATCAGAGAAACTGTTGATTAACAAAGCCAGTGGTCCCTGCCCTTGCAGTGTTTGTAATTTACGTTAGATTACAATTTATACAGAATATTTACCCAGAAAGTAAACTTCAATAGGGAGCCAGATTTCATTCACTAAAATGATCGGGATATGGAAAGCACAAAATAGATGTGTGCATGTGTATGTGCATGTGCACGTGTGTGTGTGTTTTGGTGGATGGGAAGAAAGATTGGAAGCAAAGAAACTAGAGCTATCATAATCTCAGGGGTAAACAATTGTATAGGCTAGCGATGACATTTGACAGCAGCAAAATAGTGAGAAATGATCATTTGCAATTTGAACAAATAGTTCAGGCTGACAGCCTGGCTATGAGGTCTGTCCACAGAGGAAGTAATTAAAACCCATATTTAAGTGTGGCAGGGGGAAAACAAACCTGGCAGTACTCATGACTTAGTCTTGGCTCTGTGCTTAGGAATCATCCCTGGCAGTATTCAGGGAGCCTTATGTGTTGCCAAGGATCAAGCCCAGCAAGCCATGCACCTTACCTGCTGAACTATCTCCCCTGACTCATATGTTGTTTGTTTTTAAATCTGAGCTACTAGATGGAACTATTAGTTGAAATATGGAATTAGTTGAATATGGAACTATTCAACTAATTTTGGTTTGGGGGCCATACTCAGTAGTGGTGGGACTAACCCTGGTCATGCTATGCTGGGGATCAAATGTGGAACTGGATTGTTTGTGACAATGAAGCAGGTAGGTGAGTAGTGGGAATTGGGAGTTGGATGTAGACAATAAGGTTGGATTTTTTTTTTTAATGGAATTGACATTGAGAGGAAATGTTTCGATAGCAACTACACATGGGTTTGGAAAAGAGACCTCATGGGAGAGGCCCAAGCTTGAAGATTACATTTTCAAAATCAACCTACTGGAAGTATCCTGACTGCACGGCAGAGTCTGGCAAACTCCCTGTGGCGTATTCAATATGCCCAAAACCAATAACAATAATGGGTCCATTCTCCTGACCTGGCACTTTCTAAAAATCTCAGGGCTAAGATGAAGGAGACGTTACTGGTGTCTGTTTGAGGCAATTGATGAACAACAGGATGACAGTGATACAGTGAATAAGTCAAATACTTTCAAGAAGGAACCTGTTTGATAGCACCTTGAGACAGATCATGGTTGAGTCAAGGATAAAAGCATCAGTCGTGGAATAAGCCAACACTTATGGTGGGACTAGGAAGGAAAGCCAGCCCTGGCAACTTGAAAAGACTAGCCAGTAAGGGATGAAGGAAACTACTGGTACTTTATAACCTAGTGAAATGTCTCAGAGAGAAGAGAGTGATCTTCTTGGCCATCGAGTGTAGAAGCAGATGAAAACTGAGAGCTGATCACTGGTTCAGTACAAGGTGACCTTGACAAGTGTGGTCTGGTGAAGGAGAAAATGTTGAAGAAGAATGGGACAATGGATAAAGTTCTTCTTACTGAGCAATGGAGCAGAGCAAAGCTGATAACCTGCCAGGCATGAATGACTTTGAATGCTATCACTGCCCTTGCCCTCTCTCTCTAAGTTGGTACACTGGTACCCCTGAGTTCTTGTTATTTCTAAACTCTGGTCACTGATAAGGCCCACCTGGAGCACAAGATATAATAGGGAGACAGAGGAACTCAGCCACTCTAATGAATCAGAGACAACAACTTGAAGAGAATTTTAGGGCAACAGATCTAAGCAAGCTATCCGAAGAAGACATCAAAGAAATTGTCCTATCTCTCTCTCTTTCTTTCTTTCTTTCTTTCTTTCTTTCTTTCTTTCTTTCTTTCTTTCTTTCTTTCTTTCTTTCTATACCCTCCAAACTTTGTGCATGGGCCAGTGATAATGGATCCAGCCCTCTCAATGACGGGACTTGTGGTGTCACAAGACACAACTCAAGTATGTCTGTCAGCCTTTTGAACTATCTATCTCTCAGGCCCACTTTTCTTTTCAAAATCTTGGTATCTTACTAAAATTTGCCTGCATTTATGCACATTCGAGTGATTTCAGAGCTGTTCTCAGGAGGTCCTAGGAGCTGTTCTTGGTGAGTCTCAGCCAGTCAGTATCTCAGTTCTAGGGACTGAAGCCTGAAGATATGAGATTGCTCAGGCCCTGTGAGGTTGAGGATTATCTTGGTCACCCCAACAACAGTGCTCAGGAGTTCTAGAACCGCACTTGCTCTAGTTTGGAGTTCTTAAGGTCTGCACTTAGTGATGCTCGGGGATCATATGCAGTGCTAGAGATCCCACTGGGGTCAATTACATGCAAGGCAACTGCCTTACTTCCGGAATGGTCTCTCCATCTTTTTGTGTACATTTGTACAGTTTAAAGTTCTGCAAGAATACTAACGCAAGAACTAATGTCACCATACACATGGTGCTCTCAAATTACAAATTCCTTATAATGGCATATCAAGATTGCCAGAATTTGATTCCCCCTCTCTTATCCCCATATCACACCTTGCTCCATCCTCCACTAGCTCCTAAAACACTCACCATACTGACTTTTCACACATACCACAAACTCCCACTCCTGATATTTCTGATCATAATTCTTTACTTATGTGGTTGTTCATTTTCATGAAATCATTTTCTAATTATTATCAATATTTAAAAAATAGACCAAGGCAATGATATCTATGACATTTGTATATATTATTATGCTATGGGCATTCCTCATCAATATTTGGTGTCCCTGACCACACAAGTTGAAGTCACAGTTTCTGAATTTCTTCTCTAGGCCAAAGTCCAATAAACAAAAACCAGACAAACAAAAGCAGGGGGCGTGCTCCTTGCAGGATGTCATGGGGGTGGGGGCAAAGTCTTCCCTCTGGAATCCTTAAGATGCCAGAGAGCAAATCCCCAGTGTATCTCCTGCAGAGCTAAGCCCAAAGGGATCTCAGACTGCTGTTGTCACTTGGTGTGAGGTTTCCAGCTGTCTGAAGCCCAAGAAAAGGGAAACAACATGTATCTTTTCGTGGGGCTCCCCGCAGGTGTAGGAAACAGCAAGTTTGCCCAAACCCCCTTTCACTTGAAAGGATTTGGATTTTTATTCCTATATTCTTTGAGGAATTGCCAAGGCACGAATCTGATATCTGTTTTGGGATTCTGTTCTGTGTACCGGTTCATCTGTTAGGAGTTTTCCCTCACAAACTTGAAAATTTACAGCTGAAAATATTGTCAGTGAAAAATAAAATTTTAATCTGGGAAAGCTAGAGAAAATGTGTGTTGAGGTTATTGTCTTAGATGATGGTGCTACATAAAATACCTCTTGGTATGAATAGGAATATTTGTGGGAGAATTTTAGACATGTAGTAGTAGGCCTGTGTGTTAGACCAGAGCAGAGAAGAGGAGCACAGACTGCAGTTTGTAGACCAATATCCTGCCACAACAGTTTTTGAACATTTGGTTTATGTTGTGTCACACATTCTTTAAGAGTAGTTATGCAATTGCCTTCAAGACACTGGCTGTTTAAGACAAACTAAAAGTGTCCTCTCCCCCTCCTTGTTGTGTGAAAGGAATCTATTTTTATGCAACAGCGAGGGTGCAAATTTCTATCATAAACAAGTTGTTGAGACTTTTAGAGAATTGAATTTTAAAACACTTATCCAGGGAAGGGCAGGAAAAATAGTACAGGTGTTAAGGTGCTGCTAGATTTGATTCCTGGCACTGCATATGGTGCCCTACCTACCTCCATCAGTGATCCCTGGGCAAAGAGCCAGGAATAAGCCAGTAGTACAATTGGGTGTGTCCCAGAAACCAAAATAAAAAGGAAAAAAAGAAAAATCAGCTAGATACCTGCAGCTCACTCCATAATGGTTGCAGATGTTATACTTTTTTGGTTGTTCTTTTGCAAATAAATAAGAGTGTGACCATTATATGAGGCTTGTTTAAAAAATCGTGTGGTATTACTCAAAAACATGGTGTGACGAGTTTGCAGCAGCTTTGCGAGGAACATTTGTTTTGCATGAAGAAGGGCTGGTAGATCCCCCCACTGTATGGTCCCTCCAGCACTGCAGGAGAGATAACTGAGCAACCCCGGAATGTGACCTGCCCTCTGCACTCACTTAAATAAATAGACTGTCTCAGAGTTGGACAAAATCTCTTCTATTTATATGAACAAAAACTGTGGAAGATTAGAGCATAGATACTGGAGCCACAGGACCCGGTTCTGGCATGTGCTGGTTGTGCGACTTTGTGCAAATTAATCTCTTTGTGTATCATTTTCTAAATCTGAAGAATGAGGGTAATAGTGTTATCGTAAGAATTTAGTGAGTGAGAATTTGTAAAAATGTGAAGTGTGTGAGAAGTACTATATGAAGATTTGTTAAAAGGAAATAATTAGGTGCTGGGGAGATAGTTCAATGTGCTGAGCACAGGCTTAGGTGGCTGGAGATCGGTGTTCCAGAATAATCCTTGAGCACAGAGCCAGGAGTGCTCTTGGGACCCACCTGGTGTGGCCCCCAAACCAATTATTCAACCCCCTAAAAACACCAGCAAAAGCTAAATCTGGTTGAAGAGAAAGCTCAATGGACTAAGCAAGTGCTTTGCATATAGGAGGCCAGGGTTTGACCCCTGATACAGTATGGTCCCCTGAGCTCTTCCATAAGCAGCCCCTCACCATCATGACAGGAAGAGCCAGTAAATACTGCCAGGCAGAGATCCAAAACAAAATGAAATGACTGCATTTATTTCTTTTTTGTTTTGTTTTTGGGCCACACCCCATGGTACTCAGGGGCTATTTCCTGACTCTGTGCTCAGGAGTGACCCCTGGCTGTGATTAGGGGACTGTCTGTGAAGCAAGGCAAAGAGCCTACCTGCTGTACTATTTCTCCAACCCCACCTAAATTATTTTTGAAAATATGGTCCTTCAGAAATCTGAATTGTTGTATTACTTCAGTAAAGGAACATAAATAAGTTATGACGACTTTGTTTAGTTGTCTGTAATGAGCATAAATTGGAGACATGTCCCTCAATATGAGTCACCATAAACAAGTGGGTCTGTGCCTGGAGGTGGGGTGGTTCCTTGTGAGAAACAGTTTCATAAAATCAGTGAAGCACCATATCAAGCATTTCCATGCAAGCAGACACCTCTTTGTCTCTTTGTGTCAGCTTCTGCCTCTATTTCTTTTTGAAAAAATAAAATGAAACAAATCATTGACCAAAATGATTGACCACCTTGGACCCAAGGATAATTATAACCTAAAATTGTAAAATACTATTACTTGAATGCAGTCCTAAATTGTAAGAAACTAGTGAAGGAGGTGATTCATCGTACCACTTAGTATTGTGATTCTTAAAAGGTAGGGGAACTTCTATAGATCTTTGCTGGTGAACTAAAAACTTAAGTTTATTATAAACTTTTACTCTATGCTTCCACGACTGGATGTCTGGTAATAAGATCACACAATGAGTGTAAATAGTGAGTGAAAACGTTTAGTTTTTTAAGGACTGGTATCATTTTTTGGGGGGTGGCGGGACACACTGAACACAGAATGCTAAAGGGTTACTCCTGCCTCTGCACTCAGGAATTACTCCTGGTAGTGCTTGGGGAACCATATGAGATGCAATGGATAAAACCCAGGCTGACCTTGTGCAAGGCAAGTGCCTTCCCTGCTGTACTAGCGCTGCTCCAGTCCTCCCTTTATGTTTTATGTGTTTATTTACTTGATGGGGGAGGGGCGGGATTGAGGGGGATTGAATCCAGGACCTGATACTTGTAAAGCATATACTGTGGCACTGAATCATATCCTCTGCCCAAATTCTGTTACAATTTCTTATATCATCAACTGAATCTAATTAAATCATCCTGAATTAAAAACATTTTTTTTTGTTTGTTTGCAGTCTTTTTGTACAGTCTTTTAGGGCTATGAGAATCATTCACATATGTTGAATGTTGTGTGCTCTGCCGGGCACTCATTAATTGCTCAGCAGATGTTAAAGGTTATGACTGAAAATTTGGCTCTGGTGTTCATAGTCACTTTTTTACTCTGTAGGGATAACACACTTTTAAATTATTTCGGACTTTGCTCTTCTTCTACCCTGCCATTTTCAATAGAAAGTCCTAATATGATTGAGAGAGCCCGGCAAGCTACTGAGAGTATTGGATATGCCAGACAGTAACAACAAAGTCTCCAATGGAGACGTTACTGGGCCCGCTCGAGCAAATCGACGATCAACGGGAGGGCCTTTACCTTTTACCTTTAAATATGATTGATATGTATTAGTGTTAGATTAAATAGTCACACCCAGTACAAGTGCTTGGGTAAGTACTTGAATCTGAAATTTAACAATCTAAAGTAAGAGTGTCCATCAATTTGGGTCTAGAGGAAGGCATTAAATCTAAAGAACACATGAAAATTGCGACTGGCTTCACTGAGACTGTTTCTTTAGGTCATTATGCCTATACGCATATACGGCCTCACTCTAGACTTCACACAGTAGGTTCTCAGCGAATGCTAATTAGGTTTGCATAGCTCACTGAGGAAGTTTTTGCAGTGATTTTTTTGCTGTTGTTTTCTGTTTGTGTGTGTGTGTGTGGGGGGGGGTGAGATACCCAAGATGCTTAGGGGTTACTCCAGGCTCTGTTGCTCAGGAGACCATATAGGGTGCTGGGAACCTAACCTTTACAGCTACACTATTTCTCCAGCCCCCACTGCTGGGATTCTTAAGATCACTGACCATTTGACCTTTGTGAAAGACTCCAATTGGGTAGATTCTCCATGCATAGGCCCAAGAGAAAAAAGAATGAGAAATACTTTCTATTCAAAGTAGAAAAATTCATATATATATATCCAGTAAATATACATGTATATATATACAAATATAAATGACAATAGAATAAAGTTTCACACTCAATGGGGCACTATTTTAATTGTCTTAGAATAGCATTTTAGAACTGAAAGAGGTCTCTCAGGTTGTGTGCCATCTCTTTTTATTTTTGGGGGGTGGGGGTGGTGGAGAAGGGCCACATCTGGCTATGCTCAGAGCTTACTCTTGGCTCAGGGATCACTCCTGGCAGTGTTTGGGGTACCATGTGGGGTGCAGGGGATAGAAAAGGGTCAGCCGCATGAAAGGCAAGTGCTCTGCATGCTGTTCTATCTCTCTGGTTTCAGCTCCTCATTTTAGGAGGGGAGGGGGAACAGACATGGAGATTTAAGTCGTTTGTCTAATGTTCCACGACAGTCCAAGGGCAAATTCAGGACTGGAAATATGGTCCCTGAAACTCATCAGCCCTGAGTAGGATCCTGTCCGTAATAGTGTCCTCCAAATATATATATGAGACTGAGACTTTAATATATATATTAAAGTAGGCATAATTGTCTAAGTAGAAATACTAAGGTAGTGTTCAGAGAGATGCATTCGCCCTTGCTGCCTACTGCTCAGCTGGAAGTTGCAGGGCGCACACCTTCCCGTGCATTGGCACAGTCAAGCTCTCTTGTCGGAACTGCAACTGCGAGGAGGAGCAGCGTGGGGCAAACTGGAGGGTGGTGCGCTCTCAGCTGCTTGGAGGAGCAAGGCCCGATCATTGCTCACCGTGTGAGCGCATGTTGTGGTAACTAGCGCAGCGGTATTGGAGGGCGAAAAACAAACTGGAAGGAAGGAGAGATAGAGAAAGAATGTGGGGGGGGGGAGGAGAGGAAGAGAAGGGGGTTGAGAAAGAGAAGAGAGAAGCGAGGAAGATGAGGGAAAGAAGGAAAGAAAAGGAGGAGGGTAGGATGAAGAAAAGAGAGAGGGAGAGAAGCGAGAGAGGGGGAAGAGAGAAATTGCGCAGGAATGGGCAAGTAAGTCGGTAAGATTAGATTATCTGCGATTCAATTTATCTTTTAATTTCAATCGCACCTCAGAAAATATGGTTATGATGTTACTGATTATGGTTTTGACGTACAAAGTTACCGCACCTTCACCTCCACCAAAGCGCCCAAGACCCTATCAGTTTTGTGACTTACGTCGCTGTCCTTTTGTCACTTCTAGCCCGCCTCTTCCTCCCCCTATTTGACATTTTTATACTTTTTATATTATGACAGAAGAACCGAAGACCCCCTCCCCCCCCACACTTCTTTAGGGTTCCTTGGAAACTCGCAAGGTCCGAATGCCTGCAGTTCGCGCTCGCGCTGCCCAGTCCAGCCCTTCCCCGCCGACGCGGCCGGCTCCGGGCAGGACGCGGCGCCCCTTCTCTGCTCCTTTCCCTCCAAGCCTTGGCCCGAAGGAAACGCCGGACGGAGCCGCGCTCCGTGCTCATCCATCAGCCGCGGAGGAGAAGGGGGAGGAGAGAGGGGCGGGCGCCTGCGGGGTGGAGTTTCTCGGTGGCCGCGGCTCTTGGAGGGGACCTGGGGGCGGGGCGCCCATCCCCCCGCGCGCTGATTGCTGTGGCGTCCGGCCAGTCCCCGCCCGCGCGAGTGAGAGCGAGCGAGCGCGCGGGGCCGGCCCGATGGGGGTAATCGAGGGTTTCGGGGCCGCCGAGGCGCGCTCGGCTCTTCCCCGAGAGTGAGAGAGAGCGATCGAGAGAGGGCGGGCGGGCAGCGAGCGGCTCCTGCGCGCGCGACCACTTTCCCTGCGCGCTCCCCCGAGCTCCCAGCAGAAGGTGAAAGTCCCCGGATGGCGTAGTTGCGCCGAGCGCTGCCTTGCACAGCTGAGCTCGCGGCCGCCGCGCGCGGGCCGGGGACACTTTTCCCGGCGTCTGTCCGGCTCGCAGCGGGTTGGATCTCCCGGCACCCCGCGCCTCCGAGGTACGTGCGGCCGGCCGCGGTCCCGGGACCCTGCACTCTGCAAGCTGCGCGCTGCCCGTGCGCTCTGCGCGGGGTTCCCAGCCGGGTTTCCCCGCAGCCGGGGAGTAAGGGGTTGGCTCCGGGATCCCCCCCATCCGTACTTGCGAGGGCGGCGTCGGCCCTGCAGTGTTTACGCCTGGAGGAGCAGGGGGTCAGCGGCGGGCGGTGCGTGGGTGAGAGCGACCGCCGCGGGAAGCGATGTCGCAGTTCTGGGGAGACGACAACTTGCTCGCCTCACTCTTTCTAAACGCGCGCGGATTCTGCGGACGCGGGGCGGCGTCGGGGGGGGACCGGACTTGCGGTAGTGTGCTCAGTCACAGACGCGGAGGCGGCGGCCGAGGGACCCCGAGCTCGGACGCGAGGAGAGCTCGCTGACGGCCGCGCCCTCGAGGGGCAGTGCTGGAGGGGCGGGGCGCTGTCCTGCAGCCCGAAGCCCCCCGCAGCGGGTCTCTTCGCCTTCCTGCCCAGTTGACTGCCAAGCGATCTTCATTTGTTTAGGACACTCGGGCAGCTCTGCCCCGTTGCTCGGACAGTTGCTAACAACGCCTTGTTTTATTGGGGCGTTTGTCCCACTTTCCAGAATGGCATTTTAGGGAGCCGGGATACCTGACCTCTCGCAGAATAGAGTGGGTGGACCGGGAAGATTGACGACCAAACCAAACCAAATAAAACAAAACAAAAAACTAAACAAAAACCGGGAGAAAAGCTCCGTTTCAAAGCTCCGTTTCCGTAGCTGTGAAATGGAAATAAACACTAACGCGGTCCTCTGAGGATGGAACGATGTAACAGCGCCCGGCGCTGAGCTCGCAGCGCTTGTTACTGCGGATTATCCTGACCCAGAGGTGCCGGGAGAAGAGCAAGAGGCGTGATGCAAATGACAGAGATGGTGCAAATGACAGGGATGGTGCAAATGACATTATCTGACCTTTTTGTTTGGGGGCCCAACCCAGCGGTGGTTCGGAGTTGCTCCGCTGTGCAACATGGAAGCATAGCAGGGACTCATCTCCCCAAGTCTAGCATCCTTAAGAGTAGTAAGCAAGTGGGTTTGGGAGATCCGTCTGTGCAAGTAGAAAGTACATGTCAAGACCTTTTAATTTTCTTGAACTGGTACTTTGCAGTGACTTCTGTGAGCAATTAGCTGTTTCTTACTGGTAATAAAACAGCCCAAGTTTATGGGGCTGAGCCTGTCAAGGTTTTAGGGACAGTCACACCTAATCCTTACACCCACACTGGTTAGGCACACCTTTCATCACTCCACTTTAAGGATTAGAGGCTTGAGGTTCGTTGCTTGACCAAGTTCCTGCACAGTTTTCTGTGAATTCTGACTCCTAACCTAGCCGGACTGCGTAGCCTCGACCAACAAAGCGCAGCCGGATTTTTGCGCAGCCATTCAGGTGCCTTCTGTCATACCCCCAAGGGACCAGAGCCTGGTGCTGAAACACGGGCTATGATTTCTGTGGTTCTCCTAGGTGATGGTCTGACAGGGGTGCAAGATTACAGCTCCTCCGAAAATGACCTTCTGTTATAAATAGAATTTCTTTGTACTAATGTGGATTTTTTTTGTGTGTGTGCTTTTTGGGTTACATCTGGAGATGCACAGAGGTTACTCCTGGCTCTGCACTCAGGAATTATCCCTGGCAGTGCTCAGGGGACCATATGGGATGCTGAGAATCGAACCCGGGTTGGCCGGTGCGAGGCAAATGCCCTACCCGCTGTGCTCTCGCTCCAGCCCCTGGATCTTTATTCTTAATTTCTTTTATTAATTCTCTAGACATTGTTGGTTAGCATGACTTGGCTTCCTTAGGAAACAGCTTGGGGTTGGCAGAGGAGGCAGGGAAATAATTCTTACCCCCCTTAAGGGCAATTAAATTGAAATTGATTTCATGCCATTGTGTCAGTTAGAGGATGTTGCTCTGTTTCTTGGTGTTCCTAGCTTTTGGCCTTAACTTTGTATTGTTCAGTGTTTTAAGGCTTCAGCATTATTTCAGCCCTTCAGCTAGTCTTTGTCATTTGTCAACTTTAATTTTTCCTGTTTTGATGGAATCTGACCATTACGGGGCAGCTTTACTTAGCAACTGTTGATTCAGCTCATGTTTTTAAAATAAAAATGGCCAGCTTGCTTTTGAACCCTAGTGCTTCAAAGGCAACTCTTGGCGAATTTATTGTTATTTTGAATGTTAGCCCATAGGGGGAGCATGGACAATATTGATGTGTTTGACACACCCCTGTTTTAGGGTGTTAGACATACATTTGAAAAGTGGAAAATATGGCTTTATTAACTCACTGGAGTGTTAATTTCAACTCAATAAATTAAGAATGACTGAATGACAAGGCCTATATTTTTGATGTATGTCTAGAACTCTACTTTGCATGAGATTTGGGTTTGATCCTCAAAGACAACCACTGGAAGACTGGTTGATCCCCAGTACTACTGCATCAACCATTGAGCACTGCAGCACTAGCCTCTGAGCATCGCTGGGTGTGATCCCCAAATCATATATATATTTTTATATAGGCACATATAACCATGTAAACACCCATATATGCATTAAGACACACTAAAACATGTATACACACATATAATTGTTTGTACTTGTTTTCCATAAGATGCATATGTAAAATATCTTTGACTATTTTGAATACTATTTCAAATTATTTATGAGAACTAGGACTCTTAAGAAATCTATTGTGACTCCTTTTATAATGAACTTTATTTGTCTTTTTTTTGTGTGTTGTTTTGGGGTCATACCCATTGGTGCTGAAGGTTTACTCTTAGCTCTATGCTTCCTTGAGTATCACTCCCAGAGGTGCTTGGGAACCATATGGGATGCTGGGGGTGAAATTCAGGTGGGCCTTGTGCAAGGCAGGAGCCCCGTCCACTATACTGTTGCTCTGGCTCCACTCTGGCCCCACTTCATTTGCCTTTATTTATTTATTTATTTATTGCTTTTTGGGTCACACCCAGCAATGCTCAGAGGTTACTCCTGGCTCTGCACTAAGGAATCACTATGGGTGGTGCTTGGGGGATTATATGGGATGTCGGGGATTGAACCCAGGTCGGCCACATGCAAGGCAAATGCTCTCCCCACTGTACTATTGCTCCGGCCCTTAATTTGCCTTTTGTAGAAAACTAGATGTGGTGAATTTGTTTTCAGTTTTATAATCCTGTCATTTTCATTAATATCTTCCAAGTGGAAGACAAGAAGAGATTGCCCTGCATTACAGTATTTCTGTGGCTGTGCATTCTTCAGAGGCATATGCTTTAAGATAGCAATAATTCGGAGTATCATATTTGTCCAGTATAGGTGTGATGTGTCTATATTAATTCCTATAAATAGAAAATATTGGGGCACACCTGGAGTTGCTCGTCCTGTTCTATGGGTGCATGGAATCAAACCCAAGCCTTTTGGCTGACAAACACTCAATCCTTCCAGCTATTTATTTTGACCCCATTAACTTTTAAATCAAGTTTTCTGTTTTTGTCTGCAGTTTCATAGGCCTATTTCAAATTTCTTATTACTTGTGTATCAGGTAGTGTTGACTTATCTTAACCAAGGTTAGGGTCAAGTGGATATTCTTCCAAAATAACTCTCATCCTGAACCTCTGGCACCGCAAATAAATAAATAACTTTAAAATTTAGTCTTTTCCTGCTGACTCTCACTATTGCACTTAAACTTCAGAGTAGTACTTTATTTAGACTCCGATTTAGTTTTGTTTTCATCTAGTTTACTCATTCAGCAAACATTTATCAACTCTCTATTCCTTAATAGATTTACAGTTCTAGTTCCTAGGAGTTTTAGGCAGATTAGCTGTCCTCTTTCAATTCTCTTGATACCCTGAGGGCCAAAACACCTTGGAGCTTCTGAGAGCTTTGTCACACTGAGTCTTTAGAGATTGACAGAATTTGTTTGCTTAAAGGAAACTATTGTCCCTTTCTTTGTGAAACGCTCCCTTCTGCATGAAAGCCTGATTGTGACTTGTAAAAACTTGTAAAGGTAAAAGCACATTCTTTTCTGAGGATATAATCTGGGCCTAAGAGCCAACTGGGCACTCAAAAGTCCTTTGAGTACGATACTAAGCAGGCGATCAGTACCAGTGTCTTCAGAATTTAAATAATCACTAGTTTCCTGGGATTGAAAATCTGTGAATTAAATATTTCAAGATTAACAGGATAGTAGGAATTTAGAGGATTATTGGTAAGTATTAATTCTGCTGTAATTTTTTTCCTGGAACTTGCTCTGCCATCATTTTGAAGTGCCTGTCTACCTTGCCACCTCTTGGTAATCCATTTTGATATTGCATTTTTTCTTTTGTTGCTCTGTGATAAAAAACTATAACAGCATATTTAGTAGTTAATGAAGGCAGGCTTCTATTTTTTTAACTTGCAACATTACTTTAAAAAATAAATTTATGTTTCAGTCTACCCACTGGGCATTTTCCTTATGTTTAAAATTTTTTTAAAAATTAGAAAAAAAAAAGAGGTGTGGGGGGAATGGAGGAGGGGGTTGCGGGAGGGATACTGGGATCATTGGTGGTGGAGAATGGGCACTGGTGGAGGGATGGGTACTTGATCATTGTATGACTGAAATGTAATCATGAAGGTTTGTAAGTCTGTAAAAAAATAATAAAAATAAAATTAAAAATTTAAAAGTATTTCTTTGAAATTTGCACAACCAAATTAAAGAAATATTTTTAGGAGCTTTAGCTTAAAAGCAATCTGGTACTGCCTTTAGGAGCATATGCAGTTAGAAATATAATAAAAAGTAAATCTAAATTACTTCACAAATAATAATCAGCCTTAGCAGTTTTTAGTGAGGACATTTGTGGCTTTGGAGGAAAATTGTGTCCTGAGATCCATGGCAGTAATTTCTGGTTTCTCATCTTCAGAGTAACTCTCAAAATGATAATTTGTTTCTTCGTAGTATTTTATAAACCACAAACTATTGCAAATTTGTTTGGTTTCTTGTCAAACAAATAAATCAACACAGCTTGGAAAGAACCCCACCAAAAGAATTCTGGGCCCTGTCCATTTCTAGAGTTCTTGTTTTACATATTTTGAAACAACACATTTGTTAGTTAACTGACATCAAGCTTTGGTTTCTACTTGCCAAATTCTTGCTTAAAATTTAGCACAGACTTCTGAGTGTTTGTCTTTTGCGTACTTAGAGTGAATGATTTTTATCTTTTAACCAAGATAAGTGCAATATGCGTGTTTGAAGCAACATTCATAAAAGTTCTGCATGAGATCACCCTCATTTGGACCATATTCTACATTTTTTATTCTTTAGTTTTCCAGGCCAAACATTAAGACTTATGGGTAAATGTTCAAGGATAGAAACCACATTTAAAATTGAGGTTACCCTTGCAAAAGGGGCCCTAGACTCTTGCCCTCATGATTATAATCTTGTTATATTGCCTGGTTACTTAATTATAGGGCAGTGGGGGGTTAGCTGTTTTTGCTGAGAACTTCACATCTAAGAAGAGGACCCTTAGTGATAGTGAAGCCTGGCCAAGTTCATTTTTAATATTTCATATTAAATTACACAATAGTTGAGAATTTGGCCTAAATTTGGACCCCTCTAGGGTTTCAGAGCATTAATGAAGGGGTTGGGGCACTTACCTTGCATCCTGCTTTCCTGGGTATAAACCCTTGAGCAGTGCCAGGTTCGCTCCTGACAACAGAGGCAGAAATAATCCCTCTTCCAATGTGAACTCTTTCTTCACTTTAAGAGAAAGCACAGTAACACATAAACAGTTTGCCCTTAACTCTTGGACACTGATGTTAGAGGAAGGGGGCTTCAGAATTGGGTGGTATTTGCTGAAGGGAAAAGCACCCCCTTTGTTTTTAAACTGTATAATTTATTTTTCAGGTACTTTCTGGAGGTCAGGATTTTGTTTGAAATGGCAGCCAGACCATTTGTAAATACCCATTTAATCTCTTTAGACCTTTAATAAAATAATGGTTAGAGAACAACCTTTATGGATTCTAGTCCTTGAACTTTCCTGTTGATTAAATTGCTTTGGGAGAAGGGCTGCAGTATTTCTTTTCTATTTTTTTAACTGAAATACTTCAGGGATCAGAGAGATAGAGCAGTGAGTAAGCTGCTTCCCTTGCACTTGGCAAATCCAGGTTTGATTCTGGGCACCACATATCATCCCTTATGTACCACCAGGAGCCACAAATGATCCCTGAGCACCACTAGATGTGGCACCCAAACAAACAAAAATAAGTAAAAGAGAACACTTCAGGTTTGGCTGTATTTTATGCATTTATAAATTTAGAAGTTAAAGTTCTTTCCAGCATCACTATGTTGCATGTGAGTAGGGAGTGAGGGAGATATCCTTGAGAAAAGAGTATTTTCACCTCTCTGCTCACTCACCTCTGCCACCTGGAGAACTGTCTGGTGTGGATTAGGATTGTAAAGTCTGCTATGAACACCTCACCTGCGTGGACTAACCCTTTGCACTAGCTCCCAAAGTCCATTGTCAAGCTGCCCTGAAGTCCACTTGTTCTACACAGCACAGGAACTGTTCCCACCATGTACATTCTCAAGGAACTGTGGACTCAGGCTGGAACAAGGAACTGATGTTTGTAAGAAAAGGAAAGTCAGTTCTAACCTTGCCCAGGTTTTCCAGGTCCTTTCCTCACAGAAAAGAATTGCAGGGGGATACAAGATAATGAACCAAAGTAGTTCTATTTAAAGAAGTTTACTTTGTGTGTGTGGTGTGTGTGTATGTGTGTGTGTGTGTGTGTGTGTGTGTGTGGTGTGTGTGTATGTGTGTGTGTGTGTGTGTGTGTGTGTGTGTGTGTGTGTGTAGGGGGTTGGGGGCTGATATTCAAGAGAAATCATGGGTTTCTCCAGGAAGAAGCAGAGAGTGTATGTCTCAGGCTAAGATCCTGGTGGTGAATGTGCCCAGGGCTGGGCTGGGCTGTGTGAAGTTGAACCCCCTGATAGGTAGAAAAGAGCACCTCATGGGCAGGGGGAGGAGCTGGCAGAACTGTGGATTTCTTTGAAAATTCCTTTTTTTTGCTTGGGGGGGTCACACCCAGCAATTCACCGGGGTTACTCCTGGCTGCTGCATTCAGGAATTATCCCTAGCGGTGCTCCGGGGACCATATGGGATACTGGGAATCGATCCTGGGTTGGCCACATGAAAGGCAAACGCCCTCCCTGCTGTGCTATCGCTCCAGCCCCTCTTTGAAAATTCTTATTGTATCTTATTAATTGGAACTTGGGCTGGAGCGATAGCACAGCAGGTAGGGTGTTTGTCTTGCATGCGGCCAACTTGGTCAACCTGAGTTCGATTCCTCCGCCCCTCTCGGGGAGCCCAGCAAGCTACTGAGAGTATCTCACCCGAACGGCAAAGCCTGGCAAGCTACCCATGACATATTCGATATGCCAAACACAGTAACAACAAGTCTCACAATGGAGAAGTTACTGGACCCGCTTGAGCAAATCGATGAACAGTGGGAGGACAGTGTTACAGTGTGTTGCAGTGTTAATTGGAACTTGATGAACACTCAGTTCCATTTGGTGTTTGAAAAGATTTGCTTTGAACAGTATAATTTAACTAGCAGCTTTAGTGATTTGTGTATTTTGATAGTACACCGTTGATCATTGGATGTAAAAAACACTGGTGTCTATTGACAGTTTTCATTTTATGATTAGTAGTATGATAATGTGGCATATTCAATATGCCAAACACAGTAACAACAAGTCTCACAATGGAGATATTACTGGGCCCGCTTGAGCAAATCAATGAACAATGGGAGGACAGTGCAGTGCAGTGCAGTATGATGATGTGTAGCAGAGCAGGGCTTTTTTGGTGGGGAAGCAGGGAGGTTTTTTGAGGTAGAATCCTAAGCAGTTCATGTGGCACTCTAATTACTTTTTTTGGGCTGCTCTCTGTGTTGTTATGGCTTATGTTCTTTCTGCCTTTTCTTCTAAAACAAAACCAACTCAAACGAAACCCTGTCCTCTGAGTGGCCATAAAGATGAAGCATCTTTTCCTGTCGGATTAAACTTTGTACAATTAGCTGGCAAATGAAACTAGCCTTTGAAGGAAATTATAATTGACTCATTACACACATTCAGCATCATAGCTGTGTCTGGTCTTCTCTAGTGAGTGGGAGAAGTTTCTGGTCTTCTAAATGACTCTTACTATTGCTGTTCTTTTTGCCAAAGCCTTTCTCAGCAGACCTCTTTGGTTTCTTAATTTTTGGTCTTTACTGAGATTGGTACTGGTTGTGTTTTCATTAGACACTATCTGAATAACGAAAAAAATACAGTAGACTAAAACTTTTGAAGGACACACCTGTCTCTTTATTTTGAATTTGTCGTACTCCACCATGACAACTGCTGCATAGTCAACCATTGGCTGTGGCATGTTTTGAAGCAGGATCATAGAGAAAGAGCAATACATGACATATATTTTTCTTCATGACATCTTAATTTTAATATTTGAATAGTGGTTCTTTAAGACATCCAAGGTTTCAATTTATTCAGTCCATGGGCTAATACGGAGGTTCTCTGGGGAACCGGTTCTACTGAATACTTTATAATCTTCCAGAAAGTATCCCCTGTAGATGACATGCTGAGAAACTAAGAAAGAAAAGTGGCTAATTTGTTAGGAGAAAACTCACTCTCCAAATAAAAAGGATTTTTTTTTTTTTTTTTGCTTTTTGAGCCACACCCGGCATTGCTCAGGGGTTGGTTACTCCTGGCTCATGCACTCAGGAATTACCCCTGGTGGTACTCAGGGGACCATATGGGATGCTGGGAATTGAACCTGGGTCAGCCACGCGCAAGGCAAATGCCCTACCCACTGTGCTATCGCTCCAGCCCTGAATAAGAAGGGATTTAAATATTTTCATATTGGCCACACCCAACAGTATGAAGGGGCCTGGGACCACACCTGATCATTCTTAGATCCGGTGGTGCTTGGGGGCTACCAGTACCACACTGGTAGGGTGGTCAGTGGCCTGTGCTGTGCCCAAAATCAAACTGAGGGCCTTGCTCAATGTCAGGCCCTGTCACTGGAACCTCTTTCTTTTGGACTAATGTATTTCAAGTAGGTAGAGAGGTAAGAGGTTTGTAGAGGAAATTTTGCTAAGGGTGAGGTTCTGTAGTTGGCAGTTCTTGCGACTCCGAAGATCCTGTTCTCCAAAGCCAGGAAAAAGCAGTCTGTTTCCAATTATATATCACAAAATAGGGAAATTAAGCCAAGAAAAATGATCATTTGGGGGTTGGGTTTCTCTTTTGTAGAGGAGAAAGGATCATAGACACAAGTGAAAAAAAAACCCAGTTTTTCTGTTGGCTTGAAAATTTTTCTTCAAGCGCTCTCGATTGGACATGAAGAATCATTTTGGGATTAAAGACTTTGTCCTCCTTTGGTTTCTTTTTGTTTCTCAGAGAGCTAAGAGAAGGGTAGTTAGGTAGCTTTTGCTGGCATGAAGAGTTTTGGTCCCAGGATTCCAGAAACTGGCTGGTACTTTCAGTAAAGCCCTTTCCTGAGAGACTGAGAGGTGTCAGATTGTGAGCCCCCAGATAGTGGTGCTGTGGTTTTTGGGTTCCACTTTTGACTATGATTTGGGTGGAAATGTTATTCCTGCTCCTTAGCTTTATTTTGCTGATGGAGAAAGACTAGGTGTGAGAAGAATGTGGAGGTGAGAAGCCTGACTGGAAGTTGGATGACTTGGGTGACTACTTTGTCCTCAGCTCTTGTCAGAAGCAGTTAGCCTTTCTGAAGGCTACTGCTAGTTTCAGGATTAGTGGTCCCAGGAGACCCAGGTGTTAACTAAGAAATCTTTTCACCACCGGGAGAAGATCTTCCTCTTCTGCTGCCAAGCTCTTAGTTCCTTCTCACAGCTTACACCTCCTCAGAGTGTTGAATAAAACATCTCTGATAACAGCCGAGTCTGTCAGGGAGTGGTGTTTACCTTTGTCTCCTCTCTTTTCAGGCCCATTAACTCCTTGCCTGAAGCAGGCAGGCACCCACACCCCTCACTCTCTGTGGCAGGTGCTAGAAAAGGTGCAAAGTACAGACTTCCCTGGCGCTTGTTTTCAGTCAGCATCTGTATTGTTCTCTCTCAGCCTTTGTTACTGCTACTTTTCTCACTATGTTGTGTTTTCTTGGTTTCTCTGAATTCCTCTTCCTGATTTTCCCCTTACCTCCCACATCTCTATTCAGTTTTTATATAGTTGTGTTTTGGGATGTCCACAGTGCTCAGGACTTATTCCTGGCTCTGGGTTCAGGGATCACTCTGGGGTGCTGGGAATTTAACCCAGGTAGTCCTCATGCAAGACAAGCATCCTCTTTGCTGTACTTACTCTGGTCCTGTCTTCTCAGTTTTCTTGTTCAGTGCTTAATCCTGCGCCTGTGTCTTGACTGTCTCTAAGATTGCATATCTCTTTTTCCTTCTCAGTCATTTATTTGTTTTTACTTTCATGCCTCAATGAGTATCTACTAACTCCCAGTTTTATGTTATGCCTTTATCTATCTAGCAGCCATCTATCTAGATTATTATTTGTGTTAAAACAAAGCCCCATACCTACTGGGGTTTAAACTCAGCTCCTTTTTTTTTTCTGAAATCAGTGAATGGTACCAGACCGGGTACCTCAGTTATGCTTGCTTCCTTCACTCTGCCAAACTGAATCACACCAGCCCCAGTATAATTCACATTTAGCAAAGTCCAATGGCAGTTCCTTCTCCATTTTCATGTTGGTAAACTCCATTTTATGCCTTTTTCCAGTTGGGTTTCCTGATTTCAACAGCGTATCTTCAATTACTCATCCATGTCCATGGTTGACACCATCTAAAAACAGAACACACTTTCTCTCTCTCTCTCTCTCTCTCTCTCTCTCTCTCTCTCTGTGTTTTGCGTTTTAAAAGTCTCCTTTTAAATATCTTTATTATAGAATGCCTGGTTGTCAGCAAAGTAAGTCTGACAGGCTTTTTCAGCCATTTCTCCCATTTTTTCCATTCACTTGGCTATGCTCATAGTCAAGTGAATGGAAGGTGAGAGCCCTCCCCGCCCTAAGGGACCCAACCCTAGTGACCTCCACTACCCAACAGCTGCCATGCTCCAGGCTGTTTTTCACATGCTCGGACTGAGCCTCACATATGAGTGAATATATTCCTGGACACATCATAAGACTCCCTACCCATTTTTCATGATTACCACACCATATTTGTTTGGGTTCAGACAGTAGGCAACAAATCAGAGGGAATATATACCCCTTGGAGAGCCCGGCAAGCTATCTAGAGTATCCCGCTCGCAGGGGCAGAGCCTGGTAAGTGACCCGTGTTGTATTTGATATGTCAAAAACAGTAACAGTAACAGGTCTCATTCCCCTGGCCCTGAAAGAGCCTCCAATCTGGTAGCGTTGGGAAAGATGAGTAAGGAAAGGCTGCCAAAATCTCAGAGCTGGGACAAATGGAGATATTACTGGCACCCGCTCGAGTAAATCCATGAACAGCGGGATGACAATGATACAGTGATACAGTGATGCTCATACCATAGTCCTTGTGGGGCAGGGGGATGTTCCAGAGCACACCTTGAGCAATCATGCCTGTTCCTTTGTTACTTCCTTATGCATCCCTCCTGGCATGCCCTCCTTTCTTATGATTCTCTGCTTACTCTTCCAGGCTGTTTCCTTGGTCAGCTTCTTTGGTTCAGTTCATGCCTCCTCTTGTCGAGTGCCTGACTGCTTTTTTCCCTTTCTCCCATAGCCCTTCAGCTGCATAGGAGAAAAATTCTCCCTACGAGAATTAATTTCCTTCCTCTGTCAAATTGTGGAATTCCATTGAACATGATGGAGTCATATCATCTTTGGATTTGGATGTATGACATGGACTTAGCCTATAAATATTTATATTTTAAAATTAAATTCTTTAACTGAGTTCTATTTCAGTTATGGCTTTGGAAAAGAACCACATTTATAGTTGATAAAAATGATAACTATTGGAGCTGGAAAGATAGCATATGAGCTAAGGAACTTGCCTTGTGCTCTGCTAACCCTGTTTCTATTACTAGCACCACATGTGATCCCCTGACCATCACCAGAAGTGAACTGAGAGCACAAAACCAGGAGTAATCTCTGAGCACTACTGGGTATGTGCCCCCCAAATGAAGACAGAACTATAAAAAGGCAAAGGAAATGAGTCAAATCATAATATAGAAGTGGAGTGGAGCTCTAAAGATGAGAATAGGCAAGTGCAGAGAAGTCAGGTGGCCTGTCCAAGTTAACACAATTCATAAATCAAGTGTAGTGCTTCCTTTGCAAGGTACATGTTATATATTACATTCAGTAGCTGCATGGTTCTGGTTCAACTTAGGTTGGATCTTACCATTTCTCTACCTTAAAGGACTCTACTATATTTCTGTCTTTCTCTGAGTAAGGATCAAAATTTTATATAACTGGCCTGTTCTTTGCAGCTCACTTCTGACTTCATTCCTCTCCTGGTTTGCTCACTTGGCCCCCAATGCCTGGCCTGCAGCTGTACCCCCTAGAGCGTCATACATATTCTCACCTGGAACCTTTGCATGTGCTCTTGACTTTTCTTAGAACGTTTCTCTCCAGATTAACTACAGGGTTCATTTCCTGCAGGGTCTCACTCAGAACAAAATCAAAGATGCCACATCTTATTCCTTCCCTTCTTCCTTGTTTCCTTAGCATTTATTCCATATACAATTATAAGTTTTGTTCATAATCTATCTCCTCTTAAGTAGAGTATAAGTTCCATGAGGGTGGAGAATTTTATGTTTTGCTGCCTTTTGGATTCTACATCTAGAATAGTCCTGGAATGGGGCAAATGAATATATGTTAGGTGAATAAATGGATGAGAGGAAAGACTTTGTGGTTTTCTTAGAGTTGCTGTGAAATGGACATGTGTGACATTAAAAAGTGAAAACCCTGATGTTCGTCTGGTAGAAGGAATATATATATTTTTTTTGACAGAAAAAGTAGTTTATTTTTCAATACAATGGAAACTGCATGATTACATATTTCTTATCTTCAACTTTTCTCCTGAATCAAGATTAATTTCTAACAAAAAGCCCTAAGTATTGAGTGGAGGAAGGAAGCCTCTTCAACAAACTGTTGCTAAGAAAATAGACATCTTAATACTGTAGCACTGTCTTCCCATTGTTCATCTATTTGCTCAAGCAGGCACCAATAATGCCTCCATTGTGAGACTTGTTGTTACTGTTTTTGGCATATTGAATATGCCATGGGGAGCTTGCCAGGCTCTTCTGTGCAGGTGGGATGCTCTAGGTAGCTTGCTGGGCTCACCGAAAGGGACGGAAGAATCAAACCCCAGTCAGCCACGTGCAAGGCAACTGCCTTACACGCTGTGCTATCTCTCCAGCCATCTTAAGAAGAAATCTTAAGAAGGTGAAATGTCTATTAAAAACTAAATCAGTCACTAACCCCATAATCAAAGTTAATTCAAAAGTGGATTTATTACCCAGGTGTTAGGGGATATATGATTTTTAAAACCTCACTATAGACCTTTCGATTCCTCCGCCCCTCTCGGAGAGCCCGGCAAGCTACCGAGAGTATCTCGCCCGCACACCAAAGCCTGGCAAGCTTCCCGTGACGTATTTGATATGCCAAACACAGTAACAATTTTCACAATGGAGACGTTACTGGGCCCGTTCGATCAAAATCGATGAACAATGGGAGGACAGTGACAGTGACAGTGACATTATAGACCTGTCAGAGGAATTCACTAACCTCCTTTAAAATGCCTGGAACTGTGGGCTTCCTCCTCCTTACAAGTAGTTTGGAAAGACTCACTGTACTTCCAACACACTTGGGCTGTCTGTGGTTTGTCTGCCTGTGGTTTGTCCTTTAACACATGGGCTATAAAGATGAAAAGTAAACAATGTTCAAGAGCTGCAGGAAGCCAGACAGGAGAGAGGAACCCAGGTTCCCTGTGGTCCCTGACTTCTCTCCTTGTTTTGATGCCTATCAATGTTGTGTACTCTATCTTCCCACATTGCTTTGTTTGGGGCTGTGCTCTAAAAACCAGTCTAGAGACTAACAAACAGATTATTGACACTTGAATGTTGCTTTGATTTTCTTCTTTTTCTCTGTCTTTCTTTTTGTTTTTGGACTGCACCCAGTGGTGCTCCTGACTCTGGGCTCAGGGATCACAGAGGACCAGTTGGGATGCTGGGAATCAAATCCAGTTCAGCCACATGCAAAGCAAGTGCCCTATCCACTTATCCTCCAGTGCACCTTGTCTTTCTTTTCTAGTTAAAATTTCTCCAGGAAGTGGGGAGGTTTAGTTCAGTCCTACCCTGTAGTCCCCCCTCCAATGGTCAAAGGATTTTATTTTGTTTTATTTAGTTTCTTAGTTTTTTTGAATCACAGCGAGGTACACAGTTACATTTCTTACTACCAGTATTCCCAGTTTTCTTCGCCCATCCCTTTCCCGCCTCTGTGACAGACACTTTTCTTCTCTCTCTCTCTCTCTCTCTCTGCGAAAGGATTTTAAAAATAAAATAATTGTCTTATGTTTTTTTGTTTCATTTTTAATTTTATTTTTTGTGCCACACCCAAAAGTGCTCAGGGCAGCAGAATTAAACCCTGGATTTAAACTATCAGATTGGAAATAATTGGATGGGAGCTAAGTTCTCAATGACCTACTTTAATAACATCATAATGATCATTTCTTGAACCTGAGGGATAACTGGCTATTAATTACTTTACATGTTATGAATTTGCTTAATCCTAACCATCTGCTTAGGAAAGTAGAATAATCATCTACCCTTAACAGATGGGGTGTGCGGTTGTGTGGTTCACTTGTCCAGTGAACACTTGGAAGAGAAGGCGCACGGATTCAGACCAGGCAGGTGATGGGCTGTGCATTTTCTGCACTGCTGGACTCTAATCTGCTCCCGGAACACACCAAGCGCATCCACCTCGAATGGTTTTGCACTTGCTATCCACACTGCCAGGGATGTGTTTGTTCCAGTTATTTTCAGTTGCTGCAGTACCACCTCACCTGAGATCCCTTTTCTCTCTTAAGAGCCATCCTAGGGCTGGAGAGAAAGAGAGCTTGGTGGGCAGAGTGCATGCTTTCCATGCAGGAAGCTGGGGTTAAGTCTTATGCATGGTCCCTCAAAAACTGCTGGGAATGACTCCTGAGTGTCATATTGAGCACTGTAAGGTGTGACCCCCCCACCTCAAATTAATGAAAATGTTCCTCCTCTCATTCCTCTTGCTCCTTACAAAATTAATGCATACATTATTTTTCTTGTTCAGTCCAACACCGCCTGGCGTTATGTCCTTGTCTGTCTCTCCTTTTGGGAGAAGAATTCCAGTGCCAGTGCTGTCGGTCAAGTAGATTTCATTGTTGTGGCCCAAACAGTGAAATCTTCATCAGCAGTGCCCGTGAACAGTGCCAGATGGAATTCACAGTCTTGCAGGATTGGCGTCTTTGTTGCCGAGCACCCTCTCTGTGGGTTTTGGGAGATTACTTTCCTCATAATAAAGTCATATAAAGACCCGGTGGATAATGTTGGGGCATAGCGCCTGTGCCAGCAAGCCCTGTGGTTGTCTGCCTCAAGGACTTGGGTTGGAAGGACCACTGAGAGCCTCTTACTTCTGGGAACCTCCATGAGAAGATTTTGTAAATCCGTTTAATAGCTGACCTATCATATTTTTTTATTTAATAAACATTTTTAAAAAACAAACTTCATTTTAGGCACCATGGCTTACAATACTGTTAATGGTAGAATTTCTTACATCAATATTCAAGCACCACAGCCTCCACCAGATGTTCACTTCCCTCCACCATTTTCCCAGCCCATATCCCACCCCCAACGCCATGATAAACTTCCTACTAAAGATCAACTCTCAATTTCAATTTCTGTTGCCTTGGGCATTTGTGACACTACTACATATATATATATATATATATATATATATATATAGCATATGAGGGGCTGAGCGATAGTATAGTGGGTAGGGCATTTGCCTTGCACATGGCCGACCTGTGTTCAATCCTCAGCATTCCATAGGGTCTCCTGAGCATGACCATGAGTAATTCCTGACTGCAGAGCCAGGAGTAACCCCTGAGCATCACCAGGTGTGACCCAAAAATCTAAAAGCTAAATATATATATATATATATAGCAAATGAGACATCATCCTGTTTGTCCCCGTCCTTCTGATTGATTTCATTCAGCATGATACTCCATATCCGTACATATAGCAGCAATTTGCTTGACTTCATCTTAAAGGGGAGCAGTTTTCCATTGTGCATATGTACTAGAGCTTCTTTATCCAGTCATTTGTTCTTGGTCATTTGGGTTGTTTCCAGATTTTGGCTATTGTGAATAGTGCTGCAAATAATGTAGGAGGGCAAATGTCTTTTCTGAATAGAGTTTTTTGGCTCTTGGGGTACATACTAAGAAGTGGAGGTGCTAAGTCATGTGGGAGCTCAACTCCTAGGTTTTTTTTAAAAAAAGCCAAATGAAGCATCTCTTCTAGAGTTTTTGAGAGGATAAAATACGACATCATGGAGAGTACAGTAGGCTCCCAGTAGATGGTAGTAGACCTTATATGGGGTCAGAGAAAAAAGCAGCATGGTTGTCCCTGATAGGAAGGGGAATGGGGGAATGTGTTGGAAATGCATGAGGTGTTCCCCACCCCACAAATAATTACAAAGTCTTGGCTGTGCTGCTCAAGAGCTCTGTCATGGTATACCACGCACCCAACCTTTCTAATTCTTGGTTTGCTGATCTGTAAAATTAAAGGGTTGAAGAAGATGTTATCTATTTCTGACATTCTAACTTGGCTTTGTGTAGAAGTGAGGATGGGGAAAATTGTATAAAGGGTCAATAAGACTGTTCATAGAAGAATGGAATTAACCAGTTGTGGGAAAGAGGTAAGAGGGATGCAATGGGAGTTTGAGGAGTAGAATAAAAATGGTGGTTTTGGCAAAATGGACAGATTTGGCAAAATTCAGGCTTTGTCAGTGCTTCTAGTTTTTGAGGGGTGATTCATTGGATTAGTTTTTGTTTATATAACTTGTGTATTAAAAATAGATAGTGCAGTATCTAAGTGTTTTATTTACACTTAGGTTGTCAAGTTGAATGTTTTTCTTGGATAATATCCTACAGGATCTTTAAGTAATTTCTGCTGGCCTTTACATGACTGTGTATTCAGATTTCCACAAG
Organism: Sorex fumeus; assembly: GCF_029834395.1. Taxonomy (NCBI): domain Eukaryota; kingdom Metazoa; phylum Chordata; class Mammalia; order Eulipotyphla; family Soricidae; genus Sorex; species Sorex fumeus. The sequence goes on from NW_026606104.1 coordinate 9,122,346, forward strand.
TGTGTTTTAAGTCTCATTTTATAGGAGGGGTTCAGGATTAGACATTGCTCCATATAATTAGTAACTAAGAAATAAAATGAAGTAAGTATAGGAGTTTTTTATTTAATTTCTTCATATTAGAGATGAAGAAATTAAGGCCTAGAAGAAATGACTTGTCTAAACTTGTAAAACATGTGGATGCTGAAACTTCTGCTTCTGATTGCTCTGAGGTTGCCTGAGGTATAGGTTATTCCTTCTACACAACTCTTATTTTTGGTTTATCATTTCTTATGTACAAGTGTTCTAATTTGCATCCTTCTATACTGCTCTGAGCTGTCATGTACACACTCTTGTTTGTGCTGTACCCAGTATGGTACTGTCACTGGAGATTGATTGCATGTCAGTGCTGAGTTAAGTACTCAGTGAACAACTGTTGGGAAAAATCTACCTGGAAGGAAAGAATTAGCTAAAGATTTACCTGAAGATTTGACTTGCAGAACATTCTAGGCCTCCAAGTAGAACGTTGAGAGAATCTGAGAAGACTGCTAAGTCTTCAGGATGTTAAAAAGTGGCTCTGTGAAGGGAGCCTTGGTGGGCCATGGATGTTAGGCTGGAATCATTGCTTCCCTGGCCCTTTAGTGCAACTGAATTGAAGCTGCATGTGTGATTATCAGATCTAAACTAAGTAGGCAATGTCCAGCAGCTATGTGAAAGTTTATTTCCTGCACCCTGGGCTCCCTTCAGTCTGTTCTCCGTCCAGCACCTAGGGAGATCCTGAGAAAGTCCTATCTTCTGCCTTCTGATACCCCTTCTTAAAACTTTCTCCTCTCTTTTCCCCTTGAGGATGGCAGCCACGTTCTTTTCTCTTATTTTATTGGTTTTGGTGCAGTGCCCATCATTGTTTAGGGGCCACTCACAGTATATTACTTGGGGTTACATCTGGTAGTGCGGTGTGTGTGTCTATGTATGGTGGGGTGGGGGAAGATGGTGGGGATAAGGATCAATCCTAGTCTTCCCACATGCAAGGCATGTACTCCAGTTCTTTGAGTACTCTCTCCTGCTCCCAACTTGACCTTTTAATCCTCTATAATTCTTAATATTAAGGTTACTTTCATTTAGAGTTCTTATCATGGCATGTAAGACATATTTGTGATTATTTGTCTCCACCAGATTTTATTTTATTTATTTTAAATTTTCTTGGCTTTGGGGCCACATCTGGCAGTGTTCATGGGCTATTTCTGGCAGTCCTTAGGGAACCTTGTGGTGCTGGGGATCTAACCCGGCCTCCCACATATAAAGCAAGAGCTCAGCCTATTGACCTGTTGCCCCTATCCCACTAGATTTGTTTTGTTTTGCCTTGTTTTTTTGGGTCACATCCCGGGGTACTCAGTGCTTACTCCTGGCTCTGTACTCAGGGATCACTCCTGGCAGTGTTTGGGGACCCTGTATGATCCTGGGGATTGAACCTGGGTTGGCCAAGTGCAAGGTTGTGCTCTTTAGTGCTTGTGTTCTCTCTCTGTCCTACCTTCCACAAAGAAACATGGCTTTTTGTTCTTTCTCTCTCTCTCTTTTTTTTTTAAATCTTCATTGACTTACATAAAGTGAACCATAAATGACGTTTTATTAAACTAAAAAGTCTCTGGTCTAAAGTAGTTTTAGGAGGTTACTTTTACAAGAATAAAAGCTCCATGAAGACAACATTTGGTGCACATTTTTAAAAAATTGTTATATCTTGGCATCTTCAGGAGTGCCTGACACATGATAGTAAATATCTGTTGCATACTGATTGTGCTTGGATGAGAGTTTTAAAGATCTCTTATCCAAATCCCTGACTTTTCCCATTCTTGTGCCAAATCTCTCTGAAGATGGGGATTTGGAATTATCCAGTTTCTCTGTGTAGCAGAGAAATATGAGAGTTGATGTTGTGACTCAGGAAGGTGGCATTGCTTTTCTGTGTACAGGTCTTAAAGGGCATCCAAATGTCATCAGACAAACAACAGTATCTGTTCTACATCCTGCACGCCCCCCTTCAGAGGCTTCCAAGGGAGATGTTATTGATATCATCTATCCTACTTCTTTTCAAAGTCCCCTGAATAACATGTTGAATAATCATTAGAATAATGATTATCCCTCTACCAGCTTTTATTTAATCATTTACAGAAATTCACTGAGGGCCAGAGAGCTAGTACTGGAGATAAGGCAGTTGACTTGCTTGTTGCTGGCCCAGATTTTATTCCTGGTACCACATTGGTCCCCCAAGCAGTGAACTGCCAGGCCCTCCCCGAGTACAGCTGAGTGTGCCAAGGCTACTTCATGCTTAAGTTACCAGCCACTCAGGTGTTATTTCTTAGATGAGGTAAGGGAAGGGATTTTAGTTTTTTATTTTTCTCAACATCTCTCTTTCGTCTCTGTGACGATTTTCCTGGTTGGAGGGAGGCTGAGCAGTCTTGATACGAGGGTATGACAGTTCACTTGTGTCCCATCTTGCCCTTTGCGTTTTCATATCACACCGAGTCATCCAGAATCACCAGGATAGTTTATTTATTATAGCTGCCACCCACAGTCCTGATGTCAAGTCACAGTTCGTGGTCAGTAATGGTTTGTGTAGAAGGCACATGTCAACAGGAAGGTACTGGCGTTTATTCTGTGTTCAGAGACTAAATATGGAGATGGAGAAAATGGGCCTTTGTTTGTGGCAGCAGACCCAGAGCTGGAAGATGAAGTGGTGGTCACAGAAAGATTTTTTTTTATTCTAGTATTGAATTCATCCCATTATTCATGTTCAATCCTCAGTATCCACATGCTCCTCCTAGCATGCTAGGAGTGATCCCTGAGAGCAGTGCTAGGAGTAAACCCTGAGCATAGCAGGGCCTGGTCCCAAAACAAATAGAATAAAGTCAAATAAATTTTAAAAATCCTATTCAAATCTGGGAGGCAGCTCAAAGGGCTGAAGTGTTTTGTTTCAGGAGCCCTGGGTTAGGTCCCTGTACTCCTTTGTCCTCTGAAAACTTCTGGGTGCACTTCTGCCCCAAATAAAAATCCTTAGTAACCTGGGAAAAACTATTTTCAATTAGTTGTTTTTTATTTTCAGATTTTTGTTTGCTTTTGGTGCAGGGAATTGAACCCAGGACTGGTGACGTGTGTGCTTTTGTCATGGAGCTACATCCCCAGCCCTGAGATTAGTATTTTGTTTTTGTTTTTGAGCCATAACAGGTGCTCAGGAGCTACCTCAGGCTTTGTGTTCAGGGCTCACTCCTGTGGTCCCGGGGATTTAACCAGGGTTTCGCTGTGTGCAAGGCAAATGTCTAACTCTCTGTACTGCTTCTTTAGCTCCTTAACCCCTGGTTTTAGCTTAGCCCATGAGTGTGCTCTGTTGTTTCCCTAGGGAAAATGTGTTTCTGTGTTAGGGATGAAAGGGTGCAGCTTACTCTATTTAGTGGCCTCTGAAATAGTGGAATGCTGGCTGAAATTAAAGAATAAATTATGTTTTTAAAAATCTTTTTTTTTTCTGATTTTGGGTCACACCCGTCGATGCACAGGGGTCACTCCTGGCTCATGCACTCAGGAATTACTCCTGGTGGTGCTCGGGGGACCATATGGGATGCTGGCATTTGAACCCTGATCAGCCGCATGCAAGGAAAACGCCCTATCCGCAGTGCTATTGCTCCAGCCCCTTTTGTTTTTCTTTAATCCATTTAAGTTCTTACTCAGAACATTGCTTATTTTTATTTATTTAGTTAGTTGTTGTGGTTATTCCTTAAACATTTGAGGTCCTTTTTTGAATGGAATTTTAGTTTGAAATTTGGGCCAAATCGCTATTATATAGTTGCCCCCCAAATTGCACTTCCAGGATCTTGGAGCACCCCTGGTCTGTTTCTAAAGGAATCCGTTGACTTCACAAAGTCCAAAGAGACTCCGCGTGGTCAGAAATCCAAATGCTGAGCCCGGGGTCTTTCTGCAAACAGAGCATGATATAACCACAGAAAAGAAAGAGGAGTTTGTATTTCCCAAGTTTTATTTTAAATTACAACTTGGGAAGCTCCGTTCGCCCAGCACTCTTTTAATTAGGAAACTGATCTCTCGGTCGTGTGCCTGGGCGCTGCTGTGTGCGAATCTTGGCACACGCGGCAGTTCCAGCGTCGTGCAGGGCATGCTTCCCTCTCAGTTCTCCTTGGCCTTAGGATCCTGTCACCACATTTGCAAGATTAGACAAAAGCCCTCTGCCGTTTATTTTCTTTTTGAACAAGTTACATTATGGAGGGACTTTTAAGCTAAAAGAAGAAAAGCTGCCTCTTTGTGGAGGCTGCAGTTTTGTCGTTTCAACTTGTCTTGGACTTCCTCGGAGATGTTTTAAGATCCGGTGTAAACTTGCTGTGGTTTGCCTTTGGGCATCAAACTGTTTAGCTTGGCTCTGTTCTATCTGTAATTGCTGCATTTTAATAATTGCCCAATATTCTTGTCAGCAATTTGCAGGCTATATTTTTAATAGAACCATTTGCCCCTCTTTTCCACAGGTTCATTCAGACCTGACTTAAACCCCTGGATTAACACACACAGTCCCACAGAGTCTGAGCAGCTGCTCAGAGGGTGACACGAGCTCATTAAATATTCCCACAAGCCTCCTGCTGGCTGTGCTTTATGTGTTCCATAAAATTCCTCTGGGAAGCCATCTTCTCCTGAGATCTCCTTACAGCACTTTGCTATATAAAACTTGCCCCATGTTTGGTGAAATTTGTCCATTCTTTTAGAAATAAGTTCTGATTCCCTTATTAGCCATTTTGAGAGGTTCTATGCTTTGGAAAAAAATAATGGGCAAAAATTTTCTTGTCTGTAGGTGATTTATTTGTGTGTGTGTGTGTGTGTGTGTGTGTGTGTGGTGTTAGAAATTGAACTCAGTTCTCCTGTATGTGAAGTGTGTTGTTGTTATTGTTGTTGTTGTTTCGGGGTCACACCTGGCATTTCTCTGGGCTGGGTCCTGGCAGGGTTCAGGGAACCACCATATGGGGTGCTGGGTATTGAATCTGGGTTTGCTGTGTGCAAGGCAAGTGCCTTATTGGCTGGACTATCTCACCAGCCCCCTCCATAGTTAACGTTTTAAGTGAACAGAGAAGGCTTTATCTGAGGTAATATAGAATCATGGTAAATGCAAGATTTCAAGGTGATTGAAGTAAGTTCATAGCTTACAAAATTATCTCTGTGATTGAGTACTTTGACATGACCATCTTGCTTGTGTCTCTACTTCATTGGAATGTTCTTTAAGTGATTCTTCTTCTTACCTTATCTTATTTTTTGGGTCTTGTGTAATATTTATTTTGCAGTGAACAAGATGGAACTGGTTTTACAGTAGAATAGAATTCCATAAATAATTGTACTCCAGTCTCTCTTATTAGTTTATACCTTCAAGGGATGGATGAATGTTTATTATAATAACACTTGTAGCTTGTATGTTATGTAAGGTACTGTTGAAGCACTATGCAGTTTTGTGGGGAGGATTGGGTCACCCAGTGGTGCTCATGGATTACTCCTGGCTCTGTGTGCAGGGTTTACTCCTGATCCTGTGCTCAGGAATTCTGGCTCTATGTTCAGGTTCACTCATGATGGTGCTCAGGGGCCTATATGTGGTGTTAGGGATTGAATCAGGGTCAGCCACAGGTAAGACGAGCACCTTAACCCCTGTACTATATCTCTGGATCCCATTGTAGCACTGTGTATATTAATGAGCCATTACATTTAATGTCTATTTGGTTATCATAGTAGCCTATGTAGTAGGCTCATGTGTGCTCAACATCATGGGTTTGACAGGTGGCAGAGTAGATTCATATCCAGGTAGACATTTAACTGTCATCATTATGCATAATCTATTAATTCTAAGCACTGTTATATACCGGGACTGAACCATATTCCTACATATATAATTTAGTTTTGAAGCATGTCTGGACAATTTTTTAGAAATTATGCTGTATTAAAGTTTTCCCTGACCGGGAATCGAACCCAGGCCGTGGTGGTGAAAGCACCAAATCCTAACCACTAGGCCACCAGGGAGCACACATTGGGCTGGAGCAATAGCACAGTGTGTAGGGCATTTGCCTTGCGTGCCGTCGTCGTGGGTTCGATTACTCCCTCCCTCTCGGAGAGCTCAGCAAGCTACCAAGAGTAACCTGCCCGCATGGCAGAGCCTGGCAAGCTCCACATGGAGTATTCATATGCCAAAAACAGTAACAACAAATCTCACAATGGAGATGTTGCTGGTGCCTGCTTGAGCAAAATCGATGAACAATGGGAGGACAGTGCTACAGTGCTACAGTGCATGCTGTATTATTTCTGGATAGGTCATATTTGTGCATGATACAATACTGAAATGGAAATTCAGTGAGGAGGCTCACAGTCTCTGCCATCAGTTTTCCCAATCACCCCATTTTCTTCCTCATAGGCAATTAGAGTTACTATCAGAAAGAGCCATAAATATGATTTTTCTCTTCATAATGTTACAGTGAGCCAAGACAATGTCAAGAGCAATTCATTTTGCCTTTGTTTTTATGTTTTTGTACTGTGTCTAGAAGTACCCTTACTGACTGTCTGTCATTGAAGCTTTTGAGCTGGTGGATGGTGTTTCCTGAGCCAAGGGTAAAAAGCTCTATAATCTTCAGCTTGTTTCAATGATTCCTGGAAACTCCATGATCCTCCCTTGTGTTGGCTTAGTCTAGGCGGGGTCTCTGTTCATTTATCCAGTTTTTGGATCCGTTTTTTCTCCTGATGAGAAAGAATAGAACCATTACCTAATGCCTGGAGCATAGTCAGTGCCCAATAAATATTTGTTGAATTGAACAACTGCTGTGGATTGTGCCAGAATTGGCAGGGTGGGTGTTGTCTAGGATTGAAAATAGATTTTGGAGTGGCTAAGTGAGTAGAGTTATAGGAGAGATACTAAGGTTAAGCTAACCATCACAAAACTTGTTGGTCAAGTCTATAGATAGGAAAAAGTTAAAGGATCTAGTTTAACAACAAGATAGTCTCAGAGTGAGAGAGAGGGAAGATTCTTCTGTTTAAAATGTTGGACAGCCATTGAAATAATACCATTTCATTTTTTCATGGTTCCTAACTGTATTTAATTCAGTTTGAATTACTTATAATAGATAGGTTGAAACATTAGATTGAATTTCTATTGGTGTTTCCTTACAGACATTCGGGAGTTTGTGTCTCAAATATCATTGATGACTTTAGTACCACCCCATAACTGGTGATGTTATATTATTTTCTGCTATATTTCTGAAATTTTTTTTAATATCAACCATATTTATTTATTTGTTTATTGCTTTTGGGTCACACCCAACGATGCTCAGGGATTATTCCTGGCTCTGCACTAATGAATTACTCCTGGCAGTGCTTGGGGGACCATATAGGATGCCGGGGATTGAATCTGGGCCAGCTGCAAGCAAGGCAAATGCCCTACCCGCTGTATTATCACTCCGGCCCCTAATACTATTTTTAAATGTCAGAAACAAGACTCTTTTTAAGAGCATTAGCTATAAAAATATTTATTAGTTAATTACCAGCCCCACCTTAGTTTGCTTGAGTGCTGTCTTGGCATCTTGGAAGTTGTTTTTATCTTACACATTTCAGAAATTCTTCATTTCACTTTAATGTATGTTGGTTTATGAAAAGAAGTTCCGACATTAACATTTCTTTGTGAAATGTGTTTTCATAGGTAATTTGACAATTGGAAAGAGGGAGCTTAAAGCCACTTCAGATTTGCGAAGACTGTTTATGATCCAGAGTGACTGGACGTGACACATTTGTCAGGAAAGAAAATGATTTCTCATTATGTGCTTGCTGTGTTTGCCTTGGTGAGCTCCTGTCTAGCCACTGCAGGTGAGTTGCATAATACAAGTTACAGTCTTTTGCTTTCTTTTGAATATTTTTTTCTCCTCACTCTCTTCTGTTAGGAAAAATTTAGGATATGAGCTATTTATGCAAAATTAGAATCTTTATGTTCATCTGGAAAATAGAACATTTGCCGGCTCTACAGATAGATAGTATGTTTTCCTGTTGTATTTTATGGGGGCTGGGGTTTGGGACAATACCCAGCTGTGCTCAGAGCTTACTCCTGACTCTGTGCTCAGCGATCACTCCTGGTAGTTAGTGCTCTGGGAATCATAGTGAATGGAACCAAGATTAGCCTGTATTATTTCTTGGTCCCAATCTGTGTTATATTTTAGTAGACTGGTGTAGATGTTCTGATTTTGGTGAGTCGGATACCTAGCTAATTTGTAGAGAACAAATGTGCTAGTGTTTAATTTCACTGAATTTTGTTGCAGACATTGATTACTTGTTTAAAATAAGATTTTCAAGAGAACTGTTGGTCTTTAGTATAAAATAAACAGTTTTATAGAGAGAGAATGTCTAGATGCAATTTTTGAAGTTTGCCTATTTCATTTGTAAATAGCTAACATAAAAAACATACAGAAATATGCCTCACTTCCTGGAGCTATCAATTGGAGATGAGAGGAAGTAGATAATTTGGTCGGAAAGTTGTTACTTAAGTGAGAGTATCTGATCCTTGACATCAGCATCTGAATGTTCACAACCAGGGTTTCTTAACAAATTTGGAAGCTTAATTTGCTCTACTTTGTTATAGCTTGCTTGGTGCCTATTCTCTGATGAGTTATATAAAACTGATTTCTTGAGCCAGCTCTGAAAACTGGCTGATCTTAACACAAACTTAGTTCTATGCTAAGTTGCTCTCTGGCAGGGAGTTTCTGTCTACATTTTAATAAATAAAATTTTCTATCTTTTTAAAAAAACAAAACAAGAAACAGATTGACTTGAAAAATTACTAGTTTTTTGGTTTTGGTGATGGAATGGTATGTACAGATGAGATGATAGTGACTAAAATTGCCATTTGTTGGGTGAACAGGGCTAAATATTTACTGAATTTAAGACTAAATAAGAATATCCTTATTTAACGAGCCCACTCTATTGCAATTCAGAGGAGATAATGATTATTTTTCCTATTTTATGGATTGAGGAATTCAACCCAAAGTTGACTGTAGATTGCCGTTAAGATAACTCACCATGAAATAAGATGAGGAGAGGTTAGTCTGTTGCACAGTGTTGTGTCTCTAGTAAGTAGAGGATCGGCTTCATACCCATGCTCTAAACCTCTGTGTTATACTGAAGAAGAGACCAGGCCAATATTAGTTCATTAAACTCAGTACACAACAGCCAGAAGTTGTATGTACGCACAGAGTGAAAAGTTTTCAGAAATTGCCTTTTGCTATATTTTCTTTTTTTTGGTTTTCTTTTGAATTCCAGTGTGTGAAATTAAAGGACACGTTCTTTGAGAAGTCTCATTTAGTCTCGTTCTTGAAGTTATTTGCCTTTTTGACTGTGTATTAATATTGATTTTAACTAAAACTGCACTGAAAAGAAGTCATGGGAATAGTGTAGTAGTAGTTGTTGTAATAGTATAGTATTAGGAATGAGAGAGAGGGAAGGGAAGAAGGAAAGAAGGAAGGGAAGAAGGGAAGAAGGAAGAAATAGAAGAAAAATGGAGGAAGAAAGAGACTGAGGGAGGAAGGAAGGAAGAAAAGAAAGTAGGAGGGGAAGGGAGGGAGGAAGGGAGCAAGGAGAGGAGGGAAGACTTGGTGGAAAACAGTACTGTTTTGATGACAAGATGTATAATCCTGCCAGTGGATTGGAAACAGATCTTTCTGCTCTCACTGCTTAGCTTGATTGATTAAACATCAGAGGAATAGCCACTAGCGAGACACCCTGGAACCAGATGAAACCCCTTTGGCTTAAGAGATGCGTGTCAGTGCCGAGAGTGAAGGAACTTCTTTCTGGCATTCTGACTTCACCGGCCTGGTAGTGAAGCTCTGATGTAGGGTTCTTGGCAGCAGCAGGAAGGTAGGCTGTCAAAAGGCCTCCTTTAGATGTGCAGATGAGGGGGCTAGAGCACAGCAGAGCACAGGGAGAGGGCTGAGTTACTGTACTAGGAGCCAGCTCTGGCAGCCTAGTCTTGGCTGGGCCTTTGCAGAGGGGTGGGGAGCTGTGTCCTAAGCTTGGTGTTGCTTTGACCTCCCTCCCTCCCTCCCTCTCCCTTCCTCCTTGATTTGCACCTCTCAGCAGAGAAAAGGGTTTGTGCTTTTTGTGAACAAGAGTTGTGGAAGAACTGTATTTCCTCCTGTACAGAAATGAACTCGGTATCGGCACTTAGCTCCTGTAACCTGCCTGAGAAAACTGGGAAGTTGTATTTTTTCCTGGTGTCAGGGTTCGAACCTAGGGTTTTACCCATACAAGGTTAGTGCTTCTGCTGGACCATTCCCCAGTCCAAAGCTTTCAAAATAGAAATTTTTTGTGTGCTACACATCTTAAAAAACTATCAACTACTGCTTCTGAGGCTCATCAGAGTTCAAGAGAGCTGGGCTCCCAGGAGCCTGAATAATGAGAAGGCAGCACACAACTGATGCAGGGAATCAGTGTGGTTGGAAGGAATGGGCTTGCCTGGTGCCACAGACCCCTCATGCCAGGCCAAAGGGGCATTGCTGGGATGAACTCTGCAGAAGTGCCCAGCTGCCACGCCAACTAGAATTCCTAGGTATAACATATAAAAAAATATAGAGCTGCTTCTAGTTATTTTCCTGCCAAGATAACTCTGACTTGCTTTGTGTCTAAGGGGCACCAAGCAGAGATACCAGTTAATATTTGGTTTATAGTAAAGCAGGCTGGTAGCAAGGGGTGGCAGGAGACTAATGATAATATCATGCTTACAGTTTTCAAAGTACTTTTATACCATCTATTTAATTTGATCTCTTAAAAGTCCCTGGGGTGGGATAGGGGTGCAGGCAGGAATTGTTTTCTTTGTTTTTAGTATGTATGGGGATAGTGGGGCTTAGAGAATTCAACTCTCTGTTGAACCGGAATTTAGCATGCTTCTGTAGGCAAACTGAAAACGGCGTCAGCCTAGCATTATTCTGAACTTGTGACACCTGTCAGTTCATTTAATCCTTCCAGAAGCCCAACTGAGGTGGCTATTTATCATTACCTCATTACTAATTTTTTTTTTATGGTGGAGAGGAACCACAGGCAGTGCCCAGAGTACCATGCAGTGGCAGGGATAGAATCTGGGTCTCGGACATGCAGAGGTTGTTCTTAGTCCTTTGAGATATCTCCCTGGCACTCTGATATTCTTTCTGTAATCATGCTAACTTTCTTGCTCCAATTCTTAGTTTACAAATGAAGAAATGGAAACTCAGGGAAGAGAAAGGGAATATCTAATGAGAGACAATATTTGTTTTGTTTTGAGGCCACATCTAGTGGTTTGTCCCGCTCTTTTGCCTTGTCTTTGCATGGTTGTATAATTGCTACTCTGCCTTCTAGGTTCCTGACGCTTGTGAGTTATTCTAGGATACTAGTGATGGTCTGTTCTCTCCGTCAACATTGCCATTAGGACAAAGCTATCTGTATTCACCCACTTACAGGTTTAATTGGTCATAGATTATACTTTTGCACAAGTGACAGCGTGTGTATAGGAAACTAAACACTTTTTGTATTTATGTATTTATTTTTGAAGTATTGGGGATTGAACCCATAGCCTTATACATTTGAGCCATGTGCATTACCACAGAGCTATATGCCAGCCCCTTCCCCCCCCCGGGCAACTGGACTTTCTTTAGCTTGTTTGCTTTGATCAGTGATTGTCATATTCTGAAGCCAGCTTGAATCATGGATAGAGCTGCATGCTTTCTTTGGGAAGAGTTGACAGGGCAGGGAATGTCCAGGAAGAGTTCTAAACTGCAGCCTTCCCTCAGGACTCACTCTGCAAACCCACATCTGAGCCACAGAAGATTGGCCTAGCCTGCAGCCCACATACATGGGCCACTGAGTTTCATTTTCTTCAAAAAGTTCTCTGCAAGAGTTGCCCAAAGTCCAGTAAAATCATCATTTATATGCTCTGAGTGAATGATATAAATCAGGTGGAATTCTAAAGAACAGAAACACTTTCGCTGTCAGAATGTTGCTTCTAAGGACTGCAGCAGGTGTGTTGGGGACCGAGGTCCAGCTATTCTGCCCAACGCTGCCAAATCTTCGAAATAAATAGTCAGACCAAAAAAAATATTGTCTGAATGGAATGTGGAAAATCTTACCACTTTCAAAGCTAAGTTTTTATTTTATTTTTTGGTGCCAGGGATCACACTCAGGGCCTCATACACGTGAGACATGTGCTGTATCACTTAAGCTACATCTCCAGCCAGGAAAGTGTTGATTAAAAAAACAATCCTCCTCCCACCCTCCTGCAAAAAAAAAATGACCTGAGAGATAGCTCCAAATGTTCCCCCAAGTTTAAAAAAGTAACAAGGGCCTGGAGGGCTGGAGTGCATGCCTTTCATATAGGAGACCCAGATCTGATCCCTGTCATCACAAAGCCCCCTAAGCGCTGCCAGAAGTGACACCTGAGCACAGAGCCAGGAGTAGCTCCTGAGCTTATTTATAAATATCAATATTTATAATTTATTATAAAATATTTAAAATAAAAAATTAAATATATTTACTTAAAATATTCATTATAAATATTTAGAGTAGTTATTAATATTTAAACTTTTAGAATAAAATATTTTAAATATTCAGAATTTAATATTTAGAATAAAATATGTATGTAATATTATCATATGTAAAAAGTTACTCTTGTTGGCAATGAAGTAAGCCATATAAAGAGATGATGGATAATTATGGCAAGAGGTAGACATTCTTTTAAAAACAGTTCTAAGGGGCTAGAGTGACAGAGTACAGTGGGAAAGGCACCTTGCCTATGGCTGATCCTTGACCGAGGTTCAATTACTGGCACCACATATGGTCTTCTGAGCCCACCAGGAGTGATCTCTGAGCGCAGAACCAGGAGTAAGCCCTGAGTGCTACCGGGTTTGGCCCAAAACAAAACAAAATAAAACAGGTCTAAATACGCTGTCTGACTTCCTCTGGCCCTCACAGGCTTGTGAACTTAGTCTGAGTCCAGACGATTGAGACTGGTAGATGAATTAGAGCCCTTGGGAGTAGCCCCCCCCCCCCCCCCCCCCCGCTCTGACCCCTCTGCCTCATCCTGAAAGGGAAGAGAGCCCGGGGAGGCACAGGGCTCAGGAGAGACACACTTCCCCTGAAGTAACTCATGTCCCTGCCCCTGCTCCCTGTCCCTGCCTCACTCTTTCCCAGTGAGATAGATGCACTTGTGCATGCCTGTTGTTCATTGCTGAAAGTCTTCATTGTGTAGACCAGTGGTTTCTATCTGCTGGTCCACAGGTATTGGGGGTTGGACACGGGTATATACTGTATGGTGAGGTACTGTGTCGTGTTGTACACAATATACAACTGTGAAGTGTCACGTGTCTGTCTAGAGGGAGTTGCATAGGTCCCAGCTCCCTTTTTCCTTTTATTTGGTTGGAGGTGGGGATGAGTGTTTGCACCTCACCTGTGCTCAGGGGTCTGTCACTCATGATGGGGTTCCGGAGATCATATCTGGAGGCAGGGATTCAACCTGGGTCCGCTGCATGCGTGGCAAATGCAATAGCCCCTCACTGTCTCTCTAGCCTGCTCCCTCTTTTAATTCCTGTAGGGGTCACTTCTGCAGTACTTCTGGGAACTAGAGCCATACATGACAGTGTGGGCAAGAGCACAATGCTGGGGTTTATCCTTTCACCTTTTCTTTCAACTTCAACACTATGTTTAGATGAGAATGTGTAATATGGTCTATAAACTTTTAGAACCGGCCATGTTTCAGGGATTTTACTAGCTTCTGACTAAAAACCAAAAAGAAGGAAGGACAGGAGGGAGGGAGGGAAAGAATGAAGGTCACTGTTCAAAAACTTGAACACTCTCTTCTCAGCTCACTGTCCTGATTTCCAAGTCTTGCCCTGTATATCTAACCCCCAATCCCAACTGATCTGTTTCTCAGGATTTTGGGTTTTGAGGATTTTACCACCATTTGCAACAGCGCTTTTCATAGCAAAGCTAGTGTTTCAGAGAAACATAGTTGCTCTTGGATTAACAAAGTAAATATATCATGCATAGACCCACTTTTAGAACTGAAACTACATACTGAGTGGGAGCAAGGAATCGTGTTGCTTATAGTAAACATTTTTCTGTGAAGAATCTAAATTACTCTGGGGCCAGGGTGGTGGCTCAAAGCACAGGAGTGCATGTTTTGTAGGCAGCAGCTTCAAGTTTGATCCTCAGCACTGCATGGTTCCCCAAAAACCACAGGGTATGTCCTCCCAAAAGAAAAGAATTACATAAAAGCAAATTTCATAATATAAATATTCACATTGGTTTGTCTTACAGTGCCTCATACCCAACTCATTTTAGAAGTTAGAGGTTGTAAACTGACATTTGACTCATGATTAAAAAAATTGATTTATGGTTTGGGGGCCACACCCAGTGGTGTTCATGGACTTTTCTTGACTCTGTGCTCAAGAGTAACTCTGCTGGTGCTCCACGTATGGTACTGAGGATTCACACCAAGTTTAGCTGTATGCAAGGCAAATGCCTTAATTAATTCCAATAGTCTCTCCAGCCCCTAGAGCCATGCTTTTATTTATTTATTTATTTTTGCTTTTTGGGTCGCACTCGGTGATGCACAAGGGTCACTCCTGGCTCTGCACTCAGGACTTACTCCTGGCGGTGCTCAAGGGACCATGTGGGATGCTGGGATTTGAACCCGGGTCGACCGCGCGCAAGGCAAATGCCCTACCCACTGTGCTATTGCTCCAACCCCTAGAGCCATACTTTTTAAACTTTAATGTACTTACAAATACTCTGGGAATCTTAAAAATTGAGTCTGGTTTACTTCTTCTTTATAGAATTTACATTGTATATTTTTGTTTGCTTTTTTGGGGGTCACGCCAGGTAATTCTCATGTCTTACTCTGGGCTATGTGCTCAGGCGTTACTCCCAGTGGTGCTTGGGGGATGTGATGTTGGGAGAATGATGTTGGGAATAACCACTGAGCACAGAATCAGGAATAAGTCCTGAGCACAGCTGGATGTGGCCCAGAAACCCAAAAAACAAACAAAACACATACATTCTATGGGTGAAGTGAGTTCTTTTGGCTGAAGGTGACCCAGATTGGCTGCATGTAAGGGAGGCATCTTATCTGTTGTACTATCTCTCCAGCTAATACTCGGTATGTTTTGAAATAAAATTTTTTAAAAATTGGTTTGTAGTACTACAACATTTTAGGAGAATAGTTTCACATTTCTCTAAGTGTAAAGGACTCACTTCACCCACAGGACGCGTGGTGCCAGAGATTGAACCACATGTAAGGCAACCATCTTAATCTCAGCTCTCTGGCCACACATTTTAAATTTCTAAATTATAAAAACAATTTGGAGAAGGAGCCACACCTGATGATGCTTTGAAGTTTCTCCTCATTCAGTGCTAAGGGGCTGCTTCCTGATGCTCAGGAGATTATGCCATGCTGGGGAGGCAACCTGGACCTCTTGCTTGCTTTCTTGCAGTCAGTCCCTTGTGCTATCTCCCTGGCCTTGTACAATTTGCGAAAGGCCTGTATGATGGTGATACTGATGGCCTGAGAGTCCCATTTGAGAGCTTAGACCACCTGTATTCTTAGTGCTCAGATTAGAACACAGAACCTGCAGACCCCTTCTAGAAACTTCTTATACTCATAAACTAGAGCTTGATTTTAGCGTTCCTTTGAAAGAACTACTTTGAAAACCTTATGGTAAACTCATTTGTGTCAGAGGAATCCACGTGCTGGAGAGGAAGTTGGAGTGAGGAAGTGAGTTCCACAGACACCTCGAGCTTTCCAGCAGAAACCAGGTGCATATTTATTAGCTGGGGTTCCACCATGACATAATCATAATAGCTGTTAAAGAAGGAATTTGCTCCTGTTTTTCCCTTTGTGTGCTTTTCATTTTTTGCCTTGTGACTTAAAAAACCAAAGTAGGAGAACTGTGTTAATTCTATGCTCATGAGGTATCAGTAAAGATAGCTGTGGCTATGGAGACTCTTAGGTGATGAGGAATGGATGTACAAGGGAGAGGAGGGCCAGAGAGATAGCACAGGGGTGTTTTCAAAGTAGTTCTTTATCTTGTGTGTGGTCAATGCTCGTTTGATCCCTAGCACTGCATGCATATGGTTCCCCTGAGCATTGCCATCCGTGATTCTGAGCCAGAATCAGCAGTAATCCATGAGCACAGCTGGGTGTGTTCCCCGCCCCCCCCCCCAAAAAAAAATGATGGAGTATAAGTAGGTTAAAAGGATATTTTTTAAAAAGTTAATATTGTGCTAGGTAGATAGTACAGAGGTTAAGGCACTGGTCTTGCATGTGGCCAAACCTAGTACCATATGTTCTCTGGAGCTCAGAGCCAGGACTTCTTCCCTTCCCTTCCCTTCCCTTCCCTTCCCTTCCCTTCCCTTCCCTTCCCTTCCCTTCCCTTCCCTTCCCTTCCCTTCCCTTCCCTTCCCTTCCCTTCCCTTCCCTTCCCTTCCCTTCCCTTCCCTTCCCTTCCCTTCCCTTCCCTTCCCTTCCCTTCCCTTCCCTTCCCTTCCCTTCCCTTCCCTTCCCTTCCCTTCCCTTCCCTTCCCTTCTCTTCCCTTCCCTTCCCTTCCCTTCCCTCCCCTCCCCTCCCCTCCCCTCCCCTCCCTTCCCCTCCCCTTCCCTTCCCTTTCCATTCTTTACTTCTTATTCCTTTTGTTTTGGGGCCACACCAAGCAGTGTTCTCAGGGCTTACTTTTAGCTCTGTGCTCAAGGAACACTCCTGGCTCTGTGCTCAGGAGTCATTCCCGGTGGGTTGAGGGGACTACATAGGGTGTCAGGGATCAAACCCCGTATCTTACATACTGCTGCACTATTGCTCTGGTACTGGGGACATAACTCATTTCTGCTGGAGCTGGTTCTAGTTTTACTTTGCCGTCTTCACCAATTTCTATTTCATTCATATAATCAGACTCCAGATTAGAACTTTAAGAAAGAATTTTTCAGAAGGGAAAAATTTCTTAAGTTATTATTGCTATTGTGAACTTGGACACTATATTTATTAAAAAGTGGGAGATGACACTGAGGAGATACAGCCTCTGTGTCGAAGCGTTGTCTTTAAAAATCCTTGTTACTTTTTGGTTTTGCCACTGCCTATTAGGTTTTCTGATTTTCTTCTTCAAACCTTATCACCTATCATGAGAGGGGGAACAATGAGCAATGCCATCCTGCACATGGGCGTCAGACCCCAACCCCATGCGGTGGTCTCTCAGTTTTTGAAATTGGACCAGAGAAGTTCAGAGGAATGCAGTAACATATTTACTTCTCGCCCCCTGCTAGCTTTTTCTTTCTCAGTCTTCACTAAGTCTGTTTATCTTGCTGGCCATGCTGTGGAGCAGCCTGGAATCCTGGGTGGTATTAGATAGTGAGAAAGAAATTTCCACATGACTGAGGTTACGGGAGTGGGGCATAGCAGGAACTGGGTTCTGTAGGACTCTTCTGATGAGAAGGGAACTTGAGGC
Organism: Sorex fumeus; assembly: GCF_029834395.1. Lineage (NCBI taxonomy): Eukaryota > Metazoa > Chordata > Mammalia > Eulipotyphla > Soricidae > Sorex > Sorex fumeus. The sequence goes on from NW_026606104.1 coordinate 9,139,833, forward strand.
TGAGTTTTCTTGAAGTATTTAGTTCTTAAAATTTTTTTTTTTCTTTTTGGGTCACACCCGGTGGTGCACAGGGATTACATCTGGCTCTGCACTCAGGAATTACTCCTGGTGGTGCTTGGGGGACCATATAGGATGCTGGGAATCAAACCCTGGTCAGCCGCGTGCAAGAATGCCCTATCTGCTGTACTATTGCTTCAGCTCCTTAAAAATTCTTACATATTCTTTTTGTTCCAAAGGTTGGAGATAAATGGTTGGGGATGGGGCTGGTTTTGGAGGTGGAATATTTGGGGGTGGAGGTGAGGACTGGAAGCAACAGTAAACTGTCTGGAAGCCCAAAATTTCCATAGGTTAGAAGGGAATAAAATCTCTAGGGTACAAGATTTGTTTGAACTTTGTTTTATTTTTGTAGGTTTATTTATTTTGATTTGGGTACCTCTCCTGGAGGTGCTCAGGGGCTGCATCCAGTAGTGCTCAGGGAATGCGCGGTTCCAGGGATGGAACCTGGGCCTGTTTGCAGACATACACTCCAATCTTTCGAACTATCTCCCGGGCCCCCAAGGGTAGTTTGAACTTTCAAAGCTCCTTCAATTACACAATCCACAGCAGGGCCTCACCTCCTGGGAAGGATCCTGAGGGTTTGACTTTAGTCTCCTAGCCCCTCCCAGCAAGATTGAGGTTGATATCCTTGGCCCCATGTCAGCCCAGTTCTCGGGGGCAGTTGGGGGTCCTCTGTTTTGCCGCGTTTAATTAGCTCTGGAAATAGGCTATCAAAGACTCTCTGGCAACATTTCATTAATGGTGCTGGTGAACTCAAAAGCACTAATTAATTGTTTTAGATTATTTGCAAAGCCTGTGCTGAAAACCTAATGCTTGTAGGAGAAAGTTGGCAGAGAGGCTTTGCAGAGATTAGCCGGGACCTAACCCGGTTCAATTGCTTTTTGGAGTTGGGCCAGGAGGAGTTGTTTTTCTTTTTGGAGAAATGCTCGTGGCCATATTGTTCCCGAAATTTCCAGTTCACTGTGCCCAGCTCTCGGCAGACAGACCTCAGATGGATAGTGCCCGGCCAGGGAGCCCTGAGAGCATCTTCTAGACATTCTTTGTTTTATTTTGTGAGATAACACACAACTGTTTAGCATTTAGGAACTCAGTAAATACTTCCCAAGGACCTGTTCTCAAAGAAAAGAAAAGAAAAAAGAAAAGAATCTGGATTCGTTAAGAAACAATTCAGGTTTTTAATGCTAAGTGTTCAAAGGCCCCAGGATCAGACTTTTTCAGTAAGTTTTTTTTTCCCTTTTCTTAAAATAAAACAAATCAGATTCTTCATTTCCTCTGTTTAGCTGACCTGGGGCAGCAAACTGCTACTGCTTTTGGAAAATGGTGTTCAAATATATCAATGTGAAATCAAGTGCTGACCAGTTTAAGATTGGGTCCTGCTTCAAGGAAAGGAGTGAGAAGTGGGTCTGTGTGGGTCTGCTGTGTTTGACCTATTTTTTTTTTTTTTTTAGTAAATTTTGTGCTATCGCTCCAGCCGGACAGTGGACAGTAAATTTTATTTAAAAAATTTTTTTATTAGTGAATCACCGTGGGGTACAGTTACAGACTTATAAATTTTCGTGCTTGTGTTTCAGTCATACAATGTGTTTGATCTGTTCTTTAGAATAATGTCTAGAATTAGCTTGGCCAGAGGAATTACAGAAAATTTAATTGAAGCCCCTCCCTGTGGAAGACTTGAGGCAGTTTCAGTATGCCAGGAGCTGTGCAGACTGTCATAGATCAAAGCAGAGAAGAGTGTGGCAGATCTCATTGCATAGAAGGATTCATAAGAGGATGCTTTTGGGGGGTAAGGGGGTTGGTGGTGGTGGTTGGGGTAGCTGCTTTGTAAACTTTCTAAGCAGTAAGTCACTATCTGAAACCACCTTCAGGAAGTTGTCTCATTTCTGGGCTGGGCCTGGCTCCTCCTGACAGGCCTCAGTGTCTTTTTCCCGTTCTTCTGGGCTCGAGCAGCCCACAGTGAGTTCCACATGGATCCCAGGCCAGATCCTACTTTATTAACGTGATTCAGGAGAAAAGAATTCTAGTGAAAAGTTTCAGAGGATTGTGCTGAGCTATTTCATGATATTGTCAGAATGTACTGAACTCCAGGTTGGCCCTCTCAAATGTGTGATTTCTGCTTATGACTTCGACTTGGAATCTACTGGAAAAGGCTTTTTCCATGGATCTTCCCCTCCCCCTCAAACACGGACACCCTTCCCCCCCTTCCTCCCCACTACCACATACACACACCCATCAGAGAGAATGTGTTGGTCAGGGAATTTATTCCTCAGTGTTGATGCCCTCTGCTCACTGTGAGGCATCCTGTTGGGAGATCCAGCAGCCTGCCCCCCACACCCCGCCCCATACCCTGCCCGCCGCCAAATGTCCGTATTCTTCCCACCTGCAGACCTGGGTCAGCAACCTTGAGCTTGGCAGCATATGCCTTTCCACTGAGCTCTATCACTAGCCCAGCCATAGATCTTTAACCCTTTAACCCTTTCTGCCGATGGTCCTGAGATCACTTGATGGATTTGTTTAGTACATAGATCTCAGAGCTGGGAGGCAGCACCAAAGAAATAAAGTCAGAACAAATGCTTTTCTCCTGCTAAATTCGTTATTATTATTATTTTTTGCTGTGTTTTGGGTCTTCTTACACTTTTTTAGAGAGTGTAAAATTTTGTATCACAGTGTTAAGATTTGTATGCATCTGCCAGTTAAATTCTAAGATTATCTTGAATAACATTACAATTATCATTAAATTGTTATTTTATTACTAATCTTTCATTAGTTTCCTCTTTTTTTCCGAGGTAATAGAGATCTAACCCAGGGCCTCATGCATGCAAAGCAAGTACTCTATTGCTGAACCATATCCATAGTCCCTAAAATTGTTGAATTTCAAGAGTGACTTATCTTTAAAAAGATAAAAATTCAAAAAGTCCCTAAAATAACTATTGTTAGCTGCATATTTGAGTGGGAGAGAGAAGGTTAACTTTGCCCTTAAGAGAATAAAAACTGCATAGACACAAACTTGTACATTTTTTGCCATTCATGAATATGTTACACTTTCCATTTATGGAGATTCTCTTTAATCTCTTTCAGCACTTTTTAATTTTCCAGTATTTATTTTGAAGACTGTAGTGTCCAGATGTGAACTGTATTTGTTAGGTCTGTTTTGTTAGAATTAGGGTTGATGACCTCTCTTTCAGAGCTATAATTCTGTCTTCTTCAAACTCTTTTCCATCAATGATGACGACAATGTATACTCTCTCTGGCTACCCAGAGCATGAACTCAGTCCAAGATAACTAAAGCCACTGGCTAAAATCGGTTCTTAACCTCGCTGCCTCGGCCTGTGAGTTCAGAGCTCAGGGTGCACTCTTAAGAAGTCTGGGGCTCGGGAAACTAACTCCAAGAGCCCAAGTGCATGCTTTGCATGTGTAGACCTGGGTTTAGTCCCTGGCACCACATGGTACCCTGAGCACTTCCCTGGAGCTCCTAACTGGGAACAGGCCTCAAAATAAACAACAATAAAAACAGAAAGAAATAGTGTGTTAACCTGGTGACAGCTCAGATTGGAGGCTGAGCAGGGGAGAGCAGAACCTCTCTTCACAGAGATCAAGCAAATATCCTCATTCTTTGGACCACAGGTCAGAATTGGGCTGTCTGAGAAAACCCAAAAATCTGATAAAAGGGCAGAGTATTCAGTCCTGTAATAATTCTAAGTTAATATCAATAGGCTAATACTGCATAAACATTGTTATAAAATTGATATAATAGTGATATTAAATGGGTAATTTTATCAGTTAGAGTAGTGTTTCATGGCTCCACTCCAATGTCATTTAAGAATGTTTTTTCATGTTTTGGGAGGGTCTGCCACGCCATGCTCAGGAGGTGGGGTGGGCGTTGGCAGGAGCTCATACTTCTGACACTGTTCAGCTGGTGGGGCCTGTGGTATAATAAAAGCTTGGAGGATGTGGCACTGCTCAGGGGCTGTGGTGATGGGGATCACCCAGGGAACCCCAGTAGTCCTGGGGACCTAAAGGGCCACATCTGGTGGAACCAAGGTCTCCAGAGCTATACTCAGCAGTGCCTAGGGAAAATTCAGGTGATATAGGGATCAAACCCAGGTCAGCAGCATGCAAGGCATGCTCTTTATCCTCTTTACTACTTCACTGGCCCCAAGAATATTCTGGACAAAGGTCCCAGGGATATAGCTTAGTGGTAAATCACACCCCTTCAGTATGTGAGACCCTGGGTTCAGTCGCTGGCACCAAGACCAGATAAATGAAAATGAATAATAATTAAATAAGAATGTTCTTGATGAAGCAGTAGAAATGTTCAAATGTGTCTTTTTTGGTGTTCCAGATGATGGAAGGGGAAGTATGCAAACAGACTTCCAATGTATGATGGTTGGTTGTCTTGGTGGAAATGTTCTTGTGAAGTTGTTTGAACTTGTAAGTTGAATGAATTTGTGTTTCACAGAATACCATTGTGCTTGCAAGAATGACTGACAGACAATTACTGGCTATTCAGACTTATTTGGCAGACATTTAAAAAATTGAACAAAGTGAGCCTGTTATTTCAAGGAGAGCAACTGACAGTATTTGTGGCCAGTGCTGCTCAGGTCCATCAGAGCTGGGGGCACTGGTGCCACCCACATGGTACTCAGGTGACCATGCAGTGCCAGGACCTTGAACTTTGGGCCTCTGCATGCTAGCTATGCACTTTAGCCATTTGAATTATCTCTTCTTTCCTTCCTTCCTTCCTTCCTTCCTTCCTTCCTTCCTTCCTTCCTCTATTTCTTTCTAAATCTTCTCATTATGGCTCATATTCTTATAGTCTATGAAGTTAATCATTCTGATACTTTGATTTTAAGTATTGATCATTAATAATTATAAATGTAGAGTTTCCAAAAAAAACTCAGCTCCAGCTTTATTAAGAATCCCATACTTTTTCGAAATCTCTTTTTAAGTTTACCAATTTTAGTGCACAATCACTACAGATTTTATGTCAAAAATTTTTCCCATAAAAGGGGGGTGTAACCATTACATGAATACTTTTTTTTCCAAGAAAAACTTGAAAAATAATGGTCTCAATCACATTTTGTGGCCATAATTATATGGTGCTTCATTTTTCCCTTCAGTTTTTGAGATGCCTTGTATGAAACCCAGGACCTCGCATCAGAAAAGCAAATGTTTTCACCACTGAACTTCATTCCTGGCCCCCCCCTTTTTTTTTAGTTTCAATGAAAGGAGACATTGGTTGAGTTTTTAAAAGTGAGGAAATAAGAGTGGAGGGGAAACCAGTAGTATGTTGTCATATGAACTACCAGTCCACCTCAGTCTTTTTTTTTTTTTATGTAGGAGTCCTGCTATTTATTTATTTAGTTTTTGCTTTTTGGGTCACACCCAGCCAATGCTCAGGGGTTACTCCTGGCTCTGCACTCAGGAATCACTCCTGGTGGTGCTTGGGGGACTACATGGGTTGCTGGGAATCGAACTCGGGTTGGCTGCGTGCAAGGCAAACGCCCTACCTGCTATGCTGTTGCTCCAGCCCCTTATTTAGCCACTGATTAGCTGATTGAATTGGGCATGAACTCCACCTTACTTTTTTTTCATAAATTTATTTATTTATTTTTCCTTCTTATATTTCTTTATTGAATCTCTGTGGGAAAAGTTACAAAGCTTTCAGGTTTAAGTCTCGGTCATACAATGATCAAACACCTTTCCCTTCACCAGTATTTATTTTTCACCACCAAGAACCCCAATATACTCCCCTCCCACCCCTCCCAATGCCTGTGAGGCAGATGATTTCCACTTAACTTTTCTCTACATTGATTACATTCATTATTTTGACAAAAGATGCACCATTATTGTTTAGAATTCTCCCCCCACCCCCACCCCCAACAATCAGAATCGCTGAAAAGGCATTGTGAAATACTTTGTTTTCTATAGCTGGTTATGAGAATCATATAATGATTTTGGATTTCTGCAAAAGAGCCAGATAATTACGAGATTGGTTTCTGTGCATCTGGTGTTATGGCTGTGCCGGAGAGCCACTCGTGGGGGGGCAACTCATATCAGTTTTTAAACAGAACCTTGCGTTCCTGTAAAGTAGATTTTGTAATGGAAACTGCCACAGTGGAGGGCCAGCTCCGTCATAATGACCAATTTGGGCATCTCTGATTTTCAGCAGAAGCATAAATCTTTAATGCAGTATGTTTGTTAGACTGTCGTAGGAAAATTTTGTAACTGATTTTGAGCCAGATTCTTCCAGTGCTTAAGCTACTTGGAAATAAGGGTTTAAACAAGGACGAGCTTTCTGAGCACACCTATAGTTTAACAAATTATAGTAAAGTGAATTTACTGTGCATAATCTCTAGAACATATTTTTCATAATTTCCATGTCAAGAAATTTTCATTCATCAAATCTCAAGGTTTCTTTTACATCGTTACTGTTTTAGACCATTCAGTCTCAGAGAAGTAGCTCCCCATTTCTCTATACAACATTTTAATAGAGCATAGTGCTTCAAAGCAGACTCAGAGCAAGTTGTCTGGGCCTGCATGTCCAAGGTATGCTGCAGAGAAATCTGTTTGCTTTTAGTTTCCTCATCTGTAAATGAAGCTAACAGTCAGCCACTGAGCTCTTGGCTTTGCAGGATTTCAGGAGGTGCCATGCTTTAAGTGTTCACACCCAAAGCATAGCTACTAGTGTTTAAAAAAAAGTTATTGACATGCAGTGTATTACAGGATGTGTATTTCTTTATGACATCTGGGTTTTTACCTCATTGTCAATGTTATCCTCAACTATTGTTCTAGGATAAGCTGCATCCAGGAAGATACTACCATACAGGGGCACACAGTAGTTCTAGAATTGTTACATGTTGTTAATATTTTTTAGGATCCTTAGAAATTATCTGATTCAACTCATTCTCATTTATATATAAACTTCGCAATAGCCTGTGACTGAACACCCAATTTTTGTTTGAATTTAAAATATCAGATTCTTAGGAAATCCTTCCTTGTATTGTGTAATCCACCTGGTGGTAAACTCCACTCTCAAATCCGGGTTCTGCTGTGTAGGATGACAAAATTTGGCTAACAAAGAACCCATTTGAACAGTGACCGGAAGGATGCAGATTCTGTATAATTAAAGGTCTTGGAATGATGAGGTTGTCTCAGAGTGTATGAATATCAAAGTGAGGGAACTCAAAGGCTTGTTCCTTGTTGATGAGAAAAATAAGGCTTGTATTTGTGTGTAGAGTCACCCAGGAGTTGGGAACACATTTGACACAGTAACTTTTCCCCTTAAGCCAGAGAGAAGGAAGGCAGTGCCTGAGTCTCTGGGGCTTTCTTAAGAAATGCCCCATGTACTATGGTCCAAATCATTTCTGAGAGTTGGAATGTCTTTATGTTAATTCAATTGAATTCATTTATTTTTGAGTCTCCCAAGTGATTCTTAGGAGGGCCAGTGGCTTCTTCTACTGAGTCTAGGCCATTTGGGTTGGTGGGTCAATGTGAGGGTCTGAGCACTTAGTACTGCTCAGGCTCAGCAGTGCCTGGGATTACCCAGGCCACCTCACTGGTACATGGGTGCCACCAGGGCAGCATCTGGTGATTTTGGGGACCAGGTGGTACCAGGGATTGAAGTATTTGCCTTAATCCTAGGTGTTCTCTCTTGGGCCCCCTCCTTGTGTTGAAAAAAACACAATATCCCCCTACTTCTTGGTTTTTAACCCCCCCCCCCAAAAAAAAAGCAACCCTAGAATGGAAACTCCTTGAAACCAGAGAAGAAATTACTTATTTTTCTCATTGCTTTATCTGGACAGATAGCAGTAATGGCAGATGGAGCTTTTGGGGGTACCAAGTATTCAAGTGATAGATTTCAAGACTCAATGTTGCAGTCTGAATATAGTTTCAGTTTAGTGCATGGCACTTGTATGTTGTGTCCATTCTTTGGGCCTGAGCTTTCAGAGGACAGGAATTGAGATATCACAAAAAGTATCTATTATTATCCTTTGCAGTTTTCAAATACATTCTAAAAATAAGCTTTCTCAGTTTTGATAGGCGAGAATTTTCTAGAAAGCTAGGAAAGGCTTCTAAATTTGTCCAGGATCCAGCTCTTCCATGCTATCAGGATTGAGTTCTTCTTCTACCTGCAGTCCTGGTGATGTTACATGAATTTAGCTCTAGTACTGCTAAATGAAACAAGTTTGCCAGAAGCCTCAATTGTAAAAAGTCATCCAAACATTACAGTGTTGGAGAATAATATAAGGACATTTAATGTCCAAATAATTTCATTTTTCTGAATGCTTTACTTTTTTTTCTCTAACTTTCAAAGGCTCTCTGAAGTTGTAGAAAATAGTTGTAAAATTAAAATGACACTAGTCAAGCCATTCTAATAGATAAGGAAATATGAGATGCTTTTTAAATTTTTTCTTTTTTGGAAGTCTCCCAAACTGTGCTCAGTGTTCACAGGCAAAATGGATAAAAGTAGATACCATAAAGAGGAAAAATGGCAATTTTGAGGGAATTAATTTTTTTGGGCCATACAATGATTGCCTTTGTTAATCATACTTCTTTAACAGAGAGTATTCGATATGCCAGACACAGTAACAACAAAGTCTCCAATGGAGACGTTACTGGGCCCGCTCGAGCAAATCGACGATCAACGGGAGGGCCTTATTAAGTTTTTTTAAAATTGAATCATTGTAAGATACAGGATTCCAAAGTTGTTCACGATTGGGTTTCAGTTATGCAACATTCCAACACCCAATCCTTCACCAGAGTACATTTCCTATCACCAATGTCCCAGTTATTCCTTTATATTATCCTAGTTATCATTTTGTCTTTGCATAGATAAATTGGCTATTTAATAGGATTTAGGCTTGTATTTAAAAAAAGAGATAATTAAATAAAAAATAGATTGAGGTATTTTTATGTTCAGAGGCAAAGGAAACACATTATTTTGTGTAAACAAGAGTTTAATAGGGAGGCTTTGAAGTCTAAATTATTGAACTGTTTGCCTAAGGACAAACTTTTTCACTGTTTAGGTTTCCTCTGGTCTGCAGTAAACTACAGTGGTGGGAATAACACAAAAACATCCTATGTGTAAAACTTTGGGGTCCTGTTTGCAGAGGATGTTTGAACCAAACTTTCTGGTTTACCTTGGAGCGATACTGGTGAATTGGGAAAAAATTTAATCCCATTTTCCTCTCCTTGTAGAAGTTCTCTAGGTTTGTGGCTCATAGAAGTGTATGCTTCTGGGCAAGAGAAACCTAAGTTTCATTTATGTTTTAAATTATCACTTGGGTCTGGAACTGGCATTGGGGCCAAAGAGTGTTTATTGCTTCCATGCTGTCAACCTGGACATGGCCCTGCAGGATGTGAAGTGAGGCTGCCGTTCAGTTCCATTCCAGAATTTCTCCAAACCCCAGCCAAGGTAATTTTGTTTTAGAAGGGCCTAGACAACCTTCCGTGTATAGTCTGTTTTTCAATAATTGCGTGTTGTTTTAATTTTAAATTTGGTTTTGGGGCCACACTTGGCAGTATGCAGGATTCAACAGTGCTCAGGGTTCTGTGTTCACGGATTACTTCTGGAAGGGGTATAGGGGACCATATGAAGTGCCAGGGATTGAATTAGGGTTAGCTATGAGCAAGGCAAACACCCTACTCTTTGGACCCAATAACTGTTTTTACGTGACATCTGTTGAAGGGATGAAAGCATCAGTTTGTAGAGGAAGAGGTAATCATTACTGATGGTAACAGATAGATCGTCACTGGAGCAGGATCAGTCTAAGGAAACATTTTGAACTCTAGACACAATTTGTTCCTCCCACTAGTTCTGCTTGTATCACTAGACTTGGATGGGTTATCTTTGGAAGGTGGAATCCACGATATAATTCCTCAGCAATTATAAGCCAGAACTTTTCCTCCGTACCCAGAGGAGATGTAGGAGGTGTTTTCTGCTGTAGGAATGGAGAGAACAGGTTTTTCTCTTCATGGGGACAGGAGAAAGTATGGGACAGATACCCTTGATTCAAAAATTTCACAGTCTTGATTCTGAATTGGCAAGATCCCTTTTCCCAGCTCAGCCCAGCCCAGGTCCTACCCACTACTGTTCCGAACCTAGAAAGCTGCAGGAGGAAGTTACCCCTAATGCTCTTCGCTTTCTCTGAGTACTGGCTGAGTTCTTTTAGGTGGGACTGGCCCACACCTGAAATCATATCTGTAGGTAGCAGCTCACAGCACAGTTTCCTCCCAGGACCCAGACTCCTGCAGGACAGACTGGCTAGCCTGCCCACAGCTCCCATGGACCTCTTGTTCACAGAGGAATCATCACTGATAGCCCTAGACAGACAGGAGAACCCAGAGCAAGCTCTGGGTGACCTTGTCTGTTTAGCAGCTTTTCCTAGCACCAGTCACTGTGGCAACTGGGCTCTGTTTATGAAAATGAATGAGAACCTCAAGGCCAGGGCATCTACGCCATGGACAGAGATTCCCCCTGGAAACAGATTCCCTGCCAGATTGCCAGGGCTAAGCCAAAACAAAGACATACCAAACAAAATAGGCCGGGAAACTGTTCTGGCCTGGGGGAGTGGAGGCACACATCCACATTGGCCTAATTACCTGACACTCCTCCTTCACCAGGAAAAGCCATGCCAGTGTGAGCTTATCATGGTACTGCCAGAGGCAGTTGAAGCCTGGTACTCCCATCACTCTCTGAGAATGTTCTTGCGTTACACAGGCCTGACCTCTGGCTGTTGGTTTATATGGAAACAGTGTTTATCACCAAGGACCTGGCATTTCGGACATCTTATTTTAGGTCCTGCCTTTATTAAATAAACTGGAAAACTCTTTGCATCTGTGCCTTTAAAATGGACTCTTGTCTGTAACAGCTGAGTTTGGGGTGAGTCCTGTTTGAGAACTTGTTTCCCAGGGATGCTGTGTCCAGTCCTGTCTTGGTTGAAATGCCTGTATGAAATTCAGTCTTTTCCCTCTGCCTGGTTCTAAATATTTATTCCTAAAGCTAAAATATTGATGAAGGAAATGGGTTATATTTATTTGAAAGTTTATCCTAGGCATGAATATTGATACAGGTAAATCCAGTTTTTTTCTTGGAGCAGTGCTCCAGTTTTTTCTTGGAGTAGGGGAAAAGAGTAATTTTCCCTTTCCCAGGTATTTAAGTAGATAGCATGATATTGAAATTTTCTTTGGGATAAAGGATAAGGAAGAGGACTAGTGAGTATACCCTGCCCTGATGCTCTCAGGCTTTGAAAAGTAGACCCCAGGGTGATCTGAACAGCCTGTTACATTCTGCACTAGATGAAGCCTTTAACCAAGTTGATGGGCACAGGTTCCTCTATTCACTTAGCGAGATTAGGAACAAGTTAACAAGGAGTCAGTCCTGTAATGGCCATGACTCACTTGTGTTCTGTACAAGATTCAGAGCAATGGAATCAACTTATTCATTCAGAGAGCTGTGAATAACAACAGTCTTAGCTGCAACACCAGCACTTCTTAGCATTCTCATGGTAAGAGCCATGGTGTTAACAGGTGGACTATAAAGTGAACCTGGGAAAGTCAAGGCTTTGTTCATCTCTGTTCAGCATTTGTCTCTTTTCTCCTGATTGTCTGTAGTAACACTGTAAACATCGATTAATGAATGATCTCATGAGGCTGATTACAAAGGAGAGTTGGGGACCTTTGTGCATCTTCCTGCTCCTCCTTTGATGCCTTCATGCCAGGGAAGGAAGTGGAAGTCATCTTTAATTAGTTTACTTTGGTAGTAGCAATTTTAGAAAAGATCTGGAGAAAGAAATCAAAACTCTTGAGAAATAGGAGGTTTGGAGATTAATGCTGGAGTGTCTTATTCCTGCTGGCCCTGGGACTCTGTCCCAGTTACCACTGATAATGGGCTCTTTTTATGTTTAACCATCTTGTCAGTAAGTCAGTGACACATGCTGAGAATAGAAACCCTGCCATGCTGTAATCTCCAGCCTGTACATGCCCCATGGGTTCTGTTGTTGTGATTGTTGCTATGATGCTTAACATCAAATGCCAGCCATATGCCTGGCACTTTACATCACACCTATGGGCCCTTCCCAAGCAGCTCACCTTTCTTAGTTGTCCAGGACCTTTTCCATATTGGCCCTATAGGAAGTGGTGGAAAGGAAGGCACCGGAATAGTCCCTCATTAAAATGTGGTACTTGCTTGTCTCAATAAAGGGAACCATGTTCATCTCTTTTGAGAGGGATGCCCTTTGAATAGGCAACTTCTTCCTATTCAATTCTGAATTTAAAGTTAACTTACATTTTAGTGTGTTGGTTCTGTTGTCTTCTTTGCTTTAAGGATGTGTGACTCGTAATGGTTGACTGTGGGCTACCTTATTGATCTGTCATTGAACACTATAGATTAGTTTTATCAGTTGCCAAATATAATGTATGTTTGTGTGTGGTTCTTCTAGTTCAGCAAAAAGTTTTCGAGTCAACAAATAGTAGTTTGTATTTTTAGTTTATTTCAGTAGTTTCTTCTTTTATAATGGTGAGTCTATCCATTGTAAGAGCAAACATCAATTTGTTTATTCATTTACCTGTTGATGGAGGTTTGAATAAGAAATTTGATTTGAATAAAAAATAAGTGGTAATGAAAATTTGCAAGTGTCATTCTTGTGGACGTGGGTTCTTATTTTTCATGGATAAATAAATGCTTAGGAACCAGAATGATAGCACAGTGGGGAGGGCACTACTAGCCTTGCATGTGACTGACTTAGGTTTGCTCCCTGGCATCTCATATGGTCCCTCAAGCACTGCCAGGAGTAATTCCTTAGTGCAGAACAAGGAGTAAGCCCTGAGCACAGCAGGGTGTGGACCCCAAACCAAACAATAATAATAATAATAATAAACTAAACTAAACTTAAACTTGCAGTTACTTAGTTCTTTGTTGAGTGTGTGCCACCTAGTTCTCCCAAGCACATGTGCTCGTATTAATATTAGATTAATGTGCAGATTTGTACATTACTATGTAGGTGGATTCAACTGAATCAAAAATCTGAGATATCACCTGCTAGGGAATCTTTTTGTTTTGTTTTACTGGAGCGATAGCACAGCGGGTAGGGCGTCCGCCTTACAAGCGGCCAACATGGCCGACCCGAGTTCGATTCCTCCGCCCCTCTCGGAGAGCCCGGCAAGCTACCGAGAGTATTTGCTATGCCAGACACAGTAACAACAAAGTCTCCAATGGAGACGTTACTGGGCCTGCTCGAGCAAATCGACGATCAACGGGAGGGCCTTTACCTTTACCTTTACCTTTACCTATTATTTATTTATTTTTTGTCATCAGGGCCAGGGGTGGGGAGGGAATGGAGAACTAGTATTGTCTTGAGTTTCATCTGTGATGCCAGGGAGCATGCTTGCAAGGCCCGGGTGCTGCCACTCACTCCCAGGAAGCCTGCCTGTGGGGCTGTCAGGGACCCCTGGGTGCATGAGGCAGCTCTGGGGACTACACTCAGGGCCTTATGCTTGCCCTGGGCTAAAGATTTCACAAGACCATCTGCTGGACCTTTTCTGCAAGGGTCCCAGACAGCAGAGTTGTTAGGGTTGCCTCTGCATAACATGTGGTGGTGGCCCTGGGCATGAATCCTTGAGCCTCATGTTTACTGGGCAAGTGCTTCCAGCCACTGAGACTTTTCAGGGACCCCAGGGAACCTTCCTGGGACCTTAATGTTTTGTTCTTCGGGTTTCTCTAACCCTCTTCCTGTATCTGCTCAACTGCTTTATCTTCCTCATCCTTCCCTTTGTTCTGATTCTTGAGCTGCTTCAAGGGCTTCTTGCCACCATCAAGACCCAAGAGAGGTCCCACTGCTCCTTGTTCACTCTCATTTAAATCTATGAAAAGTGAATCTATGAAAAAGTAGCAGTTGCTACTGACCACTCCCCTGTCTGAAACTAAGGCATGAAGATTGTCACTCGCTTCAAGTAATAGGACCACTGAGAAGTCAATTCAGAATTGGAAGGCCCTGTTTCTTATCACCTGTGTGGACTTCTTTCCTCCTAATTCTAAAGTAAGCTCACTCTCCTCTTCACCCAAACCCCCACCCCCACCATGGGGAAACCATTGTGTCAATTTGAGTTAACCCAAAGAAAATAAGTTGCATAGGAACTATGTGCAAAGCCTAAGAGACATCTGCCCTGTGGTAAGAAGCAGTAGCTAATACAGACATCATTTTGCAACCTTCTCCTGTTGACTCTGTCCTTTCGTCAAAGACTTAAAGGAGACAGATTATGAAAAAAGTCTGAAATATAGACCCATAGCATGAGTAGGTAAAAGGAGAACCGATATCCTTTAGATTGGGGGGTGGGGTGGGGTGAAGCCTCTGCTCTCAGACTCCAAGAAGTGAGTTTTGGCTTCAGATGGCAGCGAGAGTGGCCACAATGGAGAGGTCTTGGTGCCTGGCTGCAGTGTCCTGCTGTTGGCGGCTGTCGATTTAGTATCACTTGGAGAATATCAATCAACCCAGAAAAGGCCAGATGTTTAGATGTGGTCTATGTTTAGACTCCCAAACACTCCCCCCGAGAATAGCCTCTACTTTCTTGAGTTTTAATTTCACTATGGATCAAAGTGTCATATTCAGCCTGTGGACTAACTTAGGGATGCAGGTTTTAAGGGGATGGTGGCATAGGTACTGGTCAGGATTGAGGGTTGTGTGTGAGCTCGTTCTGGACCCAGACCTTCAAGGTCCCCCAGATGACTGGTGAGCAGCCTCTTGTCCCAGTGGTAGAAACGGAGAAGGTTGGGAAGAGGAATCAGTTCTATTCTCTGGCAAAATGACCTGTGTCCACTAGTTGGTCGAAAGAAGATGATCTAGAATTTAAAAACGAGTCGTCAGATGCATTTGAGTAAGAAAGCTCAGAAAAATCTAAGGAAAATGAAACCACCCAAAGTAACTACAAACAAGTCACAGCCCCTTAATAGAGTAAGTGATGTCCTTAGAATGAACGTGTCAGCATTTTGAGCAGATGTGGGCTCAAGTGTGTGACGATGTAGTAGGGATATAAAAGCACAAAGCACAAATGGAGTTAGTGTTACATTAAACCTCCCACCTCCAGAACACACACAAGGTCCCGCTGTGCCTGTGTAATTACAGCTCAGAGTACTCCCTTGGCTCGCTTCCCCAGCACATACTGTGGTTGCTTCCCTAAAGATACGTGATCTATACGAGGAATCACTCTGCTGACTCACACCTCTCCAAGCTGTGGATAAAGGTAATGTTTTGCCTCACCAGGGACTGGGTCCACCAGGAATCCTAAATGCTGGTTCCAGCCACAACGGGGTTGGAATGAAAATAGAAAACAATGAGGCATGTGCAGAGTCAGCTTTTCTTTATGTCTCAGCTCAGCACTTTTCCTGCTGTCCTAAACTCTCCTTAAAAAAAATTCTGGGAAAAGGGGAAATGATCCAGTTTTAAAAATAGTAAAGAGTGAAAATGTAAAATAGCACCAAAGGCTGGGGCTGGGGTTGGGGTGAGGAAAGTATACTCGGGGAAAAAAATCAAAATTGAGTGAAGGGGAAATCTCACTGCTCTCAGCTTGGTTGTGAGGACTAGGATGTGTGTGTGTGTGTGTGTGTGTGTGTGTGTGTGTGTGTACTTAGCTCAACACACATACACCATATTGTACTCATGTACATAGCTCATACTGTGTGCCCACCACCCCCCACTCCCCACTACACACACACACATTTTCACAGTAGTATGGCACAAGCTGTATTGCTATTGTCACTGTGAAACTTGGATTTTATTTTTACTTCTGCCTCCCACTTGCTGTACAACCTTGGGAATGTTTCTTCATTTATTAATCAGTTAAAAAATTCCATGTAACCAGTATTTATTTGAATGCTAGGTTTTGTGGGGAATGAATGAGGAAACGCTTGGCCTGACTTGAACATGCAGAGGGATTTCTGTAACCAATGTTCAGTTGTGCAGCTTGGTGCTGTGGTGTGTGCACATCAGCTGCAAAAAGTCTGAAGGAAGGGCAAAGGTCATGTAATAGCTTGGAGGGGCTTTCAAGGCTAGTGGGCTTCGTGCATTTTAAAGACAGGCAATGAAGATTACAAGGCCAGGGCTGGGGAAAGGCCCAGAAAGCAGGATTCAGATGATGGGACACTCGGTGTTTCACATCGCTGTCACTCAATGCCGACTGCCAAGTAAAACTGTCCTTTCATTTCTTCTGTGCCTCAGTTTCTCATCTGTCAGAAAAACAGTGAAGATTCCTTTGTGTTTAAATGTGCTAGAGAAAGTGAACACTGTATTTTTAGTCCTCCCGTTGTTCATCGATTTTCTCGAGTGGGCCCAGTAATGTCTCCAGTGTGAGACTTTAGTTGTTACTGTGTTTGGCATATCGAGTACATCACGGGTAGCTTGCCAAGCTTTGTCGTGCAGGCAAGATACTCTCGGTAGCTTGCCGGGCTCTCCTAGAGAGGCGGAGGAATCGAACTCGGGTCGGCCATGTTGGCTGCTTGCAAGGCAAATGCCCTACCGCTGTGCTATCTCTCCAGCCCGTATTTTTAGTATTGTCATGCAAATGACTATAATTCCCTTAGTGTTGAAAATAATTAATATTTTTACCTTTATGAAATATAAACAAAAAGCTCTCTCTTTTTTTAAAAAAAAACATTTCCCCGTGTCAGCAGCATTTTCTCTAGATAACTATTCACTCTATTTCCTGAAAATAGATACTTGTAGATACTTGTTTGGTAGGTTGGGGGGAAAACCCAAATGATGCGTCAGGCGTGGTGCAGAAATCCGAACTTACATGTGCATGGTTAAAGCATCGTTGAGTGAAATATTTCAGACATCTGTAGCAGTATCTCTGGAGCAGTGCCAAGCCAGAAGTAGATACGAGCCTCCAGCCCAATCCATTCCCCGTTATCGTCACATCCTTCAGAAAAGACTGATTAGAAATGAAGGCCATTTCCAGAGCTTGGCTTCCTTGCCTGATGGTGCACGGAATCAAGGTTACTCTGGGGGCCGCCTTCCAGAAAACACAGACTTCCTCTCTGATTGGAATGAATCCACATTCTGTTTGACCTTCAGCATATTTATGGCCTTGCCTGGGTACATGGGCCAGCATTTATAGGGGCAAGGCCAGGCCAGATGAAGGCTTATCCACAGAGATGTCTTTATAGGCAGCGAAAGATATTGGAAGGAAAGCGCAGTTATTCTAAGTTTCTGCATCCTTTCTGGTTTACCAACTGGGGTGATTTAAAACAGACAGTATTCGAGAAGAGCCTAACCAACAATTTAAAAAAAATTCAAAAAACCTCCCAAACCCCCCAAACTTCTTACACTTCTTATTTTGCTAAACCTTTGAGAGCTTTGGCAAGGTGAAGTGTTTTTAACAAAGAACCTTGTCATTAGAGGACATTTCATCTCATTTACTACTCTGTGCAAGTGTCTTCTAAATATTGTCAAATATGGACCTTGGAAAGCATCATTTCTGTGCCTTTTGAATGGTATGTTCATTATGATCCTTATTTGCTAAAGCATTGTCAGCTTTGTTTGTTTAGTAAACAAGGGATTTGTATTAATAGACTCTTGCTAGATGAAGTTTAGCCCCTTGGTTGCTTTCAAAAAATCATGCCAGCCTTTAGAGGTAGCTCTGAGGTTAAGGCACTCATCTTGCATGCAGCCAATTATGATTTAATCTCTGGCACTGCATATTGTCTCCCAAGCATGACCAAGAGTGATCCTTGAGCATAGAGCCAGGAGTGAGCTTTAAGCACTATCAGATGGGGCTTCTGCCTACCCCTCTCAAAAAAATAAATAGAGACAAAATGCAAAGGTTAAGGTAAAGTTGAAATGTTAGGTATTTTAAAAGAAAAGCATAACTGAGTTGGTGTGTGTGTATGCATGCATACATACATACATGCATGTTTAATATGTGTGTGTGTGTGTGTGTGTGTGTGTGTGTATGAGACATAGGCAAGGCAAGTGTATTGCTGAGCTACTGTATCTTGGCCATAATCGGTTCTTTTGTTCTTAGCTAAGCAACTAATTCTCACTACATAGGGTAACAATTTGGTTCTTCTATACTTGTTGTAACAATGATAAAGGAAAAAGTTAATAAGGATTAGTTCGACAAATATGTGATGACACAGGATACTTCTTTTCGAATACCCATTATACATGGTGATTGGAAATTATCATATACTGTTTTATCCCCCATAAAAATTGTCTTAATTTATAGGATAAAATAAAATAAGGGTCCAGGGAACTATACCAAAGGACTCAAGCACATACTTTGCATGTTAGAGCCCTAAGTTCAAATGTCCAGACCTTGCTGGGAGTGACACCTCCACCCCCCACCCCCACAAGCATTGAATTGGGAGTAGCACTTGAGCATCTCTAGGTATGGCCCCAACCCCCCAAAAAACACCAGTAAATTTTTTTAAGTAATTCCTTCCTTTTGACTCTCCCTGCCTCCCTTTTTTGGTATTGTTTTTAATTTTTGCTTCTGTCTTTATTGTTGGTATCGCAGTGACTGGAGGTTGTACACACATTTAGCTGAGTTCTTGCGATTTTTCTTTTTAAAAATTATTTATTTATTTATTTATTTATTTTGCTTTTTGGGTCACACTCGGCGATGCTCAGGGGTTAATCCCGGCTCTGCACTCAGGAATCACTCCTGGAGATGCTTGGGGGACCATATGGGATGTTGGGAATCTAATTGGAGTCGGCCATGTGCAAGGCAAACACCCTACCCACTGTGCTATCGCTCCAGCCCCTCTTGTGAATTTTAAACTGTGGAGCTCTCTGGGGATCACCTATCAGATTGCAATACTTGTGCACATGGCTGTGGTCCTCATGGAAGATTTGCTCTCCGCTGGTTGCAGTGTCTACATCCATGCTTGCTGGGCCTTGCATTGTAAGGTAAGGCACACAGATGGGGCCATGTTTACCAGCACTTGCTACAGTGCTGATAACCTTCTTATTGGAGGTTGCCTTTCTTGACTGTGGCACTTGTGCTTCTGTCTTTAGTTGTGATACTTGCCAGGGGTTGGGCTCCTTTTGGTGATGCTTATGCAGTATTTTTACAACTGCCATGCAGCAGCAAATTACTTGCAGTATCTGGAATTGTAAAGAGCAAAGCTGCCAGGCGCAGGCAGCTGAGTTCTCAGAATTGCACTGGCACATGTGGGACACCAGGAGTTATATTCATGACCAGATGCTTTAGCAGGGCAGATCGTATATTGCACTATTTCTCTGGGTTCCAAATAACTATCTTTTTATCTTGCTTGTGTAGAAGGATATTTTTAAAAATGGATGTAACTCAGTTTCTTAATACTTCACTTCACTTTTGATGTGCCCCTTCCCAGTTTGAGTTTAAAGTGAGTTGGGATGGTGCTCACAGTCTCTACTGATTTTTGATATGCAATCCCATAAAAACGGGAGACTGTATAGCTAAAATAGGCGATGTGTTGTTATAAAGTGAACATTTGCCCTAATAAAAGAGACAGGAGTGGTTTTGATATTAGCTGTACCCAACCCATTTCATTGCCTGTTAAAGGTGTTTGCTGGTCACTCAATTGCAAAAGAGAAATGGCTACTAGAAAAGATGGACAAGATACAAAAGAATATATTATACAGTGTCTATTCAGGCCAAATTCATACATATTTTCTTAGTGCAATTGAGAAAGCAGGCGTAGTGGCTGAAATTCAAGGTTTAAGTATGAAAAATAATGGAAAAATGAGTAGAAATAAAAATACACATTTTGATAATCTTTGTCAAATGTTTACTCAAAGGCCAACCTCAGGATTACAGTATTATGCAGATGGAGCCTTTGGCTTCCAGGATTTTTCTGATAGGAATTTAGCCTTGAGTTGAACTTTAAGATAGGTTATTTTCTTTTCTTTTTAATTACTAAGAAACCAATCTCTTTCACTTCGTTGATGTAGGGTCTTCCTTTAGTCTCCTGTTGCTTTCTGCATGAGCTGCTGTTTATTCTGGAATGGTGGCCATCCACATGGAAACTTAGGGTTCGCTGCTGCCGTTTGAACCAGGCATGGAAAAAAATCCAACCCAGAATTTCAATTCATGAGTCTGAATGGACTGAAAGAAGGTTGTGATCTATAATTATTTGCTCTGAGTTCTAGTTTCTGTTTTTCGTTTTGTTTGGTTTGATGTTGGGCCACATTACTGACTCTGCACTCAGACATTACTCCTGGTGACTGTATGCAGTGCCAGGGATTGAACCCAAGTCGTCCATGTGCAAGGCAAGCACCCTACTCACTATACTCTCTTTCTGGCCCCTAAGTTCCAGTTTCTGAAGCACTCTTTTCTTTACAAGATCACTGTGTGTGACTTCCCACTTCTCATCTCATGGGTTAAGTTTTATTCTCAGGAGTTTAGTGAAGAAACCAGATTCTTTCTTTGCCTGTTTTATAACAGTCTTTTAAAAATACATATCAAATTAGTTTGTCAAATAGGAAGCTCACCTTTAAGGTTTTTGCCAGGGGTGGGCCACACCTGGCTGTGCTTAGGGGCTACTCCTAGCTCTGTGCTCAGGGCTTATAGAAATGCTCATGCACATTATCTGATGCTGGAGATCAAACCCTAGGGTTGACCACATGTAAAGAAATTGCCTTCATCCTATACGATGTCTCTGGCCTTCACCTTGAAGTTTCTAGTCTTCCTTGCTATCTTATATGAACTATTACCCTTGCTCATTTCAATAAGATAATATTGGCCTTAGATGACAACAAGGAAACTGAAGGAGGTGTCCCACATCCAGCTGCTTACTGGCGGCAGGACTGAGGCTGGAATTCAGGTCTTCTAACTCCAAGTTCTGCTGCCCTCCTTTGTACCCTGTAGATTTGTAGTGTGGGTTGAGCTTCTTCTTTTGGAAGGAGTGGTGTTGGGTAGTGAAGAGAAAGAAGGTATTTTTTCTGAGCTGGGGAAGTGTCTTTTTTTTCTTTTTTTTTTGGAGGGGGGTCACACCCGGCGATGCACAGGGGTTATTCCTGGCTCATGCACTCATGAATTACTCCTGGCGGTGCTCGGGGGACCATATGGGATGCTGGGAATCAAACCTGGGTCAGCTGCATGCAAGGCAAACACCCTACCCGCTGTGCTATCACTCCAGCCCCAGGGGGATGTGTCTTAATGGTAGAGAGTATGCTATGCTGGAGATGCAGGGCTTGACGTCCTGGACTTAAAAAATGATAGAAAAGAAGACTTTTCCTATTGATTTTTTTCCCATATATTTATTGTCAGCATTTTTATATTTGCATATCTCTTCCCAAATCACTTAATCACTTAATCCCCGTTATTCATCGATTTACTCGAGCGGGTGCCAGTAACGTCTCCATTCATTCCGGTTGCGTGCTAGCATAGCCCAATGGTATCTGTTCGTTCTAGGAACATGCAGAGCCTCAAACCGATCATTCAGGGTCTTGACGAAGAAGTCTGACCATCTTGTAGGTGGGCGTCCACGTGATCTTTTGATGTCCCGTGGAATCCAATCAGTAATGGCTCTAGTCCAGCGGTTGTCTGTAAACCTCATTACGTGTCCAGCCCATTTGATTTTTGATGTCTTGGCAAATGAGACAGCATCCCTGATTCTTGAGCGTTGACGAAGATCAAAGAGATATGCTCGTAGCTGGAGGTTCTTTGTCCTTTTAGTTATTTCTTTAACGTTCTTGAAGGCATTCCAAGCCACTCTCTTCCTCCTGTGCAACTCAGGTGCCAGGTCATTCATCATGTTGATTTCTCGACCTAGGTATATATAACTGTTGCATTCAGAGATGGTGGTTCCATTGAGAGTGAATGGAGCGTCAGGAACAAGGCTGTTTCTCATAAACATTGTCTTCGTAAGATTCAGCTGTAGTCCGACCTTTCCACATTCACGGTTAAAGTCGTTCAGCATTTGTGCCGCTTGGCTGATGTTTGGTGTTATTAGAACAATGTCATCAGCAAAGCGGAGGTGGTGTAGTTGCCGACCATCTATCTTCACTCCCATGCTTTCCCATTCCAGTCATCGCATGATGTTCTTGAGGGTGGCACTGAAGAGTTTTGGTGAAATGGTATCACCCTGCCTTTGTAACATATCACTCTTCCCAAATACGTTTTAAAAATCCTTTCAAATGTATGATCCCATTTGTTTTCCTTATAATACTAGGACTTATCTGGAATATATATTATCCCTGCTTTAAAAAGACTACAAGTGGGACCATAGAGACAGAACAGGATGTACATGCTGCCGTTTCTCTGTGACCACTTATAGTCCTTTGAGCATGACCAAGCATCAATTCTTCGCACAGACCCAGGGACAGCTCCAGAACACTGCCAGGTATCACCCAGAGTCCCTAGTCGCCCTCCACCCTCAGATACAACTCAGTGGACTAAACACATGCTTAGCGTGCAGCAGTTTGGATTCAACCCCTAGCACCACTTGTTCACCACAGAGTGATCCCTGAGCACAGAGCAAAGACGAGAGAAGCCCTCCGAGCACCTCTGGGTATGGGCCCCCAAAACAAAAAATCCCCCCATACCCTGCAGTTTTTTTCTTTAGACCTCTGGATATCTAATAAATGGCAAGTGTTCAACATACCTCCAGAATTATCTCCCTGGCTCCTTTTGTCCAAGGGTCAGGCAAGTGATAAGTTATTATTGGAATGGAGTCATTAGTTATTGAACTAAGACTTAAGTGAATGAGAATTAAATTATGGGCTTTTTTTCCCCATCCGTAACATACTTGGAGCCTTATTGTATGTCACTTAGTTAGATAAATGCTGTGGGTTAAAAAAAAGGAAAAAATGTCTGCAGACCAGAGTGATTGTACAGCAGGTAGGATGCTTGCTTTACATGTAGCTGACCGGAGTTCAATCTCTGGCACCCCATTTGGTCCCCCAGCTACTGCCAGGAGTGATCCCTGAACAAAGAGCCAGAAGTAAGCCCTGAGCACCACTGCTGTGGCCCCCCAAAATAAAACACTAAAACCCAAAAATCTGTTTTGGATCGTGGAGATAGCTTTAAAGAGCTGGAGAACATGCTTTGCATGGGACAGCCCTAAGTTCATCCTGGCCACCACATGATTTCCCAAGCACCACTGAACATCACCCCTAAACTTCTAAAACAACCTACCCCCTCAAACCCCAATCTCATACCTGCTTTCTTAAAAATTTTATTTTAAAATTTAAAATAAAATCTTTTTTATCAAGACATTGTGATTTACAAATTGTTTCAGGCATAAAATGTTACACTAGTCCCATCACTGGTGTCTTCTTTCTCTATCACTGTCCCTGTTTCCCTCCTTTCCTCGAGCCTGTCCCTTTGGAGGCATATAACAAATTTATTTCACACTGCTTGTGCCAACAAAACTTGGAGAAATGGCTTAATCAGAAAATACATCAATAAAAGTCTATTTATAGTGACTGATTGTGATTTTAACCTCCATACCTGCTTTGAATGGGCCACATTAAGTAGAGGTTCTTGGAGTTTGGGGTGGTAGTTCTGGGGGTTAATATTTTTTAAGGAAATAATTACTTTGGTATAGAGGAGGTGGTAGATTTGGAAGACTATGTAGAGACGTATGTTTACCTTTGTGAGAGTCTGTTTTATTTGCTGGTTTATTTGTTCCTATGTGTTAGGATATAAAAAATATAGTTTTTTTGTTTTGGCTCCTGAAATAGCTTTTATATTCTGGAATTTCCTCACTTATTGTCTTTCAATATTCCAAAGTTTTACTATGACTCATTTTGGTCATACAATAATGAAAGTAAGTGTAGTAACTCTATTTGAAGACGTTCGTGAAGTAATTTGGGTGAAATACATTTTTGAATATGGTAAATATTCTCATGGTCTTGAGGTTTATTCCAGGGGTGTCAGTTCTGTATATTCTTGTACACTTTGGATGGGAAAGTACAAAAAGTTTGGAGTTACAAAAGCACAGTTTCAGTTTTTCTCTTTGGCTGAAATATGTTGTTTTACCATACACTACTGAAAGTTTCCTGTTCTTGTTTGATAAAAGAAGTTTACTTCCATTCATTGTTTCCATGCAACTTCTAGACTTTTTACAGTAAAAAAGCTAAAATATAGGATAAATTATTAGTTAACTCTAAGAGCATAGGGACTTTTATTTATTCGTATATTTACTTTTTGTTTTTTGGGTGATATTCAGCAGTGCTCAGGGCTTACTCCTGGCTCTATGCTCAGGGGTGATTTCAGGCGAAGCTTAGGGGGACTGAGCTTGAATGGGATGGTGGAGATTGAACCTGGGTCATCAGCGTGTAAAGCATGTGCTCTACTCACAATACTATCTCTCCAGCCCCCAAACTTTCAGCGAGGAACTCAAAAAAGTGAGGCACCCCCATGTCTGAAAGTGCTTGACTTCAGATCTCAGAGTGTGGTCTGCCCCTCACTGCTCATCAACCTTGGGAGAACTATATGGGTCCCTATCCTGTCCTGATTCTAGGAAGCATCCAATGAGGTGCAGGGGGTATGGCCAAGTACTAGAACACCTGTCTTGCTGTGGGTGAGCCCCGGAGTTTGATTCACAGGGCTGGGTAGCCCCTCAGTACTGCAAAAGAAAAAGAAAAATATGAACACAAGAAACTTGAGATGATAACAGCGAGGGCCATCGAGGGTGCCCCTATTGTGGCACTCTTCTTGCAATGGCACCGGGTAGCCTACAGTCTTCATGGCACATTGCAGTGTGTGGCTGATCATTTGTACCGACCTGGAACAGCGGCCACAGGAAGTATCCTCCACGGATGGTGCCTGCCCAAACTGAGGTGAGAGTGAAGCTGGGGGAGGGGCAGTGGATGGATCCTCCACTGAGGAACTCCAGCTGCAGAAAGTGCAGCAGGTGCTAAAATGGTCGTTCATCTGAAATATGCAGGTTAAATATCCTTGGGGATATAGAGAGGGATTCCAGGAGAACTTTATCAGATTTAGTCAGACGTTTACTTAATCCCTCCTGAAAGGAATTCTTGAAAAGCTTGAAACCTCAAGTGCAGTTAGGGCAAGGAGGACTTTCAGTACTGTTTTGGTACTGAAATTCTTGGTGGAATTAGTCTGTAAGCTTCATTTTCTTTAATGACTTGCCATTCAAATTCAACAAGTGAGGATAGTGTTGCTAATATCATCATTAATCTATTATATGTATAATCTGTTATGCGGTTTTTGCATCAGGTTCTCCAGCAAGGAAGGAAGCCAAAGCATTCAGTGCCTTGCAAGATTGCTGTCTTCACAAGCCTGGATAGCTACTGCAGTTTGCAGGATGGGGCAGCCTGATAGCTACTGCAGGTTGCAGAATGGGGCGGGAGCCATCTTCTCCCTCTCATCTAAGAGCTTGTGGATTTAGAGTGGAGTTGTAAACACAGCATGCGCTGGACTGGAGGCAGAGACATAGGCCTGTAGTTAGATTGGAAACTTCCAGGAGTGTAGAAAGTATAGGCAGAACTAGAAAAGATAATTTTGAAAAAATGGAACCATTTGATGGGGAGGGAAAAGCAAAACCTGAAATCCTGTACCTAGTTTAATGAACTCCAATCAGTATTCATCATGATGACCCTGACCTGGAAAATTATGTAGTAAATGATACTGAGAATGTTCAAATGATTTATGATAACCAAGAAGTGATTGTGTATGTTGTGGATTTACAATGTACACAGTAAGTCACTCTTATTTTTTGAGAGGAGTAAAGCCTTTGCTGTTGGAAAGATTTGCTGATGTGTAATATCTCATCATCAGCCGGTGCTAAACAAGTGGGATATTCATTTGTATGTGGGTCAGATGGTTCTTTGGGGCAGGATGAATTGAAGTGGGAAAACGGAAGTATGATATGAAATACTGAGAGAAGGAATTAATGATTACTTTAAATAACGGATCCGTATACTTTGGGTACATTCTACCCCCCACCCCCATCTTCAAACAAAGTCCTTTTTTGTTTTTGGAATTGGCATGCAAAGGGTTGTATTTTCAGATTGACCCTTTGAAAGGATTTGAGCTTGTCTGAATGTGAGAAAAGGTGAATTCCCCGAGGCTCCGTGGTTTCCGAAGTCTCACTAGGGAGGAAAAGAGAGGAACTAGTTGATCCAGAGTGGAAAAACACTGAAGTAAAGTTTTCTCTCAAATAGCACACACTGATTTCAGAAAAACAGACATTGCTTTGATGGAATGTGACAAACTTAAAAAAAAAATTGAGCTTTGAAACATCATATGACACATCTGTTTTGAAAGGCGGCCTTGTCAGATGCAGATGTGTTTCACAGTACATTACTGTGTGAGAAACTTGGCCCTGAGCACGCGCAGTAGCTGTTCTTTGAACAGGTATATCATTTATTCCTGTTTTTAAATTGGGGGAGAGGGTGCGGGCGGAGATAATCAGGCAGTAGCACATTCATTTACCTTGTATTTATCTTTTGTGTAAATACATTTAGATTCAACCATGCCCACTTCTTTTCTATCTTGCCTTGTATTAAATGAAGACCTCTGTTTAGATTTTATCCTTTCAGAAGCTCTTATTGACCTAGCACCAAAAATTTCAAAACTTGTGATTTATTGCATAGCATGTTTTAAAAAAGTAAAGTTCATAAACTCTTCCAAATGCCTTTCGAAAAGCAGTACCACTTTGTTTTCAGTTTTAAAACCTAAATCAATGCCAAATGATTGGTTTAAAAAACATATTGGTGATGTGCAAGACTTCCAAGTTCTATTAGCTGAACTCAAAAAACAAAACAAAATAAAAACATGTTGGCTCAAAAATCTTCTAAGGAGTTTTGGTGTGCACTGGAGGGAATCGCTCACTATAAACCATTTGTGATGAGGGTAAAAGTCATTTGCCAGTGCTTTCTGCAGAGGGTGTTGAAGCCATCAATACTTGCATTGTTAAAAGTCTCTGAAGTTCACATATTTAAAAAATGTTGTTCTTAAGGGGCCAAAGAGATAGCTCAGTGGGCAGGAGCACATGCTTTGCACGCAAGAACCGTAGGTTTGATATCTGAAACTATATGGTTTCCTCATTTACCATTACCCCCAAACCGCCCCCCTCACCATACACACACCCAGAATGACTTGGAGTGACTTTCAAGCACTAACTCAGGAGTGGCTCCCGTTCAGTACTGTGTGGCCCCAGAACAAAATTATTCAAAGAGCTGATTTGTTTCCTTGTTATGAGATCTGTCTAAACATCACATTTTCTCTGTTGTCTTGGCTGAAGGAAACTCAGCTTGATTTGCAGCTCAGATGAAGTAAGTCGTTTCCTTTAGCTCAGTTCTTTGATAAGGGTTTCTTTTTTGCATTAGTCACTTTTAAGTAGACTGGCAGGTGAAGTGGATTTCTGAATCTCCTCCTCCTCCTTCTCCTCCTCCTCCTCCTCCTCCTCCTCCTCCTCCTCCTCTTCCTCCTCCTTCTCCTCCCTCCTCCTCCTCCTCCTCCTCCTCCTCCTCTTCTTCTTCTCACCAATCATGTCTAGAAGTTTCTAACATTCTTACATCCTCTGGCTGACAGGGTTTAAAACTAATGAAAACCTAGGGTTTTGATATCTGAAACTATATGGTTTCCCCATTCACCATTTTGAATTGATGTTGATTTGTTTTTGGACACCTCGGTGGTGCTCAGCTCCCATCTTGGCATTTGGGGGTCACTCTTGGTGACCGTGGCTCAGGGGACCATGTAGTATCAGGAATTAAAGACCTGGGTCTCCTGCATGCAAAGCCTGCTTTCAGTCTGTTGAGCTCTCCCTTCACCTAAACTAAAGTGGGCGTGTATTTTTTCTTTTCTTTTTTTTTTTTTGCTTTTTGGGTCACACCTGGCGATGCACAGGGGTTACTCCTGGCTCTGCACTCAGGAGTTACTCCTGGCGGTGCTCAGGGGACCATATGGGATGCTGGAAATCGAACCCAGGTCGGCTGTGTGCAAGGCAAACGCCCTACCCACTGTGCTATCTCTCCAGTCCCGTGTATTTTTTAAATTGTATTTTTGTTTTGTTTTGGAGCCATACCTGGATATTCTTAGGACCTACTCCTGGCTCTGGGCTAAGGGATCACTCCTGGAAAGCTTAGGGGAGCGTATGGGGTGTCGGGGATAGAACCAGTTTGGCTGTATGCAAGGCAAATGTCCTACTCACTATACTATCACTCCAGTTTCCTTTTAAACTTTTTATTAAGGTACCTGGATTTAGAATATTGTTAATCACACTTTTTATACATTCATAATTCCAATACCAGACCCACGCCCAAAAGCCCATTTCCCTTCACTGGTGTCCCAAGAGTCCCTCCCACAACCCCCCAATACCCTGCTCCATGTAAACTCAGTTCAATAGACAAGATATTTAGATCTGATGACTTTGACTTTTACAATTTGTTATCTTTACTATGTTTTTTAAAAATTTTATCCCAAACTAAGGCTTTTTAAAGTTCCAGTGTTCTGATTCCTAATGCAAAAAAGGAGGTTGAGATAGGTTAACTTGTATTTTTTAAAGACTCATCTCACAGTTGGAGAGATAGTAATATAATTATTTCAGTAATACCATAAAATTATCATGGTCATATAATAAGAATTAGTTAATCCTAAGAACAAATTTACAGGGGATTAGCATTATAATAGATCCCTGTTGTATAGCTGAAGAATTCTTGACATGGAGTTGGGAAACTACCCCAGTTTGCAAAAATAAAGTGTGGCTGGGCTGAACTAGAAACCTTCAAGACTGACTTTGTGGTCCTTAGAGAACTGGGTTTTTGACTGAGGAATTTGTCACTCAGCTAGTGTTTTTGAACACCTGCTGCCACATGCCAGGCTCTGTGCCAAGCACCGGGCTGGCTGGAAGATAAGCAAAAGAAACACGGTTTGTGCTCTCAGGGCTCCAGCTACGTAGAAGACACAAACATATATCCAAGGAAACAATAGCCTCATAATCACAATCTGATATTGGCTCTAAAGAGACATTATAATAGGTGTACTAGGTCCAGGAGTTCTCTGAGGTCAGTCAGGTACAAAGACATGGGCATGGGCAACTTAGCCAGGCACAATTCCTGTCTATTCCCCATCTACATGATATACATGATAGTCCTCTCTGGGGGTGCTGCCTGGTTGGGCCTGGATGTAGCTCTGCAAAGAACAGCTCCAGAGAGTCTTGTGAGCCCTGGAGCATCCCTGGGAAAGGAGCTGGAGCATAATGGTTGTTCATAGATTTCTCTCCAGTCCACACACTCGCAGTTTCTCTCTCCTAAGCACCTGGGTAGTGAGTGAGCTGGTTTCAAGAGCAAGAAACATGCTTTAGATTTTCCATTGTTATGACCTCAGTGAACTGTGATGTGCACATTGATGTTTGGGAATTTGGCAATGAGCCTCTCCTTCATTCCTTTGACCACCAATTGTAGAGTGCCCTGATAATATACAGAATCTGTAAAATAAATGTATTTCAGTTCACAACCCAGCTTGTACACATGGTTGTGATTAGTAATACTTGTCATGGCTGAACAACAAGTTTGTACATTTTCCTTGTTTAAATCTAGCTTTTCTCTGTAATCACAATGTATATTGAACCATTCAAGCAATGATCCTATAACTTGTAGTCAGCTCTGCAAAGAAAGACTTGTAATAACATATAATCTTCCCATAGATGTCAATAATAGCAAGTGTCCCCTTCATTACCAGGTTCCTTTGCATTTTGTCAAATCAAACAGGAGTGGCACACTATCTTATAGATTGAAAGTAAACAAGAAAGTTGACAATATAGCACAAGGTTGCTGGAATCCCTCACAGGCTGAAATATGGTTTCTTTTTACTTCTGAACTCACACTTCCAGAATGTGTTCAGAACTTTTACTTGGATACTACTTAATTTTATTTTTAATCTTCCTGGGCTGGAGCAATAGCACAGCGGGTAGGGCGTTTGCCTTGCATGGAGCTAACATGGCCGACCCGAGTTTGATTCCTCCGCCCCTCTGGAGAGCCCGGCAAGCTACCGAGAGTATCTTGCCCGCACAGCAAAGCCTGGCAAGCTACCAGTGACGTATTCCATATGCCAAACACAGTAACAACAAGTCTCACGATGGAGATGTTACTGGGTCCGCTCGAGCAAATCGATGAATAATGGGAGGACCGTGACCATGACCATTTAATCTTCCTAGTGTAATTGTTAGAAATAAACTTTTTGGAGGCTATGACTAGGGAGTGGTATAAGATCATATTCTTGTTTGTTATTTTAAAAGCTCACAAATAAAACATTTTCCTAATGGATAAAATGTTTTCAGTCATTTATCTCTCTTCCTTTGAGTGGGTTTTGCATCTGTTTGAGTTATAAAAATATGTAAAGCATTTGCATGGATATTATCTTATTTGATCTAAAGCTTAATCTGAATGTGAGATTGGGAGTGATAACAGGAAACTTAGAAAACAGGCTCAGGCTGGAGAGATAGTACAGGTGTTAAGGCACTTACCTTGCATATGGGTGACCCTGGTTCAACCCCTTTCACCCTATATGGTCCCCAGAGCACTGTCAGGAGTGACCCCTGAGCAGAGAGCCAGGAATAAGCCATGAACATTTCTGGGTGTGTCTCCAGAACAAAAACCAAAGAAATCTGGGACTGGAGCGATAGCATAGCGGGATAGCATTTGCCTTGCATGCGGCCACCTGGGTCCGATTCACAGCATCCCATATGGTCCCCCAAGCACCGCCAGGAGTAATTCCTGAGTGCAGAGGCAGGAGTAACCCCTGAGCATTGCTGGGTGTGACCCAAAAAGCAAAAAAAAAAAAAAAAAAAGAAAAGAAAAAAGGAAAAAGAAAAAAAAATCCCAAAGAAACAAAAAATCGTACCTTAGTAGCTAACCAACAGGCAAATGACAGATCTGGATATTAAAGTATAGCTCCTATCTCCTTCCATATCACCCTAATGCTGGGACTTTTACTGTGACCATAGGCACTTCTGGAACATACTCTCTCTGCTTCCTTTTCTCTTTAGGTCATGAAAAACACAAAATGAAACCAGTTTCTCACAGAGATGGATCCTTCTGTTGATTTTTTTTGTTATATTGTAGTATCTTGCTTAGATGGGAGACTGAATGCCCTATATAACTGGCACTTCCCCACAGACGAAAAATTTAGATTCTTAAGCTCTGCCTGAGTTTTCTTTTGAATATCTAGAAGCATAATTAGAATACAGGAAATTCTTTAACTTGGTTACACCATGGTTTCAACACAACAATATACAAATGTGCAGTGAGTCTGGGTCCAATGGGTTGTCAGTTGACTTGGAAGAGGGTTGGTTTATTAAGTGGAAGATTTGGGTTAGACATTCATGTAAGATATACTTAACAGGCAGTGGCTCACAGGGCTAGAGTGCAGCCTTTGCATGTGGAGAACCTGGGTTTGAACTCCCCCACTGCATGGTCTCCTGAGCAGTACGGGGAGTTATGAGCACCAGACTGGGAGTAGTGTGGCTCTGAACCCCAACTGAAATACAAAGGAAAAAGATACGCCTAAGGCATTGTACTGTAGAAAAATGTGTCCCTTCACTCTTCCCCACCCCCACCCTCCTATCCGTATTATAGTTTATTGTTGTTTTGTCTCAGATCTGCCTATCTTTTTCCTACTAGGGAGATAAACTTCAGACTTCAACCAAGTTTTGTTGTTGTCAAACGCTGGTAGGGACTGTGGTAGAGGGCCTTCTTGGATATTTATGATGTTGGAGGTCCTTCATCCCCTAGGGCTGCAGCCCCATCAAGTTGGAGCTTGAGCTGGCATAAACAGGAACATATGTTGTGTATACTGGCGCTCTTCAGCTCAGCACCTTCCAGGTGTTTTTTGTTTTCTGTTTGTTTTAGCTTTGTTTTTGCATCATATCCTGGTGTTTGTCACATTCTCTCTCATACAACTTAAATCCAACACACCCCTCTTTTGGCTGAGAAATTAGCTCCATGCCCTTTCTTACATATTCCTGCCTGCCCTTGAGGTAGAAGGGCTTTTCAGCTCTGGGGAGAGGAGCTCTGCGCCCCTGAGCCCCACAGTCTGTGGGAGTCTGTCCCTCTCAGCAGCTGACAGCATTGCAGAATTCCCTGTGGGCCAATAACAGAAACCCTTCTCAGCCAATGGTGGGGGTGGAATCCAATCTTCTTGCTGCAATGTCTTGGTCCCAGGCTATAATGTTACCCCCTGATTCCCTCTGCATCTTTACCGCTTTTATTACAGTTGAACACACGTTCCTCATTAGTACCCTGGGTGATATGGGGAAACAGTGTGGTGAAAATTATGTGGAATAGGTACCAGATGTTTGTGTCAACCTGGTATGGATTGGTGTTTAGAATGCTTAAGGATCACATTTGTTAAATGTGAAAATTATTTACTGTACCCTTCCCCCAAACAATAACTCCCCCCACAAATATTTCACTGCGTGTTACATGAGGTGTGACGTTAATTTCTTTGGGGACAAATTATACTTTAAGTGTGTGCAGCGATTTCATCTGTTCCCAAACGCTTTTGTCTGCCTTCTGTCAAGTCTTTGGGCTGGCAAGCAGCCAGCGTGGATGTGGGGGTTCTGTAACTGAGCTTGGAATGCTGTGTTGCAGCTAAAGGACATAATGAAAGGGGAGTCCATTTGCATTTTTGGCTTTAAGTGGAACTGGGAATTTAGACGTTGATGTTATAGCCAGATCTTAGGAACATTTCCCAAGAGTACAGAAAAGGCAGCATTTGTGAAAGAGAGAAGGAAGACATTTGGTAAAATGAAAAATGAGTTTCTGCTTTCTCACTAGGTTTTTGACTCTTTTAAGACAACTGAAAGGTTATAAGTGTCCATGGAGCAGTTCATTCTATCTTATTTGATTAATTGGACTTTAGCGTTTCTGTTTAGCCAATAAATCTGTTCATCAGATCCTGAGTATAGGACTGCAAAATCTGCAAGGTCTTTGGCCAGTGTCTAAGATGTTCCAATCTCTTCCTGCCTCATCCTGGGGTTGGGTGACTTTCGGTAGGTTACTACAAAACCACTATCACCCAGGTTTTACTCTGCCTTTATCCAGTGTCCAGAGGCTTAGAGACAGTAAGTACCAGCAGAAGGTGTAGGCTGCAATCACATGAGAATGAAACCCTGGTTTATCCAAGGCAGTGGAGCCTCAGGGGAGTGATGGCCTCAGGTGTCCTAGCTGAGAAGGGTCCCACTTTGTCAGGAAGGAAAAAGGTGCTGGGTGAGGTTCTCATTCCTGGGTTTACTTTATTTATTTATTGCTCTTTATGTCACACCTGGTGAAGTACAGAGGTTACTCCTGACTCTGTGCTCATGAATTACTCCTGCGGTGCTTGGGGACCATCTGGGATGCTGGGAATTGAACCTGGGTTGGCCATGTGCAAGGCAAACGCCCTGCCCACTGTACTGTCACTCCAGCCCCTCTGGGTTTACTTTACTTCATTCTGTTTTCAAGTCAGCAAATGTTTTTCGTCAACAGAAGTATTATTTGGGGGAGAGAAGCAGAAAGGTAGTAGAGAGGTTAAGGTGTTTGCCTGGCATGTGGCTGACTCATATTTGATCCCCAGCACTGCATATTGTGCTCTGAGCACTGCCAGGAGTAGGCCCTTAGCACCACACCCAGTCCCCTGCTCTCACTCTAAAGTGGTACCTTTTGAGTAGAGACTGTTCATGCTACCGGCTGAGGGGAGTATCACCAGGTTAGAGTTTGACTTGAGATTAGGAGGGAAGAGGAGAGGTCAGGTTAAAAACACACACAAAGCAAGATTTTGAGGAGATCAGATCATTTTAGCAGTCAATAGAGGAGGAGAACCTCAACTCACACTTTGGGTCCAAGGGAATCTTATGCTCCTTTGGAAATCACCCAAAGAATCTTGAACAAGGCATGCACTAGATACCAGGAACCAGCAAGAAAGTCTGGGAGACAATAGTGAGGAATGTCTGTCCAGGTGACCTGTGCATTATTGCTAGGGGCACTTTACTGAACTTTGCACCCAGCTTTGTGGCTTGCAGCAGTTTATAGTTGGAACAATACTCTCAGTTCTACACACCTTGTGGGACTTCAGATAAAGTATCAGTCAACTGCCTTTGAATTATAGAATGTGGTACCAGAGTGTGTGTTTCTTTTCTTCCAGCATTGCCTTACCATCCTGGTTGATCCCTCTGTGGCCACATTTTTGCTGTGCTGAGTGGAGCATGTTGCTCACTTGCTACTTGGCTGTGGAGGAGGAAGGGCTGTGGGTTTCCAGTGGCAGGAGATACTCTGCCTTGCTGAAGCACGCAGGTGCTCTAGAGCGTGCAGGTCACCGCAGAGATGAGCCAATGAGTCACACATGCTCCTGCAGACATTCCTCTGCTTTCCCTGACTTTGTGGTTAAGAGGTGCTGCACTGGCGTCAAGAAACACATCTGCCTTATCACCTCAGGTGTGTGTGGTGGCATCTGTGGTGCCCATTGCTGCTCCCAGGTGTGAACTTTTCTAGGTAGAGTGTGGGATCTGGTTTTGTGTAGGCGCAGAGAGGATGGACAGGAGAGCAGGGTCTGCAGGTTATGGCTGAGGAAGAGTGCTGGAAAGTGGCAGGGTGAGGCAGGTGCTTATTGATGTGGGTGTGTCAGCATGCATGCACACATGCTGATGGGATGGTGTGGGATGGTGTCGTGTGGAAAAAGGGGTCTTAGTAAAGTCATTAGGGAGAGAGGACCAAAAAAATAATTTCTTTCTGACCTAGTATGGCATTTAAGGGTGGGAATCCTTAAGTGAGATTTGATAATTAACATCTTAAGGTAAAGGTAAAGGTAAAGGCCCTCCCGTTGATCGTCGATTTGCTCGAGCGGGCCCAGTAACGTCTCCATTGGAGACTTTGTTGTTACTGTGTCTGGCATATCGAATACTCTCGGTAGCTTGCCGGGCTCTCCGAGAGGGGCGGAGGAATCGAACTCGGGTCATCCATGTTGGCCGCTTGTAAGGCGAACGCCCTACCGCTGTGCTATCGCTCTATTTATATATATTTTTGCTTTTTGGCTCATACCTGGCGATGCTGAGGGGTTACTCCTGGCTTTGCACTCAGGAATTTCTCCTGGCGGTTCTCAGGGGACCTATATGAGATGTTGGGAATCGAACCTGGGTCGGCTGTGTGCAAGGCAAATGCCCTACCCGCTGTGCTATCACTTCGGCCCCAAAAATGTCATTTTTAATTCCTGATCTGGGAAGCTTGCTAAAGAGAGTCAGTGATCATGTTTTGCAAGTGTGGGAGACCTGTGTTTGATACCCCAGATTATATGGTCCCCCAAGAGGCTCCCAAGCATAGACCCAGGAGTGGTAGCCCCTGAATACCACTATTATGGCCCCCACACCAAAAAACAGAAACACAAGTGACCTCCTTCATCTGATGATTTCTTTTCCCACTTTAATAGAAAGTTGAAGCTGTGAGATGAAGTTTGAGAGAAAGACCTTCAGGATGTGGGCTCCTATTGGTCTGAGATCCTTTGAACCTGACATTCTCAGTCTGTCCATACCCACCATCCTCTCCTCATTAGCACAAGAGTGCCTCCCACATGCAGCATGAGGCTGGGATAGGGGATAAAGTCAACAGGAACCAGAATGATTGGGTTCAATGATAAGCAGAATGTGGTGTTTATGTTGTTTGGGGATGTACAGATGTTAAACAGATAATTGCAGAAATATTATGTAAGTATAACCACATGACATTCCATGAAGAGAAATAGTACTCTGAGAGTATCAAAGATCTACACCTAATGTAGTTGGGAGAGATGTTTTCTTAGACTATCTGAAGAATAAGTTAGGAAGGATATAGAACATGAGTGGTGAGTAAAGTGTTTTTGTATGCTCAAAGAGTCTTCTTTGAAATAAAATAATATTATCTCTTTATGGTGGTGTTGGAAGGATGTATAGCACCATTCACAACCCAACTAACTCATGGTGAACACTTAAGTATATATTATAACACTTTGGGAATAATTATATACACATATTATATATATTATACATATATATATATATATACTTTTTGTCAGAGAATAACCTAATCATATGTTCTATCTTTTCTCATTTTTTTAAACTCAGAGGGGAAAAGAGTAAAAAGGAATATCAGAAACCAGAGCCATTCAGTGGCCTCCCTGGTGAGGGATGAGCTGTTCTGTGTTCAGAATTTGACTCTAAAGAGGAAATTTCCTTGGGGCCTGGAGTGTGACTCAGGAGTAGAACTCTTGCATTGTGGTGTGTGTGTGCGTGTGTGTGTGTGTGTGTGTGTGTGTGTGTGTCTCTATGGGGGTGGGGGGGCCGTGGAGGATGGAATGAGAGAGTGGAGGGGGTTGGCTTGGGTTTGGTGCCAGGCACTGCTCCTGGATCTGTGTATTGATATTCTCCTTGCCCTTGAATTGACTTCTTTGACCCATGGCTGGCATTGCAGCCCATACATGGGCATGTACCTGCCTGCCTGTGACTCTGGCAGAACAAAGAACAGTGGCTTTAAGGTGAGGGAGATTTGTTATCAGTACTGGTCCTCCCTTTCTTTGGGTAAGACCCTGTCCTTTGAATTGTTTCTAGTGCTTTTGGCCTCACATCCCATCAGTGTGGAGACGAGCTCAAAAGTCATTCAAGGTAAATGCTGATATACGAGGGTGGCACGCCAAGGCAGAGGACAAGATATGCGGGTTGCAAGCCGTTTGTTTCATAGATGTGTTTGAGGTGAAACTGCAACTTCAATGGAGCTTCGCAGGCACATAAAAAAAAAAAAATAGAATGGAACAATCTTTTCGTGAGTGCTTAATTGGTGATATGGCTGCTTCGTGGCAGGAGGATCTGAAACCAGTTCAAAAAGAGTTTCCCAGTGGGGGAGGCTAGTTGCAAGGCATCCTCAGAGGTGGTGATTTGTGAGGGCTGAGCTGTGAAAGGTGCAGGTGGTGTCTGAGGAGCACAAAGTGAGCTCCTGCCTCGCTGGTGCTCTGTGCAGGGATCTCTGGGAGTCCTGTATCCAGCCCGCCTGCTTTGGCTGCTGTGGCATCTTCTTTCACCACCTTTTTTTCCCCTCAGAAACCAGCTGGGCTTTACACAGTGTGAAGGATAGCCACGATTCTTTCAGAAGGTGCATGTTTCCTTGCAAACCAGAGGATTGCCGTTATCCGTTATCCGCTGAGATAACTGTGTGAGCTCTGACATAGCCCTGGCACACCCTGCAGGATGTCTGTTTGTGGTATAGCAACCAGCTCTGAAGATCAGAGCTCTCCCTAGGAAATTGTCTTTATAATGGAGAAAGCAGGAGGAACTAATTGCAGTGTAATCAGACCTTTTATCAGATGCTGTTTGGAAAACTGTGGTTGAGTACTTTTGCTCAAGGCCAAGTCTCCCAGGCTAGCAAAAGTCCACACTGAGCACATGAAGTGTGAGGTTTCAACTTCATTGTTTCTTCCTCCTCTCTGGATGGCCTCTTGTCAATCTAGCCCAAGTGAGGGTGGGGGCAGACATTAAATTGGAGAGGGCTGATACATTTAAATTGGAGAGGGCTCATTAAATTGGAGAGGGCGCAACATTTTAGCAGTGTTCCCCATACTACTCTCTCGAAGCCAAATCCTAGGCCTGGGAATGGTTTCCTAATTAACCAGAGAGGGGACAATAGGAAAGCTCACTTATTTATTTAACAAGGATATTTGGAGTATCGCCTATCTATCCAGCATTAGTATTGGATGTGAGGATGCAAAGATGAGCCACCCATGACCATCACGAAGATCAGGCTGGAATGGCAAGACAGATGGATTCACCAGTAGTTAGGGTGGAAGAGGAAACCATGGAAAAGGTCAGCGACCTAATGGGAAGACAGAAAGAGCACCTCCTGCAGTTGCAGATGTTGGTTGTAGGGGTGGAGTGGAAAGAGGAATTTGGGCAAAGGAGTCTCACTTCAGTAAAGACGTAAAGCTGCAGAGTTTGAGGATGGGTTTGCATTCTGTTGAGCAGTTGGTGTTGCTGGAGTGGGGAAGGGTGAGGCTGGAGAGGTTGGACAGGGCTGGATCGTACCAGGCCCTGTGTACAAGATTAAGGGACCAGGACTTTATTTATTAGACCAGCACCTGCAGAGGTGGGAGGGGAAGGCATTGTTTTTGGAATAACTCTTTAGTTGGATCATCATTATATGACTGGGCAGCTTGAGCCCTGAAGCCCTTCTAGGGAGCCTACTATCTTATCTTAGGATAGAGCTAAGGAAAGTTCTAGAAGTAGAGATGTGGGGGGAAAAGGGTGAATTTAGGATTTAACTCTCAGTTGACTGAGGAAAATGAAGAAATAGGAACCAAGTATGACCGCGGTTCTATTCTCCCTTTTGAACTGTATCGCTCTGGTCCAAATTGCCTTGCTCCATGTTGTTCTTCGATTGGTTTTGTTTCCTTGTAAACAGGGGAAGTAGTTCTTCTGGCTTCTATGGTTAGAGAGATAGTACAGTGGACAAGCTGCTTGCCTTGCACGGCTGACCTGGGTTCAGTCCCCAGCATCCCATATGGTCCCCTGAGCCTGCTAGGATTACTCCCTGAGCACAGAGCCAGGAGTAAGCTCTAAGTACAGCTGGGGATGCCCCTGCTACCACCCCACCCCCAAATGCAGGAGAAGTACTTAAAGGGTAGAAGGGTAGGGGCAGTGTTTTATATTGTTATTGGGGGGGTATAATTTTAGGTATTTAATGTTTATGCTATCGCTCCAGCCAGACACAGTAACAACAAAGTCTCCAATGGAGACGTTACTGGGCCCGCTCGAGCAAATCGACGATCAACGGGAGGGCCTTTACCTTTACCTTTAATGTTTATGCATAATATTTGAGTATACTAGAAATTTATTCCATTCGTCTAAGAGATGAAGAACTGAACACAAATGGAGATTTTCTTTATCCAGAGGAATACATTCATGACTCTAGGAGGGGATTTTAATAATGGAATACACCATCTAAAAAGAATTAAAAAGCTTGGGGACTTTAGAATAGGCTAGGGGCTGGAGAGCTAGTACAGTGGGTAAGGCACTTGCCTTGCATGCAGCTGGCTCTGGTTTGATCCCCAATCCCTGATTCCTGGCACCATATATAGTCCCTTAAACCGCCACCATAAGTGTTCCCTGAGCACAGATTGAGGAGTAAGCTCTGAGAACTATAAACAAATAAACAAACTTTCACCCCCACCGCAAAAAAAGAATGTTTAGAGGCGTGGGCTAGCTTTTATACTCTTTAGTTTTGGAAATAGGGTGGCTTGGCAGTGACCGGCTGGCCCAGAACATTATCTAGGAGACACAGAGAATTCTGAGGCATGTGTGTTTGTGATTCCTTCTGCAGGTCTCGAGTCCAGCCCCCGCTGTGAGCTGGTGCCTGTCAACACCTCCCACCCGGTGCAGGCCTTGATGGAGAGCTTCACCGTCCTGTCGGGCTGTGCCAGCAGAGGCACCACAGCACTGCCGCAGGAAGTGCATGTCCTGAACCTTCGTGGTGCTGACCAGGAACCTGGGCAGCTGAAGAGAGAGGTAGGCATGCGTGTCAACAGCCTGCTGAGTCTATGAAGACCCATATCTTCCACCCAGGCATTCACAAGGCTGCTCTATAGGAGCCTCTAGTGGGGAGGAGAACATACTTAGCCTCAGGAAAGAAGTCCAAAGAATGGATTTCTCTTTCACTGGGTAGCTCGCCGGGCTTCTCTTGAATAGAGCTCCTGGTTTCCAGCCTTCCTAACCTTCTCCCAGGTTCTATCCCACACCCCATATCATAAAGAATATTCGCTCAGATTTCATCCTTCATAAGCACAGTCATGAAAAGTAAATGCAGTACTATTTACTGGTCATTGTCAGATGTTTTGCTGGGGATGCGGTTCCAGTGGTGAAGTGCGTGACTCTGCTCCTATGAAGCCCAGGGCTCAATCCCCAGCACTGGAAAATGAACCAACAACATTGTCTTCTGTTTTTGTTTGGCTTTATGAACCTATTGCTTCTTCAGGATGAATCAGAGGAAATGGAAACTCTGCAGTAAAGAAGGCGTCATTTCACACTTGCACTAAAAGCTCCAGCAAAGGCACCTTCCCGCTCTTAGGCAGCTTCTCAAAAATGATGGTGAGCTAGGTGGTGATGGTAATGACAGTGGCTCTGCCCTGACTCTGGTCACAGCACTGGTGGAAATACTCATCCACTTACCACTAATATCCTCATATTCATTATTTTCACTTTATGAGTGACATATTCATGCAGACCTACCCCACTGGCCCAAGAGAGAAATGGCTTCTTTCCTTGTGATACAGAAACAGACTTAAATGTGGGTAAATGGCTCTCAAACTCTCTTGAAATAACACATAGTTACCTTTTTTTTTTAAAGATTCCCTGAGTCATATGTGGAATATAAAGTAATAGAATTGGAGGCTAAAACCCAAGAATAGTAAAGATAAGTACCAGGGGGATTACTCCATGGCTTGGAAGCCGGCCTCACATGCTGGGGAAAAAGGCAGCTCAGATAGAGAAGGGACCACCAAGTAAAGGGTGTTAGGAGGGCTCGCTTGAGATGGGAGATGTGGGCTGAAAGTAGACTATAGATCGAGCATGATAGCCACTTAATACCTCTATTGCAAACCCAAACCACAATACAGAGAGAGAGAGAGAGAGAGAGAGAGAGAGAGAGAGAGAGAGAGAGAGCGCAAAAGGGAATGCCCTGCCACAGAGGCAGGGTGAGGTGGAGGGGACAGGGTAGGGGTGGTGGGAGAAATGCTGGGACCATTA
Source organism: Sorex fumeus (assembly GCF_029834395.1). Classification (NCBI taxonomy): domain Eukaryota; kingdom Metazoa; phylum Chordata; class Mammalia; order Eulipotyphla; family Soricidae; genus Sorex; species Sorex fumeus. Next base: position 9,180,571 of record NW_026606104.1, read on the forward strand.
GTGGTGGTAAATGGGCACTGGTAGAGGGATGGGAACTCGATCATTATATGACTGAAACACAAGCACGGAAGTTAGTAAGTCTATAACTATACCTCACAGTGATTCACTAATAAAAAATTTTAAAAAAAGATTCCCTGAGTCAGAAATGCCATCACTCAGGTGTTCCCCTTCAGGGAGAGAGAAATCACAATCAAAACCTTGATCTCAGATTAACTTAAGAAAATTAATGCAGGATAAAGCTAATCTTTCTTCTGGGCAAGAAAGTTGATTTCCAGATCCATTTGTTTATGAGCATCAGTCACTCTGCCCTTTGTGGGGAACAGGAATAGGAGAGGCAAGGTGTCCAGAAGGAAAAGCAGACTGATTTTAATCTCTCAAAAGTGTGCAGAGTTGGCTCATTTCAAAGATAAATCATCTAATGTTTCTAGCTATGTTGGAAATTATTGTTAATACTCTTGGTCGCTTGCCATTGTTGCAGCAACACATACTTCAGTTCAGATTTCTTTATCCCAGTAATGTGTCTTTAATTCCTAACTTATGGGAGAGAATTTGTGGTGGGAGGGAAGGGAGGAAGGGAGGAAATGCAGCTCCAATGAAACATTGCTGACTCCAGCAATTCTTTAGCAGCAATAATTACTCATTTTATATATGCTTCCCTTGGAGGAACTGGGAAAGAAAAAGCATGTCCAAGCTGTCAATATAGAAGAGGCATTGGCAGAAAATCCTGGATGTTAAATTGTGTGGTACTGTTGTTGACTCTGATAGTAGAGTCTTATGAGACTACTAACTCCAAAGAAAAAGAACTCAAGACTGACAGCTGGGTTCTTTCACGTGTGCATTTGCTGCGTGAGCTCAAACCGCACATGGTGTGCCGAGGCCACATACTGTGAGCTGTCCAAAGAGGTGGTGATGGAACATGTGCAGTGAGGCAGTGAAGGAGGGAGCCTGCGAACAGGGATAGAGCTTAAATTTGTTCACAAACTGGCATTCTTCTTTCCCCATTGGTATAGTGTATGCCTGATTTTGTGTTACCCATTAGAGCATAGTTTTAGAACTGGAAAACTGAAGGGACTTTAAGACTTAGCTGTGGATCAGCCCTTTTGAAATTAAGATGTTGGGATGGGTGATCCTTGGTAAGTTCCTCTGTTCTGAGGGACTCTCAGATAGTAGGCCTTGTAGCTTTTTTTGTGTATGGGGTGAATATACAGAATGGTACAGCAGCTGGACCTTCACAGAAAAAAAGCTATTTTTTTCAGATGGTAAGATGGGTGTGGAGAAATTTCCCTCCTTTGTATATACCAGTGGATTTACATTACTGCAGCCATGCACACAGTTTAAAACACATTTTGGGGGTGCCAGAGAGATAGTTCAGGGGCTAAATCACTTGCTTTGCCTGAGGCCAACTCAGGTTTTATTCCTGGCACTGCATAAGGTTCCCAGAGCAACACCAGGAGTAAGCTCTGAGCCCACTAAATATGGCCAAGATAAAAAAAAAAAACAACAAAAAAACCCCAACAACAACAACAATTCACCGCCACCCCCAAATAATGATTTTTCAGGTCCTGAAAGATAGTTCAATGGATTGAAAGCATGCTCTGCACATAGGAGACCCAGTATGCAAAGGGTCTCCTGAGCACTGATAGTGAGTGTAGCCCCTGAGCTTGGTTGTATATGGGCCCCAAACAAACAGTCATTTTCAAAATACAAATCACTGAATCCCCCCTCCTTTCCTGTTGTTGCAACAGTTGTTGCTGTCACTGGGGGTTACATACACGCATGCCTGTGGTGCTCTCAGGGGCTCCCACATTGTGTTGCAGTGCGTACACTCACACTTGGTCAGCGTGCTCACCAAGGGTTGCTCTCCTTAAGTTGTGTTGCTTGCACTTGCTGAGGGATAAAGTCGTTGTGGGTCTCACATACACACACAACTGGATGTGATGTGGTGGGAAATCACATGTGGTGCCTGGGTCACAGACAGCAGAACTGCCAAGCCCAAACAGCAGAGTTGTTCGGTGAACACCTGTGGGGACACCCAGGATTAAATGTGTGACCATATGCTTGCAGGCAGGCATTCTTAGCCAGTGAACTTTTCCCAGGCCCTTACAAATCATTTGAAACACGCCCCAGCAATTCTACTCTTAAGAAGATACCCAGGAGAAATGAATTCACAGAAAAATTTATCCATGAAATATCTAGCTAGAAAGGCCTTTTTAACATTAAAGTGGAGTGATTACAGCTAATAATGCTGTACTGTGTATTTCAAAGTTGTTGGGAGTAAATTGCTAATGATGTCATCATAGGAAAAAAGTTCTTTGTGGTGATGGATGTTAACCAGACTTATTGTGGTGACTATTTCACAGTGCATACAAATGTCAGAAGACTGCTATATACCTAATATGTTGGATGATCATTGTATGATGAACTCAGACAGTCTCTCACCCTGTTCGTTCCATTCTAGGCCATGGGTCCCGATGTGAAGTTCTTCAGCTGATCTTCTCGGTCCTATCTTGGCATTAAAATCACCCACAATGATCTTGTAGAAGGTGTGGTCTTCTTTATAGAACTTCTCTAGCTCCATGTAGAACTTCTCGATTTCTCTTTCATCATAATGAGATGTTGGTGCGTAGACAACGAAGATAGAAACTGCAGGCAGTGAGCCACATCTATTCAAATGTAAACGTCCGATTCGGGTTGTTAGGCATTCGAATGAATCAATGCTCTTGGCCAAGTTTGTGTTGACAAGGACACCGACGCCTCCAACACCTCTTTTATCGCATGTTCCGAGGAACAATTCTTCTCCAGTGTCGAAAACGGCATGGTGAGATTCGTGTCTTCTTGTCTCGGTCAGACCAATGATGTCGTACTTGATCATTCGCGCTTGTACCATCAGGTCCTCGATGGATGCATCTGATGCTAGCGTACGTGCATTGAAAGTACAGACGATCATTTTTGTCTTCCTTCGTTGTGGCAGCCTAGGTCGGCCTTGAGATTTTGTCGGCCTCTCCTTTCTCATCCTTCTCAGTGCTGCCATGTCGGTGAAGCCTTCAGGGTCAGGTGAATGAGACCAGTTGTAGTTACTGGTTTTGGCATATCGAATACACAGCGGATAGCTTGCCAGGCTCTTCCGTGCGGGCGGAATACTCTCGGTAGCTTGCCAGTCTTTCCGAGAGGGATAGAGGCTTTTGGGGTGACCTCTAATCACCCTTGTAGGTGTTACCATATTTGAACCCTATCAAATATGGTACGACAATTCCAGAAGACGGGTATTTAGTGTCTTATGATGTGTCGCGCGGCCGCTTGCGGCCGCGCGAGTCCGGAAAGCGTCCTGGAGTGTGGCGACGGCTGGGTAGTGGAAGTAGTGTCGAGAGTGGAAGTCTGCCAGTGGGGTATTTATCTGGGTAGGGTGGGTCTCCTGTGCACAATTCGATCCCTGGGTGGTTGATGGAAGCAGACAGGGCAGGGTAGGGTGGGGCTCCTGATTAGAATCCCTTTGTCACCTGTGGTGGTGGGAGCAAGCAGAGAAGCTCTGTCCCTGGGTCCGCCGAGCCTGGAGTCCAAGGTCTCAGAGAGTTCCGCTTACCTTGTTCTGTGGGTCTTCAGTTGTGCGTGGGTCTCGGCCGGAGCTGCCGCGCGAGTCCGGAAAGCGTCCTGGAGTGTGGCGACGGCTGGGTAGTGGAAGTAGTGTCTGAGTTCATCATGTCGACCAAGACCATTCATGGTAACTCACAGTTCCAGAAGGCAGAATCTAAACGATGGACATGGGAGTCTCCCGGTGGACGATTCCACAACGAAATAGACCACATCATATTCAATCGACGGTTTTGCCTGACCGATGTCGCTGTTGTCCCAAAATCTCGAACGGGATCGGACCACCGTCTCCTTCGTGCAAAATTCTACTTCACAGAGCGGGGAGAAAGGGCTGCAAAGTTCAAAAAGAGAACTCCCAGAACGACCACCAACTGGGAACTCTTTGGTACTATTGCGGCAACATGGGAAGATGCCATTGTTGACAACATTGACGAGGAATACGATCGACTGGTTCAGCACCTCCATGAATGTGCGAGGAACGCCAAGAGAGAGATAGCCACAAAAAGTCGCCTATCTTCGAAAACTCTTGAGCTAATTCACCAGCGTGGTTTGGCGCATGCCTCAGGCAACCGCAAGCTAACGTCCGAGCTTGCAAAGCAGTGCAGAGATGCGATCAAGGAAGACCTCAAAGAGAGAAGAGCAGAAGTACTGGTAGATGCGGCAGAAGCCGGGAAAAGTATTCGTAACGCCCGCCTGTCCTTCGCCAACTATAAGACCAAGATGACTGCCCTCCGACGTCCTGATGGATCCATCACATCCTCCAGAATGGCAATGGAGAAGATTATCCATGACTTCTACTCAAATCTCTTCGATAGCCATGTCCACTTGCCGACATACCAAATTCCACAGGATGGGTATGTCGTTCCCAACGTTCTCCCTTCCGAAATCCGACACGCCATTTCGTCAGTAAAGAAGCAAACAGCACCCGGCCCAGACAAGGTCAGACCTGAACACCTGAAGAACCTGCCGTCAGTACTCATCAATACACTGGCTCGGCTCTTCACTCGCTACCTGTCTGAATGCAAGGTTCCATCTCAATGGAAAACCAGCAGGACCGTACTACTGTTCAAGAAGGGAGACATCCATGACATTGGCAACTATCGCCCGATCTGCCTATTGTCTGTCATCTACAAGTTGTTCACTCGAGTCATCCTGAATAGGATTGGCAGAACACTAGATGAAGGACAACCATGTGAGCAAGCAGGGTTCCGCAAAGGATTCAGCACCATCGACCATATCCACACGATAACCAAACTCATTGAGGTTTCTCGGGAGTTCAAGATGCCGCTCTGCTTAACGTTCATTGATTTAAAGAAGGCCTTTGATTCTGTTGAGACGGAAGCGGTCATTGAAGCCCTAGCCAATCAGGGCATTCAAGCCCAATACATCAGGATCCTCCGTGAGCTGTATTGCGGATTCACTACCAGGATCTCACCATTCTACAAAGAAGTGATCGTTGATGTCAAGAGAGGGGTGCGGCAGGGTGATACCATTTCACCAAAACTCTTCAGTGCCACCCTCGAGAACATCATGCGACGACTGGAATGGGAAGGAATGGGAGTGAAGATAGATGGTCGGCAACTACACCACCTCCGCTTTGCTGATGACATTGTTTTAATAACACCAAACATCAGCCAAGCGGCACAAATGCTGGCCGACTTTGACCGTGAGTGTGGAAAGGTAGGACTACAGCTGAATCTTACGAAGACAATGTTTATGAGAAACAGCCTTGTTCCTGACGCCCCATTCGCTCTCAATGGAACGACCATCTCCGAATGCAACAGCTATGTGTACCTAGGTCGAGAGGTCAACATGAGAAATGACCTGGCACCCGAGCTGCGCAGGAGGAAGAGAGCGGCTTGGAACGCCTTCAAGAACGTCGAAGAAATAGCTAAGAGGACGAAGAACCTCCGGCTCCGGGCACATCTCTTTGATTCCACTGTTCTTCCTGCATTAACATATGCCTCAGAGACCTGGGCCCTACGCAAACAAGATGAGAACGCCATTCAGGTCTCCCAAAGAAGAATAGAAAGAGCTATGCTTGGAATATCACGTTTCACTCAAATGAGAGAACGAATCCGGAGTTCTGACATCCGTCGACGATCAAGGATCAGGGACGCTGTCTCATTTGCCAAGGTGTCGAAAATCAGATGGGCTGGTCACGTAATGAGATTTAAAGACGACCGTTGGACTAGAGCTGTTACTGATTGGATTCCACGGGATGTCAAGAGACCGCGTGGCCGCCCACCTACCAGATGGTCAGACTTCTTTGTCAAGGTCATGAACGATCGGTTTGAGGCCCTCCATGTTCCCGGAGCGAAAAGATGCCATTGGGCTACACTAGCACGCGACAGGGACAAATGGAGACGTTACTGGCGCCCGCTCGAGCAAATCGACGACTAACGGGAAGTTAAGTGATAAGTGATTAAGTGATCATTGTATCTCAGGGGAAGAAAGGGCTGCAGCCTGGGAGAGCGTCAGCTGATGAGTGGATGAATATGTGGTCTAGTTCGACAGTGGGATGTTCCTCAGCACCAAGGAACTGATAAATGCTACAATATGCATGAGCCCTGAAAACATTGTCCTCGATGAAAGACAACCACAAAAGACTACATAATGCTTGATTCTGCTGATAAGATATGTCCAGAATAGACATATTTATAAAGGCAGAAAGTAGATAAGTGGCTGCCTGAAACTGAAGAGTAAAAGAGAAAAATTAAGATTATCTGCTTATTGCACTTTCTTTTTGAAGGGATGGAAGGTAAATTTAGAATGTAGAACAATTTTTTTTTTGCTTTTTGGTTACCCTGGCGATGCACAGGGGTTACTCCTGGCTCTGCACTCAGGAATTACTCCTGGCGGCACTCAGGGGACCATATGGAATGCTGGGAATTGAACCTGTGTTGGCCGCGTGCAAGGCAAACACCCTACCTTCTGTGCTATTGCTCCAGCCCCAGAATATAGAACAATTTAGAAAAAATTATGGTGGTGGTCATGCAACCTTGGTTTTTTATTTTTAATCTTTAAACTTTTTGTGCAGGACTGGGAATTGAACCCAGGGCCTCATAGGCAGAGCAACCACTCTACAGCTGAGCCATAACCTCAGGCCCAACCTTTTGAATATAATAAAAAGCGTTGACTTGTACTTAAAATGGCGACATATTATAAGTGTATGGTTATGGAGAGTATCAATGCTAAGTGAAATGAGTCAGAAAGAGAGTGACAGACATAGAATGACAGCACTCATTTGTGGAATATAGAATATCATAATATGAGACTAACACCCACAAACAGTAGAGACAAGGACCAGGATGATTGCTCCACTGCTGGAAGCCTGCCTCATGAACTAGGGGAGAAGGCAGATGGGATAAAGAAGGGACCACTAAGTCAATGAGTGTTGGATCACTCGGGATCACAGATGTGTGCTGAAAGTAGATAAAGGACAAAACATGATGGCCTCTCATTATCTGTATTGCAAACCTTAATACCCATAGGTGGAGAGAGAGTAAGAGGGAAATTATCTGCCATAGAGACACGGAAAGAGGTAGGATTGTGGGGGGGATACTGGGGACATTGGTGGTGGGAAATGTGCACTGGTGGAGGGATGGGTATTTGATTATTTTATGACTGAAACTCAAACTTGAAAGCTTTGTAAGTGTAGCTCATGGTGATTCAATTAAAAAAAAAGTAAAAAAAAATGGGGACATTGTGTCTCAGCATAGTTGTCTAACAAGCAATAATTTGACCTTCCTGCTTTCTAATAAGCCCATAATCTTTACCTTCAATCTGTAGTGATACCCCATCACATGGGGATGTATGTTACAATATCACAGTGAATGCCACAGGTTGTATATCTAAGTACCAAGTTTTTTCACTGTCTGTTTTTTATTTCACATTCGTACCTATGATGAAGTTTAATTTGTAAATTAGGCTTAGTACGAGATTAATAATAATATAGAACTGTTATAGCAATATTCTGTAATACAAGTTGTAGAATGTAGAATCTTTATTTTTTTCTTTAAAGACTTTCTGCAACTAATGTTTTCATACCACAGTTGATCGTGGGTAATGAAGCCACAGAAAGTGAAGCCTTGGATTAGTTGAGAACTATGGAATTCATTTACCTCCCCAAAACAAATAATAATTAAAAAAAACCCAAGATTGTTCCTTCTTCCAAACTAAACTTAACTAATTCTTTCTGTTATTTTAAACAAAAACTTGATTTTTAAAAAATAAATTATTTTTCTGGTCTGTGTTAAAAATTGGAGTCAATTTATTCGTGGGGTGATAGTGGGGGTGCCCAGAGGCAGCTTTTGTGTAGTCTCTACTGAAAATTAAAGGAAAGAGATTTTTCAGCATGAAATGATAAATATTCTTGCCTGTAAAGCAGTAAAGAATGCCAATCTGGCTCTCAGCCATCATTGACTTTGCTGACCTGGGGAGCTGCTTTTTATGCAGGGGTCTGTATGAGAAATTCTCTACAGGCCCGTTTTTCCCCTTGGCTTATTATTATGCTCTAAGATCCTATTAAGATCGAGTATAAATCACTGCTTCTCTAATATTTTACTAATCTCCGACCTCCCAGGTCTCAGGTGCTTCAACTGAGAGGCTTACTGCTTTTCCTGTGTGGGGGTGACAAAGCTCACACCTAGAAGTAATAGTGGCAGCAAGTTGACAAGATTGGGGAAGCTTCACGCTTAAGTTAGATAAACAGTGTCATAGGCCAGCAGAGACTTGGTATAGGAAACACACTGGTTAGAATAACACGAGCAAAACCCTGTTCTGCCACTGGCTTTCCTGTGGGGTTTTCTCAGGACAGCACAGACCTATAGTTGGAAATTTTTCTCTGAGACACATACCTTTCATTTGTAATCATTGGTTTTGAAACAACAGCCATGGACGGGAACAGGAAACTGGAAATAAAAACCTCTCTGGTGACCTAGGAGGGCAAATGAGGGTAAGAGCCCCCAAATCTGAGCTTTGTCTTGTAAAGTAAGCCAACTGGTGTCACCATTTTTATCCTATGCTCATGGACACTTGTGACCTTGGACCCCAGAAGAACATTGCAGGACCTGCCCTTCAGAGTGTGGTTCCTGGGGCTGTTTTCTGACTTCTGAGATTAAGTTCTGTCTCCACCACTGGCTAATAATGTACTTTAATTAGCTACTGGAATACAACTATGTTGTTTTCTATCATCTAATTTTGACTCCTGAGCATCTTTTATGTGGCCCTGTGTCCTTTTTTGGGGGGGGGGGGAGAAATCACACCCGGTGATGCACAGGGGTTACTTCTTGCTCATGCACTCAGAAATTACTCCTGGCGGTGCACGAGGTACCATATGGGATGCTGGAGATTGAACCCGGGTCGACCGTGTGCAAGGCAAACGTCCTACCCGTTGTGCTATTGCTCCGGTCCCCCCTGTGTCTTTTAAATTTCTGACTTAATTGCTTGCTTGTATGAGTGTCAGTGGAGGACCAGTCCCTAGTTTGCCATTCCATGTGTGTATAGAAGATGTGTGTTTCATCATTTGTTCAGACACAAGGGCGTATTTGATAAGACATGCCTGGGACTGCAGTGCCGTTGGAGAAGCAGCTTTAGGAAAGGGGCCAGGTTTATTTACCAGCTTCACCTGCCAGAAAGCTCAGAAATTACCACACTGTCACTCTCCCTTTTTTTGTTAAATCAAGGGGAAAAGCAAGGAGTTTATTAATAACATTATATATAGACTTTATGGACATGAGAGAGACCCAGAAAAACTAACTTATCTTTGTGATTCCAGTCTCTAAATAAGGCAGGATGTAAAAAGAAGGTGAGTTAGGGAGGTTAGCAGGGAAGGTCCAGTAAACCAAAGGTTTTGAAATTTGAAATACGTTGTTAGTCATTAAAAACGAAAAGAGTTGGTCCACTTTGCTCATGCAGTCCCACCATTGGAACTTGTCAAGTTCTACAACTCAGAAGTTGCATTCAAATTTCACAGAACCCGTCTTCTGTGCTAAGAACAGATGGTTACTCCAGGCACCAGAGAGCTAATAAAGAGGGTAAGACATTTTTGCCTTTTTATGTCCAACCTGGGTTTGATCTCCAGCACCTCATTGGTCTCCTGAACGCTAGGAGTGTCACAGGGCATGGTTAAAAAACAACAACAACAACAACAACAAAAACGAAAACCTCCTAACAAAACAATAAAAGAATAAATGAGTCTAGTTATATCCATATCCTTGAGGTGACTCTCTAGTTAGACACCAGAGTTAAGCCTATTACTCATGCAAATAATGAAAAGCATGTAAAACAAAGAAAACAAACACTGTCCTCCCGTTGTTCATCGATTTACTCGAGCGGGCCCAGTAACGTCTCCATGGTGAGACTTCTTGTTACTGTGTTTGGCATATTGAATACTCTCAGTAGCTTGCCAGGCTCTCCGAGAGGAGCAGAGGAATTGAACCCGGCTCAGCCGGGCTGGCTGCGTGCAAGGCAAACGCCCTACTGCAGTGCTGAAGATCTGAAAGTACTCCTACCTTTTAATTTTTTTTTCAGTTTTGGGGCCACATCTGGCAATGCTCTGGGGTTACTCCTGGCTCTGCACTCAGGAGTTGTTCCTGGTTGTGCTCAAAGGACCATAAGGGATGCTGGAGATCAACTCTGGATTTTCTGTAAGGTAAACGCCTAACTCACTGTGCTATCTCTCCAGTCCCAAGGATTCCTATCTTCTTTATTCTGCTCATTGAAGCTCTGAGCACAGCCTCTTCAAGCCAGTAGACATCATCTGTGCTACCTCCCCTAAGTACTGGGCATGTTCAGAGTCAGTTTCAGGTCTTCCGGCTGATGAAATTTGTCCCCCCAAGAAGGAACTTTTTATTTTTTTTTAATTAATTTATTTTTTTGGCTTTTTGGGTCACACCTGGTAATGCATAGGGGTTATTCCTGTCTCTGAACTCAGGAATTAGCCCTAGCAGTGCTCAGGGGACCATATGGGACACTGGGAATCGAATCCGGGTTGGCCACGTGCAAGGCAAACGCCCTACCCTCTGTGCTATTGCTCCAACCCCAAGAAGGAACTTTTTAAAGCAGCAATTTCTGTTGATGGGAAAACTCCTTTCTCTCCCGTTTTATCTCACCAAGTAGGAGAAATGGCTCTGGAAATACATATTCCAGAATGGCGTCTGGCTCCATTTACAGTGCAAAATAGTTCAGTGTATTTAACTTAACCATTTTGATATATTTTTGATAAAATAAGCACTGGTGTGGTATAAATTTTATTAGCCAAGGAATAAAGACATCATTTTTAATAGAAAGAAAAAAGAGAAAGATTTAAGTAAAACAAAAATCTAGTTCAGTATTCTGAAGGCAGTCAAGAGAGATCTGTCTAGATTCCAGGTAAAATCACCCACAGATGAGTTTATCTTGGGTTTTCAGTGTCCGGTGATGGCACCAGACATTCAGAAAAAAAATAGTTTAGCTATGGGGTTTGCCTTGTAGTTATTGTGGTGATCTCTCTGAAGCACAACCTTCTCCCTCCCCAGTTTGCTTGGTTTAACACAAAGGACAGAGTTCTTACTCAAGTTCAAAAGAGAGGGGTCAGTTTTTTCTATCTATCGTAGATTCAGGGTCCAATCTAATTCACAGGTCAAAGACAAAAGAAGTTAAAAATGATGAGGATGACTCAAATTTGATGTTCACAAAGATAAGTCGCCAAAACATATTTTCTCTTCACTTTCACCCTAATTCTACCAAATAATCATAATAAAATTAGTTTAGTTTACTTTGCCATATTTTTGTGTATTTTCTTATTCTCTGCTTCATACTAAAAATTTTGGGATGGGCTTATGCTATAGATGCATAAATGCTGCCGATAGAAAAGTAAGATGAGGGTAGAATAAAAAAGTGTAAAAAAAAAGTGTATTTGTTGACTGTGTGGGTAAATGTGGTTGATATGATTGAGTCTGAATTTGTCTCCAAGCTCCTTGGCAGGCAGGACCAGACTGGGTATGTGGTTGATCAAACATGTGGCTCCAGTCTCTTGTATTTTGTAGTTTCTCTGAGGACTGTAGCACAAGGTTGTCCCTTTCCTACCGCCTTTTTGAGGCTAGGAAAGACCATCATCGGTAGAAAGAGAAGGCAAACATGTGGAGAATGTTACTTGTTCTGCTTCCCTCTTAACAAGCTCCTTCACTGCCACAGAACAGGAGTAGAACATGGTGGTGGGTGTGAAGGACTTGTTCGTGGTTGACTATCTGCCTATGGAACCTGCAGAATTTCTGACTGGTCCTCACCAACACCATGACTGTGTAGGTAATAGTGGTTTCAGAGTTTGGATGTAGGTTTCGGAGTTTGGATCATAGATCTGAGTCAGGCCCAACTCTGAGCCAGTATTGGACCATGCAGTCTGCACTATCTCCACACTTTCCATCCATTTTCTGTTCACCTCTCACTCTTCCTGTCCCAGGCTGTGAACCTGCCCCCTGATCTGGGTTGGTTCTGCCTGTTGGGTGAGCTGCATTGCCTCTCCTTAGTGTTGGGTTGGGTTTGTGCATTGGCTTGCGGTGACTACAGTGCTCTTGAGTCCTGTTTCCTTCCTTTCCTGTGACTTTGGGGAGCAGAACTGAGACCATTCCATGCATGGCAGGGAATTCTGGTGTAGAGGAGTTTCGCATCAAATGTTAGTAATGCTGAGTGTAGAGCTCAGCTCAGGGCCTATCCGGATGTTACCTGTGTTTTCATCGTTGCATGTTCCCAACTCCCTGAACTCTTTTGTCTGCCCTTAGATAAAATGCTCATCTTTTTTCTGCTAACAATGCACAGCATTTTATAATCAAACTCCTTCAACTGGAAGACAAATGTTAAGGGGCTCTTTTTTCCTAGGATTGAAACAAAAGAGCTTCAGTCCGTTGACTTTGCTGTCTTGTTTGCTGTCTTTTTTTTTTTTTTTTTTTGCTTATTCTGAGGAGTTTGGGGATTAAGCATCATAAACATTTCTGTCTTACCTGCTTACTTATCCTAAGCAGTGTTTCTCCTGTTTTCACAGTGGTAGCAACTGGCCAGCTTCTTTCTCACCCTTTGTTTTCCTGGCATGAAGCAGTGCTGGGAAAGCAGGGATGAGTATGTGTCTTGCCTTTAATTCTTCACTATGCAAAGATCTGATGCAGAAATTTAAGATTTGCTTTTGGAGAGTACATGTGTAAGAGCACAGATAGCAGATGAACACTAGCATTTTAGCTACATTCCTTCTCTCTCTGGGAGCATTTTCACCTCAGTTGTTAATGCTAGTCTAATCAGTTCTAGTGCTATTCCCATAAAGGGGTAGAAAAGAAATTCAGGGCTTTTTATGATCCAGAGATCTTATATGTGTGTAATGTGTTTAAAGCAAGTGTATGTGCATGAACACACAAACACACACACAGTATACTGCTGAAATTCGGCAACTAAATAAATACCTACCATGTGTAAATACTTCCAGGTGTTCACTTAAGTAGAGTTGTTTTAGAGATTACCACAGTTTGACAAGAGTTCTCTGAACTGGCATTCTATTACAGGTCTATAGCAGGTACATGTGCAGTGCAGTGTTCTCAAAGGGTTCCATTTGAGTTTTGCTATAGAATTTTTTTCATTAGCTTAGAGGCAATGCCTCCCATAGGATTGGAGGAACTGAATTAATAAGACTTAGTCATTTAAAAAGAGTTACTCCTTCACACAGGGCAGGAGTGATAGCACAGTGGGTAGGGCGTTTGCCTTGCACGTAGCCGACCGGGTTCGATTCCTCTGTCCCTCTTGGAGAACCCAGCAAGCTACTGGGAGTATCCCACCTGCATGGCATAGCCTGGCAAGCTCCTCATGGTGTATTCAATATGCCAAAAACAGTAACAACAAGTCTCACAATGGAGATGTTACTGGTGCCCGCTCGAGCAAATTGATGAACAATGGGAGGACAGTGCTACAGTGCTACCCCTTCACATGAAGCTTTTCAAAGCAGGTTAAATGATGATTCTGTGTTGGGCAAGAGGATGTGCCAGGACTGGAAGTAGCTGAGCTGGGGACAGTAAGGTAAGTAGACCATTATCGGTGGTCTGTCTAGGGGATACTACAGACCAATTAGAACTGGCCACACTGAGCATGGATGGCTTCTCACATCTTGTGGCAAGATAATTAAGCTGAAAATACAGCTAACTCTCAAATAAGAATGGTCTGAAATTTTGATTTCAGTCTTGAAATTTTAACTGAAGTCTTGAAATTTTAACTAAAGTAAATGCCTAAGTAGAGTGGCAATAATTAATACCAGGTATTAGCAAGCAAATCAGGACCCAGCCTACGTGAAGGAGATGCAAAATTCCTCTCAGCCGCTGACTGGCCACTTTGCTGTAACCAAGTTATTTCAGGGGAAAATTGCCCCTGGACCCTTCCAGAAGACTTGGGCCAGATTTGACTCTGCCATTTCAGCATGAGGTAAAGCCAGGCCACGCTCTTTTCTAGCTAATAGCTGACAGATTGGAAAAGTCTCTCCAGAGCTTTGCCTCTTCCCCACACTAGAGAACTGACTGCTCGGGGTCTTGAAGTGTGTCCATGAGCAGCGTTCTCCACTGTGTGGTGTTTGTCTTTATGGAGGTTAGGCCTCCACCCCACCACCCACTATATTGTTGTGAGATACTAACTTCTGTCAACCGGTTGCATGACCTCATGAAAATGTTGGTAGAAAATGTTTCTGTAGAAGCACATTCTTCATCTGAATATGTGACGTTTTGCTCGTAGGGCTTAGTCTTAGATTTCAAAAAGCGGTGAGAGAGCAGCTCTGGTGATGGGAGCTCCAGATGCACAGACTGGGCAGAGGCCCAGCTTGTGTGTGTGTGCGCAGAGGATCCGGAGAGCCGATTTGTACTTGCTTGTTTCTCTTGCTTATCTGCTATCTTGACATTTTGTTTGAGAATAAGAGGAAATTGAGGGCTATTATCTCTGATTCAAATACGCAAATTCTGCGGAAGTATTAGGGTTCTACTTTCAGCTCCCCCCACTCCCCCTTAATGACACGTGGTGTTTTCTAAATGCTTTGGGGACATTAGGTGCCTATTTAGTGATCTCATTTTTCTTTCTCTCCCAAGGCAGCTGTGGAGGAACCCAGCCTGGCTGGCCTTCTTGGCGCTGTCTGACTTCTTTCCTTGTCACTCGTACTTCTTGCAGGCTGAATCCCTCTGTGTTCTCCTTTTTCTGTCCTTCCTCTCTATGGCTGGCCTCTGCCCCCCTGTCCTCTCTTCTGGGGACTCACCAGTGATGTTCTTGATACAGTTCCTGAGACCAGTGCTGGCCAGAGAGATGTTCTGGAGCCACAGCGCTCATCCCTGATATGGGCGATTTGTTACCATTCAGCTACAAATTCTGTCGATACTGGGCAAGAACCCCCATTGCTCTCATTAGATTTTTTGGTTCATGTAGTTTTTTCTTACCTCTGCCCTCCTTATCTCCTGCAGCACTGTGAAGCACCCCATTTTCTGGGGTCTCTATGTTTCAGGATGACCTATTAGCCTCTTTCATCCTCCCTGTCCATCTGCATCTTTCCCAGATCTCCTTCTTCCTTCTCAGGAGTTCTGCCTGAAGTATCGTATAAAGCCTCTGTTTCTCTGTCCACTCTCCGCAAGGCAGCTTGTTTTCAAAATGATGGTTATTGCCACCACGTCAGCAATGCCCCGACTCTTCACCAAGTTTCTCAAGTTGCTCTTTTAGCAAGTTTAAAAAGCCATCTACCTCAGGCTCCCCAGGGGATGAGGTATACTCTGGAGGTGAGGTGCTCAGCGTCATTCTACCTGGTTTTCAACTGTTTATTTGTTTGTTTGTTTGTTCCTGTGGTCCAACACGGGTCTAGGGATGGATAGTGGAAACCATGATCAGTTAAGGAGCAATCAGTTTTTCACTGCCAGGCTGGACATTTCTGTGGACTGGCTCTGGTCTGCAGAGTGGTGTTTGAAAACTACTGAGGTGCAGCATTCTCCATCACCTCCCACAGAGTTCTGGATGAGTTAGTGCTTTATTTAATTCAACAATCTCAACATTTTACCAACCTCAACTTCTGTAAAATGGAGACCATGGTGACAATTTGCTTCAAGTCTCACCTAGCATTGAGAAATGTCTCTGTGGCACTGAGTGCTGGCATGCATTATAAAATGCCAGTCTAAACTAAAGCTATCTCTAAAACTGAACGTAAGAACCTTTCTAAGCCAGTCTTCTTTTTTTTATTTTTATTTTTTTTATTAGTGAAACACCATGAGGTACAGTTGTAGACTTACAAGTTGTTGTGCTTGGGTTTCAGTTATGCAATGATCAAGTACCCATCCCACCACCGATGCCCATTCTCCACCCCACCAATCCCAGTATCCCTCCCCCCCCCCCCCATCCCTCATCCCACCTTGCCTCTCTGTCAGGGCACTCCCTTTTGTTCTATCTCTCCTTTTGGGTGCTGTGGTCTGCAGAAGAGACATTGGGTGGCAATCTTGTTCGGTCCATAGATTACTTTCAGCAGGCATCTCCCATCCTGGGCAGATCTTCCCAGCACCCTTTATTTGGTGCTCCCTTTTCTATCTGAGCTGCATTTATCCCTAGAGTGTGCGGCTGGCCTCTAAGCCATGGAGTGAACAACCTGGTATTTATCACAGCTGTTCTCGGGTGTTAGTCTCTTATTTTGTTACTTTATGTTACCCAGATGAATGCAATCTTTCTATGTCTGTCCCTCTCTTTCTGACTCATTTCGCTTAGCATAATATTTTCCATGTAGTACCACTTGTATGTAAATTTCATGACTTCATTTTTTCTTTTTTTTTTTTCCCCTTTATTTTATTTTATTTTTTTTAAAGTTGTAGATTTACAATTTTTTGTGCTTTGGTTTCAATTATACAATGATCAGATACCCATCCCTCCACCAGTGCCCATTTTCCACCACCATGGATAATATCCCTCCCACCCCCATCCCCCCATCCCCCCGTCTCTGTGGCAGGGCAATCCCCTGTGTTCTCTCTCTCCTTTTGGGTGTTGTGGTCTGCAAAAGAGGCATTGAGTGGCAAACATGTTCAGTCCATAGTCTACTTTCGACATGCATCTCCCCTCCTGGGAGGATCCTCCAAACATCCTTTATTTGGTGCTCCCTTCTCTATCTGAATAGCCCTTTCCTCTAGGATACCCGGCTGGCCTCTAAGTTATGGAGTAATCCTCCTGGTGCTGATCTCAGCTATTCTTGGGTATTAATCTCATACTTTGTTACTTTATATCCCCCAGATGAATGCAATCTTTCTATGTCTATCCCTCTCTTTCTGACTCATTTCGCTTAGCATGATACTTTCCATATTGTACCACTTGTATGTATTCATTTTTTCTAACTGCTACATAGTACTCCATTGTGTAGATGTACCAAAGTTTCTTTAACCAGTCATCTGTTCTCGGGCACTCAGGTTTTTTCCATATTCTAGCTATTGTAAACAGTCTAAGCCAGTCTTCTTACCTCATGCAGTTCAACTTCCTTTTCCTCTTGATTTCACTGATACTGTCATGGGACTTGAATCATCTTGGACTTACTCTTTCCTATACTTGGTCAGTCTTCATGTTTTATTGACATTTCCTCCATAAATTCTCTTGAGTTTTTCTTTGGTCATGTCTTGAGTCTCTTCAGCTCTGAATTTTTTCCCCCTTGCATTTCTATTTATTTATTTATTTTTAATTTTTTTAAAAAAATCTTTATTTTATTATTTTTAAAAATTTTATTATATTTTATAAAGAAGTTCACAATATATGATCACATTTAGTATTTGAACACCAATCCCACCACCATTACACCTTCCCCCCACCATGTGTCAGATGTTTCCTTCCCGAACCCCAACCCCTACCCCAAAGCATAACCAAAATAATTTATTTTGTATTGTTTGTTATGAATTAACTGCTAAAAATGATCCAAAAATGTTTCCTTAGAGGGAAGTATGTGAAGAATGTTGTATTTCATCCAGGGGCCATTAAGTCTTTCTATAAGAGATACTAACATGTTGTTAAACATTGAGACTTTAAGAGACTGCTAAAATATCAGGGCTGGGAGGAATAGAGACATTACTGGCTCCCACTCCAGTAATTCAGTGATCAATGGGATGACAGTGATACAGTGATACAGTGATATATATTTCCCTCTAAGATTGGTTGCCTTCTACTTTAAATCTCATCAGATGTGGTGCACTACTCTTGGAATGTTAGTGGTGTAAAGTATGAGATGTCATGCTGTGTTCACAGCCGTGTGGTCCAGGAATAGGTTCATTCATGGGTGAGGCTCAGCCCTAATGTGTGGAGAGAAACTGTGAGCATGGCGGTGGTTGAGTTCTGGAGGTTTTCAGCTTGTGGGACTGGGTCCTTGGGGCGGGGAGAAGAACTCACCCTCCCCTCTCCGGGTTGCCCCAAATGAAACAGCCTGGTGCAGGGTGTGGCAGTGGCATGGGTATGGCCTGAGTACTGATTCTTTAGTCTACTTTATACATCATTAAAAAACCTCCACCACAGTTTTCCCTAAAGAACACTTCTCCAGTTGACTCATTTGTTCATTCATTTGCACACTCATACATTGAAAACCTGCTGCGTGTGCTGGGTGCACATTCTGTTATGATCCTACTTATTTTTATGGACCCAGCACTGGAAAACAATGTAAGAAACCATTGCAAATAATATCATTTGTTATAAAATAATAAAAAAAAACTTGCAGGATTTCAACAGAAAATGGTTATTCTCTCTGCAGGTAAGGAGAAGATTCTTAGAAGAGAGTTTGATGAAGGGCTTGAAAAATCTAGTCGAAGTCGTTGGGAGAAGTAAACGAGGGCTCAGTAGACACAGAGGCAAGAGCAGAAAGTGCAAGTGAAGGCATGGTCTTCCAGGTCCCATTGTTGGCTGGGGTACAGATCAGAAAGTAATGTCAAACATCAGCATTTGCCAAATCTTACCTGCTTTCAGCTTTTCTGCATTAATTTAGAAAACATAAGGTTAACCTTCTTAGAGTATACAAGTCAGTGGTTTGGGTAGATTCATGTACTTGAGCAGTTGTCCACACAATCTGATTTTAGAACATTTTTCTCAAGTGGCTCTTTCAAGAGAAATTTTGTACACATTAACCAGCACTCCCAGTTACCTCCCAGTTCTCCTTCATTACCATCCCCATGTCCTCCCATCCTCTGTGACCATGTATTTTTTTCTCTATAGATTGATCTATATGGGCACTTTCTATAAATGGAATCATATGAAATGTCTTGTGAGTTTTATGACTGGCTTCCTTCACTTAGTCAAAGCATTAGAGGTTAATACACATTGTTGTATATATTAAGTTGCTACATGCTATTTTATTCTTGAATAATATTCTATTGTATGGACACAACACACTCTGCTAATCCATCGAGTATAATGCTTTCTTTTTAAAGGGAGGAGCAAATAAAGGTGTAAAACAAAGGGTTTTTATTTTGTTGTTTGTTTTTAGGTCACACTGGCAGTGCTCAGGGCGTACTCCTAGCTCTGGGCTCAAGAATTATTCCTGGAGGGGATTGAGGAACCATTTGAGAGACTGAACCTGTCAGCCTCATGCATGGCAAACATCCTACCCACTGTGCTATTGCTCTGACTGTGATAAAGTTTTATTGATACATGTTTATGCTCATCGTTCAGGTATATCTGCAATGGTGGCAGAGTTGAGTAGTGTGACTGAGATCCACAAAATCTTACAAATATTTGTACAAATATTTGATTTATAAGCTTGTCAAAGCCTAGAATAGAAGACATGGAAGCACTAATGGGCTGTAGTGGAGGTGGGTTGCGTCCAGGGAGTGAAGGATGTGATAGAAAGGCCACATGAGTAAGAGTTTGGAATTAATCCTGTGAGCCACTATTTGTTCAGGTGTGTGTGCTGTATGAATCCCTGCATCTGCATCCTGAAGAGATGTTTAAGAGCTGATTCCTGAGCTTCATCCCTAATCTCAGTGGAACTCATCTCCCACATCTTTTCTCTTAACTCCACTTAAATAACTTTCCCTCTTAGCTGTGTATGTGTAAGTCTTGCTCTTCAGCAAACCCTTTGCAGATTCCTTTACTGTCCTCTGTCTCTTCTCAGTATTTTTCTGAACCCCCTTTTCCTATCCATAGGTATCTCTCCAGAGTATGAGATTATCGTCTCTGCCGATGAATCATGTGTGCTAATCCTAATTAATGCACATGATTGCTTGGCATGACAGTGGACTTCAAGCAGGACCCCTTTTGCACTGTTCATTTTGAGTTCTGACATAGTACCAAGGATAGTCTTGTAATAGAATTTGCTTAATCAATCACAGTGAGATCATCTTAGGTGAGAAAGCAAGATTTTATTGTTTAATATTGAAGATAGACTACAACTAGGCTATCACCAGAAATTGTGACCCAAGCACAAGTGTAGAGCACTTCATATAGGAAAATTCTTGGCAACTTGTCATACTTGTGGCACGAAGAAAGGAGTAAAAGAATGAGGTTTCTTGATTAGTTACTTGGTGACAAGACCCCTGAGATACATTGATAAAGAGGGGCACGGTGAGGGGAGCCCAAGTTACTGGAAAACTTTGTGGTAGATACAAATGGGTCACTCAGAGTTCCTGCCTCTTAGTTTCCTACTTAGCAACCTGCAACCTGTTTATGCTCCCAACTTCCCCACAGTACTCACAGTGTGGTGATTTAGATCAACTGTGCATCAGGATAAAACATTCCCTATGCAGAAAGCAACATGATTAAAAGTGTATATGAAGATCCCCAAACTGCAAAATGACACTTCCTGTAGCAAGAGGATAATAGTTTAAGTATCCACCATAGTTTTCTTAGACTACCATCCTCCTCCAAACAAAAAACAAACACTGTCCTCCCGTTGTTCATCGATTTGCTCGAGTGGGCCCAGAGATAGCACAGCAGTAGGGCGTTTGCATTGCATGCAGCCAGACCAGCTGAGCCAGGTTCAATTCCTCCGCCCCTCTTGGAGAGCCCGGCAAGCTACCGAAAGTATCTCGCCTGCACGGCAGAGCCTGGTAAGCTACCCGTGACATATTCAATATGCCAAACACAGTAACAACAAGTCTCAAAAAGGAGACGTTACTGGGCCCTCCAAACAGTACCATTATTTTATTTGCATGCTATTAATGGATATGGTGTTTAGTTATCCTGTTATAGCTGAACAGATAAGCTCCATTTCGTATTACTGCTTTGGTTTATTTTTCCTTTATAAATCTCATGCTGTTACAATTTACTCTAAATTCTTCAGCTCTGTCTCAGTTTTTCCCCAGCCCATTTCTGAGTGTTTGTTACATTCTTCCTATCTCTTCTGGATTTTAGTCATCTGCTAGTAAGCTAGTTAATCTTTCCTCCTCCACTGGGTAAAAAGCTATAAATGGTTTTGACTCCCTTGGGTGGCTCATTTGCTCTGAGCCAGGTTTGAAGTTGGGCCATTGAGAATGAGCTGTCCTTAAGATGCAGGAGGTGAGTCCTGAGCCAATTCTTTTTATTGCTGGAATTAATTAACTCTGATTCTGTCATTGAAAGAAGGTTTTTAGCGCTATCCTCCTGTATTGTTAAATTCCCCATAACTCGATTTAAAATTTTTGTTTTTATTTTTTTCCCCTTCAGTGAGCACTTAAAATATCCTTGCTCGTATAATAATTTGTTCCTTATTTTATGTGGCTTTTTCCTTTGTTTACTCTGGACTCAAGTCTTTGTAGCTTGTTTTCTAAGTCAGCTCGAAAGTTGCTGGTCATTGAATTTGGCAGCCTTTTCAAGCTTTACCCACCAGAACCCTACAGGAAGTTGTGTGTCGGCCAGAAGAGTCTGTTTATTTAGAGCATGGTGTCCAGCAGAAGCAATCCATTTATGAGGGTCTGGTCTTAAAGACACAGGAACCTGGAACTGTGTTTGGAAGACCTGTTCCTTTGGCTTCCATTGCATTTGAGGGCTCTGTATTTTCCTCCGGCTTGCCAGGGCATTGCAGCACCATTTGCGGTTCCTTGAGATTATTCTTCCCCTAAGCACCTGGGCCTTGTCCGCAATGCTAAAATGTCAATGTTCAGTTACTGGAAAACTCAGTTATTTTATTTTGTTTTGCAGTTGGGGCAC
Source organism: Sorex fumeus (assembly GCF_029834395.1). NCBI lineage: Eukaryota > Metazoa > Chordata > Mammalia > Eulipotyphla > Soricidae > Sorex > Sorex fumeus. Next base: position 9,202,267 of record NW_026606104.1, read on the forward strand.
AAACACAGGGTCTCAGGCATGCAAAGCAAGTACTCTACCACTGATCTAAGCAACAGAGACTATCCTTTTAAATTTAGAATGGAATGTTAAAAGAAAAAGTTTCTCTTCCCTTTCAATGAATTGGCCTCTATAAGCTTATTTGTCACCACTTTCTGGTATTCTGGTTGTATTTTACTGAGTGCATGTCTGAATTAGAATTGTTAAAATGACTTTACTTTTGATTTTTGGGAATTTTTTTTTGAACCACACATGGCAGTACTGAGAGCTTACTCCTGTCTCTGTGCTCAGGGATCACTCTGGATGTGCTCATTGGAACTGTATGTGGTGCTAGAAATCAGGTCAGCTGCATGCAAGGCAAGCATCCTACCCAATGTACTATCTCTTAGGCCCAACTTCTGGGAATGTTTTTAGTTTTTGCCAACAATCATCTGGCATTATTTGAATTTTGGTACAAGATATCCTACAATAGTGCTTTTATATTTAGGGAATTTTCTGTCTGAACCATGGAGTTTTTTGGCTGAAACTAGAATTTTTTTCTCTTTTGGGGTTACACCCACCAATGCACAGGGGTTAGTCCTGGCTCATGCACTCAGGAATTACTCTTGGCAGTGCTCAGGGGACCATATGGGATGCTGGGAATAGAACCCGTGTCGGCCACGTGCAAGACAAATGCCCTACCTGCTGTGCTATCGCTCCAGCCCCTGAAACTAGAATTTTTAAACTTCCTTTGGGGAATAAAAAACAAATTGCAGGTATGATTTGATTTTATTTGATGATTGAGAGAATAGATTAAATGTGATGGTTCTGTTTAAAGAAGGCCTTTGATTCTGTTGAGACGGAAGCTGTCATTGAAGCCCTAGCCAATCAGGGCATTCAAGCTCAATACATCAAGATCCAACGTGAGCTGTATTATGGATTCACTACCAGGATCTCACCATTCTACAAAAAAGTAATCATTGATGTCAAGAGAGGGGTTCAGCAGGGTAATACCATTTCACCGAAACTCTTCAGTGCCACCCTCTAGAACATCATGCGACGACTGGAATGGGAAGGAATGGGAGTGAAGATAGATGGTTGGCAACTACACCACCTCCGCTTTGCTGATGACATTGTTTTAATAACACCAAACATCAGCCAAGCGGCACAAATGCTGGCCGACTTCGACTGTGAGTATGGAAAGGTCGGACTACAGCTGAATCTTACGAAGACAATGTTTATGAGGAGCAGTCTCGTTCCTGATGCCCCATTCACTCTCAGCGGAACGACCATCTCCGAATGCAACAGCTATGTGTACCTAGGTCGAGAAGTCAACATGGCAAATGACCTGGCACCCGAGCTGCGCAGGAGGAAGAGAGCGGCTTGGAATGCCTTCAAGAGCGTCGAAGAAATAGCTAAGAGGACCAAGAACCTCCGGCTCTGGGCACATCTCTTTGATTCCACTGTTCTTCCTGCATTAACATACACCTCAGAGACCTGGGCCCTACGCAAACAGGATAAGAACGCTATTCTGGTCTCCCAAAGAGGAATTGAAAGAGCTATGCTTGCAATATCACGTTTCACTCAAACGAGAGAAAGAATCAGGAGTTCCGACCTCCATGGACGATCAAGAATCAGGGATGCTGTCTCGTTTGCCAAGGTGTCAAAAATCAGATGGACTGGTCACGTAATGAGATTTAAAGACGACCGCTGGACTAGAGCTGTTACCAACTGGATTCCACAGGATGTCAAAAGACCGCGTGGCCGCCCACCTACCAGATGGTTAGACTTCTTCCTCAAGATCATGAACGATCGATCGGTTTGAGGCCCTCCGTGTTCTTAGAGCAAACAGACGCCATTGGGCTACACTAGCACGCGACAGGGACAAATGGAGACGTTACTGGCGCCTGCTCGAGCAAATCAATGATTAACAGGAAGTCAAGTGATCAAGTGGTTCAGTTTAGGAGCCTAGGAGAGCCAACTATAGGATCTAGGATTGTTGCAATAGTGTCCGAATACTACATCTTATATATTAAAATTTTAATTCCTAATTGTTGCTCTGTGTGTGTATTCACTTTATTCTTTCAGAATCTGCTACATATTGGTTATGCAGTTGTATAGATTTCATAAATCTAGCAGTGAACTTGCCACAGTATAGGTCCTAATCCCCTTGCCTTCTTTTAGAATCAGTCTTTTGGGGGTGGGGTGGAGCAAGGAGTCAAGGCTTGCACAAAGGCAAGCTTTTTTACCTTTGCACTATCTCTCTGCTTCTTGTGCAGTCTTTTTTGTTAGAAGTTACATTCCTGTATAAGCCTCCTACAAGTTGGACCTAGTCAGTGAGCACATATGCAGGTGCCCTGGGAGAGAGGGATAAACCAGTAAGACAGCTCCCTAGAGGACTGAAAAGTAAAAAGGAGAGAGGAAGTGGTGCTACGTTTTTTCAGTGCAATCCGTGCTTTTTTTTTTTTATGGGGGGGGGGGCAGTGGTATTGTATGTTGCAGGAAAGATATCTTTTAGTGTTCTATAACTGAATTTTTTTGTGAAGTGGGAGTTGGTTGAGATGCCTGCCTCAGAGTAGCTCCTAAAGAGTATTGCCGTTCTTGAAGTTTTGGTAAATGTCAGTGAAGTTAAAAGCAGTGCACATTCTCTCCACTCAACCTCACAGATCTTATGCCATGGTTTCCTTGCGAATTGGTTATTTCCAAAGATAAAGCTGAAAGCTGAACTCCAAGGGAATCAGAAGTCCATCTTGATATGAGTAAGCTTTAGTGTGAGAGCTGTGACATTTGGGGTATCTCCTTCATATGCTGTATTGAACCTCAGATTTATAGGTCTCCTGAAATGGAGGGCAACTGAAGAGCTTGATTTCCAGTGATGAGTCATGCTTGGGCATTTGCCTCCATCATCTGGCTATAGAGAATTTTAGAGGGGCCAATTACCCTCCCTTATACCGAGAACACCCAGACTTTCATCTGGTGCAGTTGCTGGAAGGCTGGGCCTGTTCCCAGCCCCAACTTCTTTCTGCTAAGCCTTTTGTTGCTCTTCTATGGTGTTAGTGTGTGCGTTACTATTTATTTTTGTTTCCTGCTCTTTTGTGGGTCAGAGATTCTACTCCTTTTCCCCTTGTCACTGACTGTTAAGATAATAGGCATCTTAATAAAATTGTAATATTCCCATTGTGAACAAGTATTTCTCTGAAAGGATCTTTTTTGCTCAGTTTTAATGCTACTAAGATTTAATTCCCAGTGTTTTAATTGGAAGCTGTTCAAATTTCCCAAATCGTAAAATCTTTCAAACCCTACTCCAAGTTACTTTTTGTTGATTCACTTCACCTCCTATTTGCATTAAAAAGGAACCAACAAAAAAAAAGACACCCCAAATGACAGCCTGTTTCCAAATTGGAAATGAGAGACCTTAGTGACATGGTCCCTACTAGCACTGTATGTTTTGGGTGTGTTTCAGAGCACACAACTAAAAGGGTGACTTTTCGTCTTGTGTTTGCCATGTGCTCACATGTACATTTCCTCAGCACTTTCCCTGGCTTGGTACTGTTCTTGTGTATATGCCCCACATGTGTTTCCTATTTTTTATGACTCATACTTACGGTACTCGTAAAGATTTATCCTTTATCTTGGCTCAGAGAAATTGAGTAATGAGCCCACTTGCACACTTCTAGTAGAGATGTGGGTTGGGATTTTGCACTGAATCCTGCAGAAAAAACTCTTGGAGGCATAGTGCGGGAAGTATGACATTCATCTGAAGGCTTGCACGCTTCTGCCCAATGAAACTGTCAGCTCTGTGAATTTGTTTATTGTTTTTTTTCCAGGTTTTCCCCTCCCTTTGCCCCCATATGCCATTTTGCTGCTTAAAAGCAAAACTCACCGGAGGGTGAGTGGAGGAGACAAATGTTCTGGTCCTTCTTTCTTCTGGTAGCTGTTGGAGGGTTTGCTAGAAGAACTGGAAATAATTAAGTGAAATGATATCTGTATTACATGTGGCAGAAAGCACACAGGGGGTCTTTTGGGTTTAAATAAACATTCAGACCTATGAGACTATCATGGCCACAGATGGCTTTGACCTACTCACAAGCATAGACGATAGAGACTGTAGCTTGTGGCAAGGCACCAGGGTTCCTCTCATGTGGGTGCTTATGACCATCTCCACGTCATTTCACACAGACATCTGGAGCTCAACAGTTGATGACTCAGATGCCAGGAGATTTACAAGGGTCCACATGTGTGTGCGTGCGTATGTGTGTGTGTGTGTGTGTGTGTGCCTGTGAATGTGTTTGTTCTGGTTTCAAAGTCTCATGCCTCCCAGGAGCAAATAGGCAGGTTTGCTTTGCAGGAGCCGTTTCCATAGTGTTCCCAAAGACCAAGCTTAATTTTTCCAGCTTTAATATAGTTTACCATTCCAGGGGTAATTTGCCTTTTATTATAGTTGACATTATGTTTTAAGTGATTGGGGTTACAGAGTGGAGGTTAACAGAAGATTAACTTCTCATGTTAAAGAGGAATATATTTTGCTGTGTGTCCACACCTGTGGATTTTCTTCTTCTTTGTATTCTTGACTGGATAGGCTAAATATTGGCCCCCAGAGATAGGCCTGCATCCTAATCCTTCAGACTTGTGAGTGCTAGTCTATGAATGTCCCGTCAAAAATGTCTTTGCAGTAAGGATTTTGGAGATGAGAAGATTCTCCTGGATTTTCTTGCTGGTCACTAAACTCAGTTCCCTCTGGTAGGGAGGTGGGGCACTGGGGTGAGGGGACCTCAGGCCTCCTCTGTGTGGAGCTCAGCACTGCTGATACCCAAAATCTAGCTTAGTAATAATCATTCTGGACATCTGGCCTCCAGAACTGAGCAGATGCTTTTCTGTCATCCTAAGCTACCAAAGTTTTAAGTTATCTGTTTCAGCAGCCACATCTGTGCTCCCATTTCATATGAGTGTAGAACATTGTCCTGGGCTCCAGGCAGCTGTTCTGTCCCATTCTGCAGATCTTATACTCTCCATCTCTAAAGGGCATTGCACCTATTGTCAACCCAGAAGCCCTGGCATTGCACATGACTCCCTATGTTTTCTGAGATGTCTCATGGAATCCTATTTATTTTACCATAAATATACATTCTGAATCTGCCTTTCCCTCTAGCCTGTCTTTCCCATCCAGGGTCTGAGCCACCATGCATCCTGAGGCAGATGGATCTCTGACTTGTTTGCCTTTCAGAGGGAAGAGCCTGTTGCTGAGGTGTTAGTGTTAGTTTCTTCCACTGTATATGGGAAATTAGTTAATCTCATTGTGCCTCATTTTCCTTCTGTGGGGTCAGTAAGTGAACTTGTGGCAAGTGTCTTTGAATCTAAGCACCCAAGAAATGTCAGCTGCTGTCGTTATTAGCTAATAAGACCAGTTCTCTACCTAGAAGCTAGAATGATCATTTCAAAGCCTTGAATCATTGCATAAAATTCACAAGCTCAGCTCCCTGCAATGACTTCCTGTTACATTTAGAGTAAAATCTTCCAACTCTAGGAGAACCCTCACCTCCCCACCCTGTTCCCTGTTCTGCAGTTGTTGGCTCTGCTGTCCCCCATGGGCCTGGCACGTGCCAGCCTGCCTTCCACTTTTTGCCTTGAGTGCCTCTCCCATATATTCACATGGCCTTTTATTTCTCTTAACCCAAGGCCCAGGCAAGAGCCTTTCCTTTTTCACCCCTTTTAAAAATAGCCACACATCCCTACCCTTACTAGCCCTTTAGTGTCTCCAGACACTTCTTTACCTTTTTAAATGTAACCACCTAATGTTCATTTATTTATTTAAAATTATTTATTGTACCTTCTTTGAGAATATCTGTGGGGGCAGATATTTTATTTAGCCCATTGATACCTCTAGCAATTAGAGCAGTACCCAGCATGGAGTAAGCTTTCAGCAATTACTTTTATCTTAATAGTGTAGTTTTATTAAGTACATTAACTCTTAAATTTTTTAAATCCAGAAATTTCTTATATTTTCTGGAAAAATTAGGTTTATTGCGGTTGGTGCATGATAAAGTAATATATCTTGATCATAGAAAATGGAGCACTGGGTTTTCTTAAGAGGACTTAGGCCTGTTTATTAAGATCCTTTTTCACTTAAACTTGGTTAAATTTGTAAAACCATGTCTCAACTTCTTCATTTGGCAATACAAAAAGGTTAGGAAGATTGAGTTACATATTTCAGTGCTTTGGCTTTTTGTCTGTGTTGAGAGTTAGAGGCATTTGAAACACACACACACACACACACACACACACACACACACACAATTTTGTCAGCCCGGACCTCTAGTATGAAAAATGGCATAAATGACATTTAATAAAATACCAGTTGAAAGATAGAACTGGAATTGTTGAACTAGAAAATCTCCTCCAGGAAACCCTTGGTATTACAGGGTAAAGAACCACCAAGTAGGCAGAATTTGTAAACTAAGTGTTATACAGTCTTATGTTTTTCTTAAAAGACCCAAATGAAGGAGGATTTACAGATCTGAGGGGGCATATCTGGCCTCCAAATACTTTAAGGAAATGCTTTTGAGTTTTATTGCTTAAACTGTTTCATTATCTTTCTGCCTTTCACTGTATAAACAGCTCTCCTGTTTCCTCAAGTCAGAATACACAGATAGACTCCTCCCTCTCCCACTTATTTATTAAAATCTGGAGGAGTAGAGGAGCTAATCATTTCAACTTTTGGAGCCTGGCTCCTCCTCACCTAATTTAAACCAGGCGGCTGGATGGGTCTGGGCATCCAGCACAAAGCACTGTGGGAGTGACGAAAACAGCAGCCTGCATTGCTCCCACCCCGATGTGCAGACAAGGGCAAGGAACACCACCTGGAGACAGCAAGAACAGAGACATAGAGACACATTATTGCCGAAACATCCATGAGAGAAATTTAACCAGATAGATTTAACCAGCTACAGCTGGGCTGAGATAAACACATCAGCGCTAAGGATCAGGCATGTTGGAAGGATGTGGAGCTGGGGGAGGCTCGTTGCTGGAGTAATTGGAGTCAGGTGTACTAGCCTGGCAACGCTTTTTGGAGGTGAGAATTTGGAGAAGTTTGAAATTGGGATGTGGTTTGGCCAAGGGCAAGAGGGAGAATTTTCCAAGACCAGGGAAGGAAAGTGGTAAATAAAGTCGCCAAGTTGAACAGTGCAAAATATGTTGAGGACATCGAGTCCCTTGGCAGCTATAAAGTTCATTTCTGATGGCGTTGCCTGCTGGTGTTTATGGTAGGAGAGTGGGTGCTTAGCTGAGAGACTGCAGCTCTTTCAAGCGGGATGAATTGGTCTTCCCAGGTTTGACATTGGAAGGAGCAATTTCAGTAGACCTCTAAAAGATAAATAAATGTTTGTCCCCCAAACTGCCCGGCCACAGATTAGGAGAAACCTCCAACTTTGCCTCAGAGTCTGGTGACTTCATCTTCACTGGAAGGAGCGTATGGCTGCTGCACTTCCTGTGTCCTCATTTTTCTGGAAAACATACTGCAGGCTGAAAATTCAGGTGATTAGTTTGTTTGGAAATATGGGGTCCCTCCCCATCCAGTGTGGTGTTGGGTCAGGTGTGGAACGAATGTGCTAGTCTCTAGGCCATTTTTTTCCTCCTTCTCCTCCCCATTTGAAATTTGGAGAACCAGATTTGACCCTTAGTCCAGGTCAGCTGAACTGGAAAATCCAGTAAAGATGATTACATCTGTGCTGCCCACATTCGATCTTTGGGGCCTGCTCTTTAATGAGACCCAAATTCCAAAGGTTGGGGGAAGACTGGGAAATGACAGGAAAGCTGTTAATTTTTTATAGGAAGCTTGGTAATGAAGGTTATGTGAGCCACTGTCAGCTGTTGGTATCCTGCTTCAAAACCCAGACGTTTGTAGGCAGGAGGTAATGGCGCCATGTTGTTCTGGGCCAATGGCAAACACTGTCGATTGCCATCTCACAGGATTACTAAGGCCAGCATTTTAGTCAGTTTTCTCTAGACTCCAACAAGAGAGCTATTTTTAGCTCGAGTTCACAGGCATGGACGTAGGGCTGGTAGACTCTTCTGTGTTCTACCCAAGGTCAACTCAGAAGTAATGGGTAGAATCCAAACTTGAATGTGCAGTCCACACACATTAGGTCAGTGTCAGTGGGTAGCTCTGGTCAAGGTGAGCTTTCCCAAGGCCTGGACACTTGTTTGGTCAGCATTTACTAAGTAGCAGTTGTCAGGCCAAATGACAGTCCTGACATACCTAACTTTGAAAATTGTCAAAATAGCAAAAGTGGGCAAGAGAGATAGTACAGGGACTAAGGATCTTGCCTTGCATGTGATTAATCCTGGTTTAATCCCTCGCATTATATATGGTCCCCTGAGCACAGTTTGAGTGATCCCTGAGCACAGAACAAGGAGTAATCCCTGGAGCACTGCTGGCTGTGACCAAAAAATTTCAAGGGAAAAAGAAAAGTAACAAAGATAAGATAAATAGCAAGTTCTCCCCCTTCTCTTCCACCAATTTAGATGATCTTAGCCTCGATGCCCTCCTTAAATATGGGCTTAGATATTTTTCCCGGTAATTATTTACATTTTTGAAGGTGAGTCTTTGAGCTAAGATATGTAATAACCAATTGGAAAGAATTTACCTTCTATAGGTTAAGAAGAGCTTAGCAAGAGGGCAGGCTAGGGCGTACTGTTCCTAATCATAGCTCTGTTCTCTACATCGTCTTTCTCTGGATTATCTGTGCCAACATATTACCAAAGAGCTTGGAAACAGTTTACTGTTTTTGCCCTTTAGGGGAAAAGAAGCCATTAAGTTGAATTTGGAAAGGAATCTTGGAAAATGTTTTGATAAAACAATATATCATCCACATGCCCCCAAATCCAGCATTTGTTGGGTTTAACCTGGCAGAAGCAGGTGAACTTTAAGATACATTATGTCTTGATCTTGAATTCTTGCATATTCAAGTAGACTAAACGTATTTTTGTTTTATTGACCATGACCTTTTATCAGAACAGCTCAGAAGAGGTGCTTTAGATAGAAGCCAAAAAACATTCTGGTAACTTTCTAAGCCTGCAGCTGCTTGCTTTCCTTCTTTGTTTTACATAAATGTAAGTGGAAGGATTTCTCAGCATTGGCCTGTGTAGTGATTCTTTACAGTGGTTCATCTTTCCTTTGTCTGTCATGCATTCATTTAAAAATGTGTTTTTGGGTCAGTCTGTTTCTCAGAATAGAGTTACAGAAGTAGGTAAGGTGCTGTGTTGACTTTCCTGACACTGCTGGAAATTTGAACACAAATTTCCCAGACTCAAATGACAAAAGGGTTGATGATTAGGGTAGTTGCTGAAACAGAGACCTTCATGACCAAGTGGAGAAATGAACCAGGAATAGATACAGGGGAAGAACAGTCCAGATAAAGGATGTACTGATGCTAAGACCTCAAGTGTGGAAGTGACTTGTTGGAGGTGAGTGAGAAGTTCTGTAAGCCTAGAGTGGTATGTGTAAGAAATAGAGTGGAAGATGGAATAGGAAATCATAGACCAGTGTATTGTTGTACACTGTAGGGAGAGAAGTTGTTTCTTGGTATTTTCTATGTTTCTCTGTTCTCTTTGAGAAAAAAAAAACACAGTTACTCAGGAGCAAAGCAGGGTTTCTCACTTGTGAGGTGAGTGCACTACCATTGCATTCCGTCCCTGGTGATGGCACTGTGTTCTTATTCATGCTATGAAAGGCTGGCCCTGAGTTTTGGAAAACTGTTGTCTCTCTCCTAGCAGGATTGGGGGAGACATGCATAGATAGTTCCATTATCAGGATAAGTAGGAGACAAAATTCTGCAGTGGATATTTGGGTTCTAGTTCCAATTCTGCCAAAACCCTCTGGAACTTTGGTGACCGTTACCTCCTGCTTTGACTACAGCAGATATCTGGAGTAGATGATTCTCTAAAATCTCCACTGCCCAAAGTCAGTGATTTTATTATTTACAGATTTCACAACAATCACAATCACAACCATCCTGTTATTCGTTGATTGCTTCGAGCAGGCCCCAGTAACGTCTCCTTCGTCCTAACCCTGAGATTTTTTTTTAAAAAGTGCCATATTCAAGACTCTTTCAGAGTTAGGAGAATGAGACCCTTCATTGTTACTGGTATTTGGCATATTGGGTACGCCACGGGGAGTTTGCCAGACTCTGCCGTGTGAGCAGGTTACATTCGGTAGCCTGCCAGTTTGTCCAAAGTAGGAATGAGATGATAAGATGTCACACGGCCGCAAATGCGGCCACGTGCTTCCGGGAGCTGGGTTTTATAGTCTCTGAGTCTTGGCCATTGATGGGATTACACGGCACCAGGGGGCCAGTTGGTGGGTGTGACCCCGGCCTACTGGAATTTGGAGGATCTGGGTGGAGGATGCTCAGCCCCGATCCAAGTAGGGTTGGAGATCTCAGCCCCGGGACCCACGTGGCTTTGTTCCTCTGCCAGTACCTTCATTTACAGATTTAATTTAGGTTTTATCCTCATGCATTTTCCCCCTTCAGGTTTTTAATCAGTCCGGCATATGACAACCAAGTCCATTGTTTCTCATGTCTCTATTTCTTGACTCCTGGAACATCCAGTGTAATGCCTGAAATAAATGGCAAGAGTGTGACAAGTTAATAGTGTTTGTGTAGATTCTTCTGTTTTTAATAGTACTTTGATTTATTGTCATTTGTATTTTAGTAGAAAATAAAACCTACTCCACTGCAAGTCAGTATAAAGCTTGCATCCTTCTCATTAGAAAGTGTATCTAAAGCTAGAGAGGTACATCCATGAGGCTGACCCCTGCTATCATGGTCTGAGGATTGCTGGGTGTGACTCTGGAGGTCCCTGAATACCTGCTGGGTGGCTAGGGTTATCCCCTGCACTGCAGAACCAGAGCAGCACTACATCCTCTGGCTCTTCCAGTGAACCATAGGCCCAGTTATCTGAGAATTGCCGGGGTCTCCGAGGCCTCCTGAGCACCTTTTGGGAGGCCCAAGTGGTGTATCTAAAAGAAATTGGCAAGACCAAATAAATTAACTTGTTTTGAGACTCTTATCTTGTCAACACTACTAATTTTAAAAGACACTATAACTCTTAGGATTTACCCTTAGGATTAACTTATTTCATGATTTATTTTGCTGCTAACAAACAGGAGATTACCAAACAGGACACACAAGAGTCAGTTAAAGGGAAAGGGAGGAAAGGGAAGAAAAGGAAGAAGTGGAAAAAGGAAAGATACTCTCTGATACATGCTCACACTAACTGAGACGTCCAGTAAAATTGAATTAGGGTGTTTTCACTTCTTGAAACAGAAAAGCCTTTTGTTCTCCTGTGTTCACTGTAGCAGATTAAACAAAACTTCTGTCTATCTATTCCTATTAAATGGAGTACACAGATCATTTAGTGTAACCACCAAGAGGTGCTTATTCAGTCTTACAGCCATCTTTCTGATCGGCTTCATGTAAGCTGAGGGCTCTGTTCTTTTGAAGAGAAATTCTGTCAGTTCTTAGAAAGCCATAGGTGTTAGAACTATAGCTGGTTATGGGTCATGTGGTCTCGTTTCTTAATTTATGGGCAAATGGAATTAGCATTCTATTGAAGTATAAGTAAGATACAGAACTTGTTTTATTTAAATGATTATTTTGTAGGTAATGCTACATTGGGAAGAAGACAACTGAAAACTAAGTTCCTTTGTTTCTTAGGCAAGAGTAATTTTTTTTTATCCCAGAGTGTGATCATCATTTAGAAGTCACACAATCTTATTATCATTTTGAAATCACCTGCCAACATTTACTTTTTTTTCTATTTTTTTTGAAAAGAATGAGAGATTATCATTCACAATTATTTCAGATGTGCACTGGAAAAAAATGGGAATTTGTAATTTGATCTTGCTAAGAATTTCCCATTTCCCAAGATTTCATCTAAAAAAGTAATCTGGAGGGTGCCAAATGGTGACATACTTTCACTTTAAAAGAGTAGGAGAGGCTTGAACAATAGTGTACAGTATGTAGGGCACTTGTGTTGTACACAGCCGACCCAGGTTTGATCCCTGGCATCTCATACAGTCCTCTGAGCACTGCCAGGAGTATATTTCTGAGTTCAGAGCCAAGAATAATCCCTGAGTTCTGAGTGTGACCCAAAAATTAAAAAAAAAAGAGGAAAGGTTAACACAGTAGATATTGAGGGTAGGATTTTAGGACTTTTGCATGGAATAATAAAATCAGGACTAGATATCCATGAATTGTTTCTTATAAAGATGTTCAAGGCTAGTAAAGCTCACCTAGTTGCCTGACTAGTGATTATTTACAGTTAAGATAACAAGATAACACTTCAACCAGCCACTGTTTTTTAGTGTTTTGATTTTGTTTTTAATTGGGGGCCATTAGTCAGGGGCAAAGTTAGGCACCAAAATATCAAAGAGACTTGGGGTTGAAGAGCAAGATTTGATTACCTTACCTGTCCAAATTACCTTACCAAATACTCTTTGGTAATTAAGTAACAATGACAGATGACATTGTGTAAGACATGGAATGGACTTTTATATAGAATGGGTTTTTTATATAGAATGGTCTTCTGCCCCCGCGCCTGGCTGTTCCTCGCCGAGGCCCCTTGGAGGGGAGCGGGTTGAGCTTTCCTCCCCGCCCTGACCGGGGCTCCGGTAGCCGAAGACCTCCAGGACCAGCCACCACCATGCTGAGACCACTCTCCGCACACATGAAGGTACTGGCAGAGGGACAAAGCCACGCGGGTTCCGGGGCCGAGACCTCCAAGCCTACTCGGATTGGAGTCGAGCATCTTCCATCCAGATCCTTCAAATTCCAGCAGGCGGGGGTCACACCCACCACCTGGCCCCCTGGCGCCGTGTAATCCCATCAGCGGCCAAGACTCAGAGACTATAAAATCCAGATCCCGGACGAGAACAGTGCAGTCTTTTGCCCCCGCGCCTGGGTGTCCCTCGCCGGGACCCCTTGGAGGGGAGCGGGTTGAGCTTTCCTCCCCGCCCCGACCGGGGCTCCGGCAGCCGAAGACCTCCAGGACCAGCCACCACCATGCTGAGACCACTCTCCGCACACATGAAGGTACTGGCAGAGGGACAAAGCCACGCGGGTTCCGGGGCCGAGATCTCCAAGCCTACTCGGCTTGGAGTCCAGCATCTTCCACCCAGATCCTCCAAATTCCAGTAGACAGGGGTCACACCCACCACCTGGCCCCTTGGTGCTGTGTAATCCCATCGACGGCCAAGACTCAGAGACTATAAAATTCAGCTCCTGGAACCGCGCGGCCGCATTTGCGGCTGCGCGATGTCTTATCAGGACATCTTTTTATGACATCTTATTATCTCATTCCTACTTTGGACAAACTTGCAGGCTATCGAATGTAGCCTGCCCACAGGGCAGAGTCTGGCAAACTCCCCGTGGCGTACCAAATATGCCAAATACCAGTAACAATGATGGGTCTCATTCTCCTAAAGAGCCTTGAATATAATCTCAGGGCTAGGATGAAAGAGACGTTACTGGGGCCTGCTCGAGGCAATCGACGAATAACAGGTTTTTTTTTTAAAGCTAATACTAATATATATATATATATATATATATATATATATTCTTTTCACCAAGTAAGGTGATTAAAGTGGGTTTAATAAATTAACACTTAATGTATTATTAAACCAATGTACTACTAGTGGTACTACATGGAAAGTATCATGCTAAGTGAAATGAGTCAGAAAGAGAGGGATAGACATAGAAAGATTGTATTCATCTGGTGAACATAAAGTAACAAAATAGGAGACTAACACCCAAGAATAGCCAAGATAAGTACCAGGAGGATTACTCCATGGCTTTGAGGACAGCTGCACACACTAGGAGAAAAGGCAGCTCAGATAGAGAAGGGAGCACCAAATAAAGGATGTTGGGAAGTTCCTCTCAGGATGGGAGATGCGTGATGAGAGTAGACTATAGTCCGAACAAGATTGCCACTCAATGTCTCTTTTGCAAACCACAGCACTCAAAAGGAGAGAGATAACAAAAGGGAATGCCCTGCCACAGTGGTAGGGTGGGGTGAGGGGTTGGGGGTGGGAGGGATACTGGGACTGGTGGTGGTGGAGAATGGGCACTGGTGGAGGGATGGGTATTTGATCATTGTATAACTGAAACCCAAGCACAAAAATTTGTAAGTCTGTAACTGTACCTCATGGTGTTTCACTAATAAAAATTTAAGGAAAAAAAACCCCCAATGTATTACTAAGTTAAAGTACCATGTTAAGAAAATTCATTAATAAGTGGCTAATATCACTAAATTAATATGCATTATGTAATATAATCGATTCATCCACCCCTCTCGGAGAGCCCAGCAAGCTACCGAGAGTATCTCACCCGCACGGCAAAGCCTGGCAAGCTCCCCATGACGTATTCGATATGCCAAATACAACAGCAAGAAGTCTCATGATGGAGACGTTACTGGGCCCTCTCGAGCAAATTGATGAACAATGGGAGGACCGTGACTGTGATCGTGATATAATATAATCATGAATACATTTAATTTCTGAATAATGTATTAATAAGTAGCTCTTCGTGTTTCAGAAGCCCATGTTCCAGAAATTCATATGTATCAGGGCCCAACCTTGGTCACCCTTCAGTGAATTGTAGTATGTGAGTTTTCTTGGATTGCCTTCACAGATGAGTTAAGCATGACTTTTATATGACCCATTGTAATCTGGCCACAGTCTACTTTCCAGATTAAAAAAAATATTCTTTTATGCATTCATGCAGTTTTCTGAATTAAATGTGCCTCTAACTACCCATACTACCTCCCTCCCTGCTTCGATGTTTTTCTAGAAGTTTTTCTCTGCCTTTGTCCTGCCTGTCTGGTTAACCCTAGAGGTGCAATGGAAGTCCCACCCTCTCTCTTCCTTTCTGCTCTCTACACACACCTTCACATTGTCTTTCTGCCCCCAAGGGACTGGGACCTTATGGAGGGAAAGTTTTGTATTTCATTCCTGTTGGAAGCTCTTATACTCTTTACAAACTCTTCCCTAATACTAGTTTATGTTATATGTCTTAACATTTGTTGTAGTAGTCAGATACAGCCTGAATTATTTATCTAATAACTTCATTTAAATACAAAAATAATTGACTCCACCTTCTGCATCCTAAACATGAATCTATGTTTTTAATGTCGATAAAAACAAATACACAAACTGGACTATTATTATTGGTTTGGGGTCACATCCGATGATGCCTTGGGACTATTCCTGTGTTTGTGCCTAGAACTAACAGTTGGCAGTACTGGGAGGACCATATGTGGTGCCAGGGATTTGAATCAGGTCTGTGGATGCTAGGCAAATGCCTTATTTCCTGTATTATCTCTTTGACCTTCATAAATTATATTAAAAAATTTCTTAGGTATCCTCACATTGGGAAAATATTTATTCAGTAAAGTACCTCAAGAGATTTGGCACATGTAGAACTGCTTATGGGTAGAAATAGTTTACTTCTGCACTCTGTTTGTTTACTCCTGTACTCTCTCTGGTCCCCTCTTTTTTGCTTTGTAAAACTATTCTGTAGATTGAGGGTTAGAACAGAAGTCTTAGGATAGGCCATCTTCTCATATAGTGTTAAAGTTTAAATATTTTTTCCTTAAATTTATAGGAATTATACCAAGTAAGGTTGCTATTGGCCAAGGGTTTATCAGAAAAATCACCTTCTCTCTTTCTCTTAAAAAAAAAATCCAGGGTTGGAATCAACAGCTGTTGGTATATGGGCAGAGTAACTTGATATAATGGCATACATTTTTACCCTGGTCAGCACTCAGAGCAAATTTGAAATGGTTGTTTTGGAAAATTTGCAATGAATTTATCTCTCGACCTTCACACAGGAGCAGTTGATTCAGCCTAACCTAGGGAATTGTTGGCACTTGATATGCATCTCTCATGACAGAACTTTGATGCTGTGAGACTTAGTGCCTTGAAATCAACACAACAAAATGGTGCTAGAGGAGCCGTGTTTACTTTGATCATTTTTCAACTTCTGTGCCCCAGTCTTTTAACGGAGTACAAATTGCTTTTCCAGAGTTGTGGGGCTGAAGCCGAGGACTGTTTTTGTAGTCTTGGTTGCTGTGGTGATTCTTAGCCTTGCATGAAACTCCATCTCCAGGGAAACAAACCTTCGCAGCTGTCTCAACCTGTTTGGTAGTATTGTATCTGGTGGAGGTCATTACCAAGTTTATAGCAAGTCTGAGAAGGGTCGATTCATGTCAGGGTAAATAAACATGTGGAAAGAGAGAGCATATCTTATTCAGAATGGGTTGCATTTCAAAAATAAACAGTCCCCTTATCCTCCTCCCAAATCAGATGGAGATTTTGAAACACATCCACGTCTGGCCAAAGTCAGAGTTTGGTTAACCATGGAGATGTGGTTGGTTATGATAAAGATATGAGCAGGATCTTTGGGGAAATGGTGGTTAAGGTTTATAGTGGGGAAGAGAATAGTGGAGAAAGGATTGAATGGGTGTGTGTGTGAGCCCAGAGAGAAGTTGATTTGGGAAGAAGGTGTGAGCTAAGTTGATGGGTGCCAACAGTTTGGTGCTTGAAGGACTCTGAGAAGAACAGTTTTATTTAAAACTCAGAAGAGGACAGTGCAGACAAAATATTATTTTCCTAATGATCAAGAGAAAGGAGAAAAATAGCCATGGTTTTAGAGAAGCAATAAAGACCAGCTCTTAAAGAGTACTTACCATACTTCAGTTACTTCTCTGAGTGTTTTCCACATATGACACAGTAAATCCTTTGACAGCTGATGAAATCGGCACAGGTATTATTCCCGGGTTACCATGGATAAAATAAGGAGTCTTAACATGCTCAAGGTCCTGTGGCTGGTCCAGCTAACTGTGAGTCACTGCTCTCAACCACCATGTCAAACTGCCTACAGTTTAGAAAGAAAGGCAGAGTGACCCAAAGGATCGGATTGCAGGAGACACTGGCTTAAAGGAGTTCTTGACAGATATTAATTATGCTTTAAAATGTGTTGATCAACTCACTCTTCAGTCCTTCAGCTTTAAATATTTGTGTTGTGCCTTCTAAGTGCCAGGTATTGGACTGGGCTCTAAGGTGATAAAAAGACCAGTCTCATCGCTTCCTCTTTGCTGATCGTTTCTAAAACAGAGTTAATTTAACACATGAAGCAGGTGCTAAATGCCTTAAAAATGGGTTCAGTTGGACTGGGTTAGTGGTCATCCTCTGGCGAGAGACCCTTCCTGATTACAGGAAGCCTTCTTAAAGAGGCTGGTATTCTTTCTCTGAAGGGAGGAAAATCAATCCCATGAGAAGATATGAAGCTTTGACTAAATATACTAATAATCACCACTGCCTATTTCTAAACAGAATTGAGAGATCTGATTTGATGAGTTTGCTTATAGTTTTTCTTTGGGAATCTCCAAGATAGGGCAGAGTGTCCTCTTTATAAACAGCCCTGGTAGGAAGGCTTGCCTAGGAGGGATTGGAGAGCACTCAAAAAGGGTTTGAGAAGGGCTGGCAGATTCATCTGTAGGAGAAAGTCTCCATGATGCCTCAGGTGATAATTGCACAGTTCCTGAAATGTGTTAAGGCCTGTTCAAAGCTAGTAAGTATTTCAAACTATTAGGCAAACACGTTGAGTGTTCTTTATTCTTCATTGTAACTCTGAAAAATAACTGCAGTTATTCTGGGTTTTAAATAAAGAAGCAGAGAAATCAGGCTAATAGTCCTGGGTTGTCGTTCTGAAGAATTAATGAAATTGTGGTCGAGCTCAGGGAGAATGTACAAATGTCTCTGTTTTCAATCATTGTAATATGCAGATTAGTCATATTTCATCTTATGGGTTTTATTGTTAGCCATACTGTGTTCATCTAAAGGCAGCCTTTTAGATATTAACACATTCTTAGAATAGCAGAAGGCTTAAATACCACCCACACCCCTACACCCCAAACATCTGGCCATTCACTGTCTTGGGAGGGAGATGTCCATTTTGCATGACTGTTCTACTTTCTCGGTACTAATTATAAACCTCTTCTGGTAAAAGGATGATTCACTAAAAAAGAAAAATTATTTACTTTTTATTAACTCAGGTTAAATTTTTGCTTAAAAAAATGTGAAATCTGATAGTGACTCTATTAGGCTTCCCTCTCTTCTAAAACAGGGGTGTTTCATTTGATTTTGTTTTTTATTTTCTATTTTACTCATGGTTGGTTTCAGGGCCACACCTGGTGGTACTTGGAGGCTACTTCTGACTTACTGCTCTGGGATCCTTAGGCAGTGCCCAAGGTAGTGTACTCCAACCCACTGAACTCTATCTCTGTCACAAACAAGTATATTTTGGAATATCATCCATCTGTACTGATCTCAAAAATGTAACTTTTCATCATCTTTGTGAGAACATTAGGCACCCTTATGCTTTTGAGTTTACAAAGAATTTTTATTTATTCAGTATGAATTATTTAACCTTTTTAGTCACCTTGTGTGATAACTTCTATTTCATTTATGGTCAAAGGGGATTTAAGGTAATAGTTTGTGAATAATAATGACTTTTTCAAGGTTAATTCTAATTTTAGAATCTGGGCAGCAACAAGTGCCTGCTGATGGATATAGACTAGTCATGTGAAGAGGTGACACAAATCAACCATAGCAATTTCTAAACTCATCATGAAATTCTAAAGAGTTGTCAGTACTTATATCAGATACTTTCTGCATCCTGATATCTTTTCTTTTTGAAATATTTATTATTGAGGAACTTTCAGGGATTTTACTGCAGTAATTACTTAAATATATGGATTTATTTATTTATTTATTTTTAATTTTTGAGGTCAGCCGCACACGCTAAGGGAAAAGGCAGCTCAGATAGAGAAGGGAGCACCAAATAAAGGGTGTTGGGAGGTTCTTCCCAGGATGAAAGATGTGTGATGAGAGTAGACTATAGACTGAACATGATTGCCATTCAGTGTCTCTTTTGAAAAATATATGGATTTTTAAATTTGTTTGTTTGGATCACATCTGGTGGTGCTCAGTGCTTATTCCTGGCTCTGTACTCAGAACACCTTTAGAGGGGACTGGGGGACCATACAGGGTGCAAGGAATCAAACCTGGGTTTTCCC
Source organism: Sorex fumeus (assembly GCF_029834395.1). NCBI lineage: Eukaryota > Metazoa > Chordata > Mammalia > Eulipotyphla > Soricidae > Sorex > Sorex fumeus. The sequence continues at coordinate 9,221,377 of NW_026606104.1, forward strand.
ATGTGCAAGGCAAATGGACAAATGCCCTGCCTCCTGTACTATCTCTCTGGCCCCAGTACATAGATTTTTAAAACACAAGTATAGCAAACTTCTTTAGAAAAGAAATAGAAGATACTGGAAATCTTGGGGCTGGAGCGATAGCACAGTGGGTAAGGCGTTTGCTTTGCATATGGCCAACCCGAGTTCAATTCCTAGCATCCCATATGGTCCCCCAAGCACCACCAGGAGTAATTCCTGAGTGCATGAGCCAAGAGTAACCCCTGTGTGTCTCTGGTGTGACCCAAGAAGCAAAAAAAAAAAGATACTGGAAGTCTGAAAAACATTCCATAATGAAATCTTGAAATATCTAGAGTGTAGAATGAGAAGGGTGTGTGTGTGTGTGTGTGTGTGTGTGTGTGTGTGTGTGTGTGTGTGGCTTATAATTTTCATTTTAAAAAATATCTTGTTTCTTGTTTTAAAGAATTTTGTTCTTTAAAATAATTGGTCACTCACTTGACCCAAGTCAGTCAGAAAATTGGGAAGGAGAGGGAGAAACAAAAAAAACTTTTGATGAGATTTTACTATTTCTCAGAGAGAAGTTTGGGCCCAATTTATCCTGTCTTAGGGCTCATTTATCCAGCCCAGCTCAATGCCACTTGCTGCCACTCCTGACTTGACATCATCTTCTCCCCTTCTTTGTGGTGGGTGAAGAACATATATCAGTTTGGGTAGTATGTAAGAATCATCCTTTCATGTGCCTGTCTTCTAGATGGTGAGCAAATTAGGGAGAGATAGGTTACATGTAGCACATTCATCTTCCTAGTGTCATAAATTGACACAGAGCCTTGCACATGAAGTACTTAACTAAGTTTGTTGAGAAAATGAAAAATAAATACATAGGAAACTCAAGTGGCCCTCAAAAGCTGACTTACTGTGTGACTTAGTTTGCACGTACTGGATCTGAAGTCCTGAGGACTGTTGTAACCCTTTAACCTTCTAAGAAAAATTTAATTCTTGTAATAATTATAGGTGGGGAGTTTCTTTCCAGATAAGCTTTGAAACTCAAGGCTTAGTCTGACTCATCCATATTAAAGTTCTAATCACACACCCTTCTGTGTAATTAAAAAAAAATCATGTATTGTAAAAGTTGCCATATTGACCATTTTCGAAGTGTACAATTCAGTGACACCTATACACCCACAAGATCCACAGGGTTGTACAACAATTACCACTGTCTTATTTAGGAACATTTTCTTCATTCCAAAAGGAAATTCTGTGCCAATGAGAGTAGCTTCATTTACTTCTTGATCTTGATAACTACTGTCTTTCTGTCTCCAGATGTCCACTCTGGACATTGCATGTAGCCATACTATGTGACCATTGGTGTCTGAAAATTTTAGAAAAAAATTTTTTGGTCCACATCACATGAGATATAATGATTTTTGGACCACAGCTGGTGCCAGTCAAAGGCTATTCCTGGCTAACTCCTTGCAGAGTTCAAGGGACCTTGTGATACCTGGGGTGGAACCCAAGCCCACATCACACAAAGCATTAACTCCAGCCTTTGAGGCATCTCCTTGGTTCATATCACATATTTTCAAGGTTCATTCACTTTGTTTTTATTTCGGGGGGCACCACAGTTGGCAGTGCTCATGGGTTACTCCTGACTCTGCTCTCAGGAATCACTCACTCATGGCAGTGATTCCTATTCCATACCATATGGGATAGCAGAGAATCAAGCCTGGGTCAGCCATGTGCAAGGCAGTCCTGTTGTACTTTTTCCTCTTCCCTTCCCTCTGTTGCTATTGTGATGACCGGAGGCTATATATCCTTGGTTGTGGTACTTACACACTCAGCCATGGTGCTTGGGTGGGGCGCGTATTTAGCGGCAGTACTCATACATAGATTTAATGGGGTCACATATATATAGTTATGGTGCTGATCCCCATTCTGGTTGGAGGTACTCTATGGGATTGTTGTGACATTCACACATGTGCTTATGGGGGTTTCAAACATACCTCTATGCTTGCACATCTTTTAGCTGCTGTGCTCTTTGGGGGCAGGGGTTCACACTTGTAGTTGCATCACTCACAGTCTGATCAGGGGCTGAGCCCCACCCCCCCCCCCCCCGCCAACTCCACCATTTGTGGTGCTTTATGCACCCTACTTATTCTTTTTCATGGAGAAAAATATTTTATTTTACATTAAAAGAATATTTTATTTTAATGGTATACTGCATTGCTACTATTTGTGGGCCAGAGCTGCTGGTGCTCAGGGATCACTCCTAGTGGTGCTTGGGGGACATATGTAGTATGGGGATCGAAACTAGATCAGCCATGCACAAGGTGAGCATGTTAACTCCTGTGCTATCTCTGTAATTAAAGATATGTGGCATTCTTTATGGAAAATTGCAATTTTATAAAAATATTTGTCATTATGGGTAATATTTCTTATTTCTGCTGAACATCATGAATGTCAGAGAACTTAATTACTTCTACAAGATCTTCATGTTGCTCTGTCACACCAACCCACTACAAGGTGAATTAATGAACAATTCACTGACTACCTGAATGATTTTGATAGGATTTAAGTATCTTTGTTATTGAGAAACAACTGGTGAGAGAATGAATTGATTGTAAGTCTTGAAAACCAGCTGGTTTTGTGTTAGAATTCATATTCTGAGGGAAAATCCATTCCTAGTTCCTACCAATTATGAAACTAAATTCCTCTTTTACCTGTACCTCCGCCTTTTTTCCTGTGCTGTGATCAAACCCAGGGCCTCATGAACCACATATTTGTTTTGCTACTCAGCACCATACTCGGCCACAATTGACCTGTGAGTATTTGACAACATGATTGTCCTTGGTCTAAATAGGAAATTGTTGGATTGAGCCTAAGTCCAATAATTTAGGTCTTGTTCCTGTTTTCTTTCTTTTAATTTTCCTTTTCCTTTTACATATTTAAAGAATGTTTGAGGGTGTGGAGTAGCTGTAATATATTTTTTACTAGATGTCATGTTCTTTATTATAGCTGTGTTTTTTTTCCAGTTAGAGTAAGCATGTTAACTGCTTTCAGTACCAACTCAAGAAAACATGAAATTAAAACCTTTCCATTCAGGCTTTAGGAAGATGTTATCCCATGTCACATAGCTATTGGTCACAGAATACCAAATTCTATATGCATAGTTTGGTAACTTCCCCTGTATCTCCTGTGATCATCACAGGTCTTATTCCAAAAACTCATTGCCAGGTTTATGAAAACTGATTCTGAGAAGGAAAACAAAAAGAAAGCGCCAAACTCTAATGCATTAGTACTGTAAATTTCATTTGCTCTATTGCCCTTATAAGACAATTCTGACACTTTGTTGTGCTAATTAAAAGCATGTAAATGTTCATGCCTATAAAAGAAAATAGAATATTTGATCAAAGAGAAGAATGCCCCCATTTTTCCCCCAGAAACAAAATGCTTCCTATACAGAGAATAATGATAGTGAACCTACTTTAGACTCTGTGTCGTGTCCCATCTCTCAAGATTAACTATGTAAATAGTGACACCAAAGTTTTTCTAAAGCACTTCTACTTAAAATTATAATCTGGCTGGGTGAGACCAGAGTGCTCTTATGGCCCTGTAGTTTTTTTTTTTTTTTTTTTTTTTTTTTTTTTTTTTAGAATTGTCAAAGGAAACCAGACTTCCTAAAATTCCCAAGGGTTTCCTAAGCAGATCAGAATTTAGGTTTTTTCAAGACTAAAGTGGTTTTAAAGACTAAGTGGTCTTCATTTGATCACTTGATCACTTGACATCCTGTTACTCATTGATTTGCTCGAGTGGGCGCCAGTAATGTCTCCATCCGTCCCTATTGTGGGCCAGTGTAGCCCAATGGAATCTGCTCATTTTAGGAACACGAACAGTCTCAAACCGATCGTCCAGGGTCTTGACAAAGAAGTCTCACCATCTCATAGGTGGGCGGCCATGTATCTTTGACGTCCCATGAAATCCAGTTGGTAATGACTCTAGTCCAGCGGTCATCTCCAAATCTCATTACATGTCCAGCCCATCTGATTTTTGACACCTTGGCAAACGAGACAATGTCCCTGATTCTTGATCATTGATGGAGGTCAGAACTCTGGATTCTTTCTCTCATTTGAGTGAAGCTATACTCCAAGCATAGCTCTTTCGATTCCTCTTTGGAACACCCAATTAGCGTTCTCATCCTGTTTTTGTAGGGCCCAGGACTCTGAGGCATATGTTAATGCAGGAAGTACAGTGGTATCTAAGAGATATGCCCAGAGCCGGAGGTTCTTTGTCCTCTTGGCTATTTCTTCAATGCTTTTGAAGGCATTCCAAGCCGCTCTCTTCCTCCTGCACAACTCAGGTGCCAGGTCATTCGTCATGTTGACTTCTCGACCTAGGTACACCTAACTGTTGCATTTGGAGATGTTCGTTCCATTGAGAGTGAATGAAACATCAGGGATCAGATTGTTTCTCATAAACATTGTAAGATTCAGCTATAGTCTGACCTTTTCACACTCACAGTCGAAGTCGGCCAGCATGTGTGCCACTTGACTGATGTTTGGTGTTATTAGAACGATGTCATCAGCAAAGTGGAGGTGGTGTAGTTTCCTACCATCTATCTTTACTCCCATTCCTTCCCATTCCAGTCGTCTCATCACATTCTTGAGGGTGGCACTGAAGAGTTTCAGTGAAATGGTATCACCCTGTCGAACTTCTCTTTTGACGTCAACGATCACCTCCCTGTAAAATGGTGAGATCCTGGTAGTGAATCTGCAGTACAGCTCACAGAGGATCCTGATGTATTGAGTTTGAATGCCTTGTTTGGCTAGGGCTTCAATGACCGCTTCAGTCTCAACAGAATCAAAGGCCTTCTTTAAATCAATGAACGTTAAACAGAACAGCATCTTGAACTCCCAACAAACCTCAGTAAGCTTGGTTTCTGTGTGGATATGGTCAATCATGCTGAATTCGTTTTGGAACCCGGCTTGCTCACATGGTTGTCCTTCATCAAGTGTTCTGCCAATCCGATTCAGAATCCTGTTCGAGTGAACAGCTTGTAGACGACAGACAACAGGCAGATCGGTGATAGTTGCCAATGTCATGGATGTCTCCCTTCTTGTACAGTAGTACAGTCCTGCTGGTTTTCCATTGGGACAGAATCTTGCATTCAGACAGGTAGCATGTGAAGAGCCGAGCCAGTGTATTGATGAGTACTGACAGCAGGTTCTTCAGGTGTTTGGGTCTGACCTTGTCTGGGCCGGGTGCTGTTCGCTTCTTCTTTTTTTTTTTTTATAGTTTATTTCTTTATTGAATCACTGTGGGAAAAGTTACAGAGCTTTCGGGTTTAGGTCTCAGTCATGTAACTATCAAAAACATTTCCCTTTACCAATACTTATTTTTAACCGTGAACCCCAATAGAACCCCACCTCCCACCCCTCCCAATTCCTGTGAGGCAGATGAGTTCTAGTTAATACTCTATCTACTTTGACTAGATACATTGTTTCGATAGAAGATACACACTTATTGTTTAGAGTTTACGACCCCCCCCCCAATCAGATATGCTGAAACAGTGTTGTGAAATGATTTGCTTTCTACAACTTGGTTTAAGAATAAAATGATGATCGCGCGTGCGGTTTTGGATTTCTGCTGTTTCACTTATTAACCCTGGAAGTATTTCTATTAAAAGTTAGATAGTTAAGAGATTGGTTTCGGTGCTCTGGAGTCGTGGCCGTGCCGGAGAGCCGCTCATGGGGGGCAGCCGGTGACCTCGGTCGGGCGTGAAGGACGGCCCAGAATGCCCCCCCTTCCCATGAGGCCCCCACTGCCCCCCACCCCCGGCTCAAACCTGCTGTCCACAAGGCTCCCGTGCGGCCGCCATCTTTCTTTCCAGAGAGGAGCGGGCGGGCCGGTCAACACCCTTTCCCCTCCGGGCAGGCTTGGTGGCGCGGTTTAACACATAGTCCATTTGCTTTTCTGCTCCAAGCGGCTGGTTCTCTGTGCTAAGTCCTTGTGCCTCCGGGGCCATGGCCGTGCCGGAGAGCCGCTCGTGGGGGGCAGCCGGTGACCTCGGTCGGGCGTGAAGGACGGCGCTGTTCGCTTCTTTACTGATAAAATGGGGTGTTGAATTTCGGAGGGGAGATCGTTGGGAATGACATATCCATCCTGCAGAATTTGGTGGGCAGGTGGACGTGGCTACCAAAGAAATTTGAGTAGAAGTCAAGGATAATCTTCTCCATTGCCCTTCTGGAAGTTGTGAGATCCATCAGGACGTCAGAGGGCAGTCATCTTGGTCTTGTAGTTGGTGAAGGACAGGCGGGAGTTGCAAATGCTTTTCCCAGCTTCTGCTGCATCTGCCAGCACTTCTGCTCTTCTCTCTTGGAGGTTTTCCTTTATCACTTCTCTGTACTGCTTTGCAAGCTCGGAAATTCACCTGTGGTTGCCTGAGGCTTGCGCCAAGCCACGTTGGCGAATGAGCTCAAAAGTTTTTGAAGACAGGCATCTTTTTGTGGCTATCTCTCTCTCAGCGTTCTTCGCACAATCATGGAGGTGCTGAACTTTTTGATCGTATTCCTTGTCAATGTTGTCAATGACGGCATCTTCCCATGTTGCTGCAATAGTGCCAAAGAGCTCCCAGTTAGTGGTGTGGTCATTCCGGGAGTTCTCTTCTTAAACTTTGCAGCCCTTTCTTCGGGCTCCGTGAAGTAGAATTTTGCATGAAAGACGATGGTCCGATCCTGTTTGCAATTTTGGGACAACAGCGACATCAGTCAGGCAAGACCATCGATCAAATATGATCTGGTCAATTTCATTGTGGACCCGTCCACCAGGAGACTCCCATGTCCAACGTTTAGATTTAGCCATCTGGAATTGTGACCATGTATGGTCTTGGTCGACATGATGAACTCAGACAGTCTCTCATCCTGTTCGTTCCATTTTAGGCCATGGGTTCCAATGTGGAATTCTTCGGCTGATCTTCTTGGTCCTATCTTGGCATTAAAATCACTGACAATGATCTTGTAGAAGGTGTGGTCTTCTTTATAGAACTTCTCCAGCTCCATGTAGAACTTCTTAATTTCTCTTTCATTGGATGTTGGTGCGTAGACAACGAAGATAGAAACTACTGTGATAGTGAACTACATCTATTCAAGTGTAATTGTCCAATTCAGGTTGTTAGGCATTCGAATGAATCAATGTTTATGGCCAAGTTCATGTTGCCAAGGACACTGACACCTCCGACGCCTCTTTTGTCGCATGTTCCTGAGGAACAGTTTTTCTCCAGTGTCGAAAATGGAGTGGTGTGATTGATCCTTCTTGTCTTGGTCTAATTTGGTCTAATCCCATGTTTTCTGGGTACTCTAGAACTCCAGAAATGATTGGCTTTCATCTCTGCTGATTCTGTGATGGGTAAATGCGAAGGATATATGTTTACGGATTGCTCAGCTTCACAGTTCTCATGGCCCGCTCTGTTTCTCGGGTTTTTGATTTTGCACTGGTACATCTGAAATACTCTGGGTTCTCCTGGATTTGAAACTCAACCAGGGGCCATTTTGAGTGTCATAGTTCATTCATTCATGAGAATAATGAGCACTATTAAAATGCTTGTAAAAGAGAGAGGATAATCGCACCTCTCCTTTATATAAGCTCCCTGTCATCCTTGTCCCACAACTCAGTTCTATTCCTATCTTATATTTTCCTTTTTTCCAGAAGCAAAATTCTCCATGCCTTTAATTCCTATAGAGGCACACTCTCTCTTCCTATGTGTCAAGGTAAGCATCCCAGTTGTGCTTGGGAGGTAAGGAGAAAGACTGAGTCAGACTTTCTAGCAGTAGATAGACATTCTCTGCTCAGCACAAAGTGCACTGGATTTTGTAGGCATGTGTAGCAAGACTTTGGGTATATCTCTAAAAATATTTATCTCTACGTGCCATTTTCTTCATCTTTTAAATACAAACAGATGATTATACAGAGTATTTCCCTCTGAGGAGACCAGCAAGCCTTCCCCACCCAGAATGATATGGGGACGTGCCTGTGTCTTTTCTTGGAAAATTGTAAGGAAATCTTTTTTTGTTTGCTGCTGTTACCAACACTATTCTTACTAGTAGCAGTAAACTCACATGCATTCCTTTTGAACATCTTTTATGTTAGAAGCAACTTATCTCCAGTTTTCTCTCATGTTCTAGAGAGATAATTTTATATGTCCTTTCAGAATTCCTTTCTGGTTAATGTGTTAGCCCAGGGGATTCTATATGCTAACTATGTTGCTTGCCAGCATGTTAAATCATTGCCTGAACATCAGTGAAGTGTGTGTGTGTGTGTGTGTGTGTGTGTGTGTGTGTGTGTTGTATGGTTGCAAGGGGGCTTCCATGCTATGCTGAGGGGTTTGGATGTGCCATTCCCAGTGATCCTTGGTAAAGCTGTATGGATCTGAAGATTCAGTGCTTGGGACTGGGAATATTATACTATTCAAGCCCAGTGATGCTGTTGGGCCCCCAGAGCTAACCCAATAGTACTCGAGGGACCATGTGGAGGCCAGGGCCTTCAAATACAGGGTATGTGCTTTAGTCCTTTGAGGTATTTTCCCAACCCTATTTTATGGTATTTTTTTTCTAGTACAAGTTACTAACTTTTTGATGCTACAAGGAGGAGCCTTTCTTGAATTGTTTGACTATAGTTGGCAGATGGAAAGAATTAATCCAGTACTCCAGTTATGCAGGCATTGCGTTCTTTCTACGTCTGTATTTTATAAATTTGCTTCTATTGTTCACCAAATGATTTTTTTCATTATGCATTTTTCATTATGCAGTTCTGTTTACCACAGTACTGCAAAACGATATTGAAATTATTATTTTTATTAATATGTTCATGTCAAAGTAATGTTTACTGAGCAACTTAGTGTCAGTTTTAGGCCCTACTTATTTTTTAAAAAGATTGAGAGAAATAAATTTACATAGTACATAGTTCTATGGAATGTTGGTTACATGTAGAATTAGATATAATAAAGTGATTGAAATGGCTCTATTAGGTTTAGTGAGGGATAAAAACAAAAACAGACTACTTAATCAATGTACTAATATCGAGTTCCTTCAATTTTCCTAGAATTTTAATTTTTATTATTTGAATACTCACTATTGCCTGAATGAAGGCCCTCCCGTTGATCGTCGATTTGCTCGAGCGGGCCCAGTAACGTCTCCATTGGAGACTTTGTTGTTACTGTATCTGGCATATCGAATACTCTCAGTAGCTTGCCGGGCTCTCCGAGAGGGGCGGAGGAATCGAACTCGGGTCGGCCATGTTGGCCGCTTGTAAGGCGAACGCCCTACCCGCTGTGCTATCGCTCCAGCCTGAATGAAAAGCATTTACAATTTAGTGCTTCTAATATTAGAATATTAGAATATTAGAATATTTTGTCAAAGATTTTTATCATTGTTTTCTAGTTTTCAGAAGGAAAATATAATTTAAGGGATTTTTTCTTTATATTTTACATATTTCTATTTGTACAACTGTTAAGGATAACAAATAAATCTTTTTGGAGGGAGTCTAATGTGGACTTCATGTTTGACCTCAGCACTTTCCTGCTCTAAGCATGCCCTTGAATTTTTTCCTACAACATCATTTTAGGCAGCCCTTACCATTTGCCTTGCTAACAAGAGTAGGAATCCACTTTTCTTGGCCAGAGTGTTTTGAAGTTCAAGTTGAGCTTGGTAGTGAATATAATATTCTTTTTACTATCTGCCTGATTCCAGCCCTGATTTTGGTCAAATAGACTAGACAATAGGACTCTGTCATCATTACTTGGGCTACCTTTCATTCATAACGTCTTGATTCTTTTTTCTACTCCTACTTTAAGTAAACTTCAAGTTCAAGTAAACTTGCTGACTGCTTGCTAGATATCCAGTCCTGGGCTTGGTTCAAGGATGCAGAAAGAAGTGTGACTCTATTTCTGACCTTGAGGAATACCCAGAAGGAATCACATTGTAAGAAGGAAGAAGACTATTAACAAATATCTCAATAAATCATTTCTACAAGAAAAAAGGAGCTTGTGTGGTCTGTGGAAGCATTCTGGGCACCAGTTCTGCCTGAGGCCTAGGGGACGTGTCCCTGATGACTGCACTGGAGTTGGACAGATGTGTCTGTCCAGGAGCAGGCGGGAGGGTGCTGAAGGCCAGTCTCCCACAGGCTGGTGCATGTGGGACACAGACAGCAAGTAGAGGGCAGGTGCTTCAAATTGAAGGATATGGAGATGCCCGTCTGCTTACCAGACAAAGGATCCAGATGGACCATCTTCAGAATGGACCTGTACCTCTGGTTTTCCCTGGCTCCATGGCTTCTGTCTGTAGCCACCAAGCTGTGGGCTGCTCTGGGAAAGAAGGGCCAGGGTCCATGGAATCCCCTTGCTATTCTCCCAGGGCCCCTCCAGAGAGCCATGACCTAGAGTTTCAGAAATATTCTTCTGTTTATATGAGCTCTTGCCCCTCAACCCCCAACCCAAATTTAGTTTCGAGTATTTTTCCAGGGCATTTAAAATAGAGAGCACGGAGGGCATGCTTATTTCTGCATCAAATATCAGACTTTCATTTTAAGTATTTTTCTTTCTTGTAGTCATATTAGATTTTTTTCAGAGGCTCCCAGGGAATCCAGAATCCTGCGCTTGTTGGGGTATATGTGAGGGGTGGTGGGGACAGTAATTGTTTTTGGAGTTGATAGAACTGTGCCCCTTTTGTCACACTAAGTGATTTCAAGACAAAACCCTTGGGAAGGAACTTAATTGCTTTTACTATCACAACCTGAAATCTTTTTGTGAAGACTTACAAAATGGAATTTGACCCCAGTGCTATAGAGATCAGACCTTAGGGTCAGTTGATAACTGGGGTAGTGTCGGGAACATAGGGATGATATTCTTTGAATTCAGATCTGACAATATTCTAGAAATTCAGAGAAATATGAAAGTAAAATAAGAAAATGTTTAAAGGAGCAGTCCATCCCTCCAAGACTATTTAAGGAAATCTTTTTTATCAGTTCTCAAATGGCAAAAAGAAAAATATAAGGTGGGAAATGAAATATCAGCCACAGAGTTCATGAGACCAGGACACAAGCAGCACCTAGACAAGGTTCCCCACTTCCAGCTATGGTGTGTCTATTTAAAATGTCACTGGGGTAAAGTTTAAGTTCCAAAAAGTTATATTGGCCAAATGTATGTGAAATTTGTGCTTGGCTGAGAGATTGATGTTCCACTGTCATTTTATATTCACTCCAGGGTTGACTTTATGGTTCTTGGTTACAGTCATTCTGCCAAAGTTTTGTTCTCATCTGTGTACCTGTAAACTAATGGATTGTCCATTTTTGAGCATTGTGTGGTGTGGATTTAGGGAACATGAGCATCTCTGGTAGCACCTTGGATAACTTCCTTGTTTTATGAGTCCATAGTGGCTTTTAGAAGGATCAGAAATGTTGAAATGAAACCTCACTGACAAACTAGCAAAATTGACCAGTGGTTAAGACTTTCACACCTGTGATTTTTTTATGATTTGCTTTTGCTTGTTTGGACAAACTCATAGTAATATGAAATCATTATGATAGAAATGTTTTGAATTTTCACCATGAATCATATGGCCTCTTTTTATAAACAGAGTAGGATTATTTCTTTCCTATAAGACAGTACATATTTAATTTTCATGAAGTGATTTTACAAAGATTGAGCAGTGTTAATTTTTTATCAAATAAACTTTAGTAAATGAAAAGGTCTTCACCAGAACATGTGTGGTTCAGAAAAAAAAAATTGTCCTTGTTTTCTTCTGGTGATAATGTGGGCAAGAATATACTCCCCCAATTGGGAGATTGGAAGGTTTTTTTTCCATCAGGAGATTTTATACTTCTTAGAGTTGATCTTGATTTGGGCAAAATTGTATAAAGATACCCCAATAAAGTACTCAGAAAATATTTACTTTAAATTTCTTAATAAAATAAAAGAAATACATTAATTGCATCTAACAGTCTCCGGAAACAGATTGAAACCCTCAAAAGAATGAGGATAGGTCTTAGTGTAGGACCAAAGAGAGTGCCTTGCATGCATCTATGTGTGTGAATTTCAGCACTACATGTGACTTCTCAAGCACCCCTCAGAGTGCACTCCTCCCCAAGACAACCCAGTTTAGATAGCTGATGAAATCAGATTCAACCTATTACCTTTCCTTCATTTTAGAGGGGATCAGCAATGTATGAGTAGCAGTATCTGTGGATAGGATGTGACTGATGAAATTTATTTGCATTTTATCACACCATTAGCAAAACTGAAATTCAGCACTCTGAAATCAGCATGATTAGGAGCAGGAACTTTTGTACCAGGCTTTATGAACCACTGTGTAGTCAAAGAACAGTTTGAAGAAACCATCGAATCCCCAGAAACTCTATGTAAAAGTGTTTTTCAGTTCTGTATTGTCATCTCCTAAGTTCTTTCCCTATTAAAATGACATTTTAAGACCTAAGATGTAATTTTAAATGACATTCTGCCACTACCATTAGAATATCCTGTTCTTCTACAATAGATTCCTTTACCTGGGGCTCATGGATTCCACCCTGAACATATTTTCCTGACACTGGTGCAAAATTTTGTGTGTTTGTGGTTTTGAGGTGGGAATAGAGCAGGTTTGTAACCTGCATTAAGTTGTCAAATGCTGTAGGACTCCCAGAGATTAAGAAGTTACTAATTTAAGGACTGGGAATATGGTTCATGTAGTACAACACATGCCTTGCACATGCTGTGCCTGAGATTTTTTTTTTTAACTCCCAGCTTTCTGGACCTCAACTTGTTATACTACCTCTACCCTAACAGTACCACCAGGAAGGTACCACAATATTTAAAATTTTATTTTTATTTAAAACAACCTTTATTTGGTTTTGGGGCCATGCCCAGCAGTGCTCAGGGGTTATTCCTCACTCTGTGCTCAGGAGAGATCCCTAGAAGTCCTCCAGAAAACACTTGTGGTATCGGGGATTTAAACTGGAAACTACTTTGACACATTTTTCTGTCTTTCCAAGTTCTTTAAGCCTTGAACACATGTCTATTTTCCCTTGAACACATGTCTCTCTTGTCTCTATGCTCTTTGCCTGCTTATTTCCACTCAGGAGAAGCCTATGTTCTCTCTTAAACATGTACTTCTCTCTTCTTCTCCCCTCACATCTGTCTGATAAGTTTTAATAAAAACTATCTTGCTTCATCAAAGAAAAAAAAAGAAGAAACCACTGATTCAGAAACTAGTCATGACTCCTTCCCTTAGACTTTTAGTCCTCTTAGCCTTCATAGATCATTATGGCCACAAGGATCAGCTTCTTGTAAAAGCCCATAGTCTATATCAGTGTTCTTCAACTGGGGTTTGGGCTGGGGTTCGGGGGGAATACCTCCAGGGTATTCCAAGAAGAACACAGGTGAAAATTGCATAAATATAGGAGGCATGGCATAAGACTAGGGGGTCAAACTAATGGGCAGGACCCAGGAAGGAGACAAGGTTGGGAAGGGGCCATGGTAGGAAATATATTGAGAAATTGAGAAACACTATCAGTCTAAGTGTGTGCATGTGTGTGTGTGCGTGTGTGTGTGAGTGTGTGTGTGTGTGTCCATGTGTCCGTGTCCTGAATTCCAAACTCAAGATCTTATGCCAGCAAGCAAGGCAAGTGTTCTACTGCTTGTTGACCTACATCCTTGGCCTATGGTCCTTTTCTATCCATGTGTAAACTTGATAGAGAGTTGGAAATCAGTTCTTAAACTACTGTTTGGATTTGCAAGCTGGAAATTATTAGACACTACTTGTATTATTTCTCCCAGGACTCTATCTGTTGCAGTACCTCTCAGCTCTGATCTTGACCACAATCCCAGGATAATCTATTGCATGAAAAACTTTAGCAGAATGTTCTCATCTTTATAACTCCAGTTTGTCCTGAGCTATAATGGGTTCAAAATATATTTTCTTTTTCTTTTTTCAACCTAAGAGAAGTTAGGTACATTAGCCAGGAATTCTTTATCAGATATTCAGGATATGTTCTCCCCACATTTTTGTGAGCTTTTATAATACCTTCATTCTTCTGTTGGTTGTTTTGGGATTTTGCTTGCTTCTCTCTCTGTGTGATTGATTGAAACAGAGAGAGGAGATCAGGAAGGTTGTTAAAGGGATTAGATGATGGGTGCATGGGAGACTTTTTATTCCTGCCAAATGATCTTTTAAGACAAGTATTGAATACTTTTCTTTTAATTTCCCAATCACAGTGTGAATTCTTCTCTGCCAAATGGTTTTTGGGACTTCTCCTGGATTGCATGTGCCAGAGTCAGGGATTCATCTTGGCTTGACATTGCCACGTATTGAAGAGAGAACCATTTCCAGGAAAGCTCCAAGAGCTGGGACTCCTAGAAATCTTTACTTGATTGTGTGAGCCAGGCCTCCACATTTTTGACCATCTGGGAAATTTTGGATTTGAGCACCAATATCTGGCTCATACACATTTTCTTTTTTGTTCCCTTAAGTGCTTTTTTAAAAATTCTTGCTTATTTGAGAGACGTATTTATTACTATTTCATCTATGAACTCCAGGAAGAATTGTCTGCTTGAGGATTGTAAAGAAAATCATCAGAAAAAGAGTCAGTGTACTGTCTGCTGAGGTATATTACAGTTCTCCAAGCCACTGTGGTGTTCAAAAGCAGTTTTAGAATGAAGATACTTGGAAACCTTCTGACCCATTCCATTAGCAGCAGCGATTCTTTGCAGTTTTCATGTTCTTCTGAGCCATGTAATGACTTCTTCACTCTCTGAACTATGAACTCTGTGTGTTGTGCATTTCTCTGCTGGGTAAATTTGCTGCTGTTTGAGTCTTTGCCTCTGCTTTATTTCTGCAGCCCTTTTGTTTACATGGGTGATCCATCTGTTTATTTTAGACATGGATAGTATCTCCACAGTGCTATAGAGTCTATATAACCAAGGAACATTTTTTATTTTCCTATAACAGTGATAGACATAACTATTCATTAGTACTCTGCTTTCATTACCTTTCTAATGCCAAATATAAAAGATCATTCCAATTTTGTTGTTTAAACAGCTCACAATAATTTGAGTCTTGCTCAAGGTTTTTATATTTTAACTTTTCTGTAGCTCAGCCAGCTAAACCTCTTTGAAACTATTAATATGTTTTTACCTTTTATTATTGTAAATTTTTATTATCAAGGTAAATTTTCTTACCTTTTATTAAGTAACATAAATTTATAAATTTGTTTAAAAAATCCTACAGACACTATGTTATAATTTGCTGTGGCAAATCAATCACTTAAAGATTTTCTGTTCTCAA
This sequence comes from Sorex fumeus, assembly GCF_029834395.1. Taxonomy (NCBI): domain Eukaryota; kingdom Metazoa; phylum Chordata; class Mammalia; order Eulipotyphla; family Soricidae; genus Sorex; species Sorex fumeus. The sequence goes on from NW_026606104.1 coordinate 9,236,694, forward strand.
TTAAGCAAAGTATTCAATGTAGTTCATATCTTTGCTTACAGAATATTTATAATCTGTCTTGGAAATGAAGACACAATAGTTTATGAATGAGCATTATGTACTAGGCTGTATATTAGTTATGAGATAAAATATTTTATTGCAGTGAAGAGTAAATAATTAAATAATAAATTAAATATATCAAGTCTCTGCCACATGATTATGGGTGGACATTTCGAAAGTTAAATACAGTTTAGTGCCTCACTATTTATGTCTAGTATTTTGTTTGTTTTGTTTGTTTTTTCCAACTCACACCTGGTGTTGCTTAGGGATCATTCCTGGTAGGACTCAGGGGATCTTATGTGGTGCCAGGGATCAAACCTGTGTCAAGGCAAGCGTCTTAACTAACCCTATGCTATCTCTGGTTGCTGCTGCTGCTGTGACTCCTCCTCCTCCTCCTCCTCATTCTCCTCCTCCTCTTCCTCCTCATTCTCCTCCTCCTTCTCTTCATTCTCTTCCTCCTCTTCCTCCTCCTCCTATTCCTCTTCCTTTCTCCTCCTCTTCCTCCTCATTCTTCTCCTCTTCCTCTTCTTCTTCCTTCTCTTCCTCCTCCTCCCACCTTATCCTCCCACTTCCTCCTTCTCCCACCTCCTCCTCTCCTCATTTCTCTTCCTTTCTCTTCCTCCTTTTCTTCCTCCTCCCTTGTTGTGGCAGAACTCACTGAACTTTAGAGTCCTTATCTGGAAGAGAAGAAATCCATTACTTTGACAGCCTCCCCTTCCCACCTTACCACCACCCCCTTCATTTCCCCGCCTCCCCCCCCCCCCCCCCAATTCTGTACTGTGGTTTTCCACTTTGTTTTTTGACTGGACAAAAGGCAGTCCCTAGGGAAGGTGTTGCCCTTGCCAGCTTTGGAAAAGAGAAGTTGTTTTATTGATTTGTATTCTCCTCTTGTTGGTTGCTGAATCATGTTTTAGTTAAAAAATTAGTATGGGTTGACATAGTCATTTATATAGTTTGAAAAATGGCTGAATCTTTGAATTATCATGTAATTCAACCCAATGTATGTTGTTTGGATCTTGGTTTAAAGCCCACCTCCGGTGGTGCTCAGTACTTGCTCCTGGCTCTGCCCTCAGGGATCACTTCTGATAGTGCTCGGGGAATCATAGAAGGTGCTAGGGATTGAAACAGGGTTGACTACATGCAAGGCAAATGGCTTTACCCCCGTATTGTCTTTCTGGTAGTCACTATATCTATTTCATAGGATATAAACTAACTTATAGTTCACGTCTCTATTTTTTTGAGTGGGGGAGTTCTGAGTAGTGCTTGGGGCACCCAGGAAGCCATTCCCAGTGATGTTCAGCTGACTTACAGGCAGGATATTTCCATGTTCAGGACTGGTGATGAGATACTATTTGGCCCTGGTAGTTGTTGGGACCACCGGAGTTATACCTAGCAGAGATTGAGGGACCATGCCATGCCAGGGATTTAACCTGGGCCTCTGCATGCCAACCCTACAACATTTGAGCTATCTCTCTGGCCCTACTTTGTCTTTAATAATGAGCTATGAAAAGGATTCCAAATGCTATGTTAAGTGATTTGGGGTTTTGTTCAATTTTGTTTGAGGGTCATACCCAGTGGTCTTCAGGGCTTACTTCTGGCTCTGCACTCAGGAATCACTCCCGGCAGGATTCAGGGGACCATGTGAGGCACCAGGGATTGAACCTCAGTCAGCCACATCCAAGGCAAGAGGCTTACTGTCTGTTTTTTTTTCTCTAGTATCCTGTAAAGTGATTTTAATGGTAGCCAGTGCTGAGATTTCTCTCTTCTTTCTTTTGCTTCTAGGTCACTCTGCACCTCAATCCCATCTCTTCAGTTCACATTCATCACAAGCCGGTCGTGTTCCTGCTCAACTCCCCAAATCCCCTCATCTGGCATCTGATGACCGAGAGGCTTGCACTTGGTGTCTCTAGACTTTTCTTGGTAAGTGTTTAAAAACCATTCTAAACAGTCCTCGGCACAAGAATATCAATCCCTAAAACTTTGCAAGACTTTTTGAAAAGGCCTATTTTCATAGACATCACACAGTTTGCAGTGTGTCAGATTTAAAGTATGCCCTTAGTGCTGTGTGCAAGGCACAGATAAACATGATCCAAGAAATAAACACCAATTGCACGTTGTCTTTGTGGCCTAGCACCAGGTTCTGTTTGCACATGAGAGAGGGTCCTGCAAAATCCTCTGTGTGGCCTGAACTTTGGTCTCAGCTCTGAGACTGCCTTGTAGTATCAGGAGCAATGTAAATATTGTAAATAGCCACTAGGTGTGTGGTCTCTGACCACAAAGTAAATATGCACAAACCCAGTCTATTTGTATATAATGCAGGAATCATTTCTGATAGGAGAATCTGTTTATTGAGAAAGTGACCCAGTGAGCTCCAAAATGAAAACATTTGTACTTTATAAAAAAGCTGGAACCCAGCTTTTGTGGAAAGATCCAAATATTACCTACTATTTGTAAATCATGTCCCTTTGAGTTTGCCAGAACATTCAACTTTGCTAGTTGTGGAGAAATTGATGGGTTGTTTGGATTGAATGTTTGGGGTATGATATCATGTCTGATGATGAACAACACTGCACTTTGCAGCGGTAATTCTCATTGTCTCTTGCTGGAGCTGATGCTAATGTCCTTAACCACAGTGCCTTAGGATTTTAGATCTCTCTTGCCCACAAGCATCCAAAACAAAAAAGGCCCCCATTAATAGTCATATATTCATATGATATCTTTGTGTGTCAAATTAATGACCCTTAATCCAGATCTATAGTTTCTTGTCACTTGAAGTCAAAGAGTTATTTTAAGAACTCTAAGGTGGGTTGGGGTTGGAGCTCAGTAGAAGAATGCTTACTTTGCTTACTGAGATTAAAGAATTATTTTAAGAACTCTAAGTCAGCTGGAGTTGGAGCTCAGTAGTAGAGTGTTTGCTTTGCATGTGTGAGGTCCTGGGTTTGATCCCCAGCACTAAACATAAGGAAAAATAATTAAAATTTTAAACCTCGAAAGTAACAATTGAATAAAAGTTCATAGTCAATTTAGTTAATAAACAGATAGATAATTAAGTTGAAAGGGGAGAAAGGAAATCGTCTCCTTTTATATAGCAGAAATCCATTCAATAAATGTAGAAGTAATGGTGGAGTAGAAAAGTCATTTTGTACCCCTTATTTTCTGTAGGTTAGGTAAAAGTCATCAGTGATAATCTAATAGAGAGGGAGAAAATTTGAACAGTGTATTTACATAGTCTGTGAATAATTATGTACAGTGGAGATACCCAGAAACACCTTGGGCAAATAATCAAAATTAAGTTTAGAGGTGTATTGTGTACCTCTAAATATCATAGCCTGAGAAAGAGCACAGTATCACTTATATAATATTTCAGCTAGAAAGAAATGCACATAACTCAAATCATGATGAGATATTGGACAAAACCAAATTGAATGACAGCCCACAAAATAGCTGGCTTGTGCACTTTAGGAATGTTAATCATGACTGATAGGTAAGGGCTGAGTAGCCTTTAGAGATGAAAGGAAACTCAAAAAAGGCACATTTGTTTCTGAACTGAAAAGAATCTTGTAGGTGGAGAGTGAGTTCCCTGCTCTAAAGGATGGGAACAATATGTAAAATTGGAATTAAGGGGAGGGAGCCATAGCACAGCAGGTAGGGTGTTTGCCTTGCATGTGGTCGACCCGGATTAGATTCCCAGCATCCCATATGGTCCCCCGAGCACTGCCAGCAGTGATTCCTGAGTGCAGAGCCAGGAGTGACTCCTGAGCATCACTCGGTGTGACTTAGAAAGAAAAAATATTGGAATTAAGCCTGTCAATTAAAGCTTTATACCAATATAGCAGTTCTACTGTTGTGAATAAGAGAATATCACCTTTTGGTTTTTGTTTGTTTGTTTTCTTGGGGGTCATATTTGGCAGTGCACAGGGCTTATTTCTAGCTTTGCACTCAGGGATTACTCCTGGTGAGGTTGGAAACTCATATAAGGTAGAAGGGATGAACTTGGGTCAGCTGCATGCAAGGCAGATGCCCTACTTACTGTACTATCGCTCTGGCCTTTGAACATTCTTAATTTGCAGGGAGTGGAGTGGGTGGGGGCATCCCCAGCAATGCTCACGGGTTACTCCCAGCACTGCACTCGGGAATCATTCTTGTCGTTGCTTGGGGGAATAAATGGGATGCTGAAAATGGAACCCAGGTGACCCTCATGCAAGGCAAGCACCCTACCTACTGCAGTATCTCTCTGGTCCCAAGAATATTCTTTTTTAAGAAACACAATGCCCTAAAGTATTTAGTGACAAAGTACCAAATAATTTTCAAAACTATGGTGTATGTGAAGAGCAATAAAACAAAATAAAAAATTGTTGCATGCTTGGAATTTTGATGAGGATTTCTAAATGGTTGTTTTTGTTTTTACTATATTTACAACCTTGCAAATTTGAATTCATTTCAGAGTAAAACATTTTTAAACTCAAATGTGTGTTTCAAAAGTAGAATTCCTAACACCACTCCCAATCCCACCACTGAGAATAGAAACACTAATACTTGTAAATTAAAATGACCAAAAGTCAAAGTTAGTTCTAGTAATTGCTATTATTTGCACTTTTATTTAGCACCTTATCTATTTCAGGTATTGCACTTAGTGCTTAGCACTTGAGCTCATTTAATTCTCACACTAACTCTAGTGATGAAGGTATTTACTCCAGTTTACAGATTTTTTTTTAAAAAAAAGATCATGAACACTGGGATTTACAAAGTTGTTCATAATACAGTCATTTCAGGCATTCATTGTTTCAACACTAATCTTACCACTAGTGTGACATTTTCTCCACCAATGTCCCCAGTTTCCCACCCACCCTCCAAGCATGCCTCCTTAGCAGGCACAAACAAATGTCCTACATATTGCTTGTTACAACAAAACAGCAAAAGTAAGTATCAGAAAAGAGATCAACTAAAAGCCCATTTGTCATCCTTGTTGTGTCTCACAGTGATGTTACTAAAGGCATTGTCTGAGGATTTACTGAGCTGGTTGGTATAGGTTGAACTTTTTGTGTTACTGTTTTCGCTTTTTGAGCTTGGTGGGCTTCTGCGCAAATTTCCTGTCAATTTTTCTGTGCTCACACTGGGCTTTTAGTAATGTGAATATGGATAAGGTGCAACATGGATGCATATGAGGCCAAGTACTCCAGAAGCAGTGGAGTCGGGACATTTATATGTCTGAGGAGGTTGAGGGTGGTGGCTGCTGGTCCTCTCTGGAAGGGAGGGGAGTCTGCCTGTCCCCAGGTTTTTTTTTTCTAAATTCTTTCTTTTACTGATCACTTTGTAGATTTAATGGAAAGCACAGCGGTAGGGCGTTTGCCTTGCAAGCGGCCAACATGGCCGACCCGAGTTCGATTCCTCCGCCCCTTTCAGAGAGCCCGGCAAGCTACCAAGAGTATCTTGCCCGCACGGCAGGGCCTGGCAAGCTACCCGTGATGTATTCAATATGCCAAACACAGTAACAACAAGTCTCATGATGGAGATGTTACTGGGCCCACTCAAGCAAATCGATGAACAACGGGAGGACCGTGATACCGTGTTCTTGTAGTCATTTTTGCTTTAATTTTGCTGAAGATCTGTAAGAACCGCTTCCTGAGCATCAGTTTAAGACACACTAAAATGTAAAAAGGACACTGCTTGAATAAACAGTTCAATATCAGCCCTTTTTGAAGTTCATTCTATGTAAGAGCACCACTGTTTTCTCCAAGGTTATCCAGCACATATACAGAGACTGAGGAAAGAAGATGATTCCAGACTCTTGGAATAAGATACCCATGCCCTTGCCCTTGCCCCAGTATGCTGGTCTCACTTTCTAGGTAGAGTTAGAATATTTGAACAGGTGATTTAAATACCAGTAACAATGATGGGTCTCATTCTCCTAACTCTGAAAGAGCCTTGAATATGCCACTTTTTAAAAAAATCTCAGGGCTAGGATGAAGGAGATGTTACTGGGGCCTGCTCGAGGCAATCGACGAATAACAGGATGGTCATAGAGGAAAGAGGATGATTCCAGACTCTTGGAATAAGATGCCCATGCCCTTGCCCTTGCCCCAGTATGCTGGCCTAGGTAGAGTTAGAATATTTGAACAGGTGATTTAATTTTTTTTTAATTAGGGGAGTGAGAAAAGTTTAGATAATAGCATTTTCCAGGGAGGCCTTTACTTTAACTTGACATATCTGTGGGCTTTTTTTTAAACTGGCTAGATTAAAATAGGAAACCTTTCATAAATAGAACAGTGTTCTGTTACTCAAAATGTCTTAGTAACCCACAGGGATGATTGAAAGCAATTATACTTTAATGTCTAATTAAGGTATGTGTCTTTATTTTATATTTATAAAATCATTCCAGTTCTTCTCATGATTGCAGACGCCAGGGAAGTGTGTCAGGCAGGGAGAAAGTGGGATTTAGTTTTCTCTGCCATTACAATTCCTTTATTTGCTTTTCCCATTACCTAGGAGGGGATCATTGAGCAGGAATCTCTCTCTCTCTCTCTCTCTCTCTCTCTCTCTCTCTCTCTTCCCTCCTCTCACTCTTGATCTCACTTTTGCTGAGTGTGTGTGTTTGTGTGTATGTGACTCACACAAATTATCTCTTACTTTCACTCCTCTCTCAATCCTGCTCCACCACATTAAAACTACAAGATTTCTTTTAAGGATTATAAAAGGTTATTTTTTATTTATGCAATTTTTTTATTTTTAAATTTTATTTCCATAAGGTTGTTTACATTAATTGATTACATTCAGTATTTCAACACCAATCCCACAACCATTTCATATTCCCACCACCATTATTTTGAATTTTCCCACCACCATTTAAGCCTGACACAGGCAGATGCTAGATAATTTATTTTCTATTACTTATTATAAATATCCTGAGAGGTCACAGGGCTGTGAAAGCAGCCGTGCTCATGGAATTCTAAATTTGTAAATGATTGGGGTCTGGAGACATCTCTGGAGGGAGCTAATCCATTCTGAGAGTCATTTGAGAGTCTCTCTAGATCAGGAACATTAATGCATTGAAATGGTGACCAGAGGCTATTAGTGTGTGTGACAGCCAAGACCCAGACTGGGAGGGGAGATAGAAAGGGACGATCAGGTCCTGGTTGCACCATTGTGGCCTGGAGTGTTCAGTCCCTCGTCCAGCGTACCTGAGTTTTTCTTTTGGAAGCTTGTGGCCACCGGGAGTTCATCTGGAGTGGGCAGAGAGGGAACACCCACTCTATCTGAGGTGCCTGGTGGAATCCACTCGGCTCAAGGTCCAGAGAGATCTCCGGAGAGCTGCTGTCTTCTGGGATTTATTGCTGAGTCTGGATCAAGGCTGTTAATGCACTGAGATGACCTTTATGCAATTTCTATGTTGAAGAAAAAGTAGCTTTTATATATTACTCAGCTGGATAACATATATCTGAACTTGAGTCCATGATTTTAAAAAAAAGAGAGAGAGATTGGAACTGCAGTGGAAATATAGTATGGGGGTTAAGGTGCTTGCTTGTATTTAGCCAAGGCTGGTTCATTTCCTGGCTCTGCAGCAAGTTCAGAGTGCCGCCAGCAGTGATCACAGACAGGAAAAATCCTTTTTTTTTTTCTCGCTTTTTGGGTCACACCCGGCGATGCTCAGGGGTTACTCCTGGCTCTACACTCAGGAATTCCTCCTGGTGGTGCTCGGGGACCATATGGGATGCTGCAAATCAAATCTGGGTTGGCCGCGTGCAAGGCAAATGCCCTACCCACTGTGCTATTGCTCCAGCCCAAACAGGAATAATTTTCAGTGCTACCAGGTGTGGACATCCCCCCCCCAAAAAAAAATTGGAAAGAACCATAATACTAGTTTGTTTTAAATGACGTTCTCCAAATTGATTCAACATTATTCCAAAAAATAAAAACCCCAAATGGACCATAAACATGTGAAAAAATGCTCATTAGACCTTCAGAAATGGAAATTAAACCCAATATGTCATTTTGGATCCACAAGGATGACTATAATAAAAGTGGCAAATAATCACAAATGTTGACGATGTAGGGAAATTGGGATCTTCATGAACATTGCTGGTAGAAGTGTAAAATAAAATAATCTTTATAAAATAATTGGGCAAAACCTCTGTCCAAGCAGATGTTTATAGCAGCATTAATCACAATAACTGGAAAAGTGGACACAACATAAATATTTTAGCAGTTGCAGAATAGATGTTCAAAAGTGTTATTGCTATACAGTAGAATATTATTTGGCTATTAAAAAGAATAAAGTACTGGCAGATACCATAATACAGGTGAACCTTGAGAACATTGCATTAAATGAAAGAAGCTAAAACACATCTGTCTATATGGTTCCATTTATGTGAATTGTCAAAAACAGGCAATTCATAGAACAGAAGAGTGGTTCATGGTTACTTATTGTATAGTTTCTTTTGGAGAGGATAACAATGTCGTGAAACTAGATAATGGTGAGTGTCCCTGAGATTTATTTTAGGAGTGAATATTAGAACAATAAATATTTTTGGGAAAAAAACCTTGCTATAGAACTCTTGGTGGTCATATAAAATCAGTGAGCTAGATTTTCAAATGTATCTTTTTATTCCTTGTACCTGTCTGAATTTAACAACTTGTTTTATTGACATTCTCTACCTGGCTGCTCCTTTATGTAAGTTTTACAGACTGGAGCCTGGGACAAGCAGGAATTCTCAAGACAAGTCCTTGCTCCCTGGATTCTACTAACAAAATATCTAGTTCAGTGGCCTTGGCCAGCCTTTTAATATCAGACTTCATTGCTATGCATGTTCATAAGGAACAGAGGTATCTCAGATGAGGAAACTTTCAGGAAATAAGCATCAACTTCTTACAGTTCTATTCACTCTTGAGTTACTGTATTGTGAATCCTCCCCCACACCTCTTCCCATTTCAAACATTTCTCATTAAAATTAGGAAAGAGTTTTATGTAACTGTTTGAGCAGTGATATGGATGGAAGCCTCTGTAATAGGTTGCCAGAGGTAGCAAATAAAATAAGGATACCCAGCTGAGATTCAATGTTAAATAAACAACAAGTAATTTTTCAGTATTCCCTGTGCATACTTGAGACATTTTTGTTTTATTTTTGGGAACATACCCTGCTCTGCTGAGGGGCTATACCTGGCTCTGTGCTCAGAGGTCACTCCCAGCAGTGTTGGGAGGCCATAAACGGTGCTAGGGAATCAAATGCTGGCCTTCTGTGTAGAAAAATGTGCAGACAGCCCATTTAACTCTCTCTCTGGTCCCTTGGGCTATACTTATGTGAATAATTATTTGTTTTTGGAAATTCAAGTTTAACAAGTTATCCTGCATTTTATCTGGTAGTTCCACTCAGAGGTAACAGAAGTATTTTTTTTAGGTAACACCATGGCCTGGGTATTAGGAGGTCTGAGTATTATTCTTGGCTCTGCTATTCTTTGTACATCACTGGACAAAACCACTGCACCACTTGGACCTTCCGTTCTTCATCTCTGAAACAAGGAGGAGGTCTGCAAAATTGATGTCTAAAGTTCCCATCAGCATTCAAACTTTCTGATTCTTTGATAATCCAACTGCTAGATATTATATCCCCCTTTAATTGAAAACAGAAAATGGCAATCTGAACATTGCCTCCTCAGCAAATCGAAATAAATATCAGGGCAGGACAGTTGAAATAAATGAGAGAAACCAACGTCTGTACTATTGGCTTTGGATTAAAAACAAATCAAAATGTAATTCTAATGAAAAATGCAAATGAATACCAGGGACATGCATAATATTTAAAAGTCAGTTTTGTGTTTCAGGGAAGGGGGAGGGGCGATGAAGAAGCTGGGATTGCCAAAATAAAAGGTTTATCCCTTTTACTTAAACTGTGAGGGAAAAGGTCCAAATATTTTGGGCCTCTTCCACCAAACCACAGGCAGTTTTCTGGTCTGCACTGCAGTTTGGATGACTGACAAGGCTCAGTGAAAAACAAGTGCTATTTGTTTTCCTATGCCCAGTATTTAACTGGAAATCAGAAGGCAAAATTTCCAATCAGTTGTTAAATAGTCCCAGATGTGTGCTCAGCTCTGGGCAGGGAAGGGCTGTGCAGCAGGACCATAACCCATCTTCTCGTTCCTTGCCATGTATCTAAGCAATGTGTAACTGAGGCGTGGTGGCCAGAAGTGCCCAAGAAAGGACTCTGACATACAAGTTTGTTTGCAGAAGAGGGAGCTTTTAAGAACCATCTATAATCTCTACTGTATTGCATTTTTTAAAAAATGAAATGATTTTTTTTCTTTTCTAATTTCCTCCTTTTTAAAAAATTTTGGTTTGGCAGTTCTCCCCATGTTAGGAGAAACTGACATCATACCTGAGATGAGTATTTTATGTATTTATGCATTGGTTAATCCCACGCAGTTTCCAGTGCCTGCAGGATGCTGGGGGCCTCTGCTGGGGGTAGAGAATCCCGAGAGAAATTAAGTGGATGACCTGCCCACAAAGAACTTTCCATCATGTGAGAGAGATGGCTGGAGATCAGGAATTGGGCTTTAAGTTATTAGACCCCGCTTTTGGAGTATGAATTTGAGGAAAACGAGAATTTTCTTCCAAAGAGCAGTGGAGACAGCTCCCTTTTTGAGGCTGATTAAGAAGCAGCCCATGGCTGAGGGGTCAGGGCTGAGGACATAGTCCAGCTAGTACTCCCCCAGAAATGCCACCTCTCTCTAGCCGGGGGTCCAGTTATATGCTACGCATATGCTATGTATCTAGACCCCTGACTAGAGTGAGGTTTCCAGTGAGGATTTTCCTCAAATAAGTTCTCTGGTAAAGGCAGATTAAATAATGAAATGTTTCAAGATTGCTTCTTCATTTTTGCTTTTTTAGAAATGTTTCTGGTGGAATGACTCACAGTGTCCTCTGGGAGCTTCCAAGTGGTTGTGTACCAGCATTTTTGTTCCAAAGGCTGCTTATCTGTTGGTTTTGTGGCTTGTCCATGAGAGCCTTGATTATAAAGAGGCTTGATCCTCTCATGAACCTGGGGTCACTCTTTCTGAAGAAGGAGTTTCTGGCTCTCTTGTGGTGAGAGAAGTCTTCCTAAATGTCACTTGTGGCAGTTAGAACTTTGGGGGGAAGCCAGTTTTGGCTGGTAATCCTGTTGTTGAGAAATCTGCCAGGGTTTATCTGAGCCTGCTGGGTAATGGTTGCTGGGTGTTGACTGTGAGTGGCCCCTTGGCCTGCAAGATTTACCTGGGTGCATTCTTCCTGACCAAGACATCCTGTCTTGGGGGGTTCACACATGTGCAGATTTTTCCTGGCTCCACTGGACTTGCTGTGTCATGTCTGTGTGCTGGCTTGGGCCTCAGCAAATCAAGGCTAAATCAACTCGCTGTCACTGAGCAGAGGAGGTGAATGTTGGTATTTCTTTGTGATGCCGTGACACTGAGGTTTCACAGTCCAAGATTAATCTGATGAATCTGCCCTTTCCAGACATTGGGCAGTTGCGTCCAAGGTTACCTTTCTGATGCCCTCAGGCAATATGGTGAAAGTTCCCAACAAGCTGTTTGTAGAAAGGTGTTATTTTATGGGAGTTGAGCACCATTTTTCCATGTGTGTCTGTGTGTGTGCTTGTGTGTTGTGTTGTGTTGTGTTGTGTTGGGGTGGGGCTATTCCTATCTCCCAGGAAAGTCCAGTGAGTTTTATTTAAAAGTTGGGGCTGTACTTCGGCCTCTTGTAAGTTGCAGATGGTGAGGCCCCTGGCAGGCATTCCCACAGGCCTTTCAGATTTCATATAAAAAGACCCGGAAGGTATGAGGACTAGCTGCCACCTTCTGGGCCCAGAGAAGTCAGGTTTGTTTAAGGTACTCCAGTTGTCCATGTCTTACTCCTTGACTTTAGACAGTGGTTTCTGCAGGGAAAGAATGAGCTTCTTTAACCCTTCTTGATTCTTTGTCTGGGGTACGGTTTGTCTCCAAAGTATGCTTTGCTCTTGGTGCTAACATCCTCTCTCAGATGCCCTCAGGTCTTTGCCCTTGTGTTCTTTGTTCACTGGGCTTATGGTGATCATGCTCTGACAGTATTTCTTTTTGTGTGCTAAATAATAGAGTTGTGATACTGGGACCTGGGATGTGCCTGAAACTTGAGGGCTCACCCACCTGCTGTCTCAGATGGAAGCTCACAGTGGCCACTGCCCATCTAACTGCTGATCCTTAAGTCTTTCTTATGGAGAGCCCAGTCTGGGGATTCCCTTCTTGTGCTGGGTGATATCCAGAGATGCTGTTTGGAAACTGTTCTGTGCTAACTCTTGAAAACAGAGTATATAATCATTTTTCCTGGCATTTTGCTTGAGCGGGCCCAGTAACGTCTCCATTGGAGACTTTGTTGTTACTGTGTCTGGCATAGCAAATACTCTCGGTAGCTTGCCGGGCTCTCCGAGAGGGGCGGAGGAATCGAACTCGGATCGGCCATGTTGGCTGCGTGCAAGGCAGACACCCTACCCGCTGTGCTATCACTCCAGCCTGGCATTTTAGACAGGAATGCTCTGTTCCTGACCCAGTGAGGCTTATTCAATGCTAGTTTTGGCCCTTCTATCTCAAGATCAGAGAATACATATACCTGTATGTGCTGACTTAACAAAATCTTAGAGCACTGTGAAGTAGTCTTTTATGCACCTGACATATTTAAATTTTAGTAGGGTGTGAAGTGTGATCAAACTTAGGTCTCCTACATGTAAGATATGCACTCTATCTCTGAGCTGTATGCCCAGCCATTTTCTTGAATCTTTTTGAGGAGTTTAGGGAGGAAGTTCTATTATTATCCACATTTTAAGATGAAACTGAAACAAAGAGAGAGTACAACTAGTAAATTATCAGTGTAAAGCACTTATGATAGAGCCTGTTAACATTATTATTAGCAGTATTAATTTTTAAATGAATAATGGTAAAGCCATAGAGATAGTATAGCGGGTAAGGCACTTTCCTTGCATGTGACTGACCCAGGTTTGATCCCTGGCACCACGAATAGCCTTCCAAGCCCTTCCAAAAATGATCTTGGAGCACAGAGCCAGGAATAATCCCTGAGCACTGCAGAGTGTTGCCCAGAATAACCAAACAAAATTGAATGATGGAGATTGGGAGTTGGGTTATATTTCCCTTATTTTTTCTCTTTATATCCCACATCCAAGATTTTGATCCCCTGGGATTGAATAAAGCTGTACAATGAATGGAAGCAACTTGGGGTAACAAGAATATTAGATTTTCCTTGCTCTCTTCTGGCCCAGGAGTCTCTGCAAGAGTTTCTCTTCTTGCAGAAGAAAAGACTTAGGTTAACTGATATTCCCTGAAAGGTAGATACAGTAGAGATCCTGATAACATCTGACAACAGGCAACTTCACCTTCCTGCACACCATATGAAGCTTCTGGAAAGTTACCAGTTGCCCAGCCAATGGCTCAAAGTTAACCACCTGAAAATAATTATTCTGAAAGTGATTTTACTCTCAGGTATCTGAGACCATTTCCCCATATTTTTCTCCCTTTCCTTCAAGTCCCTGCTAGGATCTCTCAGTCATTTACTGCAGGGAAGCTCATTGGTGACCTTCCAAGGGACAAACGTAATCCAGGTGCCTTATCTTTTCCATAAGAGTAAATGGGATGTGGGGGGGGGAGGTGGAGCGATAGTACAGCAGCTAGGGCGTTTGCCTTGCACGCTGCCCACCCAGGTTCAATCCCCAGCATCCCATATGGTCTCCCAAGCACCTCCAAGATAATTCCTGAGTGCAGAGCCAGGAATAACCCCTGAGCATCACTGGGTGTGACCCAAAAAGTAAAAAAAAATTTTTTTAAATTTTAAAAAGAGTAAATGGGAACTTTATTGGGGAAAGCCTAATTCACAAGTGTGTCTGTAATGTCACGTATAACCCTGATCTCTGGCCTGGAGTCATCGGAGCTTCAGCCTGAACCCTTTGAGTCAAATCAGGGCATTGCTCTCTTGACCCAGTGAAGAAGTGGTATGGACTCTGCATGATGGTCTTGTATCAGCAGCATGTGTAGTGAATGACTTATTTCAGTACTGGGATCCCAGTCACACACACAAAACTGCTGCTTGCCCTCTCTCCTATTAACACTGATCCTCTAGGCTTCTCAGGTTGACCTGTCTCTGGATCAGCTCCACCAGCAGGCCTTGCTTAATGTCTGCTTCTGGCCTTAACCCTCTGTGAATCATTTCTTAATCAAGGTTAAGTGTGTTCAGTTCAACCTTCTTGCCTTTGGCATTGAAATGACTCCAGAGACTTGTAACTGTAGACAGGGAGAAGGGTGGGCATGAGGACAGGGCCAGAATTTGGTTGACAATGAACTTTAGAATGTTCAAGAAACCTCCAAAGAGTTGTTTTGTGCTGGAGACACGCTACCACGCCCAACCCCCCCCCCCCCCCACACACACACACACTCATTTTTATTTCCTTCCCCATATATGCATAAAAAAATGTCTATATGTAGAATCTTTTCCCCTTCTAAATTGTTCTAAACTTGTTGTTGGGCCAGAACAGGTAGCTCCATTTTCTTGAGGTCTAACCTCAGCCCTTCATAGAGGTTGTATCTGTCAGGGGTTATTTAGAGAAAGATACATGTGAAGAACTTTATTGCAATGGATTGGCTTATTCCATAGTAAGGAGAGGCAAGGCAAGTCAGAAATGCACTAGGCTGCTGGTCAGGAAAGGCAGCTAGAATTCTCTGGTATGAGCTGAAGCTCCTATCCCCAGGTAGGAAGTATTCAGGGAAGCTTCATTTTGCTCTAAAGGCCTTCCAGCTGTCTGAATCGGGCCTGCCTAGATTATCTAGGATCAACATCCTTACTAAGTTCACTTGATTATGAACTTTAATCACATCTGCAAAATACCTTCACAGAAACATCTAATGTTCAATTGAACAATTAGTGGTCATAGTCTAATCAAGTTGACATACAAAATGGACCTCACAGAAACATCTGTATCTTAAGTTTGTGCAGCCTGATAGTCCTGCCATGCAACATGAATAATATCTACTCAATTATTTTAAGATCCTTGGGCAGTTGTTTAACTGAACTCTCTTCTCCCAGCCAAGCACTTACTTTATTTCCATACAGTACTCTTCCACTCTGCCCTTTCATTCTCTTTCTCCTCCATTTTTACCAGCTTGACTCCACAGGCCTCAAGGAAACAAGGAGAGAATCTGTAAGAGGCAGAGAAGCACACAAGCCACCTTCTTGCCTTCTTGTATTTTCCCCCCTTCTCTTAAAAGCTTCATTTGTGCTGAAAATTCACAGTTTAAATATGCACTCAGTTTTTTTGTTTAAAGTAACCCACCTGGGACTTTACCTGACCTTGTGGGCCCACATTCTTCATTGATCAGATATGAGGATTTGGCCTCACTGAGATGCAGTTATCAGTCATGAGTAAGAAGCTGACATGAGTCTCTCCCAGAGTTCTGCCCATGTGGACTTAGTGGGCTCCTGGCTACTCACCTCATTTCTTGGATTTAGTTATGATTTCTCAGTAGCAGGAAGCTTTCTACAGTGGGAAACAAGGTCTTGAGTTCATTCACCAGTCCTGCTTTCTATCAGCTCTGTGCCTTGGTCAAATTCTATAGCATCTTTGAACATTAGTTTTGTCTATAAAGTGGAGCTTTGTTCATTAGCCTTGATCAGAAAAACTCTGTGAAGAAAATTCTAGGAAATCAGTTAGAATCAAGTGTTTGTAAAATTTGGTCCTGTCCCTGAACCTGGGTTGGCAGATTGGTTGTAACTTGAAAAATGAAAAAAAAAAATCTTCCCAGATAAGGGATTTCTCAAGAGCACATTACTGTATCACTGTCATCCCGTTGTTCATTGATTCACTCGAGCAGGCATCATTAATGTCTCTATTCCTCCCAGCCCTGAGATTTTAGCAGACTCTTCTTACTCTTCTTTTCCTGATGATTGGAGGCTCTTTCAGGGCCAGGGGAATGAGACCTGTTGTCGTAACTGGTTTTGGCATATAGAATACGCCACAGGGAGCTGCCAGGCTCTGCCCATGTGGGCAGGATACTCTCAGTAGCTTGCCGGGCTCTCTGAGAGGCATATATTTATATATTTTTTGTTGCCTACTGTCTGAACCCCATCAAGTATGGTGTGGTAATTATGGAAAATGGGTAGGAAGTGTCTTATAATGTGTCACGCAGCCTCTTCGGGCTGCGTGGTTCGGAAAGCAGCCTAGAGTGTGGCAGTGGTTGGGTAGTGGAGGTCGGCTGCCGGGGCTGGGTCCCTTGGGGCGGGGAGGGCTCTCACCCGCCCATTCTGAGGTGCCCCGAGTGAAAACAATCTGGCATGGAGTCTCCAAGAGCACATATGAAGGCAAAAATGGAATGAGAGGACCTGAGGAAAGCTCAGTTGCTAGACCATCTACCCAGTGGTAGCCTCGAGTTTGATCCTCTGCACCAGCCCAGAGTACTAATTATTGTTTGGGATCCTCAACATGCAGAAGTGTGTGATTTCCTGCTCATTGAATCCCAGAATGTGAGGGCATTCACCAAAGTGTACAACCCCTGTACCCCTAGGAAACCCTGTAACCAAGTTTTGGTCCCTTGATCAATATAACAACAGCAACAACAACAACAAAGAGAAGGAGAAAAAAATAGATTGAGAAATGTGCCTGGTAATAAGAACAGCAATATTTCCCCCTATTAATAAATACCCCTTCAATGGAAAGTGCACATTAAAGACTGGGCCAGGCTCCTAAAACCATGCTAACATTGGAGGATAAGAAAAAGTAAATGTCATGTGTGGCCCTGGATTCCACTTTGGAAAACTGTACATTATAAGCATCTCACGCTTCATTAATTTGGAAACCTGTGGGGACTTACTCTTTCAGTTGGAGTGAGCCAATTTACTTTTCTTGTATATATACATATTCATGTACACTATCATATTTGTAGCGTTTCCATGGGAGATTCAAATATTGCTTTTGCACTGGCTCAGGTTCAAGTTTGTGCATGTTTATTTTTGGAGGGCAGCATCTAGAGCTTTTCTTTTGGACATGTGCACACATGTTGGGTATTGAGAACAGAGGGCATTTCCAATCCTTTCGTTCTCCGTGTTTCAGTAAAAAGTAAAAATTAGAAGCAGAAGATGGTAGTAATGAATGCTCTGAGAAAAATTGTTGACTATGCTGTAAGTCATTTTATTGGAAGAAAATAGTCTGATTGTGGATATAAATTAAGAACATGCAAGAATCATTGAATGGTTTCATGGATTTCTGTTTCCTGAATGCATAGTTGGCAGATACCCTAATCATATGGCTCATGAATATGTAGCTTTGCAAATTATGACTGTAGGTTCATGGGTATGGAAGTTATTATTTCTTTAAAATGGACTTTAAAAACGTTGAGTTATGATATATGGTTAATAGAAAACATGTTTCAAATCATATTTTATATCACAGGGTGCTAGAGGAAATAGGCAAGACCTGTCCTTCCAGGAACTGGGTAGAGAGAACATGTGATTTTCCTGTTTCAGAATTCGTGATTCAGTCTCCATTTGAGAAGTACACATTTCAAATTTCAATACTCATCTAATCTTTTAGAAAGTTTCTTTTTGCTGGACTTTGTGCACAAAATACATTGAAGCACAACCTCATAATGCCTTTCTGTGTGGACACCATTGAGTGCTGAAGGGCTAATCATTAGAAGTTTGGTTTACACTTAAATCTGAAGCCTAAAGAAATACCACACTGCCTCCTTTTGTACATCTTTTGTTCACTAAGGAATTGAGTTATCAGTTCCTAGAAGAGGAGGTATTTCAGACCTATCAATGTATTTTCTTTATTTTTTTTTTAAATTTTATTGAATCACGTGAGATAGTTACAAGCATTCATGTTGGGGTTACAATTACATAATGATCAAACACCCATCCTTCCACCAGTGCACATTCCCCATCACCAATATCCCCGGTATACTCCCCCTTTCCCACCCTCTCCCTGCCTCCATGGCAGACATGATTCCCCATAATCTCTCTCTACTTTTGGGCATTATGGTTTGCAATACAGACCTTGAGAGGTTATCATGTTTGGTCCTTTATCTACTTTCTGCACACATCTCCCATCCCAACCGGTTCCTTCAGACATCTTTTTCTTAGTGATCCCTTCTCTATTCCAGCTGCCTTCTCCCCTTTGCTCATGAGGCAGGCTTCCAACTATGGAGCAATCTATCTGTCCTGTGTATCTACTATCCTTAGGTGTCAGCCTCATGTTATATTGTTTTATACTCCACAAATGAGTGCAGTCCTTCTATGTCTGTCTCTCTCTTTCTGACTCATTTCACTTAGCATGATACTCTCCTTGTCTATCCATTTGTAAGCAAAGTTCATGACTTCATCTTTCCTTATAGCTGCATAGTATTCCATTGTGTAGATGTACCAAAATTTCTTTAACCAGTCATCTGTTCTAGGGCACTTGGGTTGTTTCCAGATTTTGGCTATTGTGAACAGTGCTGCAATTGAACATAAAGGTACAGATGTAATTTCTACTGTGCTTTTTGGCATCCTCGGGATATATTCCCAGAAATGGTATTGCAGGGTCATATGGAAGCTCAATTTTTTTCTGACCTCTGTCTAATGTCAAGCACAAAAGTCAGATCAAAGTGGATTAAAGACCTCAATATCAGACATGAATCCATAAGGTACATAGAGGAAAATGTAGGCAGAACTCTCTACAACATTGAAGCTAAAAACATCTTTAAGGATGAAACAGCACTGACCATGCAAGTGGAAGCAAACATAAACAAATGGGACTACATCAACTAAGAAGCTTCTGCACTTCAAAAGAAACAGTGACCAAAGTACAGAAAGAGCCCACAGAATAGGAAAGAATATTTACCCAATAACCATCTGATAAGGGATTAATATCCAGAATATACAAGACACTAGTAGAATTGTACAAGAAAAAACCTCCAATGCCATCCAAAAATGGGGAGAATAAATGAACACAAGTTTCCTCAAAAAAGACATACAAATGGCCAAATGGCACATGAAAAAATCTCCACATTGCTAGCCATCAGGGAGATGCAAATCAAAACAACAACGGACATCATCTCATAGCACAGAGACTGGCACACATTCAGAAGAACAAAAGCAACCAGTGCTGGCATGGATGTGGGGAAACTCTTTCACTGTTGGTGGGAATGCCCACTAGTCCAGTCTTTCTGGAAAACAATATGGATAGCCTATCAATTTTCCTTAGATTTGATTTCTTTATTTTAATTTATGTGTTTAAGGGCCACAGTTGACTACTCAGGGTTTACTCCTGGCTCTGTGCTCAGGATTCCTTCTGGTGGGCCTCAAGGAACCATAGGCAGAGCCAGGGATTAAACCTGAGCTTGTTGTGTGCATGGCATGTGCCTTCCTCACTGCACTATTCTCTTTCACCCCATGTTTTACTCTGTGTTTCTAAGTAGGCATCTCCAAAAAGAGATCTCTCTGTGCATGAGTCAGGAAAAATCAGCAAGAACGGTAAAAGTTGGGTGCTGGATGGGACAGAAGTGGGAGAGAAGCTAATCCTGGTTGTGCAAGCACTGAACTTTCGCCAGTGGCATGTCACCTTGGGGTTCATTGTGCAAGTTAGTGCAGATCAGCAGAGCTTGTAAGAACCTGAATCGCAGGCTCTCACTCAACTGGTAACTCAGATGCCAGTGAACTGTGGCCAAACTATAGGGTGTGTGAGTGTGACTCCTGGAATAGACTTTTCCTAGGAGAGCTCTGTAGTCTTCCCTTAATCATGAGCGACTTTGGGCATCACTTCTTTCACAAGCCTATTTCTTTCTTTTTGATGTGCAAGAAGATGATTCCACCTATGGCCTTTGCTCTTTCCCTCTTGGCCTATTCTTCCCCCAGTATCTATCTATACAGGGGAGATTTTGCTAGTTCTCCAGGCAAACACGTTCAAGCCCCACATAAAGATTAGTTGGAGTTTTAAGTAACATTGTACCTGTATAGACCCTCATTTCTCAATCCCAGTCATCCTGGGGTCCATAAAATGTATCAAAGTGGCCACAGGTGAAAACTGAGTAAGTTGTAGGATGGGGGACCTCCAACAGAAATAAGGTCAGAAGGGGCCTCAATTAGGGAAAGTTTGAGAAACGTTATTCTAGACAGCAGTGATCCTCAAGGATGCACTGAATTCATGACATGGAGGTAGAAGACTAATGCAGGTTTTTTGACCCTATATTCACCACCACCACCGTCCCCCCCCCCCCCCCCCCCGTCTTCCCTCCCCCCCACCCCCGTCATGGAATTTACATTTTAATAAACTTCCGCCTGAGGCTCTGTCATATTTCTGGAGGCACTGGACTTGATAAGTCTTACTGTTGTATATGTTTTTCTCCTACTTTGATATAAACTCAAACCCTTTACTCTGCTACTGAACTACATCTTGGTCCTTAACTTCTTTCCCTTCCCCTCCTCCGAGTTTTTGGACCATATAAACCCAACAGTGCTCAAGAGCAGCATGCAGTGCCAGAATCAAGTCAGAGCTCTGACATGCAAAGCCTGTGCTATATCCCTTTGAGCATCTCTTCAAACCCTGATTTATGTTTTTGATCAAATAAGCAAATGAATGCATGGATATTATTAGTTCATAAATATGTTCTGTTCTTGAACCCTTATTGGGTGAGGGCGGGCGGACTTGTCTTTTTCATCAGGATGGAGTCTTCATTTAGGTGCATTCTTGGGGTGGGTGGTTGGGCTCAGGAAGATGGGAAGGGGATATAGGGATACATAGTGGTCCGGGATGACACTATCAGCAAAGCAAAGCCCCCTTTTCTGGAGCCACCCTCCCCCCCAGCATGGCGGCAGGCTTGGTGAGAGGTCCCAAGGAACTGCCAAGAACTCTGAGTCAGCTGGCGCGCTGAGATAAGTGCTAAAACCAAGAACTTCAGTTCCAGGAAAACAGTGCCTGCATCCCTGAGCCAGGATTGGTTCACTTAGTCAGGTTTGGGCCATCCATCTGGAGGTTCCTGTGCATCTGCTGAGAACCTTAGGAGTTAAAGCTGAAATGCAGGTGTGGAAACAAAAGGGCTGGTTGCCTCTTTTGCTTTTTCTTGCTCTTTTGGACAAGGTTGTTGAATCCAGTCCAGAAAAAATAACTAACTTGGCTCTCATTGCCTAGCCGTAAGTTCTTGTAATAAAACTCCCAGCCCTGGCAGATAGAGTAATGTTCTGCTCTTTAAAAAAGTCTGGTAGCATAACCAGAGTTTCGGATATAAATGTCGTGCGTGGTTGAAAGAGGGGAGGTCGCTTGGAGTGTGACCTGGCAGCTGGGGGCTTGAGGGATGGTGAAGCCTTGGCATTTGCCTCTTCCACTGAAGTTGGTTGAGATTCGGGATTCTTGGAGCTCAGCTCTCTGTTCATTCCCACAGGAAGACATTTGTCATGTCAGGGAATGTCAGAGGATTGGGTTTTAATTAGCAAGCGGGAGGAAAGTTCAGTGGATTCTGAGGAGAAATGGGGAACTACTAAATGCTTTAATAATTGTTTTTTTTCTGTGGAGTTATTGGGTGAAAAATCAAACCATTAGCTTTAAAGCCTGGACCAGAGATCATTTCCTGAGCAGTGAGTGAACTGAGGCATATGGGTTCCAGGAATGAAATTATGGCAGAGCCACCCCTATGAGTGAGAGTTGAACTTCCTTCTATAAACTAGCAGCTGTGGGTGCCAGTTTTTGCTGAGCACTGTGCTAGACCCCAGACACTCAGAGGGACCAGCTGCTTTCTTGGCTCTTTGTCAAATGTGATGGCAGATATGCCAATGTAATAGACTGCTTGGGCAGTCTATTACGTTGCACTGATGAAGCCCTAGGTATGGTGCCCAGCACTGTGTACCCCACTTCCTCCATGGGCTGCCAGGTAACCTCTCAGCAATAGCAGTAACTAGATCTGGAGGAAAGAAAAGGGGGGAAGGAAGCCTGGAAGGTTTCCAGGAGAAGAAAAGGCCTGTGGAAAACATGGGACAATTTACCAGGGGGTATTAGACTGTCAGAAGTTCCCCAGTGGGTTATCACATACCCCTAGGAGATAAGACCCTGTTTCCAGAGGGCAAGTCCTGGCCACAAAGGGCAAGGAGGGCATTGGGTGGGGAGTGGGGTGGGCAGAAAGCTTCTCTGGTCACATGCCAGTGAGGATGCTTTCATCTGATCCTGCAACATCGTGTGATTCCTCTTTAGAAAGATCTCTCAGGGATGGAGGGGACTGGAGAGAACTGAGGAAGATGGAGGGGGAGAAGGGAGGAGAGATGCTAGGGGGTGGAAGGGTGAGGAAGGGAGGGCAGAGAATAGCTGCTAGCAGTACTCAAGGGACCATGCGGTTCTGGGGGGGGGGGGGTCAAACCTAGGCCTTTTCCATGCAGCCCATTGACTCTCTTCCTGGTCTCACCATCTTCTGTTGCACTTATTCTGCTTTCCCTGCTGCCTTACTGAACAGATCAAAGAATTCTAAGATCTGTTACCATCTCCACAAGATCTTCAGCCCTTTGTACAGTGCATGGCATATGTTGGCAGGTACTCAATAAGTACTTGTAGGGTATATATTTAAAATATTTATTAATGTGAGATAATAGCAGGATTCAGCAGGTATAAAAACAAATGTGACCTTGGGCCTCACAGAGATCTATTGTGAGGCATGATTATGGAGGCTAGTGAGGCCAGATTCTACAAGTTCATGTTTCACTTTTAATCTGGGGGACAGCAGGCTGCTGTGGATCATATGTTGCTGATATCCCAGCTTGAAGGCTGTCAGGAGGAAGAATTCTCTCCTACTTGGATTAAGGTCTGCCTTTGGCTCTCATCTGGCCTTTAACTGATTGAAGATGTCCCCATATATGCAGTAGTCAATTTCTTTTCTAAAGACCCAAATATTCATGTCATTCATGTCATTTCATGTCATTCATGTCAATTCAAACACCTTCATAAAAGCACTCAGATTGCGTGGCAAAGTATCAGGGTACCCATGTACCACTCAAATGGACACACAGAATGAACAGTTTTGTTAATTAACATTAGCAAAAACACACACTCAACAATCCCAAGTCTTGTCTCAGCCACCACATTTCAGAGACTGTTGATGAAGGATCCAGGAGGAGCTGAACGGGTGGAAGATGTGGAAGAAGTCACCTCATGAGCAGGGCTAAGTGTTATTTTCAGACTTGGCTCCTGGAAGAAAGAAGGGGTTTTTAGATCTGGAGGTGCAGGTTGGACATGTGAATTTTATGGAGAAACCATGAGAGCAGACATCTCGGCTGGGGGTGTGAACTAGGTCTCTTGTGTGGGGGTGGGGGTGGGGGGGTGGGATCAGCTGCGATCTGGTACCGGAGGTCCCTCTTCCAATCTTGCCCTCTCTGCTGACCCTCTGAGGGGATGCCTTGAGCTTCTCTGAGGATTCCCCCTCTCTCCCACAGGAACACCTCGTAGGTTGTTCTGAGGTTGAGACAGAAATAACAACACTCTCTACAACTCCATGAAGGGAGAGTCTGGGGAGGCCTGTTAGTATCTTCGGGGCCTGCCGAGCTGTTGAATGCCTGCTGCGGCTGACAATGTCCACGGACCTACAGTCAGGGGCACTTCCCTGGTCCTGGCAGCTTTGCTTTCTTCTTAGTGGAATGTGCCTGTGGAGTTTCTGTTAATTTCTTTTCCAGGTTTCTTAGCCCTGAGTCCCTGAGCTCTTTGCTGCTGGACCAAAAGAAGGATTGGAGCAGGGTTGAGGGTACAGGATGGCTCTGCCATTGACTGCCTGAAAGAACCTGCTGGCTTGTGGGCTTCTCTGGGATGTCAGGAAACACTGTACATTTGCTCTCTTTGCTCACAGTTTATTTTCTTGCCTCTCCAGATGTACCTGGGTGCTAGATCCCATTCTTCATGCATTAAGTTTTTGTTGTTTGGCCACACTTTGTTATGCTCAGGAGCCACTTCCTTTGTGATGCTTGCAAAGGAAGTATCTTAACCTCCGTACTATCTCTCTGACCCCTTCGTGGGCTACGTTTTTAAGACCCTCCCCCTCCCCCAAAGCTCATGTTTTGCTTTGTGGCTGTAGTACAGATGAAAACAAAGACAACAGATCACTTGGGAGGCCTGCCTGAATGCTGAGAGCTGTCCTGGAAGTGGTACAGAGGACCTTGCTTGGTCGTTGGGTATTTTTTTCAGTGGTAAAAGTGGTTTTCCATGAAAATACAGTGTTACTATAATGATAAAGTCAGAAAATGGATGAACATTGTGTTGCAGTGTGGCTGAGCCACAGAAGATTTGTGTGCAGCTTGGCATGGTGGGAGTTGGACAGACAAAGGGCCCGGGAGTGGTCTCTTATGCAGTGATGTCAAAACAAGGTCAAAGCTAAATATCATCCCCTGGTCGCCATGTTTCACTTGCAACTGGCACTGGGACATTTTGCAGATGTCATTGACACACATGAGAGAGTCGGTTGGTGTTATATTGCGGGTGTGTAGTAGTTGGTAATTTTTGGGAGTGATCAGAGTTTATGCCTAGTTTATTAATGGTTGGTTTAGGGGTTTTCAAGTCAGTAATATCAGGTTTCTCTTGTTGTTTCTTTCACTCTTTACCTTCCCTTATTTCTTCTCTTCCTTCCCTACACACAGCAGTATTGAGAGGCTACTCCTGACTCTGTGCTCAGTGTTCAGATATCACCTGGCAATGTTCCAGGGTCTGCAGGTGGGGCCAGAGATAGAACCAAAGGTCTGCCTGATACAGGGCAAGTGCCTTATCTCCTGTACTATCTTCTGACCCTTTTCTTATTCTTTTTTAGCTACTCAGCCTTCATATTTCTAGCATAGAAAAGGCTATCTGTTAGAGCCTTACAGATGTTTGAATCGTTGTAATACTCAATCCAAGTTTCAACAGGTTCTCAGGGAGTGGCCTGGTGTATCATGGGATGGTGAGCTTCTCACTGGAAGCCAATAGCTCTTCCTTTCCAGTTATGACAATAAAAGACATTTCCAGTGCAGAAACATAGAGTTACTGACAGAGTACAAGCTGTGCACATACTGGAGGACTGGGTATAATTCCTGGCACCTCCTGGTTTTCCAAGCTCGCCTAATCAGAAACAACCCTCAATCACTGACCTTATATTAGCTCCTGAGTGCCGAATGTAATCCAAAAATAAAAACTGAAAGAAAAAAAAGACACAATTCCAAACATTTCCACTTCAGGGCCACTTCACCACTGGGTAAGGACCACTGGCATAGAAGTTTGGTGGACCCCGTGCCAGGCCAATTTAGAACTCTGTTCTCCAACTAAGAATCATTTACTCCTCATCAAGGCAGAACTTCTCAGTCATGGCTGTCCATGGGAATCGCTCCTGCAGCTTCTAGAATTCCCTGATGCCTGAGTCCTTTCCCAAAGATTCTAATTGGTTTGGAGTGTGGCCTGGGCCCTGGAGATTTAGAAACTCATTCAGTGCTTCTAGTTTTAAGCCAGGAGGTAATTATAGTAGTAATAGGTCGTAAAATAAATTTCATAAAATACTTCTTTGCCAGTCGTTAAAAATAGGTATATCTGTGATTGAATAGAAAATAGAAATGCCCAGTGCAAAGGGTAAGGTAAGTACTATTTGACATGTGTGTTAAGACTGAAAATGCTGAAAATGCTGAAAATGTAAGGATAGAATCTAGGAAGCCAGATTCTTGGTCTCAGTCTTCTTTGGAAACTGCTTGCCAACTAAAGTTTTGCTTTAAAAACTTATATTTTTTAAAAATTTGGGGCTGTACTTGGCAGTATCCAGAGGTTACTCTTGGCTCTCTGCTCAGATGTCACTCCTGGTGGTACTCAGGGGGACAATATGTTATGCCAGGTCTGCTGCATTCAGGGCAGATACTTAAACTGTATTATCTCTGTTCCCTTGCTTAATAATATCAATTATTAATAGCTAATGTGAAATTTAATATGGGACATTTATCGTTTTTGGCTTGAGAATGTGTGAACTGCTTGGCTCACATTCTGAGACTTTACCCAGACATTGATAAAAATGATAAAAATCAGTTATTTTATAAATACTAGCTATAAAGATGACACACATTTTTACCAGCAACTAAATTTGATTATAGTAAAGTAACAAGATGATGAGTTCCCCCTTTTGTACATGTTAATTATAGAGATCATGATAGTCAAGGTCAGCAGAGTTCTACATACATCCAGCAAGAATGTGGGACTTGCATAAGTCATATGGAAAGTTTTATTAGGATCAGTCTAACAGCCTTTTGACTTCATTATCTGTGAGAATTTGAGGGTCTTACAAAATAAACTGTCACACACATTCATCTCCCTGCTGGGAAGGCATGCCTCACAATTGAAAGCCGCACTGGGCATTCTTTCTATTCTTTCTAGTGCTTAAGGCTAACAAACAAATCCTGCTGTGTTCCTGAGAGAGACTCTCTCTGTAGATACTCCATCTCTGGAAGATCTAGAGTCACAATCAGCTGTAATAGGATTTGGGGATCATTTCCTTTGGTACCAGCACCCTTTGTAAGGTTCCGAGAACCCACAACCAAGGTTTCCTGCTTGATTTGGAATATATCCTTTGAAAGGTCTGTCTCCAGATTGAAAGGATGTGTTCAAAGTCCATTTATTGAGATACCTGTACAATAGTACTGGTAGCTTGGGATTCCTCACAATATTCTCTGCAATTTGTCATCACAAAGATTTTTGTTAATGCAAAGGAACAGTTCTCATCTGTGGTAGTTGCCTGATTATCTGGAATAAGTAATCTTGGGATTCTCTCTTCTAGTGGGGAGGGAAGAGTGCCAGAGATAAAACCCAGAGCCTTACATAGTGAAAATGTCCTCTTCCCTTGAAAAATACATTTCCAGCACCACAGGATTATTTCTTGAATCCTCTGCTGATAAATATCCATGAGTTATGTAATCCGTGCTTCCTCCAGTCAGGATTCCACTCCAGGTGGCTGCTAAACATTAAATATGCAAATCTATTTCCACTAGGTGTCGGAGGGTTCTGTGGTCCAGTTTTCATCAGGAAATTTCTCCATGTCAGCGAAAACGGAAGAAAGGAACTTCCCCCAGGACAATGAACATCTCTTAAATTGGGCTCAAAAGGAATACGGAGCAGTCACTTCATTCACTGAACTCAAGATCTCAAGAAACATTTATATTAAAGTGGGGGAAGGTAAATTTTTACAAGGTGTCAGTGTGTGAGTGATTGATGAGTCCTTGTTTTCTGAGTCAGATTGGGAGCAATCAAAGAGCTTTGGATGGAGGTCGCTAGGGCCTGGAGGTTGGCTGGGGTCTTCTTTCACTTGCCCCTCCCCCCCCCACACACACACACTGCTTTCCTCTTTTTCTTCTGAGAAAACAGGCCTGGAAATGGCCAAATAAGAAATGTGGGAGTAGCCTGGAAAGAGAGAAGGAGGGGTGGATGGCATAGGATCTATGAGCTTTTCTTGCTCAGAAGTCAGAAGTGAAGACTGAGTGACTGTGGGGCAGGGATGGAGGTGATAGCTGACGGAATGAAGAGGGTGTTGTCAGGACACATCAACAATTAAGGCTTCCTCTTACCTGTTACTCTGCAAACCTTCACAGTCAATGCCAGTTTATGGTCTCATGATATCAGTTTTGAACACAACAGAAGAAACAGTTTTATGCTAGTTACAAGAACTAAACTGTTAGAGAAGGGAACTGTATACCCTTCATAATAGATGGCCCTTTGCACTTCCCTTGCCTTGCACAGGGATATACATATATGGTGACTCAGTTTTGAAAGCTCATTATTTTTAATAATGTCTTTCATCATAATTTATGTTGAGTGTCTGTGAACCCTCCCCCAGCCCCCTGCTTTAGTGACTAAAAGTAACAGCTCTTGGGAAGGGGTCCGTATGTGAAGCTGCTTTCCAGCCTTTGGTGCCAGTTGCTCTCTGTTGAATCCATTTATTCAACAGTTGTCACCGCTTTCCCAGATAAGGAGGCAGTGATGGTGGGGTATTGGATGCTTGTTCCCAGCTCTGGTTTGGATCTCAGCTCTTGGGCAGATTCAGGAGAGGTGGACAATCTGATACTGAATGTGTGCTCTGTGCAGATGTCCTAACAGTGCTTCCACATGAACTCCCCCACCCAACTTTGCCTACCTTGCTAAGAGGAAACTATTATTTCTATCCTTTTACAGAGGGATTAGTGAAGGATTAAGCTAATTTGCTCAAATCCACATTACTAGCAAGTGGCAAGGCCAGACCTTCAGCCCAGGTTTTGTGATTTTTGCAATCTAATGATGTTGTAGTTTCAGTCTGACTCAAATAAGCATGACCTCAAAAATGAAAGTGGACCACCAGGATGGAGATAATTTGCTTGGCAGAATGAAGGAAGGAAGAGTGTTAGATGAAAGCTGGGTTACAAAAGTTGAAAATTTGTTACTCCTTTTGCCTAGTAGTGAAGTAACTAAGAACTGAGGTCAGGCCCCACTGGGGCAGAGTGAAAATCCCTCTGAATAAAGGTTCTAAGCCCTGGCTAATAACCTTCATTTCTGATGCAGAATTCTAGTAGCTTGAAAGAATGTTGAATCCCCTTAGAATTATTAGACTAAGTAAATGTGCTCTTCATATTTAGACTGTTCTCTTGACATGCCTGAACTTCCCTGAGAGACATAGTGACTCCTCTAGGAGCTCACGCAGGGTGAGGGGTGAACTTACAGGGCCTGGTGGTCAGTCCAGTGTGAACTTTTAAAACTCCTTAGTAACATTTTTGGAAACCCAGAAACTTGATTTCATCTACTGATTCGTGATATCACAATCTGCATTCAGAGAGGAGCAGTTGGGGATAGTGAAGGTCCTTGGTGAGAGGACCATGGACCGTGAGATGATGCTCTTTTTGTTTTGGTTTGGTTTTGGCCCATACCCATGGATGCTCAGGGTTTACTCCTGGCTCTGCACTCAGTAATTACTCCTGAAGGTGTTCAAGGAACGATATTGGATGTCAGCAACCAGACTTGGGTCAGCTACATGCAAGGCAAGTGCCCTACCTGCTGTATTATCTCCAGGCCTGATGCTCTTTATCAACAGATTAGAATAGTAAGCTGAGCCTCATCCATGGGCTTTCCACAACTCAGTTGGTTGCTACTCAGCTTGTCCCCAGGGACCCCAGGCCAGGAGCCTCTGCTATCCATAGGGGTTAAAGAGTGGTTGGTTGCTACCCCATCTGCATCCTGATCACCCAGGGATGTGTTTGTATGTCAATTTTCAGATCTCAGATCACCCCAAACCCATAGAGTTAGAAACTCTGGGGCTAAAATGTTTAGTTGTCTGTTTAAACAAACTTTCCAGGCAGATCTTCTCTCTAACCTATGAAGATCTTCTTTGATTGATGATAGTGCTACGTCCCATTTTGGAGGTGGGGAAACTTCTTCCTCCCATTTGGATATTTATAGCATCATTATTCATGGGCCACACAACACAGGGAAGTGGGCCGTGGACAGCTGAAGAGAAGCATATATGTCAGTCCCATTATGTACCTGGTTCAGACCCTATGATTTCCCAGAATGACATTCCGCACCCCAACAACATGCCTATCATGAGTTGAAAATACCGTATATTATGTTGAAAGGGCAGAGGTTGTGATTCAAATGTAGAGCATATGCCTCACATGCGAGGCTCTAGGTTCACTTCCATTCCCCAGCACAGCAAAAAAGAAGAAAATATCATAAAGTCAGAATGATAATTAGTTATTTGGTTTGGCTTGCTGTTTTGCCTCACAGGAGAGAACACACCACAGTTCCTATTGAGCTTATATCACTTTCATGCCATCAAGAGTTGAACTATCATTCAGTTTGGGGATATACACAGAGTAAAAGAACTCAAGTTTTGATTCTTTGTGTGTGTTTGGGGAGGAGGTGGTGAATCACACCTTGAGGAGGTCAGAGGGAAACTTCTGGTAATGCTTAGGGGACTGTATGATTCTGCTGATCAGACCAAGATTTCCCCCAGCACCCCAGCTTGTTGAGCCATCTCCCCAACCTTTCATGTCTCTCTCCCTCATTTCTCCTCCTTCCACCCCCACCCCCACACTGGAAACTACCTCAGTGGTACTGAGTTTTTATTCTTCTCCCAGTTTATCTATTTTCTGTGAGATGATAACACTGCCGCAGGAAAAGGAAGAGTTTCTGTTGCCACCCAGGCTCTCAGAATTGCTCATTCTGGGTCTTAAAGTCATTGTCAGTGCTTTCCTAAAATACAAATGGAGCATGTGACATGCCACCCTGCCTGCCCCCCCACCCCAAACTCGCTAGGTTTCTACCTGGGGGTTCCCCTACTGTGGTTTCCTTTCTACTTGGCAGTTGGTGTAAGTTTTGATGCCAAGACATGCAGAAGGTCAGTGGGGGAAGGGATAGGGAGAGGAATCATACACATGATTCTGTGATACACACAACAACAAGGAAAATGAGCTGCTTCTGTTAACAATGGCATCATGGACTTGAGCCCTTAATCAGCACAGCTCTTAAACAATAAGACCTTCCTTTGTGGCTTAGGGGGTCACACTATGTGTCTTTTGTTATTTGTCTCCTCTCACACAGCATTGTTTATGCCGGAAAGCTCTGCTGGGTGTGCTCCTGTTGTGTGCCAGGGGGAGATTGGCTCACCTAGGAATGGGCTAGACAGGCAGGGTCCCAAGTGAGCATCTCCATCACTTAAGTGCCAGAATGGCATGTCCCTGATGCAGGCACACACCCTCTGATTCTTGATTATGTCTTGAACTTGCCAGCCCAGTATTGTTTTCTGTCTTGTGAGCTGGGCATGCCCTCACAGGCTGCAGGTGAAGCTGACACAATCCTCATCTGCTTAGCAGGCCAGGGCATCGGCAGATATGTGCAGGGGTGCTGGAGTGAGAGTGGGGTCCTGGTGACTTTGCCCCTTGGTGCAGGGCTTTAGAGAAGACATACAGCTCACTTGGCCTCTCTGACTGGGGGCTTGGGAACTCCTCTAGTTCTTTCTGCCCTAGGGGTGAAACTGGGAATTCCTAGTACCCATGAAGCTGTGATGTCACTGTGGGTGCTGCAGATTTGTCCCTAAGCATGCTGCACAAGTTGTTCAGGGTGCACAAGTTGTCCAGAGTGAAGGAGAGAGTGACATCTCAATTTGGGAATCTATCCTCTCCAAGGAACTGATTCTACTGCTGAGTGATACTGGCATTTGGATTTGATTTCTGGCATCCTGTCTGTAAAATAAAAAAGGCAGAACTTCTTTTCAGTCAGGTGCCAGGGCTCTTATTAATTATGGCTTCTGAAGAAAGTTTGGTGCACTTAGAACTTCCCTGACACTGGTCCCAGCTGTCAGTGTGCCAGAAGATTTAAGTTATGTTTAAACATTTAAATCATGAGCTGGAAATCCCATCAACCACAAGTCTGTGTAAGCAGCATGTGGTGCTTGCAGGAGCAGCTTCAGACTCTGGCTCTTGTACCATTTATCCTCAAATGATGTTTGTGAAAGCACCTTATAAACTGTAAAGTGCCATATCAACATGAGTAGCAATGTGATTGTCAAGATAATGAGGGTGAAAACTCACCTTTAAGGATCCCCATAATGCCCCCTTCACTCTGTAGAATATAAAGTTCTCCAAGAAATAAATAAGAGATAATGGTTAATTTTGCAGGAGGAACCTGAGAAGCAGGTGACTCCTTCTCTGTTCACTACAGAGGAACCTATTGAGGAGTAGGGTAGAGCACTGGCTTCTGGCTGGCGTGTGCTACTGAACAATTTATTACTTCTGTGGGGTGCTTGGTAGACCAATGACAGTACAGGTCTGAGCTCATTGAGGGAATTAGGATCTTGGCACAAGTTTATACAGTGGGAGTGATACAGATCATCTAGGAAGAAAAGACAAGGAGATGATTGAGGGAGGGAAACTGCAGTTCAAGGCATTGATTTCTAATAGGATCAACTGTGGAGCAATCTAAGAAAGCAGGATTCCTAGGCTCACACCATTTCCTGAGTCGGAATCTCCCGGATGGGGTCCAGGAAGGTGCTGTGTAATGTGCGCCACAGATTTAGAAGATGAGCTGAGGTTTGAGAGCCTAAAAGGCTGAAAGACAGTTCAGAGGAAATAAATGAGGACAAAGAAGTGGACAGGAAAGAAGAGAATTTCAGTGAAAGCCAGTGGGAGGGCTCCAACAATCTCCAGGGAGGCCTCATGGTACAGTGGTTGGAGTTCTCAAGTGCTTTCTACAGAATTGGGGGCTCCCTGTGTCCTGCTCTCTGTGCTCTAGTCCCTGGGAGTCTGGTGACCATCTGGTGCTGGTTTGACATGCTGTTTCCCTGTGCTTCCTTCCTTGCAGATCAAGTGTTCCCTCCCACGTGCAACATCGGGAAGAACTTTCTCTCACTCAATTACCTGGCTGAGTACCTGCAGCCCAAAGCAGCAGAAGGGTGCGTGATGATCAACCAGCCCCAGGACAAGGAAGTGCACATCATTGAGTTAATCAGCCCCAACTCAAACCCTTACAGGTGAGCCAGTGTGCGTGAATTTGGCTGAGAAGAGTTGTGTTCTGAATGAGGCCCAGCGCTTAATGTTTGGATGTGGGTCATAGAAGCTTTGAAGAAAGGAGTGCAAGCATTATTTTTTTTTTCTGCCTCTGTCTTCACCTTCTTTCTGTCCAAGGGAGTCTCTGAAGTCTCTTCTGTACTGTTGATCACTAATTATTGGACATGGGCCACCACTCTCCCCTTGGAGATTACACCTAATAAGAAAATTTGCAACATCTGCATTAGCACAGCGGGTAGGGCGTTCGCCTTACAAGCGGCCAACATGGCCTACCTGAGTTCGATTCCTCCGCCCCTCTCGGAGAGCCCGGCAAGCTACCGAGAGTATTGGATATGCCAGACACAGTAACAACAAAGTCTCCAATGGAGACGTTACTGGGCCCGCTCGAGCAACTCTGCATTATGTACATAATTATTATTTTTAAATGGCTTTCTGGTTTGTGTGACTGGTTTTTTTTATTTGTTTGTTTGTTTTTGGCTACACTGGACTCTGTTCATGACTTACTCCTGGCTCAGAGATCACTATGCTCAGGGATCACTCCTGGCAGAACTCAGATGACCATTGGCAGAGCTGGGACTGGAACCTGAGTTAGCTGCACAAAAGGCAAATGCCTCATCACTGTGCTATTTTTCAAGTTTCATTCTTTTTTTTTAACATATTGTTGAGATAACCTGTTTATGATAGTGTTAACACTTAAACATTTTGTGTACAGCTTTATGCCCCCACCAACACTAAAGTGCCAAAAAACCGACACCAGAGCACTTTTTCTTGTAACTATTTACCTTATAAAGACTGTGTTTGTGTGTGTGTGTGCACATGCACACGCGCATGAGCTTACGCTTATTTATATATGTGTGCATTATGGTGTGCTTCATGGTGATTCATGACACATCAAAGCCAAAAAGGCTGTTAAGGACAACTTGCCTCTTGGCCTCCCACACACTCAGCTTCCTGTTCTGAGACTAGGAATTTAACTCTTGCTATCAAGATGATTAGAGAATTGTCTTTAAAGGGAGAGGGTGGATGTTGGCTCATCTCCCTCTTCAGTCTGCATTTCATGTGCAATGGGAAGTTAAAAATGACATTGTGTGTTGTAGAGGATTTTACAGTTATAATTTGTCTCCATTTTCTATTTCAAAGTGGGTAAACCAGTTTGTGGTAAGATATGATTTTATCCCACATGAAAATTTTCATGAAAAATTTAAAGGAAGAGAAATAGGAGTAACTTGGCAGATGTGCTTAGATACTAAGCCCAAGGCTTCATTTGAGTATCTTATTCATTTTACGTTTACAAGTGTATAAAACTAAGCTGGAAAGGAACTTTTTTTTTAAGTTCAGAGTGACAGATATTATTGTTTGATTTAAAACAATTCTCTTCTTTACTTAATTCTTAGTAGTTTGGTCAGTGTCCATCAGTTTTCCAGTAATCATTTGACTGACCATCTGTTTTCTGTATTTTAAGAATTGTATATCCAGAAGTTTGGGAAAGTAAATGCAGATACAAATCTGCATTAATGGTGTAAGCAAGCCTTTTATAGTAGCACTGCACTGTAGCACTATTCTCCCGTTGTTCATCGATTTGCTCTAGCGTGCACCAGTCTCCATAGTGAGACTTGTTGCTGTTTTTGGCATATCGAATACATCATGGGGGAGCTTGCCAGGTTTTTCCGTGCAGGTGGGATACTCTCGGTAACTTTCCAGGCTCTTAGAGATGGGTAGAGGAATCGAACCTGAGTCAGCCGCATGCAAGGCAAACGCCCTACCTGCTGTGCTATCGCCCCAGCCCCTTTTTATCGTTAAAAAAAATTCCGAATAAGCCTTTTGCTTCTTTATTCTGAAATTTTCAAACTCTTTGAACTGCTTTACCTCCTTTCTCCCTGCAGCTTTCCACTTCTGCAAAAGATCTTGTGCATATAGCAGATAGGAAAGTTTCACGTAGAAAGTGTTGAAGGTTAAGAAAGCAGTAATATCACTTCAAAAGTAAACTCGGCTGGGTTACTCAAGTCCATTTCAAACATTCATTGAGTAAAGACTTTTTTTTCTAAAGAAGAGAAAAATGTTAGTGGCTAATTATCAGCAAGCATATTTTTCTATTGTTATGCAAAACCATTTTGTTTTGTGTGCACTAACAATCTGTTTTGCACATGTCATTTGCCTGGAGTTGACTCCAGGTTTTTAATCAACTGGCCAGACACTAGAAACACGAAGACTTGGAAGAAGGGAGATAGTTGCAGCTTTCTGGCATTTGGGTCCTAACTCAGCCTTTATTTTCCATTCACAGTGCTTTCCAGGTGGATATAATAATTGATATAAGACCTTCTCGAAAGGATCCTGAAGTGATCAAAAATCTCGTCCTGATCTTGAAATGCAAAAAGTCTGTCAACTGGGTGATCAAATCTTTTGATGTGAAGGGAAGCCTAAAAGTTATTGTAAGTTGGTTGCGCTTTTCTTTGTTTGGATGCTTGCCCATTGACCCAGCTGAGCTTCTCTGTAAGGTCTCTGCTTCTTTGGACTCTCAGCTCTCTCAATATTTTTTTCACTTTGTAAAATGGTCTCTGCTCCTTGAGTTTTCCAACAAAGTGGGCAGTGAGGTGTAAGCATGGTCTTCTCAGGTCAGGACCAGTCTGAGTTTGACTCTTCCATTTATTCACTATGACCTTGAATTAGTCCCTTCATCATGTTGGATCCTAGGGACTTTATTTGTGAAATGTCTAAAATGTGTTTGTGTGTTTTCCAGTCATTGTTAGCGTAAACTATGAACCCATGAAATCTCCCATGTATGCAAGTCCCAGAGAACCCATGTTTCCCCTGTCCTGATTTGGCCCTCCCTTTGGGCTGATGGTTTGGGGAAAGAGAAAATATTAGGCTGGCCCCAGTCACTTTGCACAGCTGCACTGCTGACATTTTTTTAAAAAAAAATATATCAACATGTAATGTTGATAAGTCTCTTTATTTGCTTCTTATGGGGCAAAAGAATGAAACAAGATCACAATAATGGAGTGAGTTGATACAAGCAAAGGATTCCCCCAGATGTTCCCAAAGTTTCTGTTTCATGAAGGGTAAATGTAAGAGGCTTGACTGGTTGACATGTTAGGTCAGTGGGAACTAGCTTCCTGAAAAGTTCATGTTCAAATGTGGTAAACCAAGTCTTTTTTCAGATACATTTGGGAAACTAGCTGTTTGAAGGAATATTGGAATGAATTGCTCTGAATGTCAGAAAAGCACTTCATTTTTAGGATGATCCTTCCCTCTTGAAGCCTGGTCTTGAATGGTGGACTTTTCTAAAAGTATTGGGTTGATTCATCATTTGGGACCTGTGTGGTATAAGGTGGAGAGGGTTTGTATTTTTAGTCTTTGGGGGAAGGAATGCCTTTGCTTTCGGTATTGTATGTTGAGGACCCTGTTTGGTAGAGCACTGAAATCAGCCAACAGTTCCCAAAGCCACATCATGTGCAAGCCCCAAACAGAGGCAGCAGGCAAAGTCATGAGCATATACTTACTTATTTTAAAGAAATTTCTGCCTTCTGTGGGGCTTTCTTGATTTTTCTTTAAACTTTGAGATGAACTCAAAGGCCAGCCATAGTGATATGAATTCAGAGATGTTTTGCTGCCTTCCCTGGCATGGCAGAAGGGGTGTTAGTGACCTTGGTGTCTTCAGCCTTTGCTGCCTGGCACTCCAACCAAATGTTTTTAATTTCAGAATAACAAAAACAGGAAAGGGAATCATGCTTTGAAAGGCAAAAACATACGGTACGTTTTAATTCCCTGCTGGAGTCTTGTGTAAATGTTCTTTCGGCCCTGACCCTTCAATGGCTCTTTCTTTCCTTGAGGATATGTGCCTGCTCCATGGCAGTCCTGAAGTTTTCTTTGAATGTCCCCACTTCTCGTAGAGTCAGAAAGGCTAGAAATGAGTTTGCTCATCTCAGTGCAAGATTTGTTTATATTCCCCTCTTTGGCTGTACTCCTGTTCCAAGCCAATTTTGGACAATGCATGACAACATTACTAAACAATTAGGTAATGTTTCATGATGTTCTTTTTTATTCCCCCAATCAGTTTTCATGCTTTGTGATTTCTTAATTCCCCTTCTCTAAAGTGAGTTCTGACTATGCTTGGAGGGAATCTGCTAAAAATGATAGAGATTTGTGCTGAGAAGGACAGTGATCAAGTAGGGACTTTGTTTCTAGCATTTCTTTTGCGATACTATGGGAGAGTGGAAAAAAGCCTGACTTTGGTCCTAGACAAATTCAGTCTCTGGTTACCATTCCTGTAAATTTATACTGGCCAATCTTATTGATTTCTCAGTATGTTATCTCTTTTGTAACATGGTTATGATGAAGAACACACCTTAAGAATTATTGTGAGATTTATGGGAAATAAGTAGTACGGTGGATAGGGCACTTGCCTTGCATGCAGCCAACCAAGTTTGATCCCTGATATCACATACAGTCTCCCCAGCATCATCAGGAGTAATTCCTGAATGCAGAGCTAGGAGTAACCCCTGAGCATTATCAGGTGTGGCACAAAAACCAAACAAAAACAGATGGGGTGACTAAAACCTCATGGGAAGGGGGGCGCTCCGGGCTCATCCTTCACACCCTACCGAGGTCACCAGTTGCCCCCCACGAGTGGCTCTCCGGCACGGCCACGGCCCCAGAAGCACAAGGACTTAATGCAGAACCCAGCAGCTTGGAGCAGAAAAGTGAATGGACTATGCATTAATCCACACCACCATGTCTGCCCGGAGAGGAAAGGGTGTTGCTCCCTTCCGCCTTCTCCCCTCTGGAAAGAAAGATGGCAGCCGCATGGGAGCCTTGTGGAGAGCCAGGTATGAGCCGGTGGTGATGGGGCAACTAAAACCTCATGGGAAGGGGGGCGTTCCCGGCTCGTCCTTAACGCCCTACCGAGGTCAACAGTTGCCTCCCACGAGTGGCTCTCCGGCATGGTCATGACTCCAGAGCACAGAAACCAATCTCTTAATTATCTGACTCTCAGTAGAAATACTTCCAGGGTTAATAAGTAAAATAGTAGAAATCCGTCATTTAATTCTTGAACCCAGCTGTAGAAAGCAAATCATTTCACAATGCTTTTTCAGCATGTCTGATGTGGGGTGGGGGGTAAACTCTAAATAATAATGGTGCATCTTTTATCGAAACAAAGTAGATAGAGTGTTAACTAGAATTCATCTGCCTCACAGGCATTGGGAGGGGTGTGGGGTGGGGGTTTGTTGGTGCTCTTCATGGTGAAAAATAAGTATTGGTAAAGGGAAATGTGTTTGATATTTGCATGACTGAGACCTAAACCTGAAAGCTTTGTAACTTTTCCCACAGTGATTCAATAACTAAATAAATTATTTAAAAAACCAAACAAAAACAAAAAACAAAAAACATGGTTAGTTGAAATTTAGCATAGTTTAATTATTTGCTCATTCGTTAATTCACTCAGTATTTACCAGATATTTCATCTAATGCATCTAATGCACTCTGCCTGCACATGGTGAGTCCTCAAGTCACATGTGCAACTTGACTTCCTAACTTCCAAGTAGTCTGAGGTGCCTAATCTCTAACTAAAAAATAGTAATATCTGTTTCCTCAAATTTGGGAGGAGAAATAAGTAAGATACACTGGTAATCCTATAATGAAAAGGAAATGCATCTTCCTTCCATAAGCAACTCCTTGAAAGAGTCTACAGGAGCAATTGATTTCTGTGAACAAAAGAAACGTTTGTCCACTGGTGACTTGCTTCATGAGAGAAACTTAAAGAACGTCATTAAATACGGCTGAAGTGTGTGTGTCTGTGGGGGTGCGATATGGGCAAGAGGCTCCCTCCAATTGACAGTAGTCCAGTAGGACTCCAAGGGTTGCACAGTAGATGAGTATGGCAGTGCTAGACATGTTGCACTGCCCATCTCTCATTTTTTCTTTAGTGGCTTAAGGATCACTCTGAATCACATTTTGGAAAAACATAGAAGAATAGATGGGATAAACTTATAAGAAGTGACCTGTTGTAGTAATTGGCATGACTGTAGGATTTGAATATGCCAATAGCCAATTTGCTCTTTAAAAAGACTTTTTAAATCCCAAAGGGAACATGTTCAGTACTCAGTACTCTCTGGTCAACACTCGCCCCTTCTTTCCCCGCATGATAGCGTGTGTGTGTGGTGTGTGTGTGTGTGTGTGTGTGTGTGTGTGTGTGTGTGTGTGTGTGTGTGTTGGCAGTTTGTAATGGAGGGAATGCACTCAGGCACTCATCATTCATGAATATGGAGACTTCCATGAACATCTTTATTTGAAGTAGCTACACTGAGACCTTGAAAAAGTTCAAGGACTTCCAGAAATACAGGGTAAGGAATTGACTCATTTCTGGGATCAACTTGCTCTACCATTGTCCCAAGTCTTGCTTTTCTAGCCTTATGCCTCCATCTGAAATTTCACCAACATGAGTTGTACTGATGGTTCCTAGAGTGAATGTGGAAAGATATTAACAAATCATTTCATATTAGTACAAAAGAACTAATGGAAGTTATGATGATAATATTATGGAAATATAGTGTTTTCTCAGCTGTCCAACAATATGAAAGACTGGGGCAAATGAGGCCAAGCAGCATTGTTTAGATCAGTGTTGCAACTGTAGCCAATCAAAATGGCCTGCAGCTTTGAAAGCCTGGAGGAAGCTGTGCCTAGGAAACCCTTGTTGGCTAAGTAAATAAAAAGCTCTAAGAATAAATTGGATTCTTCCCTCCCTCCCTCCCTCCCTCCCTCCCTCCCTCCCTCCCTCCCTCTCTCCCTCCCTCCCTCCCTCCCTCCCTCCTTCCCTTCCTCCTTTCCTTCCTCCTTTCCTTCCTCCTTTCCTTCCTCCTTTCCTCCCTCCTTCCCTCCCTATCTCCCTCCCTCTCTCCCTTCCTCCCTCCCTCCTTCCCTCTCCTAAAGAATTGAATCTGAGTTAAAGTAATTGAACTTCTATATCTTAGGGGGGTGTGTGTGTGTGTGTGTGTGTGTGTGTGTGTATGACTGCAGAATGTGGTTAAAGCTCTGTCTGCTTCCTCTGCATACATGCTTATGACTCAGGCTGACAGTTTTTCCTCAGATAAGCACTTTGAATGATAGAAGAGATACTGGGTGTGATTCTTTTAGCTTTGAATTGAAAATGTGTATCCTCGGCCAGTATCCCACAAGGGAAGAGGCCAAAGAACTTAGAGGTTGTGAATTGTCATTGGTTTTACAGTGGGAAAGGATTAATATTTAGTCGTGTTTGGGGCAAACAGAAAGGGAAACAAATGGGGAATGTAGGGGAAATGGAGCATATATGTAGGAGAAAATAATTGGGCATGGAAATTAAAGTGATTTTTATCTGGCATGAAAATGACATAATCTGCATTCTGGAAGAGCTACCCAACTCTATTGAAGCAGTTGGTGAAAATATGGCGCCTTCCCTCTCAGGCTTCTCCACAACATTCGGCTCCTTCACTGTGTAAGAGCTGGAAGGTGATGTGGAAATTTGCCATCTATGTTCTTGTTACTCATAGTCCTTTGATATTCTTTACCGGAAAGATTTCCATCATTCAACTTTAATTTTGTAGCTGATTATTAAGTGAAGCCAATTTTAAGACTGGCTTGGGCTGTTGGAGAAAGTATTGGTACTGAGGAGACAGTAATCTAAAATCCCTAAAAGTTAGAGCATAACTTTCAACTAACATATCCAGTTGAAAGAATTAGCAAATAAATACAAGTATAGGATTGCTAAATTGAACAACTATAAAGAAAATGCAAATATTTCTTGGGGTTGTTTTTGTTTGCTTGGGGGCCACACCTGGTATTGCTCAAGGTTTATTCCTGGCTCTGTGCTCAGGGATCACTCCTAATGTACTCAGGGGACCATATGGGGTGCCATGGATGGAACCCTGGTCATTTGCATGCAAGGCAAGTACCCTACCCAGTGTACTATCTCTGATGATTTTATCCAATGGGATTTAATAGTTGCAAAGATGAAATAGTCTTCATACTTAAGTTACTAAATTAATTCTTCCTTCTCTCATTTAAATCTAGGGTGTAGAAGTGGAAGCATGGGCATTTGGGGTTAGTAATATATCATGCCCATCTGTATAATTTATATAATCTTAAGTAAAAATAAGAAAAAGGTTTTAGTATACACTTGGTGCTTCTATGTCAATAATTTAAACTTTAAAATAATTCTTTGTAACATTGTGGTTTTACTTAACTGTGTTTGGATTATTTTTTTTATCAACATAAGCAACCCAAATGGTATAATCAAAGAACATGAATTAATGTCATTCTGTTAAAGAGGTTCCCATTAGTGTTGTTAGCCGAAGGAAATTAGGGATTAAAACAATAAATAATTATTTCATTTGCAATATGTGAATTGTTTCTTAATGCACTGTTTAATATTATACTTGTGAGTGAAGTTCTGTTATTATCTTTAGGCCCCTAACAGTATTGGCTTTGGAAAAGAGAGTGAAAGATCCATGACAATGACCAAGTCCATAAGAGATGACATTCCTTCAACTCAAGAGAATCTGATCAAGTGGGCTTTGTCCAATAACTATAGTCCAATAACATCATACACACTCGCACTTGTGGCTAATAGATTTCATCTTCAGGTCGAAAATAATGGTAAGTATGAATTTTTAAGTGTATAAAAATATTTTCTACATTATGCTTTCCAACGAGAAACTCTCATTTTGCCTTAGATGATATTATTTGCCTGCTTAAAGTTATCTAGAATGGTAATTGATTATTTTGAGGAAACTATAATGTCAATTTTCCAGTAATATAGCTGATTGCATGTTGGAGAACTTCATTACATATTGCCTTCACTGAATTCACCAAGGAAGAATTAACCTGGGTCCTTCTCTCAGAGGTACTTAATAATCACTTCCTGTAAGATGCAGAGGTGTTGGCATTGCAGGCGAGAAGTTCTAGATTAGAATCTATAAGAAAGTAGGGAGGAATGTTCCTCTGTGTGCTTTCTCCTTCCTATCTGGAGGGAATGTAGGGGCCACCACCCCTACTTGATATAGCTGAAAGCAGAGGCTTTCAAGAGTTTTGGAGGGGCTAGAGCGATAGCACAGTGGGTAGGGCATTTGCCTTGCATGCTGACAACCCGGGTTCGATTCCCAGCATCCCATATCATCCCTGAGTACTGCCAGGAGTAATTCCTGAGTGCATGAGCCAGGAGTAATCCCTATGCGTAGCCAGGTGTGACCCCAAGAGCCAAAAAAAAAGAGCTTGGAGCCAGTCAGACTTAAGCACAAGTTTTTCTGATCCCCAACCTGCTCCTCACATGGTACTGCCAACTAAATGCATTGCCAACAGAATGAAAATTAAAAGTATGTGGTTAAGTCCCTGCTCTGCCATTTTTCCACTGACAGGGGAAAGTTGGCTAAATTGGATGCCTCCGTTTCCTCCTCAGTAAGAGAGGGAAACAGTAGGACTTACCTTCCAGAGCTGTTTTGCAGATCTTCCTTAAAGTATAAACTAAAAACTACCCTTTTGAATTGACCATTGTGCCATTCTTTTCAAAAGAATATCATTGAAGGAGAGTTCATGCCCATCAGTCACCCACACCATTCCTGGGGAAATTATTTTTTCCCTAAATTTTTGAAAAGTTAACAAAATACTAAATATTAACTATACGTAAATACATCTCACTCTTTGAAGGAATAAGTGTACTTAAGCAGCTTTTCCGTCTTTCCTACTAGCTTCTAAAAGGATAGGATCCCTGGGTTCCTGTTAGAATTGAGTGGTCAAAAAAGAAAGAGTTAATAATCTTAAAATACCAATATGTGAGACTGGAGAGAGCAGAGAATTCAGGGATTCTCATGCTTGCCTTCCATGCAGCCAACCCCAGTTCAATCACTAGTACCACATATGTCACCTTGAGCACTACAGGGCTGACCTCTAAGCACAGAGCCATAAGTAAGTCAGAAGTAAGCATTGCCAGTTGTGGTCCCAAATCCTTCTTCCCCTCTTAGAAACCAATATTGTTTCAAGAATATGACTTCTTGAATCACAGATTTTTTTTTTGCTTTTTTTGGGGGGGGGGGTGTCACACCTACAGGAGTTACTCCTGGCTCATGCACTCCTCAGGAATTACTCCTGGTGGTGATCAAGGGAACATATGGGATGCTGGGAATCAAACCTGGGTCGTCAGTGCGCGAGGCCAAAGCCCTACACACTGCTATTGCTCCAGCCCCCGAATTACAGATTTTTATGGTGTATTAGACCTTAAAAATCATCTGACACAGTCTTCCTGAATCTTGCTATGTATGTGACCCAAACATGGTGCTTTAAAACATACTAATGGTTAAAAACCACCCAAGATTATCTGATTTTGCAAGTTAGTGTGGGGTTTGGAGGCTCAGGCTCAGCATTGCCCAGAGGGTCAGCAGAGCTCAGTGGTGATCTGCCAGTGCCAAAAATTGAATGCAAGGCAAGTAACAAACACCTTAATCTTTATTCTCTATTTGGCCCTTAGAATCTGATTTTTAATTGGTGGGTGAAAGTGTGTGTGCGTGGGGGGTGGGGGGTGGGGTTAGGAGGGTCCAAGGTATAAGAGCATTTTAACACCCACAATGTGGGTTCTTTGTTTGTTTTTGCTTTTTGGGTCACACCCAGCATTACACAGGGGTTACCTCTGTCTCTGCACTCAGGAATTACTCCTGGCGGTGCTCAGGGGACCATATGTGATGCTGGGAATCGAACCTGGGTCGGTTGTGTACAAGACAAATGCCCTATCCACTGTGCTATTACTCCAGCCCCCCTCCCACCATGTGATTTTGAATGTTCACCCAGAGCTGAAAATCTGTGATCTCATTAATCCCCATAATTCTAAAAAGTAGGAAAAGTGAAGGACAGAACAACCTTAATTAGAAGGAACAGAATTGGGATTAGAATTCAGATTTCCTTATCTCTTTTATACACTGCTCGGTAAGGGTAATTTTCACATATGCCTGTTCTGTTTAATTCTTTCTGCTCTTGCTCCATCATCTCTTTGATGATGATTTTGGATTGGTATCAAACGCTGATGATGTTTTCCTTCTTCCATCCCACCAGAGGAGATGAGAGATGAGGAAGTCCATACTATCCCTCCTGAGCTACGAATCCTGCTCGGCCCTGGCCCACTGCCTGCTCTGGAAAACCCACCTGCCCGGGGAGGGGGAGGCCGAAGTGGAGGTTTCCCTTTTCTTTTCCCTGAGATGAACAGAAGAGACCAAAAGGATGGGGTGGACGATGGAATTTCCCAGCCAAAGCATCCTATCCTCCCCAGCATACAATTGTTTCCTGGTCCTCGGGAGCCCGAGGAATTGCAGGGAAGCGTGGATGTTGCCCTGTCTGTCAGATGTGACAACGAAAAAATGATTGTGGCTGTAGAAAAGGATTCCTTTCAGGTCAGTGCCGTTT
The DNA here is from genome assembly GCF_029834395.1 of Sorex fumeus. Lineage (NCBI taxonomy): Eukaryota > Metazoa > Chordata > Mammalia > Eulipotyphla > Soricidae > Sorex > Sorex fumeus. The sequence continues at coordinate 9,280,678 of NW_026606104.1, forward strand.
GGTAAAGATGGTAAGAGAAGGCCTCTTCTCGACATCTTGCTCCTGCCTGTACTAGTGATTTCCTTCTAACTCTTTCACTTTTGAACTCCAGAGATTTGATACTGTTTTCTCAGTTGGATGAGCTTACTTCCCCTTGGCTGTGATTCTTGCCCAGTTCCTGTTGTTCTCAGTGAGGGGGAAGGGGTGGGGGGGTGCAGATCCTTGTGTGTCAATATTTTGCTATTGAATTTCCAAGGCCAACAAACACAGCAGCTGAGTTGTTGAGAGGTGGTCAGCTGGGAAGAGACAGAAGGGAAGGGGGTACAGACCTCCAGCAACCTTGATTTGAAAGACCAGATGAAATGAGCCGTGTGTAGTGAAATGAACTCCCCATGGGACCCTGAGTATGTCTTTGGTGGTTGTTTTTCAGGCCAACAGCCACTCGGGCATGGAGCTCACCCTGTTAGACCCTACCTGCAAGGCCCGGATGAATGGCACCCACTTCATTCTGGAGTCTCCTCTGAATGGCTGTGGGACTCGGCACCGACCTGCAGCTCCTGGTGGTGTGGTTTACTATAACTCTGTGAGTGTTTCCAGATCTAAGCTTGGCCCTTTGCCAGAGCCTTGCTGGATGTTACCTTAAAATTACAACTTAAGTTTCTATGAAAGGAAGGAGTGTGTACCCCATGCCTAAATAGTGCCAAAAGTTGATTGTCAACAAAGTGAGATATGATTTGACCATGATTGTTACCTGTTCAGTGATTGTGGAGGTGTCTCCCAAACCATCTTTCTGTGTCCTGGTTACAAAGTTTTGATTGTCAAAGTGATTATGACTTTGACCCCGTCAAGCATGGGGTCAAATAGTCTGGTCCTTCCATTGATTGATTCCAGTCCTCTGGGCTGTGAGCAAGCACCTCCATTCACAGCCAGGTCCTGGTCTCTCTTTGTCATGGAGTCAAATTCAAAGGCAGGAGAACTTATTCCTTTCTTGTGAATAATAAAGAAATTTGGAAAGGGCCTTCAGGAAAGCATTATAGAATCCCACCTCAAAGAGCCTACATTGAAGAAAATCTACTTTTGAAGTTACCCATAGAGAGATTCCACAGATTTCCCACTTATCCATCCCCCACCCCATCAGTAATCTATTGTAATAGCTGATAGGGACAGACACCGGGCAAGTAAATATCGAAAACACTTTGAAACATGAAATCTCAAAATGACTTTATAGCCTGAACTTGGCAATTTGGGCTCTATGCTCAATGATCAGAATAAGGCCCCAGGAGTGCAGTGCTCTGCTTTGACATGTGATATGTGTCTACTTGTCCCAGTGGTGGGTACACATGGTTGCTCTTTCATTTTACCATCATTAGCAGAACCCGTGCAGAAAAAAAGATGGGTAAGCTGGAACTCTGGCAACTGACTCTTGTAGCTTTCCTGTGAGCCCAAACTTTATACCATCTCAGAGCATTTGAACTAGAAAGAACCCTACGATGATGCATCTCCTTCACATTTTTTATTTCCTGTGTAAGGCAGTTGAACTCTAGAGACTTCCTAAAAGCAGAAGGACCAGGTAATGGCAGTTAGATGAATCCATCTTTCCAAATCTGTCCCACTAATTTTTTTGCCCATACTAGACTGGCGTCACTAATTTCCCTTTGTTCTTGAATTTATTAATTGATGTTTGACTTATGTAATGAACTCCCTCCTACTAACACCAACACTAATTTTCTTAGAATTAATCTGGTTTTCTAAATAGGGTGACACTCACATATTACTGGTTTACTTGATAATGCAATTTTTAATTTTGTCTAAACATAGACATAGGCTTGGTAACCTCTTAATTTTAAAAAAAAGAATATAATGAGCCCTTGAAAATTACTCTGTGCTGTGTGTATGTGTGTATTGTGTGTGTACCAAGTACTTGCTTCAATTATATCAATAATTTCTATTGAAGAAAGACCTGATAAAGCATAGAAAGATGGTTTCCCTTTATATGCTACCCATTCTACTTCCTTCTGCGAATATTGTAGTTTATTTGTACCAGTTATAATAATAACTCATAGTAATTGCTTGTATTCCAATATTTTTTTTGCTTTTTGGGTCACACCCAGCAAGGCACAGGGGTTACTCCTGGTTCACGCACTCAGAAATTACTCTTGGCCGTGCTCGGAGGACCATATGGGATGCTGGGAATTGAACCCGGGTCAGGCCGCGTGCTAGGCAAATGCCCTACCTGCTGTGCTATCACTCCAGCCCCTGTATTAATTTTTAGATCCTTATATTTTTTTGGTTTGAAACGTATTCAGAATAAAGCATGTCAAGCAAAATACAAAAAAAATAAAACCCCACAACAAAAGAAACCAATCTTGTGCTTCCCACCCCCCTCAAAAAAGGCATTACTAGTTTACATAGGCAAATAAATTATAATTTTATTTAAAGAGTCATTATCCTTAAGTGATTTTGTTCATCTTTTCTGGGAGTAATTATTTCTGTGAATAATTATTTCAATCAGTGTTACAGTAGATTGTTTTGAACCAAATTATACAGTTCTTTTCTCCATCTGAACATCACACAAAAAGATACAGGGAAATAAATGAGGAAAAGATAATGGTTCCTGGGGAAAGATGAGAAGATACTGGCTCATGGTGAAATATTCAGTCTTTTGATTCTTATCAAACCAAACTTTAGACAAATATTGATAAATCCAAGTAAGGCGTTCGTTAGAATGCAAGGATTAACTGATCCTTGTATTGGTTAAAGGTAAAAGGTGTATTGGTTAGTTCTTAATATTTCTTTGATTTTTTTTTATATAATGACCCCTTTTTTAAAAATCTCCTTTAACTCCACCAGCTTATTGACAGCTTCATTCAACCCCAATCATATCTAGTATTTTTCCACTGTTTGAGATTATTTTTATTAAGAAGAGAAGATCCATATTTTAGTCACATATTAATTTGAACATGCATTGAATATATCCTTATTGTTCATGTCTTTATGAAGATAAAATCATTTTTTAAACCCAAATTTTTAAGTCACATTTTTATTTTGATTAACTACTATTTCAGGGGAATATGTAAGATAGAGGCAAATATATGCAATTTGCTCTATTTTGTAATCTTGTGCTTTCTTTGCCTTTTAGATTGTGATACAGGTTCCATCCCCGGGAGAAAGTAGTGGTTGGCCAGATGGTTATGAGGATTTGGAATCAGGTGATAATGGATTTCCAGGAGATCTAGATGAAGGAGATGCTCCCTTCTTCAGCCGGCCGGAAATGGTGGTGGTAAGTGTTTGTTTGCAGTGGGTGGTCTTTGGAGAGTGTGATTGGTTGTGGTCAGCTTTAGTTTGGAGGTCCTGGATTTGGGTGTAGATATTCGTTCCAGCTCTGCAGGGCCTTCATCCTTCATTTGGTGGTGATTTATCTCTGTGGTATGTGTTTGTCTAGTTCAATTGCAGCTTAAAACAGGCGGTGAATCCCAGTAGCTTCCAGGACCTTCCCAACAGAAACATAACCTTCAATATGGAGCTGTACAACACTGATCTCTTCCTGGTGCCATCCCAGGGTGTCTTCTCCGTGGCAGAGAATGGACCTGTCTATGTGGAGGTGAGACCTAGTCTTGAGCTTTCAGGTTAATCTTGAATAGTTGTAGTCACAGTAGCTAAAGTATCCAGGAGCCAACCGCTTCCTTAATCTAGGTAAGACTTAAGGACCTCTGTCCTTAATTTAGGTAAGAGCTTGACTCAGAAAATGCTTCCAAGTTGATTTCTTACACAAAGGAGCTAATTTCTGGATTTATTTATTTATGCTAAGTGGAGAGGGTACTTTACTCATAAATATTAAGAATTAAAAAAAATTTGTGAATTGGACTAATAAAACTCTTTAACCTTAATGATCTTACTATATCCATAGCATTTTTTTGAATAGTAATTCAGTTGGCACAGTGTCAGAACTACCCAGAGAATATTGCAAATCATCCACTATCTTTTAAATTGCACATAGTCTGGTGAAATGCCATGTGCTACTATTATCTCATAGAAATGATTCCTTCAGATTTTTAACTAAATATATTTATAAAGTTTTTAAAATGATTTCAACATGGAATAGTAATAATCATGCATGATATCAGTTTTTGGAATGACTACAAAAATATTACATAGTGGTGGTAATAATAAAATAACAGTGAAGATTTACTACAGTCTTATATGCCAAACATAGCTACAAATATTATCATAACTAATTTACTCTTCAGAGTTGTCCTGTGACACAGGACTGTTAATGCCTTTATTTTGTGTGGATAAGGAAATCAAGGCAGTTTGTCCAAGGTCACATTGCCAGTACGTCAGTGGAATTCAGAGTCGGTCCACACTGTGTGACTCCAGAGCCCACACTGCTGTCCACTGGCTGCTGCTCTCATTTGAAAGAGGGGAAAAATAACCTCATAGCAGCACAAATATCCAGGTTTTAGATTGGATTCAAGCATGGATAAATATTTCTATGGTCCCAGGATGTCTGATGGTCTTTTGAGGAAAGTCGTCATCTGATGAGCTCGTTTGGGTGCTAAGCTGCAAGCTTTCTGCTTCACTGGGGGAGCAGTGTGAAGCTTACAGGGCTTGAAATGGAATCCTTCCATATATTAAAAGTGACTTTGGTGCTCATGTTTCTATTTTGAAAAGACAAATATCTCTCCACATTTATTCTGATTCTGGATAGAACCCATTGGCTTGTAGACATTTTCTTGGATCTCTCCTCTTGTTTGATTCCCTGTTCAAAAACATCTTCACTTTCTTTGGGTGCAATCTTCTTTCTCCAAAAGGAAAAATATATTGTTTTCTGCATGCTGTCCCTAATCAGAGAGCTTGCCTAATCCGAGGTCCTTGCTCTCTTGCTCTCCTGGCTGCACAAACCATACAACTCCCTCCTGTACTATGGATTTCAGCAGTGTTGCTCAACTGAAACCCACTTTTTTTCCAAAGTGCCAAGCTTGGCTAATTTATGGCTTTGCTGCAGTATGCTAATGAGTGCTCAGTCTTCCTATGTAGCCCACCATGTGGATAGGTTTTCTCCCCCAGTGCCCCAGTCCTTGCTTACTTGGAATGCATTTTCTTTCCCTTTTAAAAACTTTAGGGGCTGGAGTAATAGAACAGCTTGTAGGATATTTGCTTGCACATAGCCGACCCAGATTTGACTCCCAGCATCCCTTATGGTCCCCTGAGCACTTCCAGGAGTAATTCCTGAGTGCAGAACCAGGAGTAACCCTTGTGCATTGCCAGGTGTGACTCCCCACAACAAAAAAAAATTATATTCCACAGGCATAGTACAGCAGTTAGTATGCATACTAGACACTCAGGTTGAAGTCCCAGCACTATGTGGTCCCTCATCACAGGTGTAGCCCTGCGGGTCCCTGACACCATCAGTGTCACTCTGAGTATCCTTGGCACCACAGGGGTCAGGCAGCATTGCATCCTCAGGCCCTTGTACTGAACTAGCAAGTGGCTCAGTTGATTGAAAATTGCTGGTGTGACCACTGGTCCTCCTGAGCACTGCTTGGATTATAATTAAAATTAAGTCAAAGATATTGGCAAGTCAAACATCTACCAATATTTTCTTTTTCACTACCAAGTACACTGTTGCTATCAAGTACACTTAGAATTTGCGCATGGTGGAAATGTTATGTAAACTGCTCTCTTTTAAAGTGGTTTTAAACTGCCTGAAATATGAGAGGGAGTCTGTAAATATTTTGCTAAACAGGATAGAAGCCATGTCTAATCTTGGTTTCCCAGTTCGACTTTGCTGCTGATGGAAAATGTTTTATTTTGGTTAAGTCAAACTTACTAAATCATTGGTGTTGTCTGAAGAACCATTTCCAGGCTTCTTCATAACACCTTTCTTATCCATACCTCCCCAAAATCTCCTTTTCTGGGCTGTAGCCTCTTCCTTTAATCCAAAATACTTTCAGTTTTGCAACCTGGTCCTTGGTTGGTTTTAGGTGATAGTTGATCTCACTATCTCAGTAATGGTTTCTCTTTTGGTTCATTTATCTTGAAGATTTTTTTTAAGATATGTCATTTTCAGTATTTATTTTTTTTAAATTTATTGTGGGTTTGGTTTGGGCCATACCCAGAGTTGTTCAGGGCTTATTCCTGGCTCAGGGATCATTTCTGGTGATGCCCAGGGGACCACATGCAGCTTTGGGCATTGAATCTGAGTCTTCCCTAGAGCCTAAGGCCCTGTGACATCTGGCCCCACGATTTTTTTTTAAATCCAAATTCACAGTCATGGTCACGGTCCTCCTGTTGTTCATCAATTTGCTCGAGCGGGCCTAGTAATGTCTCCATCGTGAGACTTGCTGTTACTGTTTGGCATATTGAATATGACACAGGTAGCTTGCCAGGCTTTGCCGTGTGGGCGAGAAACTCTCAGTAGCTTGCCGGGCTCTCTGAGAGGGGTGGAGGAATTGAACCCGGCTCGACTGGGCCGGTTGTGTGCAAGGCAAACTCCCTACCACTGTGCTATGGCTCCAGCCCAAATCCAAATTAGCTTCTCAAATACCTACAATAATTTTACTAATAATATCATATATTGGCTAACAGGAAACTTTGCCATTTGTATGTGATTTTAACCTAACCTCATTCTTGTATCTAGTGGGAATTAGTATCCTTATTCTCCTAGGGAAGAAGCAGGCTTAGGATTCATGGTGCTGGAGCTGGGGAGAATGGGATTCCCTGGGATTCACCTAGTCCACACGCCTCCCTTAGTCCTTCAGGTAGTCATTCCCAGTTCATTTTAGAGTGAAAAAGCTCACTGATACTTCTGCCACCAAACTAACTATGGGGGATCCCTTAAATTTTGTCATTACCCTTAGAAAGAAAGGGATAGACATAGAAAGATTGCATTCATCTGGGGAACATAAAGTAACAGAATAGAAGACTAACACCCAAGAATGGCCGAGATTAGTACCAGGAATTTTACTCCATGGCTTGGAAGCTAACCACACATACTAGGGGAAAAGGGAGCACCAAATAAAGGTGTTGGGAGGATCCTCCCAGGATGGGAGAAGCATGCTGAAAGTAGACTGTAGACTAAACATGATTGTCACCCATTGCCTCTTTTGCAAACCACAATACCCAATAAGAGAGAGAGAACAAAAGGGAATGCCCTGCCACAGAGGCAGGGTGGGATGGGAGGGATGGGGGGTGGGAGGGATACTGGGATCCGTGGTAGTGGGAAATGGGCACTGGTGGAGGGATGGGTATTTGATCATTGTATAATTGAAACCCAAGCACAAAAATGTGTAAGTCTGCTGTAGCTCATGATGTCTCACTATTAAAAAAATTTTAAAAATAAAAATTAAAAAAAAACTAAAAAAAAATTTTGTCATTACATACTTTTTTTGAAATCTAAAAAAAAGTTTGTATTTCTTTTTTCATGCCATAGCTTCTGAATTAATTTTGAAGGGGACTTTTTAGCAATAGGATATATGTAATTTGTCTTTTTTTTTTTCAAGATAAAATATGTAGTTTTAGAATAGCAAAGTGTGAAGCACTATTTAAAAAAAAATGGTGTAACAAAAATTTTTTATCGAAACTACCAAAGATTATTTCTTAGAAAGATTTCATTTTGGGACGTCAAGCAATTTGGGGCCATACCTGGTCATGCTCAGGAGCTATGCTCAAGTGTAATCCCTGGCAGTTCTCAGGTGACCATTAAGTAGTGCTGAGGATTTGAACCAAAGTCAAAGGGATTCAAAGCAAACGACTCGCCTTCTTTACTATTTATATGGGGAGAGTCAAAATTAGAGCTTTTGATCTTCATGTACTCTTAATATTGTTACTTTTTCCTTATCAAGTGTTTTATTCTGATGCATTATTTTTTTAAGTTACTACTCTGTGAGTACAGTGAGAAAGTTAAGAGCATAAACAGGTTGTTAAGCAGGCAGCTAAGGACCAATCCTCTGAGTGACCTCTTCTGGGAACCCAGCAAAGATGAATAGGTCATAAATCATAAGTTATGATTTAGAACAGACCAACCTGTTATCTAGGCAGGAAGAGTGAACCGGGCCTCTGAAACAATTAGTAAACTAGTGTCTATATGGATCTTAAAATAGAATATACTAAACACAAAGATTCCTAGTACAATGGGTAAGGTACTTGCCTTGCTTGTCGCTTTTAAGTATCCCCCTCCTGCAGGGTAAACTGGGTGAAGTAACCAATAAAAAAAACTCCATTCTTATGTCCTTCTTCTCTTTGATCAGCGAAGCTCCTATAAAAAGTATTCTGAACCCCTATTCAGGACCACAGTTTCAGGTGATTGCTTCCTTGGATTCATTTTGATGTTAAATAACTAACTCTCCTTGCTTTCTCACTGAAAATGGTCTGTGTCATTGATTAAGCAAACTCTGTGATGGCAAACTCTGTTATGGCAAACTCTATGTAGTCTAGATGTCTTAGTAAGCATTCACCCCAGATTAATCTTGGGTCTGTTGAATACACCCTTTGGTTACTGTGAAATAGTAAAAGAGAGTAGATTTGGGGTCAGAGAACTGGATTTCAAGTTGGTTTTACCCAGAATTTGCTAGGCATTATTTTGAACAAGTTATCAGTCTGGAGTTGTGGGATTAAGTTTTCAGAGACAACAAAGTGGCATTTTCATAATCATCTTTGAATATCTTGTAGTAAACCACAGACGTCTTAGTGGTGCCCACGACATACTGGGGATTCCCCTGTGCTTCTCAGAATGGAAAGTGCTCTCCATGCCTTTCGAAAGGATTCCAGGGCTCTTGGTTTATGGTTTAGAACTGACTTTTTAAAGTGTCTGAAGAGTCTGCAGTTTATTTTAATCCCAAATTTTGTCAAGGAGTGAGGTATAGAGGGGAGAGGCAGAGCACACAGTGATCCTTATATCCCAAGGCCAGTCTAGGCTGGGGATTTTAGCTGAATTCAGGACAATTACGGTCTAAATTCTGTTTACACTTGGTCAAACAGTACTTCCTGTGTCTAAAGAAAAGAACCTTAACAAGGTTTGGACATTGCCCATACAAATGTTTTGTAAGAGGGAAGTATAAATGAGTCGGAAACCTTTCCAGATTAGATTTCCCTTAAAATACCCTCAAGCTCAAAGATTGAAGGGAAAGTACTTGGCAGGGCCTGGTTTGGACCTGTGACCAGCTGGGACACTCAGCCAGGTCCCTGATGGCCACCAGATTGTGCTGTCCCTGACATCTAGCCCCTGAGACCAGTTTTGCCTTCCCATAGGAGATGTGACATTTGGACAATTCTGTAGCTTTAATGCAGCATTTTAGGCTAACTCTAAATTTACTGAATTTAAAAGTTCAGTCCTTCGGACCTGAACTAGACTCTGCCTTTATTTTTGAGCCTTTGGGGATAAAAATTAAAATGCTTGCCTTGGGGACAGAAAAACAATACAGGGATTAAGGTATGTGCCTTGCATGTGGCTAACCCTGGTTTGATTCTCAGGACCAGATGGTCTCCCAGGCCTCACCAGATACAGCCCTGGAGGTTCCTGAGCACCGCCGGGGTGACCCAATTAATCATTGACTCAGGATACCTAAAGTCCTTGGGTTGCCTGATGGGTAGAGCAATGCTGGGAAGGATCCCTGTGCCTTCTGAGTACTACATAGGAGACCCCCACCAAATAAAAAAAAACATTTGAAAAGCCTGCCTTGCATGTGATGCACTATTATATTGGGGACCTTGCCTCTTGGCATTTTATTTATTTTGGAAAATCTACTTTAGGTGCATGGTATGCTTTTTCTCTCCCAGAGACTTACAGGAGGTTGAAAAGACTTATTCATCTGTATTGGAATTTTCCAGGCTGGCATTTGAACTAAATAAGCTACTGTCACCATCCATATCAAGTTTAAATGGAAAACGGTCTCTTTCTTCAAGGTGACTATGCTGCTTTTGTAATTAGAAAGACTGTATAAGTATTACTGAAAATGAAGCAGCATTTCTCATCAGAAGTGTCATCTTGGCATGTTTCTTTTGGGTCCAAGCTAACTCACTGAGCCTGGGAGATGCTAACTTGTTTCTGAATTGGTCTTTCTGTTCTTTTTGTAGGTGTCTGTGACCAAGGCCGATCAAGAACTAGGATTTGCCATCCAGACATGCTTTATCTCTCCATATTCCAATCCTGATAGGATGTCAGATTATACTATCATTGAGAACATTTGTCCTAAGGATGAATCCGTGAAATTCTATAATCCCAAGAGAGTGCACTTTCCTATTTCACAAGCCGAGGTGGATAAGAAGCGATTCAGCTTTGTGTTTAAGCCCATCTTCAACACCTCACTGCTCTTCCTGCAGTGTGAGCTCACGTTGTGTACCAAGAAGGAAAAGGACCCCCAGAAGTTGCCAAAGGTTGGTGGGCTTAAATCATTTGCACCATGATTCTGACATGTTTCGGGGTGGGGTGGGGATGTGGGGGGTGACCTACCGGAGAGACAAATTACTGCAGGTTGAAGTTTTGGGGTTTGGGACAGCCCAATTTAAGTAATAAAGTCCGTGTTAGCAGGGAACTGTAGAGTTCTATGGAGTGAGGGAATAAATTCTGATAGTGTGATTATTTTTTCCATGCATGCTACTTAGTTGTATCTTACAGAAGATAAGTCAAGACTGTTTTCCACTGAGGGATAGGGCTGACTTTATCTTTGCTATTCAGAAAGTTTGTGGTGCCAAATGTACAGAGAACTGAAAGGACAAGTTCAGTGTGAGGATTAATTTTTCCAGATCCCGCTGAGACTTGTATTGCAATTGTTTTTTTGACCTTCTTCGTGTGAATTATAAGGTTAAGTTGTCTCAGGAGAACTTCTAAGGGAAGCCACAGATATTTTAATTTTTCTCAGTTTCATATTGATTCATCATGTTTGTCTCATGTCACTCCCCTTACTAAACCAGTACACCGTGTAGTCACAGCAAATATAAGAACCCTTTGATCTTACTGTCTGGGATTGTTCAGGGTTAACATAGTACCTCATTGACTGGAGTGGTGCACTATATTCTGTCATGGTTTGGTTCAGATTTGCCATTATTACGTTTCATTTCAAAGTGCATTTTTTTCTGTTAATATCTTCTGATGTAAACTGACTTCTAATCCTTTTGTTACCACATATTACTACCTAAAGTTCTAATAACCATGCTGTATCATTGGCAGTGTGTTGTAAACATGTAATTCTTTCATTGTGTAGGTTGTAAGAGAGGTGTAGAGGTGGGAGAACACAGATGGAGGATGGATGATCAAATCCTTTCCACTGTTACCTTCCCACGGACACTTATTTCTCTGATAACACCAAAGAAAATTTATAACATGAGTATACAAATCTGTTCTGAATCACTGGAATGTTTTTAGTATATATAGTGTATATGTGTGTGTATACATACTATACATATATAGTTATTTTAGATTGTGTTCTTTGGGCTTTTAGTTGCCTTAGCCTGTGAGCATTCATCTACCTGTGGTTTTCAGTGGACTGTGACAGTGAACCCTGGGAAAGCTAATGCTTGGAGTGGGACCTAAGTGCTTCCTGCAGAGGATAATTTGTAGGAGTGAAGGATCTCAGAGAGGAGACTTGCCCCTTACCTTTCTCTGAGTTTAGAGCAGCACAACTTTATATGTGTTAATCTGTTCAAATTAATCTCGATGTTTCCTTCCAGAACATTCTAAGGTGAATTCTTAACTCCCTGTGGGGGGGGGGGGTGGGGGGTGAGGTAACATGTTTTTTTGTTGTTGTTTTTGCCTTTTGGGTCACACCCAGCAATGCACAGGGTTACTCCTGGTTTATGCACTCAGATATTACTCCTAGTGGTACTCGGGGGACCATATGGGATGCTGGGAATCGAACCCAGGTTGGCCACATGCAAGGCAAATGCCCTACCCGCTGTGCTATCACTCCAGCCCCAAGGGGGTGGGTGACATGGAATGTGACTCTAAACCTAAAGTCATTTTTTATACCAGAACAACAGAAAATGGAAAGAGCTTGGGGACAGAGAAGGAGGAGCTCCTGCTTACTTTAAGCGTGACTGGACATCTCAGATTCAGCATTTCTTCATCTATTAGATTGAAATAATAGTTCCTGGCCCCCTCCTGGGTTGAGGAGTAAATGAGATAGTTGAAAGCCTAGCGGTTATTAAACAGCATCTATTACTATTATTCCCCTATCATTAGCATTTCCCTATTTCCAGTGACATATTTCTATGATAATAGGTACATAAAAGAATTTTCTAGTTAGAAGTCTCAAAGATGCTTGAAACTATCTCTGACTGTCTGAAATATCTAATGAAACTGAGGCCAGAGAGTTAAATGCTTTGCCTGGCCAGGGTAAGACAGTGAGTTAGACACAGAAACTCAGACTCCGCTAGTAGGAAAGTTAAGAAGGCTGTTCCTAAAATGCAAATCTATTCAGCGATGATGCCTTGCCACAGAAAAACTATTGTTTCCCCTCTACTGGAAGGAAATTGTAAATGTTTTTGCTTTTCCCCTTTGGTGGGGCAGGGACTAAGGGAAGAAGTTGTTTTCTTATCTAAGCAAAGGGCAGCCAGGACAAAGCCAAAACTCTTTGAAGTTTTGATCTTTTGTGATTGAAAGAGCTAGAAGCAGGTACTTTTCAAATGTTTCCAGGTTGCTGTTTTTTTCCTTCCAACAAAAGAGAATGGTTGTGATTTATATGTCTTTCACCTACTGACCAACAAGATAAGGAACCAAAATTATTATATTTTGCTCGAGCGGGGCCCAGTAACGTCTCCATTGGAGACTTTGTTGTTACTGTGTCTGGCATATCGAATACTCTCGGTAGCTTGCCGGGCTCTCCGAGAGGGGCAGAGGAATCGAACTCGGGTCGGCCATGTTGGCCGCTTGTAAGGCGAACGCCCTACCCACTGTGCTATATTTTAAGCATTTTTATTGAAGGAGCAGACTTCTGTTAATTATACTTTTTGTGGCTACATCATTTATACCATGCCTACTCCAAAAAACCTGCTTCCTCCACCAGTGTCCCAAGGACATTCCCACCTCATATGAGCTTTAGACAGAATCTTCAGTTCTGATGACTTTGGTCATTTGTGGTTTTTAAATTTTTTTTTAATCTCATTTTTTTTTGTTGTTGTTGTTTGGGTTTTTTTTTCTCTTTTGGGTCACAACCAGTGATGCACAGGGGTTACTCCTGGATCTGCACTCAGGAATTACTCCTGGCGGTGCTCGGGGGACCATATGGGATGCTGGGAATCAAACCCGGGTTGACCGAGTGCAAGGCAAACACCCTATCCGCTGTGCTATCACTCCAGCTCCTCATGTTTCTTTTTTCATATCATATTGGAACCCAAATTATTTTTAAGGACAAAGTTATTTCGGAGTGTGGAAATCCCCTCACCTTCCTAATGCTGTCCATAAAGTTTCCCTCAATCACATATCACAAACAGGAACCATTTGTGGGGGTGGGTGCCTGCTTGGGGAGGGCCCACATTCATCATATAGGATTTTTTGTTTGTTTTTCAGATTAAATAGCACTGAAATCTCTAGTTGTTTTGTGGGCAGATGGTGGGGTGAGGGGTGGGGGAGACAGTATTCCTAAACTGTCCAGTGATGGTTGTGTTCCTTAAGTGCAGCTGGGGGAAGGCAGAGCCTGCCATGCTATCTTACAGATTTTTTGTGCTTCTTTGAAAAACACCCAAATCCGGTTTTTCTGGGGTAAACAGCTGGGAACTGTCTGGTGGGGGAGAGGGGAGGTGCAGGACAGCTGTGCATGACCCTGGAATCTGTGCTTTGCTGTCTCTGCAGTGCGTGCCTCCGGATGAAGCCTGCACTGCGCTGGATGCCTCCATGATATGGGCCATGATGCAGAACAAGAAGACATTCACCAAGCCCCTTGCTGTGATCCACCATGAAGTGGATCACATTAAAGGTGTGTACCCTAAAGAGGCAGCCAGAGATGAGACTCCTTAACAAAGCTCCAAAGGTGTCAGCCCAAGGACAGGCTCCATTCCAAAGATAAAATTAAGGGCTCATTAAGAACTGTAGAAAAGGTTTCCTTTGGGGGAGGAGTCCTTCATTTAGTTGCCTCTGGGCTAAATTATAACACATTTGCAAATGATTTCCTCTATAAGTATCTGATTAATGTCAAGTCACCGTGTCACACTCTCTTGAATTTGAATGTGCTTCCTTGAGTGTGTTTCCTCCAAGCTTTCTGAACCTGCATTCAGCCCTCAGCCTTTCTTTCCTTGATCATCAGGTTTTAGTGCTCCTTGAAGGTCTCAGATGCCTCTGGGGCAGATATGATGTGAAAAATCACATGTCTTGGGTATCACATAGGAAGAAGGCCTTCCTAATGCATTTTTCATATTTCACTTTTCAGAATTTCACACCATCAGGATTATTGCTTGAAGCCAGCAATCACTCTTTCTACACAGGGGGGAATAGTGAGCAACTGTAACTTTGGGAAGCAGAGGAAGGGGCAAAGGAAGTGTGTTCCCTGCAAGGTGTGGCCTGAGTACAAGGGAGGGCAGAGCCAGACATGGCATAGACCAAGCCCTCAAACACATGTAGAGGCAAAGATGGGCTCCGGGAGTTATTAGAGCAAATATGTGACCCTGTGGACTGTGAGCATTGCTGCTTGGACTATAGGCATGAGCTCCCAGGGCATCAACAGCTTCGAACACACTCAGCAGCTGTCACCATCTGAGGGACTGAAACCAAATGTTGTATGGGCTCTCTGGGCAATTGCAGTTGTCACTGTCTGGAAACAGCCTCTGACTGTCTAGTGACTTTGCTGCCTAAGGGCCATCAAGCTAATGGGATGACTGAGAACCTGTAAGTGGATTCCAAGCCTGAGGTTGTTTAGGGCCAGTGACTTAGTGCCTTCCACACCCAGAGCCTAGAGGAGCCTGATGCAAAGGTGGCCTGACTTCAGTGGAGGGTGTTGTGTGGAGAGGGGTTTGGGGAGACACTTTCTGGGGACCTGCTAGACCAAGGGTGCAACCAAACGCATTTCTGAACTGAGAATGATTACATTTGATGGAACTAGGCAGTAGGGGGTTTCTGTGTCCAACATAACTAGCAAAACAGGCCATTGCTATCCTGTTTCCTACTTGGTGAGTGACTGTCTTCCTATTTGATATTGGCATTTGCACCCTTTCTGGAAGCTTGCTCACTTCCAAAAGGCAAGAAGATGGTGTGGGAAGGTTGCTGGCAAAGGGCCGAGAGCACTGTTCTCAGTGGTGATACACTGGGATTTGTGCCCTTGGGTTGCATTTTCTTTGTTCCAAAAGAAGTGGGTGACTTTGAAGAGAGTTCTTTTAGCTGCAACACTTTGCAATATGGATTGTAGAAACAACCACAACAAAAAATTTATTTCCCAGCCATCTTTACGTTGATGTGATAGATATTTAGATTTTATTTTATTCATTCCCCAGCAATTTTTTTTTAATCCCAGCAATACTTTTGTTTTACTTTTACTGGTTAGCTTTCAGCTGTTTGACATAGTTACAACAACCACACTCTTTCTATAAATGGAATTGCCTAAGTAGAGTTCTTTGTTTACTGGGACCAGGAGAAAGAAGTAAGAATGAATGGATCGTGTTGCAAAGTACATCACAATTGGGCAGGCTGGCTCTGTTTTGTACTGTGGAAGTGGTTTAACAATAGTACTAGCTACCTCGCACTCCATCTGCTACTTCTACCTATTTTGAGAGGTAATTCTACTGGTAATTGAAGGCAGCCGCTTGCTTTTTCCTATGCCAGACAATAATCAGGCATTAATATTGCAGCAGTATAACTTCCAGTAATTCATTCATTCATTCTTTTAAGTCCCCTGGTATATTTCTAAGTAATTCCTCTTGTAAATTAGGAAATTGCTTTTATTTAAACTTGATATAATTATCTTAAAAATCCACTGTTTTCTTACATAAAAGTTCAAGAGGAAACGTTTACCAAGTATCAAAGCAATTGCTTGAGATTTGCTAATTGAGACTAGATTTTAGTGGGGAACCATGTGGTGAAGAAAGTTTATTGCTTAGGTTTGTTAAACAAATTGAGGAGGTTCGCCCTTAGGCTGGGTTCCTGGGCTGTGTGCACATCTACTTCCTAACTTCCCACTGAGTGGCATAGACTAATGAGAGTCTGCTTTCACCTCTCATGTTTATTTTCCTTTAACACCCTTTCTCCTCCGCCTTGCCAGCCAGTGGATCTCTGCTTTCCTTCTGCCTCTCCTTGAAATGGAATAGCCATCTAAAAAGGGAATGTGGTTCTTGCCTCATTGCAGTGGGTTATGTGAATAATAACAGGATCACCAAGGTTCTTACTGGCAGACTGCTTTGTACTTTGCTATATATAGTAAGATATAGAAGCGGGCAGATCTCTTGTTGGGATTAACTTTTACCCATTGGGAAGATTAATGGTATGTGTGACTTTACTTATATCGGAGCTTTTTGAAGACTCAGTCCAGCTCTCCAAGATCCTTTGGTTCATCTTCTCAGCCCTTCTGTTTTCTGAGAAACAGATAAAGGCTGTGGTGATCTCCCTCACTGCCTCCTAGAACTCTCTTCGTCACAGGCATATTTCAGATGCTATTTCTCCTGCCTGTGCTCAGGGAGAAGTCGTGAAGGCTGAAGGAATAATTCTGAGTCCCTCCTCTGGGTCACTTTTTTGGTTCTTTGTTTGTTTGTTTGTTTGTTTTAGGTTTTTTTTGTGGGGTTTTTTTTTTTTTTTTTTTTTTTGCTTCTTGGGTCACAACCAGTAATGCACAGGGTTTACTCCTAGCTCACCCACTCAAGAATTACTCCTGGCAGTGCTTGGGGAACTATATGGGATACTGGGAATCGAACCCGGGTTGGCTAAATGCAAGGCAAATGCCCTACCTGCTGTGCTATCACTCCAGCCCCCCTGGGTCACTGTCTTAATGAACTATCCCTTAGTTTTCACCACACATCTTTGCCACATCTGATCTTTTAGTTCTGAGGGAATCAGTGTAAGGGTAATATTCTCTCACTATTTTAACTTGCAGTGATAGGTGATGGTGATGGCGAAAATGGAAACCTTGTCGGTTATCTATCATTTATTGAACATTTTACTTAGTTGAGGTTCTGAGCTGACTAATCCGAACGTATTTATCCTCAGAGCCGTCTGTAAAGCGGATATAGAGTGAGGTTCAGTAACTTGGCCATATACATTCCATATACAAGTGGTGACTCTGGGCTTCCAGTCCAGGCGCTCAGAGCTCATAGCCTTGACTTCGAAGCCCTGTGTCTTATCCTAGGTCGAATTTGATTACTGGTTTTTTTTCAATGATTTCTTTTTTCTAGTTCCGTGCCCTTCCTCCCTTTGTTGTTGTTGATGTGTTACTATGGTTACGGTCTTGAATAGTTGGCTTGCACACTGTGTTAGCTGTGCTGCTTACTAGGAGAGGCTCAGCAGGTTTTGACGCTCACACACTCTGCTACAGTGCTCACCACCGCTGTTAGCTAAGGTAGCGGGGCAAGTACTCTTAGTTGAGATACCCAGAAACATAAATTTCAGGTATACCCAGTTATGATTGCAGTACTCATTGGGGGGTGCTGGAGGCCCGTGCCTTAGGTCACACTGCCCTGGTGTTCACACATATTTTTATAATTGCAGTGCTCACCAATTACCCACCCCCCTCCATTTATGAGTTCACACATATTTGACTGTGGTACAACTGAAAATTACTTGTGATACCAGAGATTTCAGAGAGCAGAGCTGCCTGGATCATGTGTGATGCATGTGGGACACCAGGGATTTGAATTGTTGACTGTATACATTAGACAGGTGCTCTGAGTTTCTGTGCTGTTCCTACTGGGATGCTTGTGGGCCACTCCCAGCACTGCACAGACAGGTGGGTAAGCCTCACAAGGTCAATGTTCAGGCTCAGTGGGATTCAAGGACCACCAAGGCTGTACCTCCTGGTGCTGCCAGGCCTTGGGAGCTGGGAATCAAAATCAAGACATCACGTTTGCTAGGAATGTATGCTGTGCCACTTGGGATAGCTCCCAGGTCCTTAATAGATTTTTATTGAGGTAATAATTGGTTTATGACCTTCCATAAATTTCAGGTTACCGCATTGTGATTCAGTATCTGTGTACCTTACATTATGGTGGCTACCCAAACTCTTAATTCCCATGGATTCCAGGTTTAAATAAAAATGACAAGACACTTAGGCATCTCTCTCTTCACACCCCCCTCCCCTGTTCAGGTCATATGTCACATTGGCATTCTAGTTAAAACCCAAATATTTTAATTTCTGAAGGGTAAGTAAAAATGGGGGGAGAGGGGGCAGGAAATCTGTGCCCCCAAAGGGTTAAGATGCTGGGAAACATGTAAAGTGTTTGAGAGAAGTTCTGTGAATTTGGTCTATTGACTCACAAAAAACCCCAGAAAATATGAATAGCTATGCATATTATGGTTTACTGCAAAGCAATTAAATAGTTGAGGTGGTGCCATCCTACCATATTTTCTGAAATATTTTGATATAAGCATGTCAGGGTTGTTTGCTTTGGATGCTGTGACTTCTTTTTATGGCATTTGAGAATACTTGGGCTTACATAATATATATAGTTACCCACATTAATGATGAGGATTTTTTTAATGGGGAAAGAGAAGAGTAGTCATGTCTCTGAAACTTGGGGCACATACCCCCTCAATTGGGTACAAAAAATAAATGTTGCTTCCAGATCTGCCATGATTCATAGATAGTATATAATTAAAGTTAAAACTATTTTTAAAAACTTGGTTTTCTTTCTCTCTATCCACCACATAATTTTGAAAAACGTACATATGTGCTCAGGAAAGCACCTGGCATATCACAGCAGTTCAGTAAACGTTCATTTCCTTTCCTTCCTCTTAACTTCTCAGCCAAACAAGGTTTTTTAAGGGGAAGAGAGGGAAGTGGAAAGGAAAGTTGTGAGTGTTGGTTGGAAGTTAATGCAAGAGAGGTGTTAGTTTTTGGAACATATTTGATTTTTCCAGAACAAAAATACTTTTAAAATACCAGCCAGGGTTTGTCCTCTGGCTGAGATAGAAATGGGGCAGCTGAGGGGAAAGATGGAAGAAATGCTTAATTGGGAGGCCAAGATGCTTCATTTCATCTCTTACATGAAGAAAGAGGGGAGCATAGGAATCTTTTTAAAATCTATTTCCTTCATACTTAAAAACTTTTTTTGGGGGAAAATTTAAAAATATACCAAAAATATAGAGCAAACAGTAGAATGAACTCCCAAGACCCCTCCACCTGGTTTTAACAATTACCAGTTTATGGCCACTTTTGCCATCACTTCCGTCTCCTGCTGGATAGCTTTGAAGGAAACCCAGATTTTTCATCTCACCCACAGATAGTCTAGTATACATCTCAAAGCCAAGATCCATCAGAGATCTCCCGTGGGAAATTGAGGGGTGGATAAGTTAGGAAAGCCCCTTTGAAAGCTAAATGAATATTGGGTCAATGGGGAAACTCACAATAATAAGATAGATATGATGTTCATGAGTATTTAATATGTAAAAAATTGTATTGAGTTAATCAAGCATATACCTACTACATATGTTACTAATTATCCTGTCTTTTTTGTTTGGAGGCCATACCCCAGAAGGCTCAGAGGCTGCACTTGGCTGGGTGCTAGTGAATCACTCCCAGCAGTGCTCAAGGGACTGAAGTTGCCAGCAATTAAAAGGAGCCTCTGCACGCACAAAATGTACTCCAGTCTCTGAGCAAGCTCCCTGGCCCACTGGTCTGCCTCTGAAGCCTTTAAAGTCTTGTACAGAGTCCCATATCCTTGACATGGCTGACATTTTGGACAAGATAGCTCTTAGTTATAGAAGGCTGTCTGTATAATTGGAGGATGGTAAGCTACATGCCATCTCCCCCATACACACACACCACACACACACACACACACACACACACACACATACATACACACTTACTGTTTTTGTTGTGACAACTCAAACTCTCTCCAAAACTAAATGTCTAAGGAGTGGGAGAGGACAAAAATCATCCCCAGATTATCCTTTGACATTGTAGAAGGATGAAGAGAACTCTCCAGACAATAGCAATGAAATCCGTAAATATTGAAAGAATATAAAGAAAAATTTACAGTGAGTAAGTTTAAAACTCTCCACTTTTTAAAAATTTGTTTGGGGACTGGAGCAATAGCACAATGGGTCGGGTACTTGCCTTGCACGGGGCCGACCTGGCCAACCCGAGTTCAATTCCTCCACCTTTGATTCCTCCGCCCCTCTCGGAGAGTCCGGCAAGCAACCGAGAGTATCTCGCCCGTATGGCAAAGCTTGGCAAGCTACCCGTGACGTATTTGATATGTCAAACACAGTAACAACAAGTCTCACAATGTTATTTGGCCCGCTCGATCAAATCAACAAACATCGGGAGTGACAGTGACAGTTTGGGGGCCAAACCTGCTTGTTCTTAGGGCCTACTTCTGATTCTGTGTTTAAGAGTTGCTCATGGCAGTCCTTGGGTGATCCAGCCCAGGCCTCTCGAGGGCACAGCATGTTCTCAGCCTATTGAGCTTTATTTCTGGTCCCCCAGACTATTCTTAATGAGACCTGCACAGAGTCTTCCTTGGTTATCTCAAGCTTCCTTCTCTGTCAGTGTAGATATTAGTTAGATGCAATGCTGCCTTGGTATTATGCTGAGTCCTACCTTGTGAAGGACTGAAATGAAAGCTGGAAGCAAGGAGCTGTGGTCAGTTACTCATGCATAACCCCAGAAATCTCTCAGTTATGTAAACCATGCCTCACCATCTGAGGAGGGAAGTTTTGGTTCTAGAGGGAGACCAAAATTTGCTCAGAGTATATAAAAATATTTAATTCAGAATGCTGATTACAGTTTGTTTCTTCCTGCAATGAATCTTTATTGTTCAGATGCTCTTTTTAGCCATAGCTCAGATTCCTTTCTTACAATCTTCCCCTTAAACCAAAAGGAAATAACATTCTGTCCACTCTTCCTTTTTATGTGCCAACTCGATTATAGGGTTCCAGTGGAGATCAAACTATTTTAGTTATACACAGAGGTTATTGGGGGATTTGGGAACCAAGAAGTTGGAGGATAATATCCTTTAACCTCAGTCCTGCAGCTTGTGCTTATTATTGTTTATGCATAGAAATCAGGGAGGCACTTCAGCTCAGGGGAATAAGCAACAACTGGTTCTGTTTAGCTCTGCGAGGGCCTCCTCCTGGGATCGGGGAAGAGGATTAGATCATAACATAAGTCCATGCAGATTTTATAAACAGTGCCATCCATCACATAGGGTTGCTCTAAGTTCCAAATTCTCACATGTGAGGCCTCCTCAGGGGAGAGTCATTTTTTTAAAACCTCGTGGAAAGTTTAGCCATGGGTGGTTGATAGGATGGAAATCTTCCAGAAGCATTTGTGTGTTCTTGAATAAAGCACACTATCAAGACCCATAAATGCCTTTGGACAATATCTCAACCACTTTTCCTTGTCAGGAGACCCCCTACTTCATAGGAGTATTGAGAGTTGAAAGTGAGAAAATGTAAGTGAAGGCTTTTTGCAGAGTTGTAAAACACTATACGCATATACACATTTAAGGCATCTCTGTTGTTATTTCATGGCTGCCAATAAGGCTAATAGGATTCAACTCCCAGGAAACAGTCTCTTGTGTGGATTTTATTGGTGGTGTGTGTTCTGCATTTGGAATTAGATTTTCTGAAAAACACACAATTATTTTCATTTCCTTAGTAATTTTATTTAAGTATAACTTTTGCATCTGTTCTCCTGCCAAGGCCACCCTGTTCATAAGCCCAGGGACACTCTTTAGTTAGAATTGCTTTGATTTATCTGCTGGTGTGCCTTCCCCAAGCTGGACCATGCTCCCACATGTTCTTAGCATGTACAACCGCCTAGTCAAGATGGTTATCTGAAAATCCAGGTAGACTTTTCTTTTCATAAACATGTAACTCAATAGCTCCTTGTTTGGGATGTTTTTTCCACCACCAGTTCTTTTTCTTTTGCTATGGATTGCAACACAGTTTGGATAAAGGTCCTGAACTGAGTAAAAATGAAGATGACAAGAAAAGCTTACCTCCTGTACATTCTCAAAGGCCCAGTCTGTGCTGGGATTCAACACTTCTTTTCAGTGAAAGGCTGAGTAGTGAATGTTGTTGACTTCTTGTTTATGGAGTCCAGGCCTCAACTACTCATTCTTCCTGGTGCCTCATGAAGCCCACCCTGGACATTTGCCTCACATGTGGCTGACCTTGTTCGATCCCTAGCACCATATGTGGGCCCCTGAGCCCTGCCAGGAGTGATTTCTAAGTATAGAGCCAGAAGTAAGCCCTGAATACCAATGTGACCCCCAAAACACCAAGAATCAACAAACAAAGCTTATTTGTCAATAGGTAAATTTGATTTCATAAACTTTTCACATTTCAAAAATATTTTAACCTTTTTTATTCTTGAAAAGTTTGCAATTTACACTTAGGTCATAGACCATACCAAAAATATAAATGAAGAATCACGGGGCGTTTCCCCCTCATCTGTGCTGTTCTCACTGTTGTGGATAATGAATAGCTGTACATAAGTAATTCTCTAATGCTTCCCCAGCTAAAGACAGAGTAACACCCATCACTTAACCTAGTTAGCAGAATCTGAAATTCTGTTTCAACCCCTACCCTGAATGTTTCCATCTGTGTCCAGGAGTTTAATCACATATCAGAGTCTCAGGATACTCATTTGTAAAATAGTGATAAGAACTCTTTTTCAGCTTCCCACAGACTTCTTTGAGCCTCCATAGTGCTTTATGAACCCAAAAGCATGATAGCGATATAGATGTTCACATATTCTTATTCCAGGTTTCCCCCATTCCCTCCATTTTCAAAAAGTACATCACAGAACATCAAATCATCCTTCACAAAGTCTGTCTGGTGGGCCTCTTCTTGCCAAACTGAATCCCAAGGATGCACAGATGAATAAGAACTAGACTTCCCCCGCTAGGCAAAAGAAGAGAATGACAGTGAGATGTGGCATGTATGTAACTGAAAAGGGATAGAATGGGTTGCAGCGGGAGAATGCAGCGGTAAGATGGGGCAACAGGAAGGAGAGTTAGTGAAGATGCCAACAGAATGGCTTCGGGGGGAGGGATTTCAGCTGGGAGTAGTGTGGAGTATTTGGAAAATGTCAGTAACTAAGGAGCCCAGCATGAGATAAGGATTTCATTTAGGAAAATAGTCTGGGATGAATGGTTAGAGGAAGGAGGCAAAAGTTTGTGTATCCTGCAAAAAAATGTGGGTATTCCCCCCACCCGTCCCCTACCCCCCCCCCCCCCAACACACTGAAGGGCAGATATCAAGAAGTTTAAGTAGGGTAATAAATACCTAACCATGAATGGGTTCTGGAATATTTACTCTGGGAGCATATGTGACAGAGGAAATATTTGGGGTAGGGGCAGCAGTGACAATAAAAGCAGAAAGTCTCTGTAATGCGGTATGCGGTAGGTGAGTGATTAAGAGGAGCCACGGTCTAGGACAAAACATGAAGGATAGGAGTATAACTTTAGTTTTACCAAACTACCTACATGAAATTTAAAGAATTTTTGAAAGAATAATGATATAAGTGCATTGGAAAACATGGTAAAGATATTAATCCTTTTGTTAATAAATGTAATGGTATCTTCATGTTAATAAATGCTGGAGCAGTAGCACAGCGGTAGGGCATCTGCCTTACAAGCGGCCAACATGGCCGACCTGAGTTCGATTCCTCCGCCCCTCTCAGAGAGCCCGGCAAGCTACCGAGAGTATCTCGCCCGCAGGGCAGAGCCTGGCAAGCTCCCCGTGACGTATTCGATATGCCAGACACAGTAACAAGTCTCACGATGGAGATGTTACTGGGCCCGCACAAGCAAATCGATGAACAACGGGAGGACGGTGCTTAGTAATAATAAATGTAATGGTATATTCATGCATACATAAATGATTAGGATCCAGTTCCGTAAGGTGGCCGTTTACCTTCAAGGTTTCTGCAAGTTGGCATCTATACAATTAGTTGACAATGTACTTGCTTAAAATCTCGAATAATCAATGTTATAACTTTGATTGCTAAAAAGGATCATTGAACAGAACTTTTATGAAGTATTAACATACAATATTAATGCACAAGGGCTGACAGCACAAGGGCTGGAGCGATAGCACAGCGGGTAGGGCGTTCGCCTTACAAGCGGCCAACATGGCCGACCCGAGTTCGATTCCTCCGCCCCTCTCGGAGAGCCCGGCAAGCTACCGAGAGTATTCGATATGCCAGACACAGTAACAACAAAGTCTCCAATGGAGAAGTTACTGGGCCCGCTGGAGCAAATCGACGATCAACGGGAGGGCCTTTACCTTTTTAACATACAATAGAGATTGTGATGAGCCTTTGATTAAATCTTGATTTCTTTGTGAAATGCATGTGATTTTATGTCTTTGTTTCAGATAAAAATCCAAGCTTTGAGAAACAGAATCCAGATCCTCCACGTAAGTCTTTGTGCAATTATTTCAAAATAAAGCCTCCTGGGCTTTACTAGGAATGAGTTGGTTATACAATGTTTGCCAAACTGTTGAGTTTTGGTAAGGAGACTTCTGTTCTTATTTTTACTCCCTGTTCTCATACTATATTTTTCCTCTCTTTTTTATTCTTTGTTCTTTTATTCTTTTTTAACCTTCCTTTCTTCCTTTAAAAATATGAATTTGTTTGGGGCTGGAGAGATAGTACAGGAGTTAAGGCACTTTTTCATGTGGCTAACTGTGGTTCCACTCCTGGCACTACATGGTCCCTTAAGCAGTGCCAAGAGTGATCCTTAATCTCAGAGCCAATCATAAGCCCAGAGCACCACCAAATATGACCCCTAAACAAACAATAAATACAAATATTGAATTTGGTGATTCATTGATGCCTCTGGTCTTAACGTGAAGATAGTAACTTACTCTTTTTAGAGATACAAATTCATTACCTGTTGTGATCTGACAGTAGCATTAAGACACAGCTGTAGAAGTTGTTTGCTTTATATTCATCAATTGTGTTTACCTGTACAGAGAATTGTACTAAAGATGTTAGTTGTAGACATTAAAGAAAATCTGTAGACTAAGGGATGGTATATTTGGGATTGGGGAATGGGCAGCTTGTAAGAAAGTTGCCATCTGCTGCAGAATGATGGGATGGAGCCCAGGTAAATCATGTGCAAGGCAATCTCCCCACTATAGTATCTCTCTGGGCCCAAGAAGGCAGTCTCTTAAACAAAAGGAAATATTTTATTTCTGTGGCCTGGAATTAATCTCAAATATAAAAATATTTGCCAAATGGAGAAACAATTGTTCTATTTATGTTTTACCAACCATGAAATTGACATCACTCCCCACCCCACTGAAAATTGAGAAATAGTTCCTTTCACCTCATATATCAAAGTTGGAAAAGTGGTGTTGTTTTTTTTTTAAGTGGATTGTTTTAAACGACACAATACATAATTGTTAAGATCAGGGATTTAATATGAGACCAGTAAAGTACTCTAATGCACTGGAAAAGTTTATCCTTATTTTATGTTTTTCATTCTTATTTCCTTTCCTCATTCTTTTGAATGTTCATAAAAAATATTTTTATAAAGGATTCAGATATGAGTTTTGTGTATTGTCAATAGTATTTGATAAATAACAATGTATCAGATTTGATGTTGGAAATTTACTTTCCTGAGCATCTTAACTTCTGAATTAAGTTTGTTGCTCAAGATGGACTGCAAACTGAAGAAGTCTTAAAACATCATTAGTCTCCTTTACCTTTTCAGAAAAACAAAACAGTATGTTATAAATACAATGTATTTTGTTGGGACCTTGATTTCTTTCTCTTTTTTAATTTTATTTTTGATTTTGGTCCAGAACCTGTGGTCTTCAAGAGCTATTCTCAGCACAGCACTTGGAGGTCACTCCTGGTAGAACTCAAGGGACCATGTAGTGCCAGAGATCAACTTCAGGGCTCCTGTATGCTAAGCATGTGGTCCAATCCTTTGAGATTTCTGGTCCAGAATTTTTATTTCGTCCTCAGATTTAACCAGTCATTGCTTGTACTTTCTGGCAGGATTATAAAGCAAATATAAACTTGCAATACAGGATGCTTACTGTGTATTCTTTGTTTCCTCTCCTCCTAGCAATTTTCCATGGCCTGGACACCCTGACTGTGATGGGTATCGCATTTGCAGCATTTGTGATTGGAGCCCTCCTTACAGGGGCCTTGTGGTACATCTATTCACACACAGGTAATCCTATATGTCTACTGATTGGTGCATCTGTGTGTACCTACCCACACAGCAGTGTTTAATGCATGTGTGAAATAGTATATGAAAGATAGCGTTCCTCCAGTTATTTTTACATGATATATTTGGCATAGAGTTTTACCAAAAAATAGTGTTAGAAATTTTCAATAGTGTTAGAAAAGAAATGTTTAAATTTAAACTCTGTTCATATGTGCAGTTGAAAGATTGGTGAAGCTCAACATCTGAGAAAGCTATTTTGTGCTTTGGGTTTTGTTAAAGAAAGTTGATGCAGACAAATGAAGAACATAAACTGTCCTCCCAAAGCTAAAGACTTCACACTAAATATATAAGTGGGCAGCAAGTAAAAAGGGAAGCCAAGATTTTATGACCACATCAGCCAACATACTGCTCACTGTCCACAAGAGCCCTTCATCAGTAGCTTAAGCCAGAATTTCTCCACCATTTCAAACCCATTGCCACAAACTCAGAAAGCAAAATTGAGGGTGTTTTTTTTAACTTTTTAATTTTTTGTTGAATCAGCATGTGATAGAGCATTACAAAGCTGTTCAAAATTGTGTTTCAGTCATACAGTGTACCAATACCCATCCCTCCACCAGTGTAATTTCCCAGCACCAGCATCCCCAGTTTCCCTCCTATCCCTTCAAGTCACCCCCAACTTCTGCCTGCCTCTATGACAGGCACCTCTCTTCTCTTACTCTCTTTCTCTTTCTTTCTTTCATTTTAGGCATTTATGGTTTGCGATACAGACGCTGAAAAGTTATCATGTATATCCCTTTGCCTACTTTTAACACTCAGTTCTTGTCCAGAGTGATCATTTCCAACTAGTATTGTCATAATCATCCCTCCTCTACCTTAACTGTCATCCATTCCCCCACACCTTTGTGGTAATTCCCAATCATTGACAGTCCTGGCCCATTTTCCTTGGCATTGGATATTAGTTTCACACTGTTATATATAAGTAAAGTAAAAGTAAAGGCCCTCCCGTTGATCGTCGATTTGCTCGAGCGGGCCCAGTAACGTCTCCATTGGAGACTTTGTTGTTACTGTGTCTGGCATATGGAATACTCTCGGTAGCTTGCCGGGCTCTCCGAGGTTATATATATATATATATATATATATATATATATATATATATATATATATCCCACAAATAAATGCATTCATTCTATATCTGTTCCGCTCCTTCTGACTCATTTCACTCTACATGATATTCTCTAAGTCCATCCATTTATAGGCAAATTTCATGACCTCATTTTCCCCAACAGCTGTGTAGTACTCCAATGTGTAGGTATACCATAGTTTCTTTATCCATTAGTCTGTTCTTGGACACTTAGGTTGTTTCCAGATTCTGGCTATTGTGAATAATGCTGCAATGAACATAGAAGTGCAGATGGTGTTTCTGTTGTCTGTTTTTGGACCTCAGGGTGTATTCTCAGAAGTGGTATTGCGGGATCAAATGGGAGCTCAATTTCTAGTTTTTTGAGGAATATCCATATTGTCTTCCAAAAAGGCTGGACCAATTGGCATTCCCACCAGTTATGAATGAGGGCCCCTTTCTCCTCGCTTCCTTGTCAGCACTGGTTGTTCTTGTTCATTTGGATTTGTGTCAGTCTCTTTGGTGTGAAATGATATTTCATTGTTGTTTTGATTTGCATCTACCTGATGATCAGTGATGTAGAGCATTTTTTCATATGCCTTTTGGCCATTTGAATTTTTTCTCTGAGGAAGTTTCTTCTCTGAAGAAGTTTGAGGGAGCTGAGTTTTAAAGCAAAGTGGAGTCAAGTGTTATTGCTAGTAGAATTCTGAGACTGTGATTCTCCTCTTCTCTCTCAAAAACTAGAGACTTTAAAGTGCTTCTTTTCATAAATTATGTTACTATGGAAATAAAATTGTAAGTAGTTTTTTTAACCCCTATTTTAAAGACTGTTCACAAGGAGTAGCAGAGTCATACAAACATGAAAAAGACTCACAGGTAGTTTCTAGTTGACAGCTCCCTCAGTTTTATCTGGTTCAGCTGACAGCAAGTTTAGACATTTTTTTCATTTCATTTCATCATCCTGTTAATCGTCGATTGCCTCGAGCAGGCCCCAGTAACGTCTCTTTCATCCTAGCCCTGAGATTATATTCACGGCTCTTTAGGAGAATGAGACCCATCATTGTTACTGGTATTTGGCATATTTGGTAGGCCACGGGGAGTTTGCCAGACTCTGCTCTGTGGGCAGGCTACATTCGATAGCCTGCAAGTTTGTCCAAAGTAGGAATGAGATAATAAGATGTAATAATAAGTTTAATAAGTTTAGACAAAAAGATAATAATGCAGTAGTCAGTGGGGAGAAGTTGGCATACAACTGCCAACTCAGTTCATTTATTTTTTTAATTTTAATTTAATATAGAATAATTAATGTGGGTTTGTTTATGAATAGTTTAGAGGCTTCTCTAAGGGTGATCTGGTAAGTCTTTATTGAGAAACTTCTAAGATCCCCTTGTTTTCTACAAAACAGATTTTTCTGCTTCTTTCCTGGTGTAGTTCTGTCAGCATTTTTCAGGGGTACAGCATTCTGCATGTAGGTTCATTTGCTCTCTCTCCTTTTTTTCATTTTGGTTCTCTGCCCTCAGCTGCCCCCAGTGTTGCTGGTTCCTGGAACTATCAGTTTCATCCTCTTTATAGAGTAAACTTCCTGTCTTCTGATGAGGAAGGGCAAGGTCCCAGCCCATGAAGTCAGGAAGGGAAGTTAGAAAAATCTTACTGTCTCTTATATAGAAATTCTGCCAACTCCACTTCTTATAATCACATGTCCATCCTCTCTTCCAGAGGTGCCTGGTCCTATACTAGTCTTGAGTTTTTGAGAGTTCTGAGTAGATTGTTTTTAGTGTTGACTTTGACTGTAGTTATTTTGCATCTTGTCAGTCTACTCACACTTTTCCTCACCAGTTTCCATTATTTCACTGCTCCTATCTCCATGTCTGCTCTCTTTTTTTTTTCTTGTAGATTATTTTTTTAATTAAATTAGCGTAAGGAACACAGTTACAGAGTTGTTCATGTTGGAACATACAATGTTCCAATACCCATCTCTTAACCATTGTTCATTTCCCACCACCTTTAATCCCAGTTTCCCTCCTTCCATCCCTCAATATCTACATTGGAGTCAGAGTCATACATAAGTGGTAAAGCACTCAAGTGCCTTGAATATGAAATGGCCTGGGTTTCAGTGATTGATTCCACATGGCCTCTGAGTACTACTGGATGTAGCCTTCAAACAATTTTTTAAGATAAAAATCTCTGAATTTATCATTTTGGTGAATTTTTTTCCAGGCCTATGTATACCTTTTTACACCAATGAATGTCTTTGTTTCTTGATATTCTGAATTTGTAATTATTTATAGTTTAATTATGAATTACTGTAAAGAGAATGAAATAGACTACTTTAGAAGTCCTTTTTTAGAAAATTATTCTCAAAAAATTTTCCTCCACATTCTCCAAGCTGAAATATGAAACACTACAGAAGGATAAGCTTGATATTATTATGGTCTCTCTGATTTCACTTTGCCTTTGTGGCCCCTGAACAGGATGCACCAACAGGCTGATAATAATAATAAAAGCAAGAAGAAGGAAAAGGTCAGGGAGGCCTCTCGCCACACATATCAGAGTGCCCTTGAAGTGGTTGTCATCAGAAATTAGAGTTGGAAATCAGATTCGTTGAGTGGCTAATCTGGTTACCCTCATGAGCTAGATGTGCTGACTGTATTTCCATTTAGTATGCATAGACAAGAGCCCAGTCTCACAAAGTTACTGAAGGTTAGAATGCTTAACCAAAAAATACTTGCCAAAAGCTTTCTGAATTGAAAATCTTGCAAAAATGTACATTATTTACTGTTGCTCAGATGTGTTGGCAGAAAAAAAGCCCTAAGTGTGGTAAAAACACTATTTCTCAATTTGTTTTCAGCATTTATTTTGCAATAATATAATTAGGTTTTCAGTTAGGCATACTGTACCAGTTATATTCAGTAATCCCCAGAGTTGAATACACCGTGCACCTTCTAAGCAAAAGGTCCTTAGGGCTTTTGGTTGGGAGAATCTGTGTTTTTAAATGCTTTGGGTTTCTTCAGATTTTCTCAAGCCTAGTCCAGATGAAAAGAGAAGCAGCAGGAAGATTGGCTAAGATCCCAGGGATCTGAAATATGCAGTTAGAATAGTCAGAAACCTAGTATGACGGTTGAGAAAGCAGAATTCACTCTTTTCATTCTAATACTTACGTTAGGTTAGTAGTAAATTCGTCAGGGGAAAATCAAAGTGCAGATACTAACAGATTGACCACACTACCACAATATAGAAAGAAAGTGATGGGTTGGGAATTTTGAAAGATTTTAATTATGGACTTGAAGCATTTCTTTTTTTCTTCCCTTCAAATTGATAATGTGTAACCCACTCCTTTGTGTAGTAAAACCTACAAAAGGAAGGTATTTTAGCTTGGAGAACAGAGAGAAGCAATTTTTGAAAATGATAAAAAGCATTTGAAAACATCTTTAAAGTCTAACTCATTCTCTACAGAAATGAGCTTGTGATTTAATTACTTATTCAAGGAATATCAAGAAACCAAGATGTTAATTGTTGTAAATTTGCGTAAACGTAAAGGGAAATATTTTTGTTTTCTTTCCAGCATCATGTAATCATAAAATCATCTCCAGACATATGCTTTTCAGTTCAGTACTTATTATATATTTCCTAAGAAAGTGATTTCATAAGTCCCCATAAATTTAATAAATTCTTTCATAACCAATTCTTATAATTAGCAAGTTCTTTTCTGTGTAATGTAAATCCCTTAGTGTTGCCATTAAAATTCATTTCCTCATGTTATTAGTCCCTCAAGGGAATCAGAACAGCCCTCCATTCCTCTCTGTAATAATCCTCTGTGGATAATGTTTGCAAAGAGCCTCCTTTGAGCTAAATAACCAAGATTCTTCTCATCTTTCTTTGAAATTCTGTTATTTTCACATAGAGCCACTCTACTTATATCTTCCTAAGATAGCTCTTCCTTAGGACCTGCCATGCTGAAAGACTTAAGAAATAAGAGTCCAGTTGTAAAGTGGATCACCAAATAGGAGGCAAGAAATCTGATCTGGACAGCTCCATAGCAAGCTAAAGAATTAAATACGTTTTTCTTAAAAAATATTTATTTTTTTCTGGAGCCAGAGAGATAGTATAATGAGTACAGTGCCCTGTAGCCACTGGCCCAAGTTTGATCCCTTGCATCCCATATGGTCCCCTGAGTGATTCCTGAGTGCAGAGCCAGAAGTCCAGCCCTGAGCATCACTGGGTATCACCAACAACCAACAAACAAACAAACAAAAGAAATATATTTTTGTTCTTCTTAACAGCATCTCTAGCAATATCTAGGCTCAATCATAGGTATTTTGTGTCTTTGTGGAATTCATACACCCTCTTCCTGAGTACCACACGCACCAAATATCTCTTTCCATGACACTCTCCCTCCAGATTTTCTTCCTTCATGTTTGAAATTTTATTTATCTTTCTTAAAATTTAGAATTTCAGGAGTGAATTGTAGAAACTGAACATATTTATTTGGATGGCGAAGTTTGATATTTAGGAGCAACCAGCCATCTTTGAACTCCATAACTCCATAAGGGAGGGGATTTACTCCACGTGTTCTTAGATCTCCCTGTCCCATCTTGTCCAGATGTAGTCAGTTGTATTGTCACCCAAGGAATCTTTTTGACAAAGTCTGTGCTCTGAGAAATCAGATATCACTTTGACAGATGGCAAGTAAACTAAAAGATCCCTCTCAGAAACCCCAGTGGTCTTTATTGGGTTGTTTGTTTATATTTTGTTTGTTTGTTTTGGGGACACATCTGGCAGTGCTCTGGACTTACTCCTGACTCTGTGCTCAGAAATCACTCCTGGCAGTGCTCAGGGTACTATATGGGGTGCTGGATATCTAATCCAAGTTGACTGCGTGCAACTCAAGTGCCCTGCCCACTATACCATTTTTCTGGCCCCAATACATTACTTTCTTGTGATAAATTTTCCTGTAGTGCTACTAGCATCTGACAGAGAATTTTTTTAAGTTTCTCAGAAAGTAATAAACTTGGTTATATTGTAAAATCTTCAGTGTTTTATGGGAAAATAGTCACAGAGGTGGAAGGGAGTGTGTAAATGATATTTTTGACATTTCCAAGCAGATTCTCAGATAAGAATTTTCTGTGGCATATTAATGGCTCCAAGTCCCTAAATCATTAGCTTAAGTGGACTTGTTGATCTTGGTGAAATGCAGACTTGGGGTAAGGGGACTGCTTTGTTTTGTTTTGCGTGGGGTTTCATTTTAGATAATGTTTTGCATTAATAGAATCAGAGTTTCCAGAACTCTACAACTTGAAAGAACTTTTTAATGGACACTGATTAAAATAAACGGACACAGAAACAAATTATATTTGGCAAATAGACATTGGAAAGCAAATATTCAGACTTCCTGGGCAGGGGATAGTACTGGCATCTTTCCTAAATGTGAATAAGCAAGCACATGTCAAACTCTGGATGAGACCCAGTTTTAGCAATAAATGAGGCAATGCCCACTCCTCCTTTGGCTGAACACCTGAAGCCCAGGTGAGCTTGAAAAGAGAGAGGAGCACTGACCTACTGTTTTAATAAATCCTCATGTAAGTGAAAGAAGATATTTTATTTTTTGAAAAGTTTTTTTTAAAATGTACTCCGTGTACAATTACAATAGTTGTTCTAATTGATGCCAGGAGGTTTAGATTAGTCATGAACCACCATATGGGTTGTAAGGAGGCTGAATTTTGTTGTTGTTTTGTTTTGTTTGGGGGCCACATCCAGCAGTGCTCAGGGTTTATGTCCAACTCTGTGCTCAGGGAGCACTCCTGGTAGGCACAAGGGTGTTGGGGATCGAAATGGGTTAACTGTACAAGGCAAGTATCCACTGCAATGTCTCTCTGGCCCCGGATTTTAAAAAAAAAGTCATTATACTCAGATTTTTGTTGAGAGTTTCTTCTATCACTTTGTCCCTTTAACATCAAAATAGCTGATATTTGCTTTCCTCTCTCCAATCAAGCTTGGCTCTTGGGAAGGTGGCTTTCTGGCAGTCTTCTGTATCTTTAATGACAGACACACATCTTTAGAGCCAGTGCTGGGAAAAATCCAAAATAGAGATTTCTCCCCCCCCCCCCCAAAAAAAAGGAACGTGAAACTACAATGTTTCTGAGTCTCACGGGAATATTGACCCTTCATCTATCCCCTCCATCCCACCAATCCCAGGAGAAAAATTAATCGGAGGAAATACAGGCAATGCCAAATATTGTAACGCAGAGAAATGCCCTTGGGTGGATGCAGAACTTCACTGCAGCTCTGCAGGTTTGTAAAATTGGTGACAGAAAGTTGTAACCAGACCCAAGAGGCTGAACCAGTTCTGCATCTTGCAAGACTGTTTTCTGGCTGAGTCTTTTGAGGGGCCCGAGAAAGGGAATGGGTGGGGAGGGGAAGGGGGGGCCAGCACGGTCCTGTACAGGGGCTGTTCTTAGAGGGCAGAGCTTTTGCTCTGTTTTGTTTTAATAAAACAGCTAGAGGGAGGGTTGCTTATCTAGGCTTGAAGCTGTGTGTTTCAACAAGACAGGAAGGAGGCAGCTCGTCCAGAAACAGATCTGGCCCTCTGGGGCTTCCCGATTGGGAAGGGTGGGCACTGACCAAAAATCTATGAAGTTTATGCCCTGGTTTTTCAAAGAAAATGTCATTCGAGAGCCTTGATCACTTTTCCCTACCTACGGCCATTTTTGTTTTGTTTTGAGGGTACCCTGAAGCCCTTTTTGCGAAGAAAAGACAACTCTCAAGTTCTTTTTGCAGTGCTAAATGCAAACCATGTGTGTGACCCTGGGTTTCCTCCCTCCTGGAACTCTGCATATTTGGCATAAGGAATGGGTTTAGCTGCAATGCAGTGGGGAATGCGATGAAAAGTACAATTCTTAATGTTTTAGGAGAGACTTACACATTGTACCTGGTAGTGAACACCTGGGTTGGAGGCCCGGAGGACTGTTCCTGGGCCACCATCGTCCCCACATGTGAGCCACTATCCCACATCCCACCCCAGTAGTCCTCTAGAGCAATCTCCCCCAACTTCTGCAGTGTCCTTGGAGCTGGAGCTAGGACAAGGTCATCTTCACTGCCATTTTGAACAAGTACCTTCAGGAGAAGAGCCAGAGCTCATTACTGTTCACTTAGTGCCCTTTAAAGGTTGCTCCTTCAGGGGCTGGAGTGAAAGCATAGCGAGTAGGGCTTTTGCCTTGCACATGCCCAACCCAGTTCCCCGAGCACCACCAGGAGTAATTCCTGAGTGCATGAGCCAGGAGTAACCCCTGTGCAACACTGGGTGTAACCCAAAAAGAAAAAAAACGTTGCTCCCTCCAAACCATGCAGTGCTGCGTGAGGGGTGACCACCATGACACCCAAACCTGGTGCTGCCTGGCTATACAGGTTTCTTCAAAGGTTCTGGGACTGTAGGGTTTCATGTCAACCCTCAGGCACCTTCCCCACTCTACCTTGCCAGTTCAGACCAGTTCTTTTCCCACCCCCTCTTGCAGTTCTTTTCCCACCCCTTCTTTTCAAACAAAACCCCCGACAAATGAAACTGCCTTCTGGTGGAAGGTTCTCTGTGCCCTAGGAGGTGATGCCTATAGTGAACAGATTCTTCTGCAAAGCAGCAAAATTGGAGCAGGGACTGGGGGCATGTTCTTTTCAGGAATGAGCCAAGAAAACATGATTCTCCCTTTGTCCCCTTCTTACCTCCAGGGGAGACAGCCAGGAGACAGCAGGTGCCCACGTCCCCACCGGCCTCGGAGAACAGCAGCGCAGCACACAGCATTGGCAGCACACAGAGCACACCCTGCTCCAGCAGCAGCACTGCCTAGCCTGCCCGCCAAGGCCGAAGGCAGGACCTCCCGGCCACCAGCATTCGTTAGTTCAGACTTGGAAGACTTGATTGATTGTGGTTCCCTTGTAAAGAAAAATGAGTTTCAGTATAAAGATCACCTGTTGTATTCGTCACCCCCACCCCCACCCCTGCCCCAGGGCTAATATATTGGCAGCCCTGGGCATGAGTAACACTCTAGAATTCATGTGTGAAAGCTGAGGTGGTGGTCTCCACCAGCCCTCCTGGGCTTGGGGGTTTTCAATGTGAAACACATGCCAGTTTTTTTAAATGCTGCTTTGTCCAAGTAAGAACA
Source organism: Sorex fumeus (assembly GCF_029834395.1). NCBI lineage: Eukaryota > Metazoa > Chordata > Mammalia > Eulipotyphla > Soricidae > Sorex > Sorex fumeus. The sequence continues at coordinate 9,316,189 of NW_026606104.1, forward strand.
TCATCCATGATTTGAGGTCCTGAGTTTTACCCAGACTCCAGGAGTTGGTAAAAGGGTAAGAGCCAGATACAACCAGTGAGATGTGGCCAAAGATTCTTTTATAACTGAACCAAGATGTAAAACAGAAGATGTGCTCTGAGACGCTCTAAAGTTTCTCCTTGTGGAATTTGCACGTTTGTCAGGAGGCATGCTTCACATCCACTCCACACCTTAAGTGTGTGTGTTGGGGTGTGTTGATGAATGTGGTGTGTGTGTGTGTGTGTGTGTGTGTGTGTGTATGTGGGTGTGTGAGTGAAATGCAGGACTTGTTGGGCTCTGCCCTCAGGACTGAATCCTGACACACAGCTAGGCAACATTCCTTTCTTGTTCCCTGGGCCAGAACCTTGTTGATGACCTTGTCCGCTTCCTCTTCTCCCTCCTCCCTAACAGCACACGGCCTGCAAAACTGTCTTAATGCAAATTTATTTCCTGTCCATTTAGAGGTGGAAAATGGCCGGAATCTAGGGCTGCAATTTTGAGATACTTTCTGACATTTTGCCCTGCTCAAATGGCCTGTCAATTCGGACAGACTTCATTTGCGAAACTGAGGAGGAATTTGTACAGGACTCTGTGAATGCAAGTACAAGTTTATAATCCATCATCTGAAACATTCGATGGAGTGGGGGGAAAAAATCACATTTAAAAAATGTCCTGTACCTCCAGAGCTGGAATTTATTCTTACATATATTTGGTAGATGTTTGTATGTTGATTCAAAATAGGTCAATCCTATCAATGGATCCTTTCAGGAAAATCAAGCTCTTGGGAGATACAAATGGCTGACCAGTTGGTTAGCCAAATGGCTGTTTGGTTCCAGTTGGTTATCTGGACAGTATCCCCAGTTCTGCCAAGAAAGTAATGGGATATGGAAAGGGGCATTTCGTTGGGTTTTTATAGCTCTCTTGCCTTAAATATATCCCATACTCAAAAAAGCTTTTGAGGTAAATTTCATGAAATGGAATCATATGATGCCACTTTACCAACAAAATAAGCTCAACTGATACCTTTATGTTAAAAATAAATAAATAAAATTCCAGGAGAAAATATCATTTCCAAGCCATTTACTACTGAGGACTGCTTCCTTGCCAATAAATAAAAAGTTTTTCAAAATTCCCCAGAAACAGTGCAGAATTTTGTGAGACTAGAATGTACCCAGAATCTTCGTATACATGTCCTGTTGTTCATAAAGAAAGTTGTGCCTGATTCTTTGTAAACGGAATGTGAAGTAGAAGATAATGACAGAAAAACATCATGACAGACAAGTAGGCGGAGATTTATTGTATTGCCACTCAGTGGATTCTGCAGATAGTCCTAAGAATATCATTTTAATCAGAACAGATTACTTTGAGGGCTAAGATTTCCAGCTATCTATATTGACATACAGAAAAATTTACAGATTCCCGCATACAAAGGTAGATGTGATATTGCAGAGTGTTTTCCCTTGGTTAATTTTTTTCTAACATAAGGTATCAGAGCTAGATTATGCTACCTGTGTTTGAAAATAATGCGCTTTGCCTAACCTTCAGCAGAATGTATTGTTTTAGCATATTCTATGTATAAAAAAGTTTAAAGATGTCTTCAAAGAAGACTAGAGTCTTTAAGTCACTTATAGCTATATTTTACTACAAAAATTCATGTATAAAGATATATTTAAGTGTTTTTAGTTAAATTTAGGTTACTCCATATGAAATGTTTAATTTTAAGTTACTGTGAATTCTTTTGATCTGTGCTTTGTCTTTTTTAAAGCCCTTTCCATCTTATTGCAAAGAAAGTTAGCTATTAAGAGGTATTAAAAGATCCAGTGCCTAGATGGACAGGGTTAAAACCTTTTGTAATATATTTAAATGTATATTTTTAAGAGAGATACTACATTGCCAATGATTTTATAAATTAAAATTTACAAATTTATGGAGACAAACCAAAATATTTTTTTAAGAGAAGATTAAAAAATTAGTTTGTTTGGCAGTTCTTGTCATAAGTCATTATTTAGATCAAGAAATCTGTGTTGTTGAAACCATTGTTGATTGAAAAGTGAATGTCATTAATTGCTGATACATTTCTAAAAACAGAACATTTTTAAATCGTTTTCCTATCTTCCTGTTACAGCATTTCCAGTTGCTTCAGACTTCACAGTTTTAATACAAAATACCAGCTTACATTATAACACATTGTGTAAGATGTTTTTAAAAATAACATTGTTATATTCCAGTTATACTCTTCTATCTGCAAAGTTGTTCTTTTGTCTTCAGGCTGCACCCCTAATTCTTAGAATCCATTTTGTTTTGTTTGATGAAAAGCTATTGTTGAAATGTTCTGAACTGCAAGACAGATTATCTACATAAGATCCTATAAATCTTCACCATGTGGTGTTTACCAGCTGTTACTCTGTACTTTAAAAGTCCGAATTCTTCTAAACTACTTCTGTAGCATTTTCTAAACAACAACTAGTCTTTTCCTTTTCTCCTGAGATTGCAAACCTGTTCCCTAGGTGTGCTCTGTGGTGGGCGTGATTGGGAGTGAGTGTGGGGGCGTACCTCGTCCCAGTCTTTCTGTACTGTAACTACCTCATGGTTTGAGTGAAGGTTGTACTACTAGGTGTGTTCACAGAGCACATTTTGTTGGGTATATCTTGCGTGTGATTTTTTTCCTGTTTGTTTTATCTGGGGGTTGTTTATGACACTGACAGATGTTTTTCTTTAAAGGATTATTATCAGTTTCCAGATACAATGCTTCTCTCTTCTGGTTTTTCCTAAATGAGCCTGATTTTGTTGCTGTTTTTCATTACCTATGAGGGTAAAAAGAGTACCCTTTAAATCCCTGTGGCCAGTTTGAACACCCCTGGTGTACTATTTTCTCTGTTCAATGTGTCTGCAATTTTTTTTAACATGCTTAGATGTATAGTTTTGATAACCACAGTTTTAAGTCCTTTATCTGTGCATAATAAAAAGATATATATCAATTATTCATGCCTTGTGTTTGGTCATTATTAAACTCTCCCCCCTCAGGCTGTCATAATGCATTTTCATGTATTTTCTCCTAAATTGTCAGCTCCAAATGTATAAAATCAGGAGGCTGAAAGAACTTCGCTCATTGGAGCAGAGGGAAGGAGCATTCAGCCTAAGGGGAGAGAGAGACCCTCTTCCCCTGAGGGAGAGACAGGAGCTGGCTGTCACTCTGCTCAGAAGACATGTCAGAAGAACCGAGGTGGTGTCAACTCTAGGATGCAGTCCTGGGCTCTCTGTCAATTGTTTAGAGGCATGGAAAAAGTATTTGGAAGGAGAAATAATGTGTATGTTGCATCAACTACATTTATCCCCACTTTATTCCCCTGTGGTGCTTCCATATTTCTCTGTAAAAATGTCAAAATCAAAGTCATCTTTCATCTGACCAAGCTAGAAACTTGGGAATCTAACTTGCTTCCACTTGGTCTCCTCCATCCCCCAATTAAAAACAACACGCTTTACTTTTCTTCTGGAGTATTTTCCTCTGCACCACTTTGGTCTCCAGACAAAGACTGAACTGTAGCACTGTCCTCCCGTTGTTCATTGATTTGCTCAAGCAGACACCAGTAATGTCTACATTGTGAGACTTGTTACTGTTTTTGGTATATCGAATACAAAATGGGGATCTTGCAAGGCTCTGCTTGCTGGGCTCTCCAAGAGGGGCAGAGGAATCAAACCCAGGTCTGCCATGTACAAGGCAAACACCCTACCTGCTGTGCTATTGCTCCAGCCCTAGACAAAGACCTATTACCTCATTACCTAAACCAAAGTCTCAGAGCAGCCTAACCATCGAGCTCACTGCACCTTTCAGCAAAGAAAACTTGTAGCACTGTTTTCCCGTTGTTCATCTATTTGCTCGAGCAGGTACCAATAACATCTCACAACAAATTGTGAGATGTTGTTACTGTTTTTGGCATATTGAATACCCCATGGGGAGCTTGCCAGACTTTGCTGTGTGGGCAAGATACTCTCGGTAGCTTGCTGGGCTCTCCGAGAGGGACTGAGGAATCGAATCCCGGTTGGCCATCTGTAATTAAGCTTCAGAGTCTATTAACTGCCTGAAATGCAAAATGCCCTACCTGCTGTGCTATCACTCCAGCCCAAAGAAAATCTAAAGATACTCAAATAGTCATTTTCTACCTAAGACTTTAATTTCCCCATCTGCTTTAGCGTAAAGTTCAACCCCCAAACTTTTTTGAAGTGAATAAGCTACCTACATTCCCAGATACCTCCCTCTCAACCGCCGCCCCCCCCCCCCACACACAAATGCTTTTCTCCCCTTACCCTACTCAAGGCTTCCTTACCCCTTAACCTCAAGTTTTGCGTGGCTTATCCCCTACCAGATGAATTTCTAGTTGATCAAAGATTAAATTAGAGCATTGAATATGTGTTTTCAAATCCCACTCATATCTCTACCTTCTCAGTTAAGGATGATTGAGATGGTTTTAAACCAAATTACAGAAAGGTATTCAGAGAGCAGTCCACCTCTCATTGCTCAAAGATCACATGGGTGAGTGAGGGTGCCCCTATGGCAGGAACAATGTGGGGAACGGTAGCAGCAACTCTCACAGTGAGAGTCGATTGCAGATGAGAGATTCAGCCAGCTTTCAGTGATGCCAGTTCCTTGGAGAATATGTGGAAGAAACTGGTAGTCTACCCAGTATTCTGCCATTCTCTTCTCTATGTGTCTACTAGAGAATAAACCTAGGCCATCTGTAACTGAGCTTTAGAGTTTATTAACTACCTGAAATGTAAATTTTTTGCATCAATGTGTCTGGTGTTTAAGATTTTTTTAAAAATTTTTATTAGTGAGACACCATGAGGTACAGTTGTAAACTTACAAATTTCTGTGCTTGGGTTTCAATTATACAATGATCAAGTACCCATCCCTCCACCAGTGCCCATTTCCCACCACCACGGATCCCAGTATCCCTCCCACCAAGGATTTTTTTTTATACCTGAGTTTGTGATTTTTTTATTTCATGTGCTAAATGTAAATCCTATGGGAAAAAATTTGTACACACAATACATCTGTACAAAATGAATGCAAATAATACAGATGTGTAGCAATGACAAAGCTCCAATAATTCTCTATCCCTTAGAGGATTATTAGACTTAGAATATTGACTTAGGTATGTTCCTAGACATTTATTTCCTTATATTCACCTCAACATGTACTTATCACTAAAATAAAGTTATATTTTAATGTTAGTTACTTGCTTTTTTATGTGGCTTATCTTCCTATCAGGCTATGTAAAATGAACACAGATTATCTTTTTATGCCACTTTCAAGAGCCAAGGTAAAATATGGTCTGTGTAGGAGGTGAAATCAAGTTATCAACACTCTTTCTTACCTACTTTCAGTCACTTTCCTGGAAGAAATGGTGATAACAGCATCCCACACACCTCGACCCGCACGCCGTACTCTTTTCTCTTCTCTTTATTGCTACAACAACCAGAAATGACACACTTTTCTTGTGGTATTTGCACATGCTTAAGTTGTAGTGCTTGTCTGGGTCACAAAATTTAACAGCTTTTTTTCTAACTCAAATATATTGCAATGTTCAGAAAAAGGATTTTACTTTCTTTCAATACTAAAAGATAGGATCGTATTATACATACTCTGAAGCATTCTCCTTTTATTTGCTAAGATACTCTGCTCCATTTAATAACATATACATGCAGTTAAAATTTATATTCTCTCATTCTAGTAATTTAAGGCAAAAAAATCACAAACTGAAAAAATTTATCACAATATACTAAAATATCACTCTAAAATAATATATGACCCAAAAAAGATTTGGATGAGAAAGCTTTGAGCAATGCAAAGAAGCCTGATATAAATGAACCACAGAGAACCCTGTGCTCAAATTTTAGAATTTTGTACATATAGATTATATTATATAAAGATTGACCACTACTTGCCATAGTGGATTCTTAGCAGATATCACTAAGATATCTGACAGGTCAAGTTATTTAACCAAAGTACTTGTACTTTGGAAATCAAGATAATTGTGGGGTGATCACATCACACAGTATTAGTATTCACAGCTTACTTCTGCTCTGTGACCAGGGATCACTTTTGATAGTGCTTGGGAGATCATTATGGGTTGCCAAGGATTAAACACCAGTCAGAGCCCTCCACGAGCTGCTCTCTGGAACGGCCATGGCCCCAGACCTAATTCAGAATTTCAGCAGCTTGCGGCAGAAATGTGAATGGACTATGCTTTAAACTATGATGCTGTGCCCACTCCCCCGCCCGGGAGGGAAAGGGTGTCTGTCTCTTCTGCCTTTCCCCCTGCCATTCCACCCGCAGCACGTGGTCGCCCCCTCAGAGCTTATTGAACAGCCGGTTATGAGCCGGCAGTGACGGGACAACTGCAACCTCATGGGATTGGGGGGGGGGGGGGGGTAGAACTTGCACGTCCTTCACGCCCTACTGAGGCCACGAGTTGCCCCCCACGAGCGGCTCTCCAGCACGGCCATGGCCCCAGAGGCACACAAACCAATCTCGTAATTATTCGGCTCTTGGTAGAAATCCCTCCAGACTTGATTAGTAAAATATCAGAAATCCAAAATCGTGCGGCTGCAACATCATATGGTCTACATAACCAGCAATAGAAAACAAATTATTTCACAATGGCTTTTCAGCAGTTATGATTGTTGGGAAGAAATTCCAAATAATAATGGTGCATCTTTTGTCAAAATGATGAATGTAATCAAAGTACAGAGAGAGTTAAGTAGAAATCATCTGCTTCACAGGCATCGGGAGGGGTGGGAAGGGAGTATATCGGGGTTCTTGGTCGTGAATAATGTGCACTGGTGAAGGGATGGGTGTTTGATCATTGTATGACTGAGACTTAAACCTGAAAGCTTTGTAACTTTTCTCATGGTGATTCAATAAATAAATTAAAAAAAAAAAAACACCAGTCAGCTGTATACAAGGCTGGCACCAATTAATTAATTAGGCAAAACACTTAATTAGGGAAAAAATGGGGTAGAAAGAGTTCAAAGGTCTAGTGGATGTGCTTTACATGCCCCGACCCCTTGCTGAGTGGGGTTGGATGCCCCATCCTGGGTACCTCTGGTCCTAAGCAGCACAGGTCCCAGGGTGGCACTAAATTTCAGTCAGTAGAGCTGGGCCAGGTATCATAGGGAGTAGCCCCTGGCCCCCTGAACACTACTGGAGAGGACCCGTAATGATAAAAGTATACAATAGAGCAAATAAGGGAAATAGCTTCCCCCCCAAAAAAATTTAAAGGCTCTGAATGATTAACAAAAATAAATGCAAGCATTTGAATAAAAAAAATACAGTGCAGATATTTTATAAAGAAGGGGCCACCACATAAAATTGATTCTAATAAATTTGAAAACCTAAGTAACAGTTAATACTTCAATTAATACTGTGGCGGGAGAAAACCCTGTGCAGGTTTCAACAGAGAAATTTGTGTGAGAGATTGCTTAAGTGGGCACCCAATGGCTGAAAGGTGAAAAGAGTTCACAGAGGTAACTCAGGGTTCAACAATGCAGGAAGAATTGCATTCCTCCTGTGGAGGTTTTTGGAACTTGAAGTTGGGGTGGTTTGTTGAGTCCCTGCAATGCTATCATCATGCATATAGGAAAGGGAGAAATTGGAAGACAGGAGCTTAATAAAAGTCAGATGATTTCCTGGAGAAGATAATTTACCAAAACAATTCAAGGGGCCAGAGAGATGGTACAGAAAGTAAGGCATTTGCATTGCATGCAGCTGATTTAATTCTGGATTCAATTCCAGGCATTGCATACGGTCCTTGAGCACCTCCAGCAGTGACCCCTAAGAACAGAGCCAGAAATAAGCCCAGAGCAACAGTGAGTGTGGCCCCACAAAACAAACAACCCCCCAAAAAACCAAGAAACAACAACATATTGAGAATATCTTTTTCACCATTATGGAAAGCAATGTTTTAAAATCTATTACAACAAAATGAAAATTTAAAACCCAGATGCCTTAACAGGCAAATTCTACCAGATAGTCAAAAAGTAGGCAATGGAGGCCCTTTCATTTGGGGGGATGGCAGGCTATGAGTTCTTTTAATGTTGATAGCTCTGGTTGCATTGCTTTCTCTAAAGGCTATAGAAAGTCATTTACATCAGCACTGGGCATGTTAAAACAGAGATGGGACTTTGGACATCAGATTGCTCAGGTTTGAATCTGGGCTCTATGATTAGTAAGTAAAGTAAAGTAAAGTAAAGTAAAGTAAAGTAAAGTAAAGGCCCTCCTGTTGATCATCGATTTGCTCGAGCGGGCCCAGTAACGTCTCCATTGGAGACTTTGTTGTTACTGTGTTTGGCATATCGAATACATCACGGGGAGCTTGCCAGGCTCTGCCGTGCAGGTGAGATACTCTCGGTAGCTTGCCGGGCTCTCCAAGAGGGGCGGAGGAATCGAACTCGGGTCGGCCATGTTGGCTGCGTGCAAGGCAAACGCCCTACCACTGTACTATCTCTCCAACCCATTTATTATTAAATTAATATTCACCAGAGACTATAAAACCCAGCTCCCAGAAGCACGCGGCCACATTCACAGCCCCGCGACATCTTATTATCTCATTCTTGCTTTGGACAACCTGGCAGGCTACTGAATGTAACCTGCCCACACGGCAGAGTCTGGCAAACTCCCCGTGGCATACCCAGTATGCCAAATACCAGTAACAATGATGGGTCTCATTCTCCTAACCCTGAAAGAGCCTCAAATGTGACACTTTAGATTCTCAGGGCTAGGATGAAGGAGATGTTACTGGTGCCTGCTCAAGGCAATCGATGAATAACAGAATGATCATGATCGTGATTCACTAAACTCTTGATACAGATTATTTCATTTAATATTTATGGCAATACTAAGTAGTTTGTGTTTTTTATTTAAAGACATAATTAATGATATATTGCTTTGCCGTGTGGGCGAGATACTCTCGGTAGCTTGCTGGGTTCTCCGAGAGGGGCGGAGGAATCGAACTTGGGTCGGCCATGTTGGCTGCGTGCAAGGCAGTCTGTGCCTCTCTAGGCTGGCAAGCTGCCCGTGACGTATTCAATATGCCAAGCACAGTAACAACAAGTCTCAAAATGGAGTCATTACTGGGCCCGCTCGAGCAAATCGATGAACAACGGGAGGACAGTGTTTGTTTCAGTTTAATAAAGATCATATATTATTTTTATCAGAATTATATATGTTTTGTTTAGTTTTGGTTTGGGGGTCACATTTAGTAGTGTTCAGGGGATACTTCCATATCAGTGCTCAGGGGTTGCTCCCAGTGGTGCTTCTTGAGAGACCATATAGTGCTGGGGATCAAATCAAGGCCTCCTATATACAAGACATGGACGTCAATCTATTGAACTATCTGTCTGGCCCCAAATTATATGTTTTATATTTTCCCAATCTCTTATTTGAAGACTTCGGAGTGATAGCACAGTGGGTAGGGCGTTCGCCTTACAAGCAGCCAACATGGCCGACCCGAGTTCGATTCCTCCGCCCCTCTCGGAGAGCCCGGCAAGCTACCGAGAGTATTCGATATGCCAGACACAGTAACAACAAAGTCTCCAATGGAGACGTTACTGGGCCCGCTAGAACAAATCGACGATCAACGGGAGGGCCTTTACCTTTACCTTTTACCTTATCTCATTATTTGAGTTAGTTTTGACTTGTAGGCTTTTAATTATTGTCCTATAATCTCTGGACTTTTATTAGTTTCTTTTATGAATATTCATTTTCTTAGTTTTTTTTGAGATGTATTTTTCTTAATAATTTTTGTTTTAGTCATTTTATGTGTGACAAATATTTTACCAGTCTATGATTGTCTTTTTCTTCATTTTGTTTATAATAGACCTTGCCAGAATAAAATGTTTAATTTGTGTAGCTTTATTTTTTCACTTGACCTCTGAGTTTCCTGTCTTGCTTATGGTCTCTGTTTCTCTAAAAACATGGTATACTTGGCCAGAGTGATAGTACAGTGGGTAGTACGTTTGTATGCACACAACCGACCTGGGTTCTATTCCTGACACCCCATATGGTCTCCTGAGCACCGCTAAGAGTGATTCCTAAGTGCAGAGCCAGGAGTAACCCCAGGTGTGACCAAAAAAGCAAAAAAAAAAAAAAGAGCTATACTATTATTAATGTCACTTGATCACTTGACATCCCGTTACTCATCTATTTGCTCGAGCAGGCGCCAGTAATGTCTCCATTCATTCATGCCACGTACTACTGTAGCCCAATGGCATTTGCTCGCTCCAGGAACACGAAGAGCATCAAACCGCTCGTTCAGGGTCCTTTTTTTCCCGGTTATTCATACTTTCTTTCTTTCTTTCTTTCTTTCTTTCTTTCTTTATTTATTTATTTATTTTGAAATGTTTGTTAGTGAAACACCATGAAGTACAGTTGCAGACATACAATTTTTGTGCTTGGGTTTCAGTTACACAATGATTGAGTACCCAACCCTCCACCAGTGCCTATTCTCCACCTCCAATGCTCCCAGTATCCCTCCCACCCCCATCCCTCCCATCCCACATCGCCCCTGTGGAAGGGCATTCCCTTTTGTTTTCTCTCTCCTTTTGTGTGCTGTGGTTTGCAAAAGAGGAATTGAGTGGCAATCATGTTCGGTCTCTAGTCCACTTTCAGCATGTATCTCTTATCCTGGGAGGATCCTCCCAACACCCTTTCTTCGGTGCTCCCTTCTCTATCTGAGCTGCCTTTTTCCCCAGCATGTGCGGCTGGCCTCCAAGTCAGGGAGTGAACCTCCTGGTACTTATCTCAGTTATTCTTGGTTGTTAGTCTTCTATTTTGTTACTTTATATACCCCAGATGAATGCAATCTTTCTTTGTCTGTCCCTCTCTTTCTGACTCATTTCACTTAGAATGATACTTTCCATGTAGTACCACTTGTATGTAAATTTCATGACTTCATCTTTTCTAACAGCTGCATAGTACTCCATTGTGTGGATGGATGTACCAAAGTTTTTTTAACCAGTCATCTGTTTTCAGGCACTTGGGGTTTTTTCCCAGATTTTGGCTATTGTGAACAGTGCAGCAATGAACATAGAAGTGCAGATGTCATTTAGACTGTACTATTTTGCCTCTCTGGGATATAATCCCAGGAGTGGTATTGCTGGGTCAAATGGGAGCTCAATTTCTAATTTTTTGAGAATCATTTATACTGTTTTCCAAAAGGGCTGAACCAGTCGGCATTCCCACCAGCAGTGAAGGAAGGTCCTTTTCTCGCCACATTCACACCAACACTGGTTGCTTTTGTTCTTTTGGATGTGGGCCAGTCTCTGTGGTGTGAGATGATGTCTCATTGTTGTTTTGATCTGCACCTCCCTGATGATTAGTGATGTAGAGCATTTTCTCATGTGCCTTTTAGCCATTCAGATTTCTTCTTTGGGAAAGTTTCTGTTCATTGCATCACCCCATTTTTTGATGGGGTTAGATGTTTTCTCCTTGTAGAGTTCAACCAGTGCTTTGTATATCCTTGATATCAACCCCTTGTCAGATGGGTATTAGGTAAATATCCTTTCCCATTCTGTAGATTGTCTTTGTATTCTGGTCACTGTATCTTTTGAGGTGCAGAAGCGTCTTAATTTAAGGTAGTCCCCTTTGTTTATCTCTGTTTCCACTTGGTTGGTCAGTGGAGTGTTATCTTTGAAGATACCATTAGCCTTAATATCGTGGAGAGTTTTGCCGACCTTGTCTTCAATGTACCTTATGGATTTGGGCCTGATGTTGAGATCTTTAATCCATTTTGATCTGACTTTTGTGCATGGTGTTAGGTCGAGGTCTAAGCCCATTTTTTTGCATGTGGTTGTCCAGTTATGCCAGCACTATTTGTTGAAAAGGCTTTCCTTGTTACATTTTACATTTCTTGCTCCCTTATCAAAGATAAGATGTTCATACATTTGGGGTTGTAAGTATGGATTATTCCACCCTATTCCATTGGTCTGCAGCCCTGTCTTTGTTCAAGTACCATGCTGTTTTAATTATTACCACTCTGAAAGCGCCCAATCTCGTCTGATCTCAGAAGCTAATCAGGGTCAGGCCTGGTTAGTACTTGGATGGGAGGCCAACTCATACAGAGTCTTGACAAAGAAGTCTGACCATCTCATAGGTGGGCAGCCATGCAATCTTTTGAGGTTCCGTAGAATCCAGTCGGTAATGGCTCTAGTCCAACAGTCATCTCCAAATTGTATTATGTGTCAAGCCCATCTGATTTTCGACGCCTTGGCAAATGAGACAGCATCCCTGATTCTTGATGGTTGATGAAGGTCAGAACTCCAGATTTCTTCTCTTACTTGAGTGAAAGGTGATACTCCAAGCATAGCTCTTTAGATTCCTCTTTGGAACACCTGAATAGCATTCTCATGTTGTTTTCGTAGGGCCCAGGTCTCTGAGGCGTATGTTAATGCAAGGAGAACAGTGGAGTCAAAGAGATGTGCCCGGAGCTGGAGGTTCTTCATCATCTTAGCGATTTCTTCGACAGTCTTGAAGGCACTCCAAGCTGCTCTCTTCCTCCTGCGCAACTCAGGTGCCAGGTCATTCGTCATGTTGACTTCTCGACCTAGGTACGCATAACTGTTGCGTGTGGAGATGTTCGTTCCACTGAGAGTGAATGGAACGTCAGGAACGAGACCGTTTCTCATAAACATTGTCTTCGTGAGATTCAGCTGCACTCCGACCTTTCCACACTCAGGCTAGAAGTCAGCCAGCATTTATGCCATTTGGTGTTATTAAAACGATGTCATCAGCGAGTGAAGGTAGTGTAGTTGCTGACCGTCTATCTTCACCCCCATTTTTTCCCATTTCAGTCATCACATGATGTTCTCGAGGGTTTTGGTGAAATGGTATCACCCTGCCGAACCCTTCTCTTTATGTCAATGATCACTTTTCCTGTGGACAGTTCCACAACGAAATTGACCACGTGATATTCAATCCAGGTTTTGCCTGACCAATGTCGCTGTTGTCCCAAAATTCCAAATGGGATCAGACCACCATCTCCTTTGTGCAAAATTCTACTTCATGAAGCAGGGAGAAAGGGCTGCAAAGTTTAAAAGAGAACTCCCAGAATGACCACCAACTGGGAGTTCTTTGGCACTATTGTGGCAACATGGGAAGATGCCGTCGTTGACGACATTGACAAAGAATAAGATCGACAGGTTCAGCACCTCCATGATTTTGCGAGGAACGCGGAGGGAGAGAATGCCACAAAAAGGCAACTGTCTTCAAAAACTCTCGAGCTCATTCGCCAATGTGGCTGGGCGCTAGCCTCAGACAACCACAAGCTAACGTCCGAGATATCAAAGCAGTGCAGAGAAATGATAAAGGAAGACCTTAAAGAGAGAAGAGCAGAAGTTCTGGTTGATGGAGCAGAAGCTGGGAAAAACATTGGCAACACCTGACTGTCCTTCGCCAACTACAAGACCAAGATGACTGCCCTCCAATGTCCTGATGGATCTATCACATCTTTCAGAAGGGCAATGGAGAAGATTATCCATGACCTCTATTTGGATTTCTTCGAAAACCATGTCCACCTGCCCACATACCAAATTCCACACAATGGATATGTCGTTCCCAACGTTCTCCCATCCAAAATCTGACACGCCATTTTGTCAGTAAAGAGGTGAACAGCACCCGGCCCAGACAAGGTCAGATCCAAACATCTGAAGAATCTGCCATCAGTACTCGTCAATACACCGGCTAGGCTCTTCACACACTACCTGTCTGCAAGGTTCTGTCCCAGTGGAAAGCCAGTTCTACTGCACAAGAAGGTAGACATCCACAACATTGGCAACTATCACCCAATCTGTTGTCCATCATCTACAAGCTGTTCACTCGAGTCATCCTGAATAGGATTGTCAGAACACTTGTGAAGGACAACCATGCATGCGAGCAAGCCAGGTTCCAAAAAGGATTCAACACTATTGACCATATCCACATGGTAAACAAGCTCATTGAGATTTCTCAGGAGTTCAAGATGCTACTCTGTCCAACGTTCATTGAATTAAAGAAGGCCTTTGATTCTGTTGAGACTGAAGCGGTCGTTGAAGTCCTAACCAAATAGGGCATTCAAACTCAATACATCAGGATCCTCTGTGAGCTGTATTATGGATTCACTACCAGTATCTCGCCATTCTACAAGGAAGTGATCATTATTAATGTATTGTATTTTATTTAGGGGTTTGGGGGACACACCTAAATATGTTCAGGGGCTGTTCTTGGACTTGTACTCTGGAATGACCCTTGTGGGTACACAGGGAACCATATGCAAAGCCAGTGATCAAATCACAAGTACTTAATTCCTGTGTTCCTATGCCACCTCCCTCATCTTTTTTTTTCCTGAGTCACACTTACTATGCTTATTCTAGCTCTGTGTTCAGAGATTGCTCCTGGTTCTCAGAGGACTGGTTCTCAGGGAATTGTGTATATGATTTCAGGGACTGAACCCAGGTCAGCCACATGCAAGCCAAGTGCCCTACCTCCTGTACTATCTTTTCTCTGGATCTGCTCATTTATTTTTAAAAATTAGATTTTGGGGGCTGGAAATATAAGACAGTGGGTAGGGCATTTGCTTTGCCATGGATCCCACTCAGCACCACATATGGTCCCCCAACCCTGCCAGAAGATGTTCCTGGGCCCAGAGCCAAAAGTAAGCCCCAGTGAGCACAACTGGGTATGGCCCCAAAATAAAACAAAAATAAATGGGATCTTTATACTACCCATTTTGTGATACTATGAAGGTAGGGTTCTATTTTTGCTTTCTGCCAGATTATACTGAAATTATACTGGAAAATTATATGGTATCAATTATAGTGGGAAAAAATAATCTAAGTTTTCCTTTAAATTTTGATTTTGGAAAAAGGTGGTCTGGCCTTTGTAGATAGTAAAATATAGTTATTTATAAAAAATGTATCATGATAGTATAGGAAGAGTTAAATAAATTATTCAAATGCATAGGTAGAGTAACAACAACCAGAAGCAAATTGATGTGATTAATTTGTCTGTATAGCAGTTATTTATTAGAATCATACAGGGTCCCACAACCTATATATAAACTGAGAGAGGATGGCCAATTTTCATTCCATTGTAAAACCAAAGACCTAATTATTCCCTGTGCAAAAATTTAGAGAAACTGACTGAAACATAAAAAAAAAAACCAACTGCTAGGTTTACCCCAAACTTTTCTTATTTCAACACGGCCACTCTTTTGGGCAGAGAACTGAGCCAAGAGGCTTGTTCTTAAGCCTCAAAACTTCATGGAGATTGTCTGACTAGGTTTTGTACCTGCTTGGGGTCCTTCAGTCCTTCCTCTTTTCTTCTTTATATTCCATTTTAGAATATAAATTGTTGGGGATAAAAAATAATTTACCTCTACACATGCAAATTTTTATCTGAGACAGTTGTAACAAAAATATATTAACAAGAAAAATATTTTTTACATGTATATCTTATCTTTACAAGGGAGATATCCAGGGGAAAATAAGTAACTCAAGGTTACTTTATTTTTATGGACTCCTTTTTGAAGTGCTGACAATTGAACTGGGGGCCTTTCACACACAAGGCAGGAGGTGGGTCACTGAGCCACATTCCCAGCCTCAAGCTGACTTTAGAATTCAGGATAAATACATTCTCATAAGGATGCTGAGAGGGTGATATGGATCTTTTAGGAGAAAGTAAATGATTTTGAGGAAAAACTAATGGGTCCTTAGAAGAAAAATTGGGAGGTATTTGTGAGAAAGTTTGTCTGGGTGTGGTGTTGACTTTTCCGTGATGAGTCAATTCTTTCTGGGGGATAAAAAACGTCCTGGCAGGGATTTAATATTGAGATTCTTTGGGAGGATATATCATTAGGCAGATAAGAGAGAGCTGAAAACAAGATTCTTCTTGCATTTGCTGTATTTCCAGTTTCTACAACACATAATAATCACTATTTCAAAGCTGCATCTGGGTACTAGTATGTCCTGATATACTAGAATATTTTGTTTGTTTGTTGTTGTTTGGTTTAGGGATCACACCTGGTAATGCTCCAGGCTTACTCCTGACTCTGTGCTCAGCTTGGAGGACCATATGCAGTGCCAGGGATTGAAGTGAATTTATTATGTGCAAGTCAAGCTCCTTAACCTCTTTACTTTCTCTTTCTCTCTCTCTGGCCCTATGTTTTTGAGTGATATTTTCTGCTGCTCTTTGGGCTGCCTTTCTGACAACTGTATATTGGAAGAATGTAATTTGTTTGGTTTCACAGGTTCATAGCTAGAGAAAAATGTTGTCTCAGGATAAGTCCTACCTACCTCTATTGTCATTCATAAACAATTTAGATAGTAGAGTTGATGCTGGAAGGAGGTAAGACTTTGGGGACTGTTGGAACAGAATGAATGCATTTAGCATGTGAGAAAAACATGGGTTTGTGCAGAGGACAAGGTGGATGCTATGAAATAAATGTGTCCTCACCAGATTAATATGTTCATGCTATAATCCCCATTGTGAAGCTATTTGTAAATGAGGTCTTTAGGGCTGTGAGTCATCTAGAGGGTGCTCTTGTAATGGGATTTGTGCTCTTTAAGAAGAGACAAGAGGACTAGAGCAATAGTACAGAGGGCAGGACACTTTTCATGCACATAGCCAACTGGGTTCAACCCTGGGCACACCATATGGTCCTCTGAACCCTGCCAGTAGTGACCCCTAAGTACAGAGCTAGGAGTTAGCTCTAAACACAGCCAGGTGTGGCCCAAAACCAAAGAGAGAGACAGAGACAGAGAGAGACAGGAGGGACAGAGGAGACAGTTGGCTTCCTTGTTCTCTCCTGTGAAGATGCAATGAGAAGACAACCATCTGTGAGCCAAGAAGCAGGCTTGCACCATGTGCCAGATCTGCCAAGGCTGTGAGTTGGAAGTTTCATTCTCCAGGAAGGATTATTTGTTGCTTCAACCATCCAGTCTATGGTGTTCATTATAGAGACTAGAACTATTGATGATTTGCTTCATCTTCTCCTCCTCCCTTCTCAGACATGTTTAAAAATCAATCTAAACTCATTTATAAGATGGTGGTTTCTTTTAGTCACTTGTTAATGCTGTAATAATTCTATAAGGAGAGTAAGTGTAACCCATCAAATGTCAGTTTCCAGAACATGGAGTAATCTCTTTTTGTTTGCTTGTTTCAAAGCAAGTGAAATCTAGAACATTGGTCTTTCCTGACAGATGTGTTTGAAAATAACTGACTTAATGTTTGTAGGCAGTATTGATAATCTTTAGTTTGAGTTTTGGCCTATTTTCTTCATTTGTGTCTACATTTCAATCTTAACCTTTGCAGAGAAACAAAACTACTTACGTAGATTTTATTTCACAGTTAAAAGAAAAATCCCATGACATCACTTCTCCCTCAGCAGGTCACAGTTTGAATTGATTTTTAATGACTTTCTCCATTTATTGCCTCTGAAATTTCATTTAAAATAAGATTCTCCAGGGAGAGAAACATGAGTGGAGTAAACCATCCCTTGACTGAGAAAGAAATGAGGATAAGGAATGTGTGTGTGTGTGTGTGTGTGTGTGTGTGTGTGTGTGTCTGTGCGCGCATGTGCACTTATACACACACACCATAACCATTTCCATTTATATTTTTTATTGTCATGTTCTCAGCAGTTTCTTGCAGCTCAGAACCACCCAGAAATGATGAGCCCTTTATACTCCTTCACACATCATCTAAACAAGGAGGGGAAAGAGAATACGTATTTCTCAGCTTTAAAACCCAGCTTGGTTTCTTCCATTTGACTAATCAAAGCTGAATGTCTTTACAAATGACTTGGGTGGGACAGCTCTACAGCTCTACCACTTGTCATGGTTCATAGAACTGCCTGTGACATAGCTCCCGCAGAGAAGACACTGCACAGGACAAGAGTGTTGAAATAATGCTGCTTATTTCAAAGGAGAAAAAAACAGAGATTCTGTTTAATGGAGGAATGGGGAAGACAAAAAACCTAACTCTTGGTACTAAAACCCAATACAGATAATAAAAAATTACCTCAAATGTAGAAATCAGAGTTTTAAGGATCTTCATCATAAACACCAAAATCTGGGCCACGCCTTTGAGATTAGCATTGCATCTTCAGAGGCACCCTCAGCTGAAGTGGCCAGTCATCTCATCTGTTAAAGTGGAGAGGTGATGTGGAGTTCATGCCCAACTCAATCAGCCTAATCAGTGGCTGAATAAATAGCAGTACTCCTATATAAAAAAATTAATAAAGTGGAGAGGTGAAGTGAAAACATCACAGCTCTTGGCCTCTCATAAAGTAGAAGCAGCTGTTGGAATGTCTAGTCTTGACACAGGGTGCGGGTGGTAGGAGGGATCCACTATTCTTTCTTTTCAATTCCTCCATTCCAATCCAAGGAAAAACAGGTCCCATATCAAATAAGCAAAGGGAAAAAGCAACATACCTTTTTTTTGGGGGGGGGGAGGTCATACCTGGCTCTGCACTCAAGAATTACTCCTAGCGGTGGTCAGGGGACCATATGTGATGCTGGGAATCGAACCTGGGTCAGCCAAGTGCAAGGCAAATGCCCTACCTGCTGTGCTATTGTTTCAGCACCCAACAACACATCTTTAATACAACCATTACTTCTTGTTTTGACTGGTTGATACCTCCCACCTCCATTCTGTTTCTCAGAATGCCAATGTATGTGATAGAAACTCTTCAGTTACTGTAACAGTCACAGGAAGTATAGGAAGCCCGTAAAATAAACATGTAATGGAAATGGAGGATTTTATTTTAAGTCATTTCTTGCTCTGACTTGGACTGCAGTGGAGGAGAAGTGGTGAATAATCTTTCCCAGAAAGATACACCCACTCCCCAGAGCCTGACTCCTGCCCTGTGCCCACTGGCTGCCCTTCCCTCTCCTCTCTATCCACAATACCTTCTCTACGACTTTCCATATCCTAGCTCCCCATCTAACCCTGCTGTTATACACTCCAAATCTTCTCAGTGAATCCTTTGGAGTCCGATTCGCCCTACCTGTAAGTTATTTGATCACTTTCTGAGTTCAGGTAGCACCAATCATCTCTTCCACACCATGGTTCAGAGGCACATAACAAAATAGCAGCTGTTACAACAAATCCAGAGCATCAAGTCCTGTTGACTTCACTTCCAAAACATACTCTGGTCTTTCCCATCTGTGGGACCCTGAGTGAGTCTGTGAGGTCTTCATCTCTGACTTAAACCCACACATCTAACAGGCTTCTGGCCCTTTCCCACCCCCTGCCCCCACCCTCCACCACTATGTATTCCCCAGTTGGATGCTAGAAAACTCTCTTCAAAATATGCTAGAACTTGTGAACTTGTGGAACTCCTGTTTAAAACACTTCAAGGATTCACTGTCTCCCTAAGACTACATTCCAAATTCTTATTGAAGGCTTCTTTTTTTTTTTTAGCTCAGCCAGTATTTTTTCATGCTTTTTCATCTTTGTCTTCAATTTTTCTGCTTTTATATTTTGACTAAAAGTAGTTTGCACAATTAAAAGCTTTAAGCGATAGCACAGTGGTAGGGCGTTTGCCTTGCACGCAGCCAACATGGCCGACCCGAGTTCGATTCCTCCGCCCCTCTCGGAGAGCCTGGAAAGCTATCGAGAGTATCTCGCCCGCATGGCAGAGCCTGGCAAGCTCCCCGTGAAGTATTCGATATGCCAAACACAGTAACAACAAAGTCTCCAATGAAGACGTTACTGGGCCCACTCGAGCAAATCGACGAACAACGGGAGGGCCTTTAGGGCTGGAGCGATAGCACAGCGGGTAGGGCGTTTGCCTTACAAGCGGCCAACATGGCCGACCCGAGTTTGATTCCTCCGCCCCTCTCGAGAGCCCAGCAAGCTACCAGGAGTATTCGATATGCCAAACACAGTAACAATAAAAAGTCTCCAATGGAGATGTTACTGGGCCCACTCGAGCAAAAGCTTTAATGATTTAAAAGAAATATGCATTGATAAATGTACTCTACTATGTCCATCCATCCTATTCTCTCAGTATTCTTTGCTTTTGCAAGTTTGTCTTGTTTACTATTTTTATTTTGAAATTTATTATAGTTTTTTAATGTTAGATTTCTTAAAGTAAATACAAACAATTAAGAATTTCTTCTCCAGATCCTCCCAGGAGAGGAAATGCATGTTGAAAGTAGACTATGGACTGAACATGTTTGCCACTCAATGCCTCTTTTGCAGACCACAACACCCAAAAGGAGAGAGAGAACAAAGGGGAATGCCCTGCCACAGAGGCAGGGTGGAAGGGGGGGTGGGGGGGATATTATCCATGGTGGTGGAAAATGGGCACTGGTGGAGGGATGGGTATTTGATCATTGTATGACCGAAACCCAAGCACAAAGATTTGTAAATCTACAACTGTACCTCATGGTGCTTCACTAATAAAAAAAAAAAAGAATTTCTTCTCCAGTTGTTCAGATAAACTCGCCAGCAAGTTGTCTGATTCCATGATGTCTGCTCTCAACCTCTCTGGCAATGCAGATGACAGTGCTGGTGACTGGTCAATTGATTGACTGTCTCCTTCTCCACTCTCAGCACCGGTTCCAGAGAGGATGGGGAAATACAGATGAAATTAAATGGTTTGCATCTTCCTGAGAGAACTTATTTGCTTATTCCTTTCCCTGTGAAATATTAAAAAAAACCTACCCTCCTGCTTCTTTTCATTGTCTAAAAAGAGAGCCCCACTTGCAGTAACTAGCAACCCCAATACCCTTTATTTAACCCTTGCTCTACTCTAACAGAGAAATAAATAATCAGTAGATCCCTGAAAAAAAAAAGAATTTTCTTCTCCAGTCTTTGCCCATTTATGGAGTTCCCAGGAATGACAAAATGGAGGGAAGATCAACTGGGAGAAGGAGGAGCTAAAAGGTGGCTAAGTGTTATGTAGGAAACCTTCCAGGTGACAGTACTATAAACCACAGTGCAAAAACTTACCACAGTGCAAAAACTTTTCAAAGTACCCCTGTAGAGACAGATTGGTGGGTGGGAGGCAAATGATAAGAACGGGGGAAAATTGGTGGAGGGAAGTGGCACTGGTGAAGTGATTGATGTTAACAATGTATGCCTGAAACCCAATCATGAATAACATTGGAATTTCATGGTGGCGGGAGTGGGGGATACTTTTTTTTTAGTGAAACACCATGAAGTACAGTTATAGACTTACAAATTTTTGTGCTTAGGTTTTAGTTATACAATGATCAAGTACCCATCCCTCCACCAGTGCCCATCCTCCACCACCACGGGTCCCAGCATCCCTCCCACACCCCATCCCCCCATCCCACCCTGCCTCTGTTGCAGGACAGTCCCCCTTGTTCTCTCTCTCTTCTTTTGGGTCCTGTGCTTTGCAAGAGAGGCATTGAGTGACAATCATGTTTGGTCTATAGTCTACTTTCAGCATGCTTCGAGGGGGAATACTTTTTAAGTACACTCGCGGGGGCCCCTTGGAGGGGAGCGGGTTGAGCTTTCCTCCCCGCCCCTACCAGGGCTCCGGCAGCCAAAGACCTCCAGAACCAACCACCACCATGCTGAGACCACTCTCCGCACACATAAAGGTACTGGCAGAGGGACAAAGTCACGCGGGTTCCGGGGCCGAGATCTCCAAGCCTACTCGGATTTGGGCCAAGCATCCTCCACCCAGATCCTCCAAATTCCAGTAGGTGGGGGTCACACTCACCAACTGGCCCCCTGGCGCCGTGTAATCCCATCAACGGCCAAGACTCAGAGACTATAAAAACCAGCTCCCGGAAGAGAACAGTGCAGTCTCCTGCCCCCGCGCCTGACTGTCCTCGCCAGGGCCCCTTGGAGGGGAGCGGGTTGAGCTTTCCTCCCCGCCCCGACCAGGGCTCCGGCAGCCAAAGACCTCCAGAACCAGCCACCACCATGCTGAGACCACTCTCCACACGCATGAAGGTACCGGCAGAGGAACAAAGGCATGTGGGTCCTGGGCTGAAATCTCCAAGCCTGCTCGGATCGGGGCTGAGCATCCTCCACCCAGATCCTCCAAATTCCAGTAGGCGGGGGTCACACCCACCAACTGGCCCCCTGGCGCCGTGTAATCCCATCAATGGCCAAGACTCAGAGACTATAAAAACCAGCTCCTGGAACTGCGTGGCCGCATTCGCGGCCATGTGACATCCTATTATAACATCTTATTATCTCATTCCTACTTTGGACAAACTGGCAGGCTACCGAATGTAGCTTGCCCACACGGCAGAGTCTGGCAAATTCCCCGTGGCGTACCCAATATGCCAAATAGCAGTAACAATGATGGGTCTCATTCTCCTAAAGAGACTTGAATATAATCTCAGGGCTAGAATGAAGGAGACCTTACTGGGGCCTGCTCAAGGCAATCGACGAATAACAGGATGATTTGTGATTTGTGTGATTTGTGATTAAAAAAAGGAATTTCTTCTAATTTTCCCTTTCCTTACATAGCAGCGATACATTATATTTTCTGTATTTTTCTTATATAATTTATTTGTTTTTATATCAGAATATAAGATGCTTCCTCATTTCCTGTGTGTGTCTGATGAGGGGGAGCAGACCTCTAGCCGTGCCTGGGAGGTTGGAATCAATCCTGCCTATTCTCAGCCCAGCTTTGTGGGCCTTTGTGTTCAGCTTTCAATTTAATGATATAGTGCTGCTTTAAAAAAAAAAAAACAACAACTAGGCGAAGAACTTTATTGTTCTTTGTTTCAAACTTTATTCCCAGGCTTCTCCAACTTAATTAGCTGCAAATAATGACTTGTAGATAAGCAGCAATTGAAAAGAGCTGCAGTGTCCAAGGGCCTTTTGCTTAAAAAATATTATATCTAAATCTTTTTAGATCCTTGAACAAAATTTTAAAAAGCAATCACTGTAGCACTGTAGCACTGTCCTCCTGTCGTTCATCGATTTGCTTGAGGAGGCCCAGTAATATCTCCGTTGTGAGACTTGTTACTGTGTTTGGCATATCGAATACATCACGGGTAGGTTGCCAGGCTCTGCCGTGTGGGCGAGATACTCTTGGTAGCTTACCGGGCTCTCTGAGAGGGGCGGAGGAATAATATAAAATAGCAGCTTCTAGTAACTTATTCAAGCTGTAACTTCTTCAGAAGTTGACTCAGTTCAGTTTGCTTCAGCCTTGGAAGCCTTATCAAAATTCTCCGCGAGATCTGTAACTTCATCCTCCTCCTCCTCCTCCTCCTCCTCCTCCTCCTCCTCTCCAGTAGCAAGCAGTGTTTTTCCATTCATGGATTGTTTGGACAAAGCTTTAGCTAGTCTTCTTAAACTAGTCAGATTATCTGCACCAACCCGGTTTAAGATGCTGGGAAGCATTTCTGTCAGCTGCGTTGTCTCAACATGGCCTGTAATGGCCAAAGTATTTGCAGCCAAAAAGTGGTTGCTGCTTGGTGCTAGAGAATACCAGTGATACCCCATTGCTGCTGAGGTGGCACCAGAATTAGACTCAGTGGTGCTCAGAATTCAAGTGGTGCCAGGGATTGTACAGGCACTTGGGGCCTCCATGTTCAAGGCTTGCTCTCCAGCATTTTAGGCTAGACACCATCTCTTATTCTTCTTTTGGAGCTGTGTGAATAGATTCATTCTCATTAAACTGCCTCCAGCCAAGGGGCATTTGTTTTGTTTCTACAAAACAAATGGCTGGAGCGATAGCACAGCAGTAGGGCGTTTGCCTTGCACACGGCCAACATGGCCGACCCGAGTTCGATTCCTCCGCCCCTCTCGGAGAGCCCGGCAAGCTACCAAGAGTATTCGATATGCCAGACACAGTAACAACAAAGTCTCCAATGGAGACGTTACTGGGCCTGCTCGAGCAAATCGATGATCAACGGGAGGGCCTTTACCTTACCTTACCTTACCTACCTGGTAGAAACAAGCTGCTATAAGTACCTTCAGAAGTAGCTTCTTCGGTTTGTGTTTAGGCATATCTCCAGGATAAATTTGCAGAAGGATTACCAGGTCATAGAGTAAAAATATTTATACTTCTAATCAGTATTAACAAATTATATAGAGTTGAAGTTGCACCATTTACAGTTCTACCAACAATGCCAAGACCAACCAAGAATAGCGTCCAACTTCTGTATTTTTTGTCAATTTGTTTTGTTAACATGGTTTGATAATGAAATTTTATTTTTTTATTATTTTTTTACTGAAATACACAGTTTTTATTTGGAGATTTTGAAGGGGAGGAGGGGAAGAGATGGGGGAGGACAGAGAGAGAGAGAGAGAGAGAGAGAGAGAAACCGGTTCAAGAGAGAACATGGGCTTCTCCAAAGGTGGAGAGAGCCCTACACACATCCCAGCATTAGACACAAAAGCATGAAAGTACACATCTCAAGAGGGATGATGAGGGCAGCACATGTGCTTGGGCATGTGGGCACAAGCAGCACATGGGCTCGGGCAGCATATGCACAGACAATGTAACTTTAGTAGGAACTTTTCTAGGACAAATAAAGTTGTGCAACTTCTTATATCTACAAAGATCATTAATTCTTTTCTGTGGACTCGCTCTTCTGTTCTTGTCCCTGTTTTTCTATGTTTGCTGTCCTTTATCTTCTCAATTCCTGAGAATTCTTTATATGTTAGTGAGATCAGTCTTTTAGCTATGAATATTTGGCATTTAGATCCCAAGGGATCTGACTCTTCCTCATCTCCAAAGCCAGCTCATGTAAATCTCCTGCTACCTGCTCAGCTCCAGCTAGGAGGTTCTGTGATCTTTGTCTTGCCTAAGGCCTGTACATTTGCAGTCCCTCTGCCTGAAATGTCCTTCCCAGAATGAGCACACAGATGACTTCCCCTTATTATTCATCTCTCTACTTAAGTCTCACATGGGAAAGGCTTTCCCAGACTATCCAGTCTTTGGAGACACTCAGTTCCGCTCCATCACCTCATTAGAGTCTAATTCTTTGCATAGCACTTATTCATCACAAATGATTTTTCTGACTTGTTTTGGTTTGTTAATTATCTGTCTCTCCCCCTCTAGAAACAGGATCTTCCTTGCTCATCTTTCCAACTCCACAGCTTAACATGGTGCCGAGCAAATACCAAGCAGATTGTGCAGATTGTGTAAGCAATGTTAGCATCCTTTCCTTGGGCATTTCCACATGCTTTTAAATGAGATTACCTGTCATAGTCCCTAGGAAAAAATATTGAAAATCACATTTTTGGATCTGTATCAAAAACTAAGCTAGGTTTAATCAAATATCCAACTCAATCCTCCGATGAATTTAAGCCAGTTAGCATTTTTAGCCAATAAAGAAGCTGAGGCGGGGCTGGGAATGTGGCTCGGTGCTAAAAGCATGCCTTGTACACAGTGAACCGGGGTTCCATCCCTGGGACGGCAATAAAGAAAATCTCAGGAGAGTAGGAGATAAGCATGGATTAATGCACAATGCAAAACCACATACACCTACTACCCTGCATTTCCAGGTGCTTCCCTGGAGTCCTCTGAGCACCCTGGGCTGGCCCTGGTGATCCCCAGCACTACAGGGTCCAAGTGGTACCCAGGGCTCCAGAATACAAAGAATGTGCTCCCAGCCCTTAGCTCCTTCTCTTCAGCCCCTATTACTTAGGTTAAGCTAAGTGATATAGTTAAGGTATTTGCAGTAGGTCCAGGATACAAGTCTGTAATCCCTGACTCTATCATGCTTCTTCTTCCTATTCTATATTACCTTGGGGATGTCAGTTCACTTCTACCGCAAGAGTTTTGTTCTTACCTCTAATAAATTATTATCTCTAGCTCCTATAATCATCTCCTTATAGATTTTCACATGGCCAGTTCTTCATCATCATTTAGGCATCATGGCAATTCACATCTCCTTAGAGAACATTTCTCTGACCACATAAACCAAATTAGGTGATGCTTTCACTCCAAAATATGCCCTAGTTTTTCTGCTTTAATGTCCTCTGATTATTAATCCTAATATGGAGTTACTTTTTAATTGCTACATAAGTTGCATAACAAACATTTTGTTAGTTTCAGGTGTAGAATGTGCTAATTCAGTATTGGTATAAATTGTGAATTGTCTGCAATAAGTCTAGCTCACAATCAGAAATTCTTCATTTCATATCTTTCCCTTTAGAATGTGAACTCTGTGAGAAATATGCTTTATTCATGTTTCAGTGACTAGAGTAGTGTGATAGATATATCAGATCTTTAATAAATATTGTGCAATTTTTTTTAAAGATGACTCTAGAAGCAGAGGCTTGGGAAACTAAGCTGACTTTGAGATTATCCAACTGCTATTACCAAAGCATTTCACTGGGCTTTGTTTTTCTCATATCTCCAGTAGAGAATAGATATCCTCTGTGGCCCTATGCTGCATGATAAATCTTTACAGGTGGAAATTATTTATTATTCATAGAAAATTATTCATTTTTCATGAGAGGTTTTCAAAGAAGTGAAATTTACCCCTCAAAGAACAAATATTTTTCTCTATTTTCCACTTGAAACAGTTCTAAATCCTTATAAACAGTACTGGAGTGATATATAAACAGGGTTGGAGTGATAGCACAGCGGTAGGGCGTTTGCCTTGCACGCAGCCAGCCCGGCTGAGCCGGGTTCGATTCCTCCGCCCCTCTCAGAGAGCCCAGCAAGCTACCTCACCCGCACGGCAAAGCCTGGCAAGCTCCCCGTGATGTATTCTATATGCCAAACACAGTAACAACAAAGTCTCACAATCGAGACGTTACTCGAGAAAATTGATGAACAACGGGAGGACAGTGAGAGTGACATAAACAGTACACTTTTAAACAAAGTGACTAGAATCAGAATAAAATTTATCTTCATACTGAATCAAATACTCATTTGTAGAGCAAATACTATTCCAGTGTGCAAAAAATAAACATTGGGATTATTGTTCCCCATTGAGAGAGAGAGAGAGAAAGAGAGAGAGAGAGAGAGAAAGAGAGAGAGAGAGAGAGAGAGATGTTCAGGAACAACCATAGGCTTCTCCACTTGGTTTTACAGTAGGACTTTTAACCGGAACTGATCCCACCTGGATAAGTTTCTTTTGATAGGGAGTTGTTCAGAGAAGAGCTTTGGATTGTCTTTTCATATTCTTATCATGAGTTTCTTTTTTTTTTTTTTTGGAGTTTCTCTATTTTCTTAGAATTTCTCTTTTTCTGAGGGTTCCACCCTTCTCTGAGTGGTGACTCAGTTTCTGCAGATGGGTGGTGCTTCCTTTTCTCCATCTCCAAAGAGCTATGCATTGGCACCTCAAAGGCATTTCTAGTGTCTTTGGGCTACTTTCCTGGGCGGGTCCATGACCTTTGACAGCAGGAAGTAGCTAAAGAAGATGAACGTTCACTCTTGACCTCTTAAAGATTTAAGGGTATATAATCTCTAGTCACTGGTGATATGTCAGATAAATAGGAAAGGAGAACCTGTAATGAGGTTTGGCGTTTTTCTTATTTAATAAAAATAAAATCAAGAAGAAATTGCCTAGTCACTAGCCCTCAGGCCAGTTTCATCCTGCCTGCCAAGTGCCATCTGGGTCACATTACCATTTGTGATCTCCTTCACACTGTAACCCAGTGTGTGCCTAAAGTTTCTAAAGTGCCTAAACTTTCATGGAGTACCACACCCAGTATGAAATCTCTGGTTATCATAACAACAACAACAGGAAGAGGAGGAAGACTTTTAGTTCACAGGAAGAGGAGGAAGTCTCTTAGTTCACAATCCCCATTAGTGGTTCCTTACCAAATAATCTGCCCAGTTTTGCAAGTCTTTTCCCAAAACACAATTTAGTTTTTACAACTTAAAAAGTATTTTCTTGGTGGTTAGAGTGATAGTACAAAGGGTAGGGCTATTTCCTTGTATGCAGCTGACCTAAGTTCAAACCCAGGCACCACATAAGGTCCCCTGAGCTCCAACAAAAGTGATGCCTTAGCACAGAGGCCCTGATCACAGCCAGTGTGGCCAAAAAAAGATTCTTTTCTTTTCAAATTGATATTTATTTATTCCTTTTCTCCTTCCATTTATTTTTTTAATTTTTATTAGTGAAACACCATGAGGTACAGTTGTAGACTTACAAATTTTTGTGCTTGGGTTTCAATTATACAATGATCGAATACCTATCCCTCCACCAGTGCCCATTATCCACCACCATGGGTCCCAGTATCCCTCCCACCCCTCCCATACCCCCATCCCATCCCACATCTGTGGCAGGACAGTCCCTTTTGTTCTCTCTCTCCTTTTGGGTGCTGTGGTTTGCAAAAGAGGCATTGAGTGGCAATCCTGTTCGGTCTATAGTCTACTTTCAGCATGCATCTCCCATCCTAGGAGGATCCTTTATTTGGTGCTCTCCTTTTATTTTTTAAAAATTCAGGCACTGTGTTTTATAATATTGTTAATAAAAGAGCTTCACAGTTTCCTCGAAGGAAACTTTTTGGGATTATTTTTAGTGGAATATTCATAACAAGCAATACAAAATACATTATTTAGGTCCTGCTTCGGGGTTAGGCTTTGGGGTTGGGGTGGAAAAATTATAAATATGGTGGTGGGAAGATGTAGTGGTGGTGGGATTGGTGATGGAATGTTGAATGTAATAAATTATCGTGAATAACTATACAAGTTAAATTAAATTAAAAAACATAATAGAATTTCAAGCATAGAATGTTCCAATTTCACACATAATATAGAGTATCAGCGTTCTCCATCAATGTCTCAAGCTCCCCTCCCAACCATCCCCGGCCCCTTCCCTTGGCAAACTAAGTTCCCAAGGCAACTCTCAGGGTCTGTTGTCATTGGCCATTTGTTATTCCCTCACTATGTTACTTTGCATTCCACATATAAGAGTTTTGTCTGTATTTGTCCCTTTCCTCCTGATTTCAGTCAGCATTATATCTTATAATTCCATTCACATTGCAGCACATTTCAGAACATCTTTTCTTATACGTGTGTGTGTGTGTGTGTGTGTGTGTGTGTGTGTGTAATCAGTTTCTTTATCCACACTTTTTTTCTTAAGTACTTGGTTTGTTTCTACCACATTGTGGCTATAGCAGTGAATAGTGCTGGAAAGTGTTAACATAGGTGTGCAAATGTCTTTTTGAAATAGTGTTTTTGGGTCCTAGGGACACAACTTTCATTTTTCAATTTTGGCTTATTTGGTGGGGGGGTCACACTTGGTGTTTCTCAGGGGTTACTCCTGGCTCTGCACTCAGGATTACTCCCGCAAGTGCTCAGGAGACCATATGGGATACTAGGGATGAAACCCAGGAAGGCCGCGTGCAAGGCAAAAGCCCTACCCACTGTACTATTGCTCCAGTCCTACAACTTATTTTTTTAAAATTTTTATTAGTGAGACACCATGAGGTACAGTTGTAGACTTACAAATTTTCGTGCTTGGGTTTCAATTATACAATGATCAAATACCCACCAGTGCCCATTTACCACCACCACGGATCCCTTCTACCCCCCATCCCCCCCATCCCACCCTGCCTCTGTGGCAGGGCATTCCCTTTTGTTCTCTCTCTCCTTTTGGGTACCACAACTTAATTTTTAACCAATTATTTCTCTAAGAACATGAGTAGAGTTCTTTCTTCTTATTAGAATTCTCTCCTTTCCACTACTTAGTGCCACAAATTCTAGCCATTGAAGAAACCCTGAATCCTCTTCTCTCGCTTCTTGGCACAGTAGAGATGCTTTCTGGCTGAGTTCTCCTCTCTAGACCACAAGTGGCAAAGGGCCTCCAATTAGAAAGCTGGTCCATTGAGGTTTACCTCATTCCTTTATCTCATAAACTATGGCCAGCTCTAGAATCTGAAAACAATTATTTCATACTTTTTTTTTGCCAGTAGTTAGGAGCTGTGCTATCATACCACCCCTATGATAGCACAGCAGTAGGGCGTTTGCCTTGCGTGCGGCCAGCCTGGCCAAGCTGGGTTCGATTCCTCCGCCCCTCTCAGAGAGCCTGAATACCAAGAGTATTCAATATGCCAAACACAGTAACAAGAAATCTCACAATGGAGATGTTACTGGGCCTGCTCAAGCAAATCGATGAACAACGGTAGGCAGTGTTTGTTGTTGCCAGTAGTAAGAATTATCCACAATGGGAGACTCTTCTGGTTTCATAATGGTTAGAAATAGAAATTACCTTTTGGGTGTATAAAATACTTGTCCCCAAAGTAAGTGACCCCAGATTGCTGCATTTATTTTTATATCTTTTCCTAAAAAGAATGTGATGTCTGGCAATGCTCAAAGAGATACAAATAAACTAATGTAATTATTAGATATATTCTTGTTATAACTCATTAAGTCTAAGATAATTAAAATAATAAATAATGCCCATTGGGTACAGACCTAGGTACTAGAACATAAGTAGGTTTTTGATAAATATAGACTACTGCTCTAGTCCCACCCCCACCCAGGGGAGATGCTTAAAGCCAAGTCTTATTTTTAAATCATTGGTGACTAGTTATTTAAAGGATTCCTGTGGTGAATCCTTTTCCAAAGCAAAGGATCCTTCTGTGAAGTGCATATGTGTCTCTTAATCGTTTGTAAATATAGATTTGTATATTCTTGGTTGCCTTGATGTGCTCTGTGATGAATTTTTTTGCTAAGACTATGTGGGTGTGAATATGGATGTGTGTTTGGGAAAGAGGTAGGGAAGAGGGGGGTTGGTTGTGCAGTGTCCTAAACCCTATTGGTCTGGGAAGAAGCCAGGGGGTTTCAGAGCTGTCCTTTGAATGGGATGATAAGACCATAATGAATACATCCTGGGAAATCCCTAGAGATAGCTACATAGTACCTTCTGTTGCTGTGGAAGATAAAAAAGAAAGGACCAAAGCCTTGGAGCCGCAGATCTGCAGTGGTTACACTCTGAAAGGCTGGAAAAATATTTGCTAAAGTGATGAATAAGGTACTTGGGACAGGAACGCCTGAGGGTCTGTTATCTACCAAGACTGATAATACTTGTCAGTTCTTGTATTTCCCCCTCACTCCCAACACATACAAACACACACGTGTGTGTGTGCACGCACACACACACACACACACACACACACACTCACTCACACTTTTTTTTTTCAAGTTACTGTGTTCTTGCTGCTGCTCTTGCTATTGTTAC
The DNA here is from genome assembly GCF_029834395.1 of Sorex fumeus. Lineage (NCBI taxonomy): Eukaryota > Metazoa > Chordata > Mammalia > Eulipotyphla > Soricidae > Sorex > Sorex fumeus. The sequence continues at coordinate 9,347,332 of NW_026606104.1, forward strand.
AGGCATGGGGTTACACACACTCTTGACTGTTGTTCTTGTTTATGGTGCTTGCTCAAGGTCACACACTTTTGCTGTTGCACTCACTCACATACACCTGGCTGTGGTGTGCCTCTGGAGCTCACATGCCCGGTGACATCACTAGGAGTCCCAAATGGCAGAAGCATTGGAATCAGGTGTGGTGCATGTGGGCAGCCTTGGAACTCACGGCCTCATACTTGCCAGGCAGGTGCTTTTGCCTTGAGGTATCCCAGGTTCCCGGTTTGTTATGCGTCTATTGATTTGGTAACATTATTTTACATTCATTTATATTGTTTAAAATGAATAGTCACACACAGGAGAAGAGTCACCAGTCGCCAGATATCAACAATATCAGCCTGGAATGTTGAGATCAGCCTGGAATGTTGAGAATCTCCCTGCTATAAGATGACTTATTGTCCTCTGGTCCTAAAAACCCAATGGGAAGTGGGCAGGAGTCAGAGCCGGTCCACAGTTACCTTGTTCTCGACTTCCACTCACTGGTTCTCTCTCTCTTCACTCCAGGTGATCTCCTGCCAGGGTTAAGGAATTATCTGAGATTAATACTTGAAATAGTTGTGTTTTTTCTAACTGGAGTTAAGTTTGTAAGCTGTTTTTTTTCTATTATTTTTTTTAAATTTTTTTATTTTAACCACCAAGCACCAGAAACAAGAATCTGGAGCAAGCCAGCCTGACTCTCAGCCAGCATGCTTCCCCCTCACTGAGGCACGTGGCCTCCAAACGTGTTTCTCTCCACTTCCTGAAGAAGTCATTCCCCCAGCGTGTCTCAGGTTCCTTTTCCCAAATCATTCCCCCACATGATTCCTAGAGATCCTGCCCTCCTAGTTCAGCCCCCACCCTAGGCCAGCCCCTGACATCTGAGCTGTCACTGGGAGCTGAGCCATGGACCAGGACTCTGGCTAAGCCCCTTCCTCTGAGAACTTTAACTGGCAGCTCTGCTAATGCAAAATGAGGCCCAGGACAGGGGCTGAGGGGCAATACATCCACAGGCTGGTCAGAAGGAAGAGTTGAGTCCATAGTACACCCTAAAAACTGGACTAAGGCCACAAGTAGTTTGCCATATATCAAATATGTATTGATCACCAACTGTATGCCAGACATTCTCCTCGGCTCCAGTGAATAAGAACCCAGGCCCTCCACACATCCCCTGGTGAAATGAGCTGCCCAGTGGGAAAGGCAGACATGGAATAAATAATTCCGTACCATGAATTCATTAGTTACACGTGTGAAAACTCTGCTTAGTCAAATGGGAGTAATTTCATGCCCAGCTCACAAACTTCTTTCTGGACTCCTTTAAGCAGATTTCTGACAGAAGTTGGAAATCTTTCTCTTCTGCCTCCAACATTTGGGACGGTCTTTTCTGAGATAGCACCCTGTCCTGACAGGAGTAAGAGGCAAGGTCGAGGCAGGCCGCCCTCAATCTTCTCTCCTGCTCTTCTTGGGAAACTGGCCTCCAGGCTCGGTATTCTTGCTCTGGTGACCCCTCATGGAACCCTGGGATGGGTAAAGTGAGATGTGGTCCCAAGTTGGCCCTCAGAGTCATCTCTGGGTGAGTCAGCTCTCACTGACCCACACATTCTCGGCTCCTCCCTCATCTCCCTACTCACTCACTCTCAGACTCATGTTCCAGATGGACTCAGCTGGCAAATGTGTGAGACGTGTCTCAGCGTCTTGTGATGTGTTCTTGAACCTCTGGGCCCCCTTGGGGTGAGTCACTGGCTCTGACAAGATCTCAGCTGCCTTCTCATGGGTCTATAAACCAAAACCCATCATCTGAGAACCAACCACCAAGACCTGAGGGGACAGGTCTGTAGCCCTCTGTGGGGAGTCCTGTTTTTCCTGCTTTTTCCCTGTCCATGAACTTGGATTCTTCCTCAGAATTCATCTGTTAAAGGATGGGAATGGAAGCTTATGTCCATAAGCCCTTAGCCTTCCCAGTTCTGTCTTACATAGAACCTTTGTCAAACCTGATCTGTGAGACTAAACATGTGTGGGAATTCTGCCAGGAAATTTGGGAAAACATAGCAAACTGGGGAAGGAAATGGGTTGATGAGAATGGGAAATGAGGAGGGGAAACCTTCACTTAAGAGACCCTGGAGGAGCTGGAAGATAGCTTCCAGGGCTGGAACTCATAGTACTGGTTCAATCCCTAGTATCTGTTGTCCCTCTTTTTTTAAGTGTGGTCCAAAAACAAAACAAAAAAAACTTCTCCAGCCTCCCTCTCTCCACCATTCCGCTGACCATCTGGATTCAAATCCTGGTACTGCCACTTTCTAGCTGAATGATCTTAGCATGTTTTATGTAGCTCAGTTTTCTAACCTATAAAACATGAATAAGCCCCCAAACCATCAGAAGACAGAATTGGTCTACACCCAGTGGTGCTCAAGGCTGACTCTTGCTTAAGAATACCTTCTGGTGGTGCTTAGGGGAATGTGTGTGATGCCAGGTATCTAGTCAGCTGTGTACAAAGCAAACTCCTTGCCCACTATAGGTCTCCAGCCCCAGATTATTTTCAAGGTAAAATGTATTAAGTTATGTGAAAATATTTTTCAAGATTCCTCAAATGTGTGTTGGACTGGAGCAATAGCACAGCGGTAGGGCGTTTGCCTTGCACACAGCCAACATGGCGGACCCGAGTTTGATTCCTCCGCCCCTCTCGGAGAGCTTGGCAAGCTACCGAGAGTATCTCACCCGCACGGCAGAGCCTGGCAAGCTCCCCGTGACGTATTCAATATGCCAAACACAGTAACAACAAAAGTCTCCAATGGAGACGTTACTGGGCCCGCTCGAGCAAATCGATGATCAACGGGAGGGCCTTTACCTTTACCTTACCTTACCTCAAATGTGTTAGTAGTCCTGTTGTCTGTTATTGTTGTTGATATCATAGACTCCTAAGGAGATTTGTTTTTGTATATATTTTGCAAATTTATTCTGGCAGTTATGGTTTTTGTATGTTACCTCTCCTTCTGCCTTTTCTGGACAGGCACTGCAAAATAGCTAATCTGCCCACCCAGATCAATAGCACTTGTCCACACTGATTCCTTGTTTTTATGTCTCTCACTCTGGTTCACTGAAGTGTGGATGTAAACTGGACAAGAAAAGTCCATTCGTGACTAAGACTCTTTTGTTCAAGCAATTGATTGAACCAGGGCTTTGTGCTCCAGTCTTTGGAGCTGTCTCTCAGCCCCTCCAGGTGGTCTCTTAACTGAAAACGTCCTCTCCTCACTCCTCTATGGCTGATCCCTATAGAGAATCAATCATCCACCTATCCATCTACTGTTTTATTTATGACACACGTTATTGAGCATCTACTCTCTGTTAGGTACTTTGAGAAATATTAGCTCTGATACTATTGATCTAATATATCAAGTTCCTGTGCTTAAGAATCTTAGAGTCACAAGCAATCATCCCGGTGTCCAAGTGCCTCTAGAAAGGTAGTGTGGATGCTTTGCATGTACGAGAGGGACCTGACTTGTTGCTGGCTGTGGAGGACTGCTGATGTCTTATGCCAGATTCTGGAGACTTATAAGGATTCGGTTATATGAATGAAGACTGGCTGGTCCTGAGAGCAACATGTGCCAAGGAGGAAAGAGCCTCTGCCAGACACTAGTGTGAATTCTCTGGATAGGATATGCCAGAAAAACAGGGGGCATTTCTCTAGCTTTTCCACTAATGTCAGGATCCACCATATTCGTCCTCAAGTTATTTTTTTTCTTAAAAATCCATGTCAGGGGCAGAGAAATAGTACAGTATGTAGGGTACTTGTCTTGTATATGGCCAACCTGGAGTTTGATCCCATATGGCCCCCCCAGCCTGCCAGGAGTGATCCCTGAGCACAGAGCCAGGAGTATGCTCTGAGCACCACTAGATATTGTCTTCAATAAATAAATAAACAAAAAGCTGTAATTCAGTATTTCTTTTCAAATGGTAAAACAAAAAAAAACCAGAGTTAATGTTATACTTTCATAGACATTGCCTTAAAAATGATATATAACTGATCAATATGCACATGAAAAAGATATCCAGTTCATGAATCATTAGGGGAATTCAGATCAGGCCACAGTGAGACATTGTGTTATGCCTACTCAGGTGGCTGTAGTAGAAAAGATGGACAATAACATGTGTTAGAAAACATAGAAATTAGAACCCTAATGCATTGCTGGTAGAAATGTAAAATGATGCAGCTGCTATGGAAAACAGTTTAACAATTTCTGAAAAACACTACAAATTTGCTATATGATACAACAATCCCATTTCTAAGTACATACTCAACAAAGCTAAAAAATATGTCTATACTAAAAATGTACACAAATGATGTCCATCCACTGGTGAATGGATAAACAAAACTTGATTGACCTATATAATACTATTATTCCATATAAGGAAATAAAAATTGGATATCATAATAAGGATAAGTCTTGAGTAGGATCTTAAGTTAAAAGATCCAAATGAAAAAGGCTAAAAAAATGGAATCACCTGTGATTCTATTATACATAAGGTCCACGGAAGGCCAATTTATAAAACAGTAGATTAGTAACTTCCAGAGACTGGAGGGAAAAGAAATGGAAATCACTGCTAATGAACTTCAGATTGTTCTACAAAATGATAAAAATTCTCCAGAATTAGACAGCAGTGGTTGACACACGATTCTGTGAATAAACTAAAGACTGTTGAAGTACACATTTCAAAAAAGTGAACTTTATGGCATGATAATTAGATTTCTAAAGGGGGTTATTAAGTAAAATGTTTATGAGCAAAAAGTGGAGTTAGTTTTAAATATTTATACTTGACTTCCATGAAACCTGGAGAATTCATTGTATGTTCTTCAGTATCATATAATGTCACACTTTTGGTTAAACATAGTAGATTAAAAACACGTGTTTATGCCAGATGGCTTACAAAAATATCACTGAAGTGAGAGTGGAAGAGGAAAAATAGGTATAAACAAAGGAGAAGACAATAAGCAAGCAAATGAGAAAACAATGAGAAGCAAATGAGAAAATGCCAAGAAACATTTGGAATATGAAAATCAGATGAAAAAACAAGAGAGCTAAAATGGTTCTTCCATAGAGTCCCTGTGAAACAGATCCTGAGGTAAGATGTGAAACTAGAAGATTCTTTGTGTAGAGTTTTTGGAACCCACACTCTATGTGCGTGTATGTGAGTGGGTGTTGTATGTGCATGGCATGTGTGTGTGTCTGGTATGTCTCATGTGTATGAGTGTGTGCTGTGTGTGTGTGCAGTGTGCATGAGTGTGTATGAGTGACTGTATGAGTGTGTGTTGTGTGTGAGAGTGTGTGTACGGTGAGTTTGACTGTGTGTATATTGTCAGTGCTGGTGTATTTGCGTGGGGTATGTGTATCTGTATGTGTCTGTGTGTGTGTTATGTGTGTGTGGATAACAAGCAAATGGACAGAGAGAAAAAGAGCTGTGAATGAGACTGGAGCAATAGCACAGCGGGTAGGGCATTTGCTTTGCACGCGGCCAACCCAGGTTTGATTCCGAGCATTGCCAGGAGTAATTCCTGAGTGCAGAGCCAGGAGTAACTTCTGAGCATTGCTGGGTGTGACCCAAAAAGGAAAAGAAAAAGAAATAGAACTGTAAGACAGGGGTCTCTGGTGACCCCCCAGGGAAACTCCTTAGAGTGACCCTCTGTGCCCCTCCACTGACTGGTCATTGGGCATCACCACCCCTGGAAGAGGTTTGACCATGGGCAAAAAAGGCTCCTTAATCCAGGGTGAATTCCTAAGAGGGAACTCAGCTGTGAGTTTTATCAGCTGAAATTTCCAATACCTGTAAAATCAGAGCCTCACACACAAAAAAGGAGCATCTAAGTAGTACACCCCACAGTTCTTATACAGATTAATTTCTCCCCATCCATCTCAGTTCTTCTTGAGTTAGCCAAACAATCAAAATAACACCATACAAATTAATAGGCGAAAATAACAAATTTAAGTGCATATGTAAGGCAAATCTACCTAACACTTCCAAATAAAGTTTACATCCAGAGTTAATAGGGGTTCAGGGCTTCAAGGAGAAAGCGGAACTCATAAGATAAAATTACTCTCCAAAGAAAATGTTTTCTTTCTGGTAAAAATCCTAAATCTGGGTAAAATCTTTCCTACACCAGGTTTTTAAAATTTTTCTGGATACTCAAGGGTGTGGCAAACATATTTTATGAGCCACCAGGGCCTTGAGTGACTTCAGTTTGAAATGAACCATACACAAGGGACATGCCTTCAGGAGGCCTGTTCTAAATGTCTTAGGGGGCATTTTGTCTTCAGAAGACTTGGGAGTGGGGGCCAGGGATGTGACTCTGTGGTAGGGAGCTACCTTAGTGCCATCTGTGGTACCACCCCACAGGCTGGATACAATCCTGAATCCTTAAGGACCACAGCAAAGCACACATGAGTTGTCTGGTACCCCACAGTCAAGTGCATCACCCCCAACACCATGAAGGCAAACAAACAGACAAAGGGCTCGGGATTTGTGATCAGAGCCTCTGAGGATAATGGGAGGGTATGTGACTGTGAGGGTATGTGGCTGTAAAAAGACATAAATTGAAGTATAAGGCAGCCTCAACCCTAAAAGAGGACAGTGGGGTTTTTTTCATTTTAATTTATTTTGGGGAACAGTGGTTTTAGACTGTACTTAGAGGTGCCCAGATGCAATACCTGTCTCAGTTGTCAAAAGTGACCCCCAGAAGTGCTCAGGGGATCATATGCAGTGCTGGAAATCAAATGAGGCTTGGCTTCATGTAAAGCAAGTGCCTTTACCCCTGTACTGTGTCAATAGCCCCTGTGGGGGCTGCAAACCCAGGGCAATTAACTAGACATGGGCAGGGCTGTGTGCACGGGAAATGCACGAGGAAGTTGGAGAGAGACTGTCTCTGGCAAGAGGGGCAGCTCCATATTTTGACTTTTTGTTTTTGGACCACATCCAGCAATATTCTCAGGGGACAATACTCTCTCAGGCCTTCCTTTAGCTCCTGCCCCTACGTCATATCCATCAGACTTATAAATACTTGGCAGGAATCTCGATGGAAATTCAAGCTGAATTGTTAAGGTGCAGGGAGACTTTCTAACTAAAGAGAACAAGTGGTCAGAGAGATAGTACAGTGGAATGGGCACTTGCCTTGCATGCAACTGACCTGGGTTCAATCCCCAGTACCACATCAGGTCCCTGAGTCCAGCCAAAAGTGATCCCTAAATAAAGAGACACAAGTGAACCCTGAACACCACTGGGTGTGACTCCCTCATGCCCCCAAAAGAAAAAAAAATACAATAGAACTATAGTTACAGACCTACCAGAGGGAGATTCAGTGATACTCAAATTAAACAAAAACCTTATAACCTCATCCATCCACCATCACACAGATTTTAATGTTTTAGTATTTTCCTCTCAAATATAGTGAGTCAATTTTGACTCAAGTCAACATAAAAGTTACTAGAGGGCTTCACACCCTATGAAGGTTATGAGTTGCCCTCCACATGCAGCTCTCCGGCAAGGTCATGGCTCCAGAGGCAAAAGGACTTAATCCAGAGCCCGGCAGCTTGCGGCAGAAAAGTGAATGGACTATGCATTAAACTATGGAGCTATGCCTCCCTGGGAAGAAAAGGGTGTCTGTCCCTTCCGCCTTTCCCCCCCCCCGCCCCCTCCCCCCGGCAGCAAGGTAGCCACAGTCTCAGAGCTTATTGGAAAGCCAGGTATGAGCCTGCAGTGATGGGGCAACTGCAGCCTCATGGGATGGGGAGTGGTACTGGCTTGTCCTTCACGCCCTACCGAGGTCACAAATTGCCCCCCACGAGTGCCTTTACGGCTCGGCCATAGCACCAGATGCACAGAAACCAATCTCATAATTATCTGGCTCTTGTCAGAAATCCCCCCAGACTTAATTAGTAAAATATCAGAAATTCAAAATCGTACAGCCACGCAACATCATATGGTTCTCATAACTAGCTGTAGAAAACAAATTATTTCACAATACCTTTTCAGCATTGTTGGGGGGAAATTCAAAAAATAATGGTGCATCTTTTGTCGAAATAGTGAATGTAATCAAAGTAAAGAGAGAGTTAAGTAGAAATCATCTGCCTCACAGGCATTGGGAGGGGTGGGAGGAGGATATACTGGGGTTCTTGGTGGTGAAAAATAAGTACTGATGAAGGGAAGCATGTTTGATCATTATATGACAGAGACTTAATCCTGAAAACTTTGTAACGTTTCCCACAGTGAGTCAATAAATAAATATAAATAAATGAATAAATAAATAAATAAAATCATATGTCAAAATGAATACAAAAAAAGTTACTAGAGGGCTGAGAAATAAGTACAAAGATTTAGATGCTTGTCTGTAGTTATTCGACCAAAGAGATGGGGAAAAAAAGGGGACTCGAAGAAAACTGATAATGCAGAAAGAAAACTAAAACTAAAACAACAGAATCCCCCAATACTCTCAAAGAGACAACATATTCTGCTGTATGATGAATGAAGAACTAGATGTAATTTTTTTTAAAAAGGAATGAGTACAGAATGAGGAAAATGATTGCTCACTCACTACTGGAAGCCCGTTTGATGGAAAATGACAGAGTATTGTGTGTACTCTATTATGCCAAGCGATTCAGGGGTTAGCCATCTAACATAGGGATTTTAATGCTGCCAGGGGGGGAAGAGAGAGGCTTTTCTAGAAAGTTTTATAGATCAGGTGTGGGAGATGTAAGCATATTTCTATTCCCATCCCATCCCATCCCATCAGCTAGACCTGACAGCTTCTAGCTTCAATCCAGATGAAATAGGATCTCTTTATGATGGACATAATGTAGTGGGCCACAGAAAGTGTTGGAAATTAAAGAAGGAAATCTCATAGCAGGAAGTTAACAGTGGAAGCAACCTAGGACAACTTGAAGCAGACAGATGGAAAGCTCCAAGAAGAATGTCAGCTGGGGCAAAAAATGGAACCAAAAGTACATGAGACATAAAAAAGTTGAATTCAGGTGATTTTTTATTGTTTGGTGAGTCTAGGAAGAAATTATAATAATGAAAAATGAGCAAATGATAAAAGAGAGGAAATTATTACCTCCAGAAGGAAATGTAATCACATTCCATTTTATAGTAGGATTAAAAACTAGTGATTTAACAAAGCAAGTTATAAAATATTTATTTTGAAAGAATAAAGTAGAAAGAGGAATAAGTAAGCATGGTGCAAACCCCCTTCACCAAAAAAGTTGATAGATAACGTATGCAAATGTTTACTGTGAAATAGCAGTATAACTCTATGGTTAGACTTACACAAACAACTATGAAAAGTAACAGAAAACACTTAAGAGGAAGCTAGACAAGATGGCAAAAAAATATGAGGAGACTTGTGTTGTTTTAAAACCTGGCAATATTATTATCTTTTTTTTATTAGTGAAACACCATGAGGTATAGTTGTAGACTTACAAATTTTCTTGCTTAGGTTTCAGTTATACAATGATTGAGTACCCATCCCTCCACCAGTGCCCATTCTCCACCACCATATTTGGTTTTTAAATATTATCTCTCTGTTACTGCAGGCATGACTACATTCAGGACTTTGTGAAAATTTTCCAGAACATGATGAGTCAGCTTTACTATCTCTGCACTACCATCACCTTCAATTAGATTCTCTCCCTGCACATGAGGCTTTATAGCTTTTGCTTTTCTTTATGTCATAACTTAAAACATTTTATTCATGCTTTAATAACTACACATAATTTGCCCTCAGTGGTTGTAAGTGTGCCATTTGGTAGCACTTGAGTACTTGTGGCCTCATTGCTGTGCAATGGGCTCCTTTCATGTTGCAAATGAAAATGCTGTTCCCATTCCCAACTCTTCCTTTCTCTTCTCCCAGCTCTTGGTAACCACTGGTCTAGTTTCTACTCTTTTTCCTACACTTTCCTTTTGTAGTTGTTATTACTGCTGCTGCTATGTCCAAGGTCAGACTTGGTTGTAGTACACATTTGGTTGTGGTGTGCTAGAAACTGCACTGTTGTGGTATTAGTCAGTGATCACACAGCAGTACTTCTGGGACCTCATTCAGTGATGAGGGATGAGAACGCAGAGCCTCACGCCTGCCAGACAGATGTCAATCTGCTGAGCCACCATCAAGGCCTGGTGTTTTTTTTCTTAGGAATGACTATTCATATTTTTGGCCCACCCCATTTTATTAATAAATACAGCTATAAGATTTCCAAGTGAATCTAGTAAATGAGCAAAAAAATGTTTTTTTTTAAAAAAAAAAAACTTCATAGACTCTTGGACAGGACTTTAGAGATCACCTAGTAGCTTGGATTTTCATCTTGCCAAAAAGAAAACTAAGACCCTTGGAAAGGAAATATTGAGCAGCTCTGGAGCCCCAAGGGGGAATGGATGAAGGTTTAGAATATTCAGTTTGATCTTCCTCCTGTCAGATTGTGTTGCCTCCTCAGTTACCCTTAATGTGGTTTCCCCACAGTCACGTTTTACTCTCCAGTCACTGTCGTGGGGAATTAAGAGCTACTTTTCTTGGAAGCATTTTTCAAAGACAGGATAAATAGCTGAGAAGATTGTGAAACTAATTGGAGGCCCCTTGTGATTTTATGCTATAGTCTTGGTTTTACCCTATTAACATCTTACAGATTCCTACTGCTGCTAAGATAGCATTAGATTGTATTTTTCTTATCCAAAAAATGCAGTTTAAAAAAAAAGTTAATGGGGTATGGTGCAACCAGCAGGTCAATCTGTACTTATGAGGCAAGTGCATCAGCAACCTGATGGTGGCTTCAGACTTCTAGATACCCCAAAATTGCTGCTATGCCTTGACCAGACCCCTACAACTTGGGGCCAAGTTTACCAGGAAAGTAAACGGCCAAAAGCTAAGTATGTGGGAGACACACCCATAAACCACCTCTAGCTCAGGTATATAATTGGAAGCAAGACCTCTCTGGATCCTGATCAAACTTAATGGCCATGATCCCAGAGACTCAGAAATAAATCTTGGAACCCAGCGTCTTTTGGCAGAAATGTGTTTGGTCCCCGCAATAGGTTACTGGTGCAAGGCCACCCCACGGGGGAAAGGGTGCTGTCCCTCCACCTGCTCCCCCTTGGCAGCTCGGTGGCCGCCATCCTCCAGAGGCCATTGGACAGTCAGGTTTGGGTCCACAGTAATGAGACACACGGGGCCTCATGAGATGGGGGTGGAGCTGGCCCTTTCCTCCCCACCCCAATGAGACCCTGAGTCGTGGCCCATAAACGGCCTCTCTGGCTCCTGATCAAGCTGCTTAATGGCCATGATCCCAGAGACTCAGGAACAAATCTCAGAACCCAGCAGGTTTTGGCAGATATCCCTCCAGATTTAATTGTTAAAATTCCAGAATTCCAAAATGGCGTGGCCACTACTGTGGTCGAGCAACATCATATGTTATTCATAACCAGCAATAGAAAACAAATTGTCTATGATTGCATTTTCAGCAGATTTGAGAGTTGAAGTAAAATCCCAAACAATAATGGTGGGTCTGGTGTCAAAATATTGAATGTAATCAAAGTAGAGAGAGAGAAATGTGGAAATTATCTGCCCCACAGGTAAGGGGAGGGTGTGGGATGAGGGGGTATACTGGGGTTTTTGGTGGTGGAAAATGGGCACTGGTGAAGGTATGGGTGTTTCATCATTGTATGACCGAAACTTAAACCTGAAAGGTTTGTAACTGCTCTCACGGTGATTCAATAAATAAATTTATAAGAAAGGGGGAAAAAAGTAAGGTGGAGTTCATGCCCAATTCAATCAGCCCAATCAATGGCTGAATAAATAACAATACTCCTATATTAAAATTTAAAAAAATAGTTAAAAAATTAGTCTTGAAGCCCTGTCAAGCAATAAGAATAAACTGTAAAAGCCATGTGGCTGAGGTTTTGCTGAGGGAGGATGGAAAGGGTGGAGCAAACATTGCCCTGTTGGCCTTCGGGGCTGTGTTGCTTTGCAAGACTGTACTCTCAGGAAGTGCCTGGCCATGAAAAAGATGGAAAATACACTGACTGGAATGAAACATTCTGTGCTCGTCCCGCACACTCACTTGGCATCAGTGATATGGTCATTTTGTAGGTCCCAGACGATGTAATTTGTAGAAGTAACTGGAGGGTTTAGAGTTTTACAATGTAAACAGAACCCGAAGGAACAAGAGGCATTGGACAGGGTTTTCTCTGGCTGAGGAAATCTTTGTCCCCAGCAGTTGTGTTTTGTTGACACTAAATTTCAAGACTAAACAAGCATGTGCTGTAGTTTGGAAAGCTAGCCGCCAAACTCTGTATTTTTATCTGTTAACTTTGTGTTTCCTTTCTTCTTGATGGTGTCTACCACTCAAATGGTAAATTGGGCAGTTGTCTCAATTAGATGGCTGGCAGGAAAAGAATAGACTTACTTTAAGCACAGATAACAGCAATTCAGAACAACTGAGAGAGGAAACTCTTGTTTCAGAGAACAAATTGTTACCAAAAGCAGGAGAGCTGATGAGAAGTTAATATGTGAGGCTCAGCATGGAATTCAATCTATGGGGCTAATAATCTGGATGGGGCTGTAGAGATCTCTCAGAGGACTTTGCATCTAGGGGTCTGAATTTGATTCGCAGCACCACATGCCCTCCCACTCTCCCACACACCACATGGAAGGACTCCCAAGCACAAAGATGGGAGTAGCTCCAGAACACTGCTTTGGTATGGGTATGACCCAAACAACAAGACCAGTCCTGGCAGTTCTTACTTCACAGATGAAGAGATTGAGGTTCAAAATGGTAAAGTTATTTGCCTACCAAGTCAGATTTCCTGGGACTGAAGAATGTATGAACTCTGACTCCATGATCCTGGGCTCTCATACTCTCTCAAATCTGTGAATGCTCTGAAGGATAAGGACGTATACCTTGCTCTTAAAATAGTGCTCTGCAAACAGTCAGAACCCAGGAATGAATATGGGCCTGGATGAATACACACCTGGAGGGTCTATTTAGATGGACTTTCAAATTGCTCAGAACTTTCTGTTCATACCTGGAACTACATGGAGAATTTACATATCGATGCACCTTCCTTATGTTAGCAAGCTGCAAGCAGTATTTCAAAGTGGTGATTATGATGGTATCACAGTTATCTTTAAAAGTAAAAACAGCTAATTGCTGAGTGTCCAATCGTAGTGGGTTTGTTAAATAAATCATGGAGATGCAGTGATGAAACATTCAACAACAATTAAAGATCAAGTAGTAGAACTGAGTCTGCCTAGTGATGTGGGACGGCCTGAGGAAAAGGATTCCTGGGTCGTGGTGAATTGCTGGCACTCAGTGTTGGGGGTGGTACAGTATCATTTAAGCCTAAGACATTAATACTGTTGTGAATCATGATGACTCAATTCAAAAAATATTCAGAGATAGGTGCTAAATTTTGCTACACTTAGGCTTTTCTACCTATCTATATAATTGTTTCATTTAATTATATTGGAGTCATATACCCTATTTTTGTTTGTTTGTTTTGGGGCCACATTCAGTGGTTCTCATACCTTACTCCTGACTCTGTGCTCAGGGATCATTCACGGTGGGCTCGGGGGCCATATGTAGTTTCTGGGAATTGAATCCAAGTTAGCAGCATGCAAGACAGGTACCTTATGTAGTATGGTATCTTCCTAGTCCCACACAGAATATAGTTTAAGGTTCAAATCTTGAAATATTTTGAGATTCATTTTATTTAGTTTAAATTATTTGTGTATGTATGTGTGGGGGGGGGGGCGGGGTGGTAGTGTTTAGGCCACACTCATGGGTCATCAGGGCTTATCCTGATGAAAAAACACAAACTAAAATACAGGAGGAAAGACAACATTTTTTTTTTATCACAATGCTCTAATTACCTTCTACCCAAGCTGGGTTGGCTACAAGTAAGCTGCTGTACTCTCTCAGGCCCCTTTCTCGACTTCTCTTATCCCATTCTAACCTATGTGTATTCCGGGCAGCTGCCAACCAAGGTCATTCAATGGTCCATGCTGTGTCAGCAGGGCTGAAGGAAGAACTCCAGGTGGACCTCCAAGGGTTCAATATCACTCTCCCTCAAGAGTGCAAATATGCTAGAAACAGATTTATTTGACCTTAGTCATTACCTAAATTACTAGCGAAATTAGGCCAATAGAAAGCCAGAGGGGAAAAAAAACACAGACTAAAATACAAAGGAAAGACAACTTTTTTTTTTAATCACAGTGCTCTAATTACCTTCTACCCTGACCCTGGACATCACTATATTCTATGATCAAGTCCCTTACAACTTCAATTTCTTTCTCAATTCTCTTCCCTCACCCTAGCTCTCAGCCAGCACCCCACTCCCACCCTGGGCCTGGCTTTCAGAACTGACTTCCACACAGGAGAGGTGGGATTCCACACAGCTCAACCTCTGAGACCTCTAAAGTACTGGGAAAGGGAGCCTGATCCCATCCCTCTCAGAGAGAGGAAAATATCAGTTAGATGCCTCCAGAAAATCTGTTCCCAGGCTGGCTTCTCCCAGGCCTGGGGCTGGGCTTTCCTGCCCAGAAGCAGTCAAATCACTCTGCTGGACACAATGGGGTTATCAGTTGTCATGGAGATCAGGACCCCCGAGGAGCCCTCTAATAGCTCTCCCTATCCAAGGCCTTTCCTGTAGGAATCTTGACTTCCGTAAAAATTCTTAGTTTGGTCTATTTCAAAACAAGTTTCCTACCCTTCTGTCCGCTCCATTCAGCTGTCTTTCAAGTCCTAACCCTTTTAACTTAGGGCAGTGGCGGGTTGTGGGGTGGCAACTTAAATTGATAATGAACAAAGCCAAGGTAAGCAACGGACTATAACTCTTTCTTGGTCTAAGTAAAACTAGTGAATTACTTTAGTCTAATTTTTTGAGAGGAGTGGGGTTGGGGAGGTTGGTGGATGGGAGAATGGGTACACTTCTGGCTGTGCTCAGGGCTTACTTCTGGTCTTGAGCTCAGGGACCATTCCTGGCAAGCTCAGGTAGCCATATGGGTAAAGGGAATCACATGCAAGGCAAGTTCCTTACCCACTGTACTATAGCCTTGGCCCTGGATGTGCATTTAATTTTAGTATAAATAAGTATACCTTAACAATGCAACAACAATTGAAGGTGCTAAGATTCCAATTACTGGGAAAGAAAAAGTGTGACTATTTACTTATCATGCCCACAGCCTGAATACATCATTTAATTCATCTGTGGGATTTGAAACTTCTTTACACCTCAGGCTACAGGAGAGACCCCAAACTCCTGTTGTGACCTTTTTTTCAGAACTGAATAGTTCTTGAGTCCCAACTTAGGTGTGTTCTCCAGGTTCCAGGCCTCACCATCAATGAGTATCCTCAGAGAAAACAGTACCAACAACAGTCACTGAAACACACTGGCTTCCACACTGGCACATTGTTCAGCCTTTCACAATTATTCTCTCATTTTAATTTTTCCTTGTTGATTTCTCTCATTCTTTCACATGTCCCAGTCACTGTGTAAGCAAATTCTGTCACTTCCTCCTCTAGAATCTAAACCAGGGATGACCATTTGCCCCACTGCAGCCCTGGCTCTAAGCATCTTCCTCTTGTGGAAGGGCCCTACAACAGCTCTGAACTGGTCTTCCTGCTGTTGCTTCCCTATAGAACTTTCCAGCAGAATAGTTTGTGTGTCTTTCTAGAAATTTTTCCATTTCATCTAAATTGTTTAATTTCTTGACAGTTACTCATAACATTCTCTTTTTCTGACTTTCTTAAATTTTCTCTTACCTCCCCCATAATATTATCTTATAATTATTTTTCCTGAAGATCAGTAGTGATGTCCCCTTTTTACATTCCTGATTTTAGCAGCAATTGCATTTTAATGTTAAGCATTACATTTAATGGGGCCTTGAGATCTTTCCACACATAAAAGTCTATTGTCTATGGAAAGTAGTAGGAGTTCAAAGGCAGTAATATAGACTACAAACCAGGAAGATCATGGACTTCAATTAAGGTTTGTTTTGGCAGCACTGGCTTCAGTTTCTGAGAACTAGTTTGCAAACCTGGAAAAGCAGAGGGTGTCTCTGCACTGGGATTGCATTTCTGTGCATTGAGTTTGGTGCCATAGGAGTCTCCAGCACCACGAAGAAAGGTATGTCTCAGTATAGAGCAGCTGGGAGTTTTCTAATAATATGTTTACCACCTCTGGGTAAATTTTTTTTCTGGGCAGAAAAAAAATTGAAAAGGAGGCATAAGTGACATGTGATTCACCACCCTTATTTATATTTATGATTAAAATCATAAAGATCAGAATTCAATAACTCATTATGTTTTTTTGTTTTCAAAAATGCATTTTGATAGAGGGAAAATTGTAAGATTTCCCAATTTACACAAACCATGCAGCACAAGCAAATGCGTTACAAATTTGTTAGTTATAAGTATCTAGCTAGGGGATTAGTAAGCCATTATTTGGGAAAAAGCTAGAAAGTTTAGGAAAATGGCAAATCGGTCTAAGAATTCTTAGCAATGTGGGGATATTCCACTGCCTTCAAAATATTGTCTACTTCAGGTTGAAATTGTTTCTTATTTTTCTTTTAACTGCACTAATTATGAGTTTTTAAAAAATATGGTAAAGTAGGTTTTAAATCAGACATGCACTCTAAGCACAAACACACAACTGAAAAATTAAACATTAGTCCTATGAGGGCAGGATTTTGGTCATATTTCATAGCTGTGTACCAAGCATAGTATTTTGGATCATTCAGGTACCTAGTAAGTAGCTGTTAAATAAATAGGTAAGGTAAAGGCCCTCCTGTTGTTCATCGATTTGCTCGAGCGGGTCCAGTAACTTCTCCATTGGAGATTTTGTTGTTACTGTGTTTGGCATATCGAATACATCACGGGTGGCTTGCCAGGCTCTGCCGTGTGGGCGAGATACTCTTGGTAGCTTGCCGGGCTCTCCGAGAGGGGCGGAAGAATCAAACTCGGGTTGGCTATGTTGGCTGCATGCAAGGCAAACGCCCTACCGCTGTGCTATTGCTCCAGCCATAAGGAACGATATGGCAACGCCGCGGGAGCTTCGGTGGGCCCCGGCTAGCCGGTTCCCAGCTCGTCCCCGCCGCACGTCAGGACCAGGGTCCGGTGCGGAGAGCTGCTCGTCTTGGGAACCGGGGCGCGGCCGGAAAGGCGGCAGCCCCCTTGCTTGTCACGCAACGCACTTTCGTGGGGCACCTGGTGCTAAACCATTCGTAGACGACCTGCTTCTGGGTCAGGGGTTTCATTAAATAAATAAATGATTAATAACAGCTACCTATCACTAGGTTTTCAGTTGAAATAATAAAAATGGATGCAATCTTTCTGTGTCTATCCAGCTCTTTTTGACTCATTTCGCTTAACACGATACTTTCCATATAGTACCACTTGTATGTAAATTTCATGACTTCATTTTTTCTAACAGCTACATAGTACTCCATTGTGTAAATGTACCAAAGTTTCTTTAACCAGTCATCTGTTCTCGGGCACTCAGATTTTATCCAGATTCTGTCTATTGTAAAGAGTGCTGCAATGAACAAAAAAGTGCAGATGTCACTTCGACTATACTTTTTTGCCTCTCTGGGATATATTCCCAGGAGTGGTATTGCTGGGTCAAATGGGAGCTCAAATTCTAATTTTTTGAGAATCATCCATACTGTTTTCCAAAAGGGTTGAACCAGTCGGCATTCCCACCAGCAGTGAAGGAGGGTCCCTTTCTCGCAACATCCGCGCCAGCACTGGTTGCTTTTGTTCTTTTGGATGTGGGCCAGTCTCTGTGGTGTGAAATGATATCTCATTGTTGTTTTGATCTGCATCTCCCTGATGATTAATGATGTAGAGCATTTTCTCATGTGCCTTTTAGCCATTTAGATTTCTTCATCTGGGGAACATAAAGTAACAAAATAGGAGACTGACACCCAAGAGTGGCCGAGATTAGCACCAGGATGTTTGCTCCATGGCTTGGAGGCCAGCCACACATCCTAGGGGAAAAGGGAGCTCAGATAGAAAAGGGAGCACCAAATAAAGGGTGTTGCGAGGATCCTCCCAGGATGGGAGAAGCATGCTGAAAGTAGACTATAGACCAAACATGATTGCCACTCAATGCCTCTCTTGCAAACCACAGCACCCAAAAGGAGAGAGAGAGAGAGAGAGAGAGAGAGAGAGAGAGAGAGAGAGAGAGAGAACAAAAGGGAATGCCCTGCCACAGAAGCAGGGTGGGATGGGGGGATAGGGGGTGGGAGGGATACTGGGACCCGTGGTGGTGGAAAATGGGCACTGGTGGAGGGATGGGTACTTGATCAATGTATAACTGAAACCCAAGCACAAAAATTTGTAAGTCTATAACTGTACCTCATGGTGTTTCACTAATAAAAAAAAAGAAATAATAAAAATGGAAACCTTCCTTTTAATTGAAGAGTTACTAAAGTTCAAAGATAAAATAACCCCTCTCATCAACTTTCAAAATGCCACTATAAAACTCACCTCCAGGATAAGCCCCTAAAATGATGAAGCACCTCAATTTGAGGTTCTGAAAACTAAGCCTGTCAGATATACCAGCCTTAAAACAATCACAGTAAAAAAAAAACAAAACTTTGTTGTTGTAAAGATTTTCTTTGATTTAAATGTTGTTTCTCTTGGAAAGGATTTGTTATTTTTCTAAGCAAGTTAGGTCATTGAACTGGGCATACCAGGAAAAAGGAAAATTAAAAAAGACATGTTGAAACAGAAATGATGGTCACTTTTCTGTATATGTCTTGACTGAGTTTCTGAGGCCTTCCATTTAACTTTACCAATAATTTTTTCTTTTTTTTTTTTTTTGCTTTTTGGGTCACACCCGGCGATGCACAGGGGCTACTCCTGGCTCTGCGCTCAGGAATTACCCCTTGCGGTGCTCAGGGGACCATATGGGATGCTGGGAATTGAACCCGGGTCAGCCGCTTGTAAGGCAAATGCCCTACCCACTGTGCTATTGCTCCAGCCTCACCAATAATTTTTAAGAAATTATAAAGAAATTGAAAATATTGCTTGATATCAAGAATTTTAAGAAATTGAATCACACCTCCCTTATGGAGTTATTTTGAGTTAGGAAATGCTTTGAAGAATGTAAAGTACCTGAAATATGTAAGAAGTGTAAGAAGTTTATTACTCACTGTGGGCAAAGCTTGTCCTTACTTAATATTTGCATTTTGATCATTATATATTTTCTAAATCTAATTAATTTTTTGGTTTAGTTTGGGTTTTTGTTTCTGAGTCATACCCAGTGGTGTTTGGATGCCTGCTCCCAGTGTGTTGCTCAGGGGTCAGTTCTGGATGTTCCCAAGCGACTGTGAGCGACTGTGTGGTTTCTGGGAATTGAATCTGGGCCTCCTGCATGCAAAAACATCTGCTCATCCCTTTGAGCTATACCTCTGACAAAACAACCTAATTTCTTTAAAATGTTGCATTAAAATGTTATTTATCTTGATTACAGAGTATTGCCTAAATGTTGTGCCTGCTATTAGTACCTGCCTTATCTTTAGAGCAGGCAGGAAGCAGAATAGCTTACTTTTTTGCTCCTTTCCTGAAAATGATGTGGTGCCATATATTTTCTGGGTCAAGGGAAGCCATTAAAAAAAGAAAGAAAGAAAGGGTGTATATAGGCTTAAAGAAGAAATAATAGCTAACCACGTCTCTCAAGAAGAATGTATCATTATAAATAATTGAGTTTATAGACTTGGTTTTTCTACACACTTGCTGAATTGAGAAAATAATAATACTGCTTTTTAAGTATAGTTTAAGAAGATTCTTAAATCTTTAATTTTACATGATAACAGATATTCAATGATAACAAGTCTTATCATTTGGAAGGTGGCATTTAGCGATATCTAATTGTCTATTCCTCTATGATTTATTGTCTTCCTTCATTAAAAAGAAAAATTTCATGAGTTAGGTAATTTAAAGATGCAAAAGGCTTAAAGATGCAAAAATAATTTCTCAAGTTCTTTTGCAATGAAAAAGTGTATTATGTCATCTATGCAATACTGCTTTTGTGGAAAAGGAGAGAAAAGATCTCTTGTTTAGTAATTTTCTTGGCACAGGGTCCAAGAAAATGTAATAAGCTGAGCCATTGTTAGAAAAATCTGAACAAGAACAACACCCATTATTGTGATAAGTGAATGTCAAAATAAGGCGAGAGATTCCATATGAACTGTAGGTTAAAGGATATGGTTCAAGAAATATGTCCTTTGGCATTGCGTGCAAGCCGCAGAAAAATGGTGAAGTTAACACTTCAGGGGTCTTATACTTAGGAGGTTTTTTTGACTCAAAGTGACAGACAATTCTGACTCATTTTTATTAAATCATAATTATATCCAGCATCACACTGTAGATTCTGGTTTAGTTAATTTAACTAACTGATAATGTCAGTAAAATTTTATTCTTTGATTTTTTTTTAATTTTAAATTTTTTAATGTGACAGCATAGCGGGTAGGGCATTTGCCTTGCTCGAGGCCGACCCGGCCCACCCGAGTTCGATTGCTCCGCCATTGATTTCTCTGCCTCTCTCAGAGAGCCCGGCAAGCTACCGAGAGTATCTCGCCTGCACAGCAAAGCCTGGCAAGCTACTCGTGAGATATTTGATATGCCAAACACAGTAACAAGTCTCACAATGTTACTGGGCCCGCTCAAGCAAATCAATGAACAACGGGAAGACAGTGACTTAAGAAATGAATTTTTTAATTAGTCACCATGAGGTACAGTTACAGACTGACAAACTTTTGTGCTTACAGTTTCAGTCATACAATGATTGAGTACCCATCCCTCCACCAAGTGCCCACTCTCCACCACCAATGTTCCCAGTTTCCCTCCCATTCCCCCATCCTCCCTCCCCCACCCTTCCCCACCTCTTTGGCAGGCTCATTCCCTTTTACTCTCTCTCTCCTTTAGGGTGTTGTGGTCTGCAATGAAAAATGAATGACTATCATATTCGGTCTATAGTCTACTTTCAGCACACATCTCCCATCCCGAGCGGACCCTCCAGGAACACTTTACTTGGTGTTCCCTTCTCTATTTGAGCTGCCTTTTCCCCCAGCATGTAAGGCCGGCTTCCAAGACACTGAGCAAATCTCCTGGTACTTATCTCTACTATTCTTGGATGTTAGTCTCCCATTCTGTTACTTTATATTCCACAGATGAGTGCAGTGTCTGTCCCTCTCTTTCTGATTCATTTCACTTTAACATGATACTTTCCATGTTGATCTACTTATATGCAAATTTCATGACTTCATCTTTTCTAATAGCTGCATAGTATTCCATTGTGTACATGTACCAAAGTTTCTTTAAACAATCATCTGTCCTCAGGCACTCGAGTATTTTCCAGATTCTGGCTACCATAAACAGTGCAGCAATGAACATACAAGTGCAGATGTCATATCTACTATACTTTTTTGCGTCTCCAGGATATATTCCCAGAAGTGGTATTGCTGAGTCAAATGGGAGCTCTATTTCTAATTTTTTGAGAAACATCCATACTATTTTTCAAAAGGGCTGAACCGGTCAGCATTCCCACCAACAGTCCCTTTCTCCCCACATCCATGCCAACACCAGTTGCATTTGTTCTTTTGGATGTCAGCCAGTCTCTATGGTGTGAGGTGATATCTCATTGTTATTTTGATCTGCATCTCCCTGATGATTAGTGATGAAGAGCATTTTTTCATGTGCCTTTTGGCCATTCGGATTTCTTTGAGAAAGTTTCTGTTCATTTCATCACCCCATTTTCTGATGGGGTTGGATGTTTTCTTCTTGTGGAGTTCAACCAGTGCCTTGTATATCCTTGATATCAACCCCTTATCAGATAGGTATCACTGTATCACTGTCATCCCGTTGTTTGTCGATTTACACGAGCGGGTGCCAGTAACATCTCTATTCCTCCCAGTCCTGAGATTTTAGCAGCCTCTCCTTACACGTCCCTCCCAATGATTGGAGGCTCTTTCAGGGTCCAGGGAATGAGACCTGTTATCATTACTGTTTTTGGCATATTGAATATGCCACGGGTAGCTTGCCAGGCTCAGCCTGTGTGGGTGGGATAGTCATGGTAGCTTGTCGGGCTCTCCAAGAGGTATAAATGTGTATATAAGGCTATCTTTGAAACTCATGTTTTTATACAGAGATTGACATAAACAATATTGGGATTATTGTATAAAGGAGGATGGTGGGTGACAACCAATGATGTCTTTCACATAGGCTAAACTTGGTGTCTGAGCTACATAATGTCCAACACACATATTAAAATGGCAAAATTTCTGAATATAGTTCCACACTCTATAGGAAAATTCCTGCTTCTGCAGTCAGGTGTGTTAATTCTGCTTCTTCCATCAATTGCTTAGTATGTGTCTTTGAATAATGGCCAAGCAAACAGCATGATCTGATCTAATTCTGAGTCCTTAACTAGCTGAGCACATTCTGTTGTCTTCATGAATCAGTGACAAAATGGTTTGGTAAAGAACTCATTGGTCACAAACAATTTCCGTCAAAAAGTTCTTCATGACAGCTGCATTTTTTTCCTGGCAGTTAGCACTGAAAAGAGTAGAAGTTAGAATTTTTTTTCTGTTCCTTCATATGTCAATATTATTCCTTTTTAACCCGAATGCCCAAGAAACTAATTTCTTTAAGTTTCCATTGAAAAATGTGCTCAGTAAGAAGACAAGAGAACTATCCTGTGGCCCTATAAGAAGTAAGTTTGGGGGGCTGGAGCTACAGTTCAGCGTGTAGGGCGTTTGCCTTGCAAGAGGCTGACCTGGGTTTGATCCCCAGCATCCCATATGGTCCCCTAGCACCACCAGGAGTAATTTCTGAGTGCAGAACCGGGAGTAACCCCTAAGCGTCACTGGGTGTGACTTAAAAAAGGCCAATTTTTTTTTTTTAAAAAAAGAAGTAAGTTTAGGACTCAGAGAAGATACTGGATGAAGAAAGACACAGAAGGTAGATTAGAGACAGCTTCAAGTGTCAAGTCAGCAATATCGCATACAATTTTATCAGAAATATTGCATAGGGGCTGGAGTGATAGCACAGCAGGTAGGGCGTTTGCCTTGCACACGGCCGACCCAGGTTCAAATCCCAGCATCCCATACAGTTTCCTGAGCACCGCCAGGAGTAATTCCTGAGTGCAAAGCTAGGAGTAACCCCTGAGCATCGCCAGGTGTGACCCAAAAAGAAAAAAAAAAGAAAGAAAAAAAATATATTGCATAATAACTTGTTCCTAGAATTTCTCCAGTTCCTATAAATTCTTCTTTGAATTAGTCTCTAAATGAATCTTGAGAAATGAAGATGAAAGGAAGTGACATGTAAAATATGAATCTAATTTCAGTGCAGGTATGATGAAATGGAAGGAAAGAGGGAAGATTTCTGCAAAATAATTTATTCAACAAACAAAAAGCCAAGCAAGCCTTGAAACATGGAATTGTTGAAGTTAAAGATTTGAGAGACACCAAAGATGCAAACAAAGCAGCAGGTAAGATGTGAAGCATGAGAGGGCAAAGATGATTCTCCAGTACTTCAAATTGGAATAGAAGGGAGTAAGCTTAGCACCGGCATATTCCGTCTGAGATGGAGTTGTCTACATGGACTGTCAGCCTTCATGTACAGATGAGGTCAGATGAGAGCATTAATTCAGCTCTGAGAAAAGGGTCAGAGTTCAGAGGGTGACCCTCAAAGCATGGATAAAGTAGAGGAAACATTTCAAAGGCTTTGCCTCAAGTAAAACAATTCATCACTAAAAGACACTGTTGATTATTCATGCTGAATATAGGAAAAGTCATACTTCCAAAATAAAGCATCCCACAAGATAAAGAAATGTTCCATTTCATTTCCTCAGTTCTTAGAAAGTGGACAACTCTTCTTTAACGGAATGCTTTGCTGTAAATGCTCATTATAAGACACTCTTAAATGCATTAGGACCTTGGAATATGAAGATATATGATCCATCCTCAGGGGCTTCTAAATTGTTCTACATTTTATAAAAGAGCTGATAAAATTGCGTTATTAGAAGAAGAAAAGGACACAAAAAAGCCAAATGTTTCAAATACTGTGTTAAGAACTGTTGAATTTATCAAATGTTTTGCAGCATCAGATGACTTTCTCTATTTTCTCTTTGGATCAATATTTATAACACACTAATTGTATTGTATCACTAGCTTTCCTAATACTAAACCTTCTTGACATTTTAGGTTAAATACTATTTGATTTTGGTAGATTATTATTTTTTATTTTTATTTTTTTTTGCTTTTTTGGGTCACACCCGGCGATGCTCAGGGGTTACTCCTGGCTCATGCACTCAGGAATTACTCCTGGCGGTGCTCGGGGGACCATATGGGATGCTGGGAATCAAACCTGGGTCGGCCATGTTGTCTGCGTGCAAGGCAAACGCCCTACCCGCTGTGCTATCGCTCCAGCCCCTAGATTATTTTTTAATAAGCATGGTTTTATAGAAAAAGAATGTACTCAGAAGATAGCTAAGATTTGGTTCATTTTTCTTTGATTTTACCTTGAATAGTGAGTGTCATCAATCTCATATTCAAATCTTTGTTATCCCAAAAGTCAACTTTCAGTGACATCTCTGATTTGTCTCAGATTCTTTTGCTCTTATTCCTAGTATGCTTATTAAATTAAATATGTTTTCTGTCTTCTGTAATTACCACATTCACATCCACCATTTTTACTTCCTCATTCTTTTCTCTGATAAAATACAGATATAAAATGTTATGCATTTTAAATGTCAGCTCCAAATTTTCCATAAGGCTAATGCTGTTCTCTATTGCCATGTAAAGTTTCTAATATATACTATTTAATATGTAACATTATAATTTTGATCCTGTTATTTAACATTCTTATTACCTCCCTATGTCTGTTGCTATTCTCACCCTCTGATCTTTGTATCCCATCCTTTCTCCTCTTTGTGATGATGTACACCTCTTCCCTAGACACCATGGCTTCTCATTTTCTCCTGAGGATATTACATAGTCTTCTAAAAATGTGGTGTAAGAGGTCATTTTCAGAGGAATGTTCTCTTGTCATCTTCCGTGTAATTGTTTTTCTTGTTTCCAATGACAGTTTTTCTTTTTCTGATTACTCATGTTTGAGTGAAAACAAAAATCTCCAATTTCAGATTCAACCACATGCAGGGGCTGTGCATTTTATTTGGTTCTATTGATTGGACACTTGAGCAATGATAGAATCTGCTCAGATTTATGAGTTGGTGAGAATAAAGTTTCTGCTCAATTATGTTTTTATTGTTGGATTTTGGCAGTGCTCAGGGACCTTATACAGTGCTTTGGATTGAACCCAAGTCGGCTACAAGCACCTTTACCTGCTGTTCTCTCTCTCTTTAGCAGCAGTATCTGCTCAATTTTTAATTAAGTCTAATTTAATTTGTTTGGGCAACACCTAGAGGTGATTGAGGGTCAGCATCTGGCAGTGCTTGGGGGATCATGTGGTGCTGAAAATTGAACCTGGGACTCCAATATGTGAAGTATGTGCTTCAGATCCTTGATCTATCTCCTCAGTCCCCTAACATCTCAATTTTTATAATTTAGCTAATATTTCAATGATATAGGTCTGCTGTGCTGAACTACTTCCCCCACATTGGTTCTACAATGACCTCTACATTATGTCTAATTTCTAGTGCACATTTTCTTCAGATTCATAGCTATAGAATTTTATTTCTGGCAATTATTCTGATAAGAGCACGGAATATTATTTATGAGATCAATACCCCCAGTCTCATATCTTTTCTAGAATTATTGCTCAAATGAAGATGAAAAGAGATAGAAAAACAAATTTAAAAAACTTTTATCAACTCAAAGTGAAACACTCACATAGTAAAGAAACAGCTTCCAGGTTTTTCTGATTGAGACTAGACTTGAGGTCTGGATTCCAAGTCTCTCTGTAGGAGAAAAAAGCAATCAGGAGGGTAGAATGTCTTTGATTCTTGAGGAAATGAAAAGCTTGATAACTGGCAAGTGGCTTTCTTTCTGATATCTGTTTCTCAGTTTTGAATGTCAGGTAGCTTTATTTTTTTGCATTAAATTTCTTTTTTATCATGGTAACATTCGTTTATAGCATAGTATCCATTGTATAGCACGGTAGCACGGTGCTCCTGTTGTTCATCAATTTGCTCGAACGGGCCCTGTAATGTCTCCATCATGAGACTCATTGTTACTGTGTTTGGCATATCGAATACATCACAGGTAGCTTGCCAGGCTTTGCCGTGCGGGCGAGATACTCTCAGTATCTCCGAGAGTATTGCTGGGCTCTCCTAGAGGGGCGGAGGAATTGAACCCGGCTCGGCTGAGCCGGCTGCACGCAAGGCAAACGCCCTACTGCTGTGCTATTGCTCCAGCCTGTTCGTTGTATATGCTTCAGGAATTTTTATCCACCAATTTAAAAATAAGTTGTCATACCATATACACCACCAAAAAGTCAATATCCCTTGTCTCTGATTCTCTTTTTGACTGGTTTCACTTATCAAAAACACCCTCTGGCTTCATCTATATTGATTTAAATGGCAAGATTTCATCTTTTTATATAATTGAATCCTATGCCAATGTGTATTTTGGGATCATATCTAGTGATGCTCAGGGACTACTCGCACCTGGGTGCATGAGGGTGTTTGGGGAACCTTGTGGTACCCAGGGATTCTGCAGACAAAGCATATATGCTCAGGTTTTTTGAGATAGCTCTCCAGCTCCTCAAATTCTTTTTTCTCCTCTTTTTTGGGTCACACCTGGAGATGCACAGGGATTACTCCTGGGTCTGCACTCAGGAATTACTCGTGGCAGTGCTCAGGGGACCGTATGGGATGCTGAGGATCCAACCCAGGTCGGCTGCGTGAAAGGCAAATGCCATACATGCTGTGCTATCACTTCAGCCCCTCAAACTTTTGTGAAAGAATTGTTATATCTATTCTGGCTTTCTAGAGAGACAGAGTAAGGATCACTGTGAGAAATTTATAAAAAATGAATCTGACTTCATTCTGGCTTCATTGGTGATAGAGAACACATTACAAAGGCCTAACTCCTAGAAAATCCTGGTCAAGAAGACACTGATTCCTCAGTCATCAAAGAAGCTGTAGAAGAAATTCTGATATTGGGTGGAAAGTTGGGTGACCCTGGGTGACTCTTAATAGACCCATATTTTAATGGATTCTGGTCTGGAGTTTAGCCCTTGAGATCTCTGCCTCTTTGCTTGGATGAGTGAGTTGGCTTCCCTGCAAGGAAAATATTGCACTACAAGAACTTAGCTGCTCCAAATATTGGCTCCATCCAGACAAACATGGACCCAGGGAATTCCAGTTCCACTTTTCCCTGTGCTCTTGAATCCCCACCTCACAGGGTAGCAGAGGATCCTTCAAAAGCAGACCAGTCTGTGTTGCTGTTGGGAAACTGGGGAGTGGGAACAAACAGGAGTGGGGGCAAGCATGACATCTCATGCAGGTCCTGAGAGGTTGCCTTCTGAACAGAGACCCTAGAGGTCTGGTTCCGCTAAGAACTGGTGAAGTCAGTATGACTTGTGGTATCTGTGGACCACGAGCTTGGGGCACCAATGACATCAAAAGGAGCACCTGGAGCCTTAAAGCAAAGCAGCTTTTGCAAAGTCCTTTCTACCCACAACTTTATTCACATTATTCAGTTATGTTATTGTTGACACCTAAGACGCTCTTCTTATTTTGTGTAGGGTGGTCTGCAGGGGCAGATAGAGTTGGGAATGAATCCCCTCTATGCCCATCTAGCCACCACTGCCATTGGGTAGCAGAGAGGGGCAAGCAAGACGTGAACTCTGGTCTGAATCCAGCGTTCAGACCGATTTCATGATGAGCAGAGACTCTTGAAATGTTACTGGGGATTCGTTTTGTTTTTGTCCTTCACTGAAACAACTATAACTAAATAAGGCAGGAGAAAGCTGGCAACATGCGTTAGTCTGTTCTCCTCCAGACTCCCTGCATGCAGAAAAGCAGCCTGGAGACTGACCCATCTTCACTCTAGACTGGCTCCAGATCGCTGGCTTCCTTTCCCCGACTGGCAGGTGCTGCTTTGTTGCGACACAAGCAGGCTGATCCCCACCTGCTGCATCTCCCCCGGGTCCTGCCATCAGTCTGGGTCAAGCCTGAGTTCCACCCCCTGCACACCCCCCTTATACACACAGAATTACTTCCCCTGTTTGTTCTCTTGGGTTTGTAATCCCAGATGTGCCAGGAGCTGACTCCCCTTGGGCGGCCCAGCCAAGGGGCTCTCCCACCACATTACATAATGGCAAAGTTCGCGTCACTTTTCCACTAGATTTGGACTCAGCTGCCGAGTCCTTTGGGGATGTTCTGAAGTTCAGGCTTCTTCAGCGCCAGGAGAGGAAAGTCCAACAGCAAAACAAGTGGAAAGAAAAAGAACACTGGCCACGTGGCTTTGGGTCTTCCCTAAAAGTCCTGCCCAGACCTGTAGTTTGTTTCTGGGAGGTTGTGAAAGATCTTGGTGCTCCGGCCAATGTTTTCTCCCTTGTTACCAATCCTCTCCACCATCTTTGACCGTCCAGCAGGGCTTGTGGCTACTCCTCCCCTGACATCACTTTTGTATGTTCATTGAACTTTCTTCTTCCCTTTTCTTCCCGTCATTGCTGTGTCCTTGTAGCTGTCATTGCTGTCATTGCAGTTACTAGAGGTCTCACACACACACAGGCAAGGGCTCGCTAGCTTCCTTTCCCCGACTGGCAGGTGGGTTTTCACCCCCACCCCCACCCCCAGTCGTTGGGTTCTCACATATCCTCACTGCAGTGCCCTCTGGGGATCGCTGTGGTGCTCACACCACTGGGGTTTTTTACTCCTGATGAGCACTTGCCAGCACCACACACATTCACTGTGATGCTTTCATATACCTGGCTCTCTGTGTATGAGATCATGTAGCACTGGGGTGGGGGTGAGGGATCCTCAAATGGCTGGCAGAGCTGTTGGACTAGGCTCTGAAACAGGTGGGTGGGCAATGAACAAGGGGACTGAACTTACTGCCCTATACCTTTGTCATGGATCTACCCCTCCTGAGCCCAACATAACATTTTGGGTTTTTTTCCTCTTTTTTGAACCCCCATTTTCTTAGCTGAGTATTCTGTTTCTTTATTCCTTTTCCCCGGCAATTCACCTACAAGGTGCCCTTCCTCAAGAACTTTGGTTGTAAGCCAACCTTCAATAACAAGTAATTTCCAAAACATAATGGGGCAATCACAGAAAGAATCGATTTCTCATGTATCTGTGGTGGAAGGTGGGTTTTTCTTCTGCTTGGGGCCCAGATTCCTTCCAGTTTATGACTCTTCCCTCTCCCTCTCTGTCACCTGCATTCTCATTCCCCGGAGAACAAGATGGGGAGGGAAATGCATGTCTGCATTAACACTCTAGCCTGTGGGAGCATAAGAGATAGTAGAGGGGTAAAGGCACTTGCCTTGCACAGGCCAATCCTGGTTTCATCCCCGGCACAATATATGGACCGCTAAACTCTGCCAAGTGTAACCCTGAGCAGAGACAAGAGTAAGCCCTGAGCACCGGTAGGTATGGCCATAAAAACAAAAAATGAAAAAACAATGTTCTGGCCTGGTAGTGACAAGTGTCACTTCTCTTCATTCTTTTTTTTAAAAAAATATTTAATTTTATCGAATCACCATGAGATAGAGCATTACAAAACTGTTCATGATTGGATTTCAGTCATAGAATGTTCCAACACTCATCCCTCCACCAGTGTAATTTCCCAGAACCAGTGTCCCTGTACTGACTGAAATGAGTAAGAAGCAGAGGGACAGATATAGAATGACTGTATTCATTTGTGGGATAAAAAAAAAGCGTGAAACTTATATCCAAGGCCAGGGAATACAGACCAGGAGGACTGGTTAATGGGTGGAAATTACCACAAGTGTGTGGTGGAGGGGAGGGGAGTTAAGATAGAGGAGAGAGGAGGATCCATTATGACAATAATAATCGGAAATAATAACTCTTCATTCTTCTTAGGAGAGAAATAGTCACATGGCCACTTCTAGATGGAAGGGGGGTTGTGTGTCTGGTAGTTCACACCTGGGATGCCCCTTCCCAGCAATAGCTCTATGTCCTTTGCAGAAGGGATGGATCGGGGAGTAAATCTGCCATTTCTGCCATCATCCTTGTGGCTTCCAAGGCTCCTACTCTAGGGGTTTTTCCCTTTCTTGGCGCTGCCACATCTACCTTTATCTCCTTTCCACTCTCCACTTTTCATTGGCATCTGCTTGAGTCTCCCACTTCCTTCTGCGTCTGTTAATACCTTCCCTTAGATGTGCCTCTTTCCCCAGGCAGAGACAGCCACAGTTCTGATCCTCCCTAGGTTTGCTCACTGCTCCTCTGGGTTCTTCCATCATCCTCTTGTCCTGGGCCCCATGCCCAATCATCCCCAAGTAGTCAGATTTGTTCCTCTTTCTAACTCCTGACTCCCTCTTCTCTGATCTGTTTGGAATGCATTTGACAGACTCATGCTTCTAAAAACACTTTTAGAATGTCACTGCAGAAATGCTCCTTGAACACCCATGATTCCTTGTTCTACTCTAGAAATGTGAGCATTTATTATGTAATTATAGTTTACATCACAAGTTTATGGTAGTGTTACTGTTTTATGATTTTTCTGGGCATTTCTTTCTCACCACCACAAAGTCCCTGTGACTTTCCACCAATATCCCTCTGGCACGTCCAGTCCATGAAATGATAATGTTATTTTCAAATATTTTTCTTTCTTTTTCAGTTTATTTCTTTTGTTATTCCCCCCTCCATTTTCAACCATGTGAAACATTTTCTTTTTATTGAAAATAGTTGTAAACAGTAATAGCCTATACTAAAACAACTTGTTAGGCTATCTAGGTAGAAATAACATATTCCTAAATATTTTATTCTGTTTTTTAAAATTTTTTTATTGAATTACTGTGAGATATACCCTTACAAAGCTGTTCATGATTGGATTTGAGTCAGACAGTATTCCAAACCCCATCCCTCCACCAGTGTATGTTTCCCAGCACAGTGTCTACAGGTTCCCTCCTATCACCCCCACCCCACCCCCTTCCTGCCTCTATGGCAGGCACTTTTCTTCTCTCTCTCTCTTTCTCTCTCTCTCTTTCTCTCTCTGCTCTCTGTCTCCCTCTGTCTCTGTCTCTCTCTCTCTTGCTCTTGCTCTCCCCTTTTGGACATTGTGGTTTGCAATATTGATACTGAAAGGTTATCCAGAATATCCCTTCACCTACTTTTAACCCTCAGATCTTGTTCAGCATGATCATTTCCAGCTATTATTGTCACAGTGGTCTCTTCTCTATCTTACCTACCTTCAGCCCCACACACACTTGTGGTTAGTTCCAACCATTGACCAGTCCTTTTGATGCTATTTCAAATAGGATTATTTTCTTAATTTAATTAATCAGATTGCTTGTTGTTATGTGTTGAGAAAGACTCTTGATTTTTATTTATTTATTTATGTTTTATTAGTGAAACACCATGAGGTACAGTTGTAGACTTACAGGTTGTTGTGCATGGGTTTCAGTTATACAATGATGAGTACCCATTCCACCACCAATGCCCATTCTCCACCTCCACCAATCCCAGTATCCCTCCCACCCCTCCCATCCCCCATTCCACCCTGCCTCTGTGGCAGGGCACTCCCTTTTGTTCTATCTCTCCTTTTAGGTGCTGTGGTCTGCAGAAGAGACATTGGGTGGCAATCATGTTCTGTCTATAGACTACTTTCAACATGCATCTCCCATCCTGGGCGGATCTTCTCAGCACCCTTTATTTGGTGCTCCCTTCTCTATCTGAGCTGCCTTTGACCCTACAGTGTGCGGCTGGCTGCTTAGCCATGGAGTGAACAACCTGGTATTTATCACAGCTGCTCTTGGGTGTTAAAGACTCTTGATTTTTGTTGCGGTATCAGAGGTGACATTTCTGGTGTCCTGAGAATCCCACACAGGGTTCACACACTGGGAATTCTTGAACACTGCACTATGGTACATTAGAGGTGAAACATTTTGTTGTGGTGCCAGGTATTGCACTCATTCCAGTGTGGTTCTGGGCACCAAATTCAAGACTTTATACTTTCAAAGTAGGTGCTCCTCTACTGAGTTACACTCATGGGCCCAAGTAGTCACATTTAAATATGAAGGGCAAGTTGAGTTCAGTACAATGAGATCTAGCCAGCCATAGAGAAGGAAGCTAGAAATCACCATTTCAGTTTATGTTTCCTTCTGACCAAACAGTTGAACCTCGGTTGTTTGTTTTGTTCATTAAAAAGATAGCATCTTTCCTGTCTAAAATCTGGGCTAGGACTGATGATCTTTTTTGGTTCCTTCCAGCACTAGGATTGATGAATTAAAAATGGAAATCCCCTCCCTCACTGCCTATTTTCAAAGGCCTGCCAAATTAGACCACACTGCCTATTTTCAACATGTCACCTCTGACCACACTCCTTTCATGCTTTCTTTAGTGCATGACAGAACTGTGACAACTGAGTGTTGTCACACCCTGCATCTGTGGTACCATGCTATTCCTGATACAGAGTTCCCATCCCTCCTCTCCATTCATCGAAATAGTATTCATTTTCCAGGTCTGCCGGAAAACAGCCTGAGCCACCTCAGAGGACTTTAAGACATCACCACCCACCTGCCACTTAGGATCTAGCAACCTTGTTAATATTCAGATAACAAGCTCCCTCCCTTGATGGGGCAGACAAGAGGATTAAGTGATAGCATGTGTAACTTTTGTTTTGTAAAATGCCATCATGTATAATTTAGACCTATGTGTGCTTCACAGGTGCTTTTGTTTCCTCAGTTAAATGACTGGCTATTTGGGTTGACTGACAATTGATAAAATCAGTCAGTCAACCAAATATTGCATAAGTTTGAACTTTGTGAGGTTGTTGATATTTGACAATTTTTGACCTACAAAGCCTCTGCAATTCCTCTATAAACCTAATAAAACACTCTAAAAATATTTGTTATTCTTTCCACTCAACCTAGTCAAAGCCCCCAAGGCAGCGGAAAAGTGCATCCAAGTTGAAATCTCTGTGGAGGTAATTGCCACAGTTCTTTCAGACCTCCTTGTTAGCAGTGTCTAGAGCTGAAGCTTACCTAAACAATAGCTGCACTCTTTGAAAGCTCTTCCCACGGGCATCAAGCAGCCAGTGGTTATAAGCTAGAAAGAGGAAATAAAAGAGTTAAATTGGAATCTATGTCAAAAGGTGGGCCTCTATGATCTTTATCAGTCAGTAGATTCATGCTTTTTGGAGATTGTAGACCTTGCTAACTTCACCTCCTTACTCTCCACAAGTCCTTGATTGAGATAAGAGCTGAGACATTCAGATCCTTCTGGATTCTTGTTTCCCTAGAATTCAATTCTTATAGGAATCTTAGTAACAGGTCATTGTGCAGTGCCAGAGTGAATTTGGAGGAGAGATAGTATGACTTTTAGTATGTATGTATGTATGTATGTATCTCTCTCTCTTTCTCTCTTTCTCTATATATATATTATTTGACTTGATCACTTGACATCCTGTTACTCATCAATTTGCTTGAGCGGGCGCCAGTAACATCTCCATTCATCCCTATCGTGTGCTAGTGTAGCCCAATGGCATCTATTCGTTCTAGGAACATGAAGAGCCTCAAACCGATTGTTCAGGGTCTTGATGGAGAAGTCTAACCATCTCGTAGGTGGGCGGCCATGAGATCTTTTGATGTCACATGGAATCCAGCTGGTAATGCTCTAGTCCAGTGGTTATCTCCAAATCGCATTACATGTACAGCCCATCTGATTTTCAATGTCTTGCAAATGAGACAGCGTCCTGATTCTCGATCATTGACGGAGGTCGGAACTCTAGATTCCTTCTCTCACTTGACTGAAGTGTGATACTCCAAGCATAGCTCATTCGATTCCTCAAATAACGTTCTCATCCTGTTTTCATATAGAGCAAGTCTCTGAGGAGTATGCTTTTTTGTTTGTTTGTTTTTGCTTTTGTTGTTTACTGGTATATTTTTTCTTTTTGTTTCTTTTCTTTTTTTTAACTTTTTAAAAATTTTATTAGTGACAAACCAAGAGATCCAGTTGTAGACAACTGAGGCATATGTTAATACAGGAAGAACACTGGAGTTGAAGAGATGTGCTCAGAGCTGGTGGTTCTTCGTCCTCTTAACAACTTCTTTGACGCTTGTGAAGGTATTCCATGCTGCTCTCTTCCTCCTGTTCAACTCAGGTGCCAGGTCATTCGTCATGTTGAGTTCTTGACCTAGGTACACATAACTGCTGCATTTGGAGATGTTCATCCCGTTGAGAGCAAATGGGACATCAGGAACAAGTCCGTTTCTTATGAACATTGTCTTGGTGAGATTCAGCTGCAGTCCGACCTTTCCACACTCACGGTCAAAGTCAGCCAGCATTTGTGCTGCTTGGCTAATATTTGGTGTTATTAGAATGTTGTCATCAGCAAAGCGGAGGTGGTATAGTTGCCGACCATCTATCTTCACTCCCATTCCAGTCACTGCATGATGTTCTCGAGGGTGGCACTGAAGAGTTTTGGTGAAATGGTATCACCCTGCCAAACCACTCTCTTTACGTCAATGATCTCTTCCTTGTAGAATGGTGAGATCCTGGTAGTGAATCTGTAATACAGCTCACAGAGGATCCTGATGTATTGAGTTTGAACGCCCTGTTTGGCTAGGGCTTTAATGACTGCTTTCATCTCAACAGAATCAAAGGCCTTCTTTAAACCAATGAACGTTAGATAGAGCGGCATCTTGAACTCCTGAGAAACCTCAGTGAGCTTGGATATGGTGTGGATATGGTTGATTGTGCTGAATGCTTTTCAGAACTTGGCTTGCTTGCATGGTTGTCCTTCATCTAGTGTTCTGCCAATTCGATTCAGGATGACTTGAGTGAACAGCTTGTAGACGATGGACAACAGACAGATGGGGCAATAGCTGCCAATGTCTTGGATGTCTCCATTCTTGTGCAGTAGAACAGTTCTGCTGGTTTTCCATTGAGATGGAATCTTGCATTCAGACAAGTAGTGTGTGAAGAGCTGAGCCAGTGTATTGACATGGACTGAGGGCAGATTCTTCAGGTGTTTGGGTCTGATCTAGTCTGCGCCGGGTGCTGTTCACTTCTTTACTGACGAAATGGCATGTCAGATTTTGGAAGGGAGGACGTTGGGAATGACATATCCATCTTGTGGAATTTGGTATGTGGATAGGTGGACATGACTATCAAAGAGATCCGAGTAAAAGTCATGGATAATCTTCTCTACTGCCCTTCTGGAAGATGTGATATATCCATCAGGACGTCAGAGGGCTCTCATCTTGGTCTTTTAGTTGGTGAAGGATA
The DNA here is from genome assembly GCF_029834395.1 of Sorex fumeus. Taxonomy (NCBI): domain Eukaryota; kingdom Metazoa; phylum Chordata; class Mammalia; order Eulipotyphla; family Soricidae; genus Sorex; species Sorex fumeus. Next base: position 9,382,759 of record NW_026606104.1, read on the forward strand.
GGTAGGCACTGCGAATGTTTTTCTCGGTTTCTGCCGCATCCGCCAGCACTGCTCCTCTTCTCTTTTTAGGGTCTTCCTTTATCGCTTCTCTGCACTGCTTTGCGAGCTTGGACACTAGCTTATGGTTGCCTGAGGCGCGCGCCTAGCCACGTTGGTAAATGAACTTAAGAGTTTTTGAGGACAGGCATCTTTTTGTGGCTTTCTCTCTCTCGGTGTTTGTTGTGCAATCATGGAGGTGCTGAACCAGTTGATTGTATTTCTTGTCAATGTTGTCAATAATGGCATCTTCCCATGTTGCCGCAATAGTGCAAAAGAGGTCCCAGTTGGTGGTTGTTCTGGGAGTTCTCTTAAACTTTGCAGCCCTTTGTCCCTGCTCCGTGAAGTAGAATTTTGCATGAAGAAGGTGGTGGTCCAATCCCGTTTAGAATTTTGGGACAACAGCAACATCGGTCAGGCAAAGCCATTGATTGAATATGATGTGGTCAATTTTGTTGTGGAACCATCCACCAGGAGACTCCCATGTCCAATGTTTAGATTTGGTCTTCTGGACTTGTGAGTTACCATGAATGGTCTTGGTCGACATGATGAACTCAGACAGTCTCTCACCCTGTTTGTTCCATTCTAGGCCATGGGTCCCAATGTGGAGTTCTTTGGCTGATCTTCTGCATCCTATCTTGGCATTAAAACCACCAACAATGATCTTGTATAAAGTGTGGTCTTCTTTATAGAACTTCTCCAGCTCCATGTAGAATTTCTCAATTTCTTCTTCATTGTACTTGGATGTTGGTGCATAGATGACAAAGACAGAAACTGCTAGCAGTGAGCCAATGTATATTCAAGTGTAAATGTCCAATTCGGGATGTTAGGCATTCAAATTAATCTATGCTCATAGCCAAGTTCATGTTGATGAGGACACCGACATCACCAACACCTCTTTAGTCACATGTTCCAGAAACAGTTTTTCTCCAGTGTCAAAAGGGGCGTGATGTGGTTGACACCTTCTTGTCAGACCAATGATGTTGTACTTGATCTTCTGCTCTTGCACCATCAGGTCCTGGATGGATGCTTCCAATGTCAGGGTACATGCATTGAAAGTACAGACAGTCATTTTAGTGTTTCTTCATTTTGGCAGCCTTGATTGGCCCTGAGATTTTATCAGCCTCTCCTTGCTCATCCTTCTTAATGCTGCCATATTGGGGGCTCTTTCAGGGTCAGGGGAATGAGGTCCATTGTTTTTACTGTTTTTGGCATATTGAATACGGCACGGGTAGCTTGTCAGGCTCTGCCATGCGGGCGGGATATTCTCGGTAGCTTGCCGGGCCCTCGGAGAGGGATAGAGTCTTTTAGGACAGCCTCTGATCGCCCTTATAGGTGTTCCCATGGTTCACACCATATTTGAACCCCATCAAATATATATAAATATATACATATATTTACACACACATACACATATATGCATGTATAAAAACTTGGAAATGTTTATTTCTTGATATTTTCAATTTTATCATCTGAAAGAATTGGGGTTTAAAAACCCTGAGGTGATGGTGGCAGCTCTCAACACTCTGTACAGTGAATGACTAATGCTCTTCAGGCCCAACCTGACACCACCATGAAGTACAAGCCCCAGAATTGACGGGGCACCCCAGGTTCCCATCATGGGGGGCCAGCTCAGCTGTACCCGGTGGCTTCCCCGCTGCCACTGCTCCCCCAGATTAGCCCACCCCAGCATTGCCATCAGCAGCATATCTTGGAGGAAAATCTCCAGGTCCAGAGGGAGACTGTTTCCCTGTCTTCAGCAAGTGTCTTCATTTCTGCATTGTGGAAGAGGGATTTGGTTTGAGGAGGGTGTGTGTGGTCAGAGGGATAGACAGAAGCTTGGCATAGGCCATGCTTGTTTATCTTTAAAGGAAGGAATTTGCTGGGCCGCAGCTGCCCTCTTTCTTCTGTGACCCCATCCAGAATGGCTTTCTGAGGAGCTTTCTCCAGTGGTCTGCTGTGCTCCTGTGCTCCTGCTATCCTGAGCAGGTGGCCTATGAGCCTCTTGAGGCAACCCTTAGGGAAATAGTGGCACCACATGTATGGACTGAAGCAATAGCACAGCGGTAGGGCGTTCGCCTTACAAGCGGCCAACATGGCCGACCCGAGTTCGATTCTTCCGCCCCTCTCGGAGAGCCCGGCAAGCTACCGAGAGTATTCGATATGCCAGACACAGTAACAACAAAGTCTCCAATGGAGACGTTACTGGGCCCGCTCGAGCAAATCGACGATCAACGGGAGGGCCTTTACCTTTACCTTTACCTTTTACATGTATGGACAAAATAGCCTTTGGAACCCTGGAACCAAACCCATCTGTTTCATCTCTTTAGATGCTAAAGTCTCTCCCACAAGACATTCTGTCCACAAGATATTCTCAGAAGAGACTATGGGGTTCCAGGGTTTTGTGTGTGTTTGCCTTGTGATGGTAGGGACTGTGAGGTAGGGGACAATTCCTCTTATTGGCAAAGCTATAGGCAGTCAGGGTAGCATTACCTTTGGGACCCTGAAATCCCACCCTGCCATGCTTGCCTTTCCCAGATAGCCGACCTGTTAAAATGCTGACCCTTATTCTCTTAAACTCAGCCCTGGCAATGGAGTGAATGTTGTGTCAGATTTGGGGATCTAGTCTTATTATTATTATTATTACTATTATCTTGAAGGACATTGTGATGATCATAAGGCCCCAAAGGTTGGAATCATGTTTACAAGTGTAACAGGGTTGGAGAAGGACAACTATCTGAAATGGAGCAAGTAAGGGCATTATGAATAGTTGGGGAAAGTCAAATGTCTAATAACACTGTGTAGGGCTGGAAGTAATCTGTTAGCACTGGGTGAGGACCCCACCCAGCGCCCTCGTAATCTCCCTTTCTAGTGAATAATAATTGTTAACATTTTTGAGCATTGACTCTACACCAGGCTTCGTTATAGGTACATTTCATAGATTAAATAATTTATTCCTCACAACAGCCTAATGAAAGAAACACTATATTTATTTCCTTTTTATGAAATAAGGAAATCGCAGTGCAGAGATTAAGAAATTTACTGAGTCATTGAGCTGATCTGCAGCCACTCCCCACACTGGCTTATCTACCATGTTCTGTGGCTTCTCTTGTGGAAGAGTTTGAAGAACAGAGTCTTGTCTTTCCAAATCCTGCTCTGTACTTCCTTACCTCCAGCACCCAAGTAAGAATAGCAGAGTCTACATAGCCACACATTCTGAATGTGCTAAAACATGAGAGAAAACCTATCAGTGTAGTTCACCAGAAAGGCTAGCTTTTTCTGAGAAGCACTCCTTCAAACCTCAGCTAAAATCCTGCCCCTTTGAATTGCATTGGCCCTAAAAAATCAACCCCCTCAGCCCTCAGCTCTCCTTTCTTCCTCCAGACACACCTCAACTTCCCACTTTGAGCTCTTCCTGAGGGCTTGCACAAATGTACTAAAAAGGGATTTCAATTTGATATGGTTTTCTGTAATCTGGCTTTCCTTACTACATGGATCAGATTCACGTCCAGAACCACAATTAGGTTGGGAAAGATTGCTTAGAGCCCCAGATAGCAGGGATGGTATGCCTGAGTTGTGGCCCATTTTCAGTGAAACCATGAAATTTTGCCTCGTAAGTGAAATGCAGAAGGAAGCTGTGGCAGGTTAGGGAAACTGAGGAACAGAGTGGGTTGTATGCTCCTGTGGGGAGACTGAGGTTTGGGGTGTTATCCTCTCCCAGTTGTGACAGCTCTCAGACCCCCTGGTCATCTTTCCCCTAACTCCCTTCCTTTGCAGAGCCAGAAAGTGGGACTGGACCAGAGAGATAGTACAGTGGTTAGGTAAGGTGTTTGCCTTGCACGTGACTAACGCCACACCAATCACTGGCTTATGGTCCCTCAAATGCTGCTCAAGTGGCTAACCCCTCTCCTCAAGTCATTAATATTTTTTAAAGGAAAGTAGAAAAGTCCAAGGTAGAGCTGGAGTTTTTTGAGCCTCTGAAATTCTTTTGTGGGCTCAATAGCTAAACAATTCCAGAAAGAGTCTAAATCTTGTCTATCATGTCCCTGTCCATGGGGACAGATGATCTGGGCCTGGTCCAGACACCCCAGATGCTTTGTGTGAGTTCAAATTATACTGAAAAGAATCCGGCCAGTTCCCAGTCTGATCCACACCCATAACTCTCGGAATAAATGACTCAGGGCTTCAGAAGATACCTCACAGCCAACCTCCCTCCCCAAGGGAAGGGGAGTTTCATATGAATGCTGTGTCACCTGCAGGTAAGAAACAGAATCTAGACTCCTTAGGGAGACATAAAGATCTTGACCACACCACCCCTCAGGCAATAATTTATTATTAATCAAAGTAGAGATGAAGGATAGATGGTATTTATTGGATTAAGATAACCTGGGGGTGTCTACACAGCCAGGAGAATAATCTGCAGGGGACCAGTGAGGCTCACAGACATACAGGTTCAATCCTCAGTCCCCAAGCCCTTGACCTTTAAGCTGAGTAGCTGAATTCTGTCCCTGTCCACAGGCCACCCAGTCCCTCGCCATGTAACAGTCTCATTTCATGCCTTAGCCCTGCGGTACCTTCTGAAACTCAGTGTGAAAGGTCTACTCAGTCACCTGCTCTGACCATCTCCAAGGATGAACTTCTAGATTTAGTGAAAAAATCGTCTGCATGGACTGAGAACATGCTGAGTATGGTCAAAGATAGGGAAGACCCTCTGTTAAGAGACACACCAACATTAATAATCATTTCTCTCCAGCATTCTCCAGTGAAATTACAAATACAAGTTGCCAGAAGAACTCTGGTCATTTGGTGCTTTCCAAAGTCATAGTTACTCTTTGCAAATCTGTAAGTAGTTTCCTTCCTTCCTTCCTTCCTTCCTTCCTTCCTTCCTTCCTTCCTTCCTTCCTTCCCTCCCTCCCTCCCTCCTTCCTTCCCTCTCTCTTTCCCTCCGTCCTTCCTTCCCTCTCTCCTTCCCTCCCTCCCTCCCTCCCTCCCTCCCTCCCTCCCTCCCACTTTTCCTCTCTCCTTCCCTCCCTCCCTCCCTCTCTCCCTCCCTCCCTCCCTCCCTCCCTCCCTTCCTTCCTTCCTTCCTTCTTTCCTTGCGTTAGTGAGGGTGAGAACACACCAAGCATTGCAGGGGGGACCATGCATTACTATCTCCGGGGATCAAACCTGGGCCTCCTACACTGAATGAACACTGAACAGCATATGTTTAAGAAACAAGCACTCAACTTTTAAACAGTTTCTCCTCTTTTATACATAATGTGCCTACATTTTACTCACCATATATGTTTTTCATTATGTTTTTATTATATAAAAAAACTTCAATTAGTTTATATGTCTATCTACAGAGGGAATGATTAAATTATGATGTATCCATGTAATTTAATGGATAGTTTATATCTATTAAAAATAAGACTAATGACTTAGAGAAGTCCTTATGTTTATGATTTCACTGATTCACTAAGGGTTTTCAATACTAGAGATTTTGTTTCCTCTAAATGTATAGAATTATCACCTCTCCCACTGCTAACATTCCCCAAAGATCAACTCTACCAACTCTTTCCACCTACAGTGGGAAGAAAACCACTATAGCTTTCACCAAGTCTAGGAGTTAGTTTTGTTATTTTTGCCAGTTTGTTTCCTTTTATGCTTCTATTTTGCTAAGTAAGAATGAACAAACTAAGATTTTGTATGAACTGAATGATAAGACTTTCTCCCCCAAACTAACTGAACCCATGTATAAATAGAAAAATGTAAGCTTATAGATACCAGCCGCTGTATGATAATATTTAAAACACTGTCACTGTCCTCCCGTTGTTCATCGATTTGCTCGAGCGGGCCCAGTAATGTCTCCATTTTGAGACTTGTTGTTACTGTGTTTGGCATATTGAATATGTCACGGGTAGCTTGCCCAGCTTTGTCGTGCGGGCGAGATACTTTCTGTAGCTTGCCGGGCTCTTTAAGAGGGGCAGAGGAATCGAACCTGGCTCGGCTGGGTTGGCTGTGCACAAGACAAATGCCCTATGTTTTTCCTTGGTAGTTAGGAATTAATAATTATACAAATACTATTGTTTTTGAAAAATGGACACTAACAAATTGCATATTTTGGAAACTCATGGGGTCAGCCCTGGACCACCCAGCAACAGATACAAACTTGCTCCAATATCAAGTTCCAGCAACTTGATATTGGTTGGGCTCAGCTCGCCCAGACCAGCAATTGCCAGGGTCACACTATGACCTTCCCCATTATCTCCCTGAACCGATGAGTTACCAAATCAACTGATAGAGTCAAGCAATGTACTCTGTTTACAAGGGCAACATGGCCTACATTCTTAATCCTGGCTGTGAGGCACCCAGACTGGCCAGTCTGCTTTTCCACCTGCTTCTCTTCACCTCTCATGTAGAGCTAATCTATATCAGTGGGAAGCTGAGGTCCTCTTGCCTTCATCTACCCCCTTAGAAAAAAATGCATTGCCCCTACCCTCCCACCATAGCCAACAGAACCCTGGGGGCATCCAAAAGGGGAAGAAAGTAAGGAGAAGGCAGTACTCAGTCCTAAGAGCATGGGAAAGGCTGGAACATATGGCCTGGCTGTCTCTGGTAGTGGCGGTAGGGTGGGCACGGGGTTCCTGCTGGCTGTGCTCATGGATTCCAGGCATCTCTCACTTCATCTGAAAAACCCTCTGATCTATTGCCCCAATCCTGGCCATAGTTAAAAACGAAAACTAAAGAGACAAAACAGTAGAAACAGAAAACTTTGTCCTCCCAGAGTCAAGAGACTTGAGACTTAAGGCATTTTGGCTGTTTTGGCTTCTGAGGAACTTGGCCCTTTATGTGATACCCGGGATTTGGCTTTCAAGAGTTTAGACAGTTGCCGGCAGCAGAGCAGGTAGGTGCTGAGTCAGGGTAGGGAAAGTGACCCAGGAAGTCACTTATTCAACAGGCAGGTAGTGGATCTGTGGAGATACACTGATGCTACCCAATATCAAGACCCCATGGGTCTCCTTCCTTGCTGCCCATTTGCAGATAATCCCACTGGGGTCTTCGAGCACAAGATTCAGGTAGATTCACAGAACATGGAAGATTGGCCTGGCTCAGAGTGTGTACCAGGCGAGGGAACCTCAGCTGTGACTGGATAGGAGGCAGTTCCATAAGGGAAAGGTGATCATTCACACCAGAGCACCAGAGCAGCATGCACTGAATGCAGAGAGATGATTCTCTGAAATGCCAGGGACCTTTCATTCTTCCCTCTATTAGCCAGTCACAGTCATTGAAATTCATGAAGCAGAAGGAAACGGAAAGAGGTGCCAAGCAATGGTTCCCTTCCTCTCCAGCTGAGGCTTCTTATGTCACCTCAGCTGATAAGGGAGTATTGGTAAAGCATGAGCAGAACAAGTTGTGAAATTTAAAAAATTGTTTTTGTTTTGACTTTGGTTTCTACCATTCTGGTAAAAACAAAATGCACAGGCTCACACTAGCCACGTAATGAATGAAATACTGTATAATTTTGGTGATTCTATCTGGATGTTAAATGCTCTTATATTTTCATATAAAACAGGAATTTTACAATGTAAAAGATAAATAATAGTACAAATTTGTACTATTATTTTAAATGTTTAGTTTTTCTTTACTCAGAACACTATATAACAAAAACACAATTTTTAAAAAATGCCAAAACAGATAAGTGACGAAATCTTTAAGTTTTTATTTTAATACTTTAAAGATGCTTAGTTCCTGCTTTTTGAACAAGGATTCAAAATTCTAATTTTTCACCGAGCCCCACAAATTATGCAACTGATCTTGGCAGAGATTTTTAGTATATGTTGCAACTTAAACTCCCTCTCCCTTCCATATTATCATTGTTGGACCCCAGGAGTGGTTTGGGAGCTCACCTACCCCTCCCCCACTACTTCCACTCATGAGAAAAAAATCTCTGAACCATGGAGCAGACACATAGAGGAGTCTGAGACAGCACATGACCCAATGGACCTCCGCTTTGTTTCTTTGTTTTTCCTCAAGAATGAGGGTTCAAATGAAGATGCTTGCCACCCTCAGCCACTTTGCACATCCTGGAGGCTCCAATACTGCCTAGATCCTATAAAGTATTGACTCTCCCTAACTCACCAAGAGATGTTATATTGGGGGTGGGTCTTGTGCCCAAAGACCCAAGCAGAGATATAGCCTCCATCTCAGTATGCAAGTGTAAGTCCTTCAGGACTCCCTCTTCTTAGTCGGGTCTTGGTCATAGATTGGGGGTTTTTGCTTGGCCATTGTCCAATACAGCATCTCAGTGTGAGTGAGCGAGAGACCAACCATGGCGTCAGCTCTCAGAGCCCACATCATGCATTTTCTTCCTGGAATTCTGTCAGCATGACAGGGCTATCGAGAGAGCCAGGACTGATGGACAGGTGAGAGAGCCTGCGAGGTCAGACATACCAGGGGTGACTCCGTTAGTTGGGCAGCAGATGGATGTGGGCTGTGAGGAGCCTTCTGTGAATGAGCAAGTGAGGACAGAAAGATCCATCACAGCAGCTCAGCCGAGCAACACCACCACAGCTCATCCTGTCAGCAAAGAAGGCCTGCTTGGCCTCACCTATGCTGGCTATTGGAGGACAGAGGTGTCCTGCTGGATGTGTGCCAGTGAAAGGCCTTTCCACATCTGCAATATGCTCACATCTTAAGCACACTTCAGATTTCCGATCAATTTCCTGTGTCCAAAGAATCAACCAGAATACAGCAAAACACATATAATCTCCTGAGTTCCTCACTGACAGAGACAGGGTGCAGCCGGAGGTTCTTCGTCCTCTTAACTATTTCTTCGACGCTCTTGAAGGCATTTCAAGCCACTCTCTTCCTCCTGCAAAACTTAGGTGCCAGGTCATTCGTCATGTTGATTTCTCAACCTAGGTACACATAACTGTTGCATTTGGAGATGTTCGTTTTATTGAGAGCGAATGGAACGTTAGGAATGAGACTGTTTCTCATAAATGTTGTCTTCGTGAGATTCAGCTGTAGTCTGACCTTTACACACTAACAGTCGAAGTTGGTCAGCATTTGTGCCTCTTGGCTGATGTTTGGTGTTATTAGTACGATGTCATCAGTGAAGCGGAGGTAGTATAGTTGCTGACCGTCTATCATCACTCCCATTTCTTCCCACTCCAGTCCTCGCATGACGTTCTTGAAGGTGGCACTGAAGAGTTTTGGTGAAATGGTATCACCCTGCTGAACCCCTCTCTTGACATTGATGATCACTTCCTTGTAGAATGGTGAGATCCTGGTAGTGAATCCGTAATACAGCTCATGAAGGATCCTGATGTACTGAATTTGAACGCCCTCTGTCACTGTTGGTGGGAACAGAGTATAACAGGCACGTTTAAGCCAGTACAAAAAGACAAGACAGACTTGTGTTTAATCTGCAACTCTTACCAACATCAACAATGCCTCTGGGCTAAGGCCCAGCCTGCAAATACACATCCATGGTTTAGTTCCAGTGACAGACATAATGGAATTATGGTTCCATATGCTTGATAAGTGCAAATAAAATTTGTATGAAGTTACTATCACAGTTCAAAGAAAAGATTAAATGAGGATAGGGAAGAAGGGTTGAAGGGGAATAGATGGGCTTAGAATAAATAGAGTTAACTGATGACTTGAACTTAAGAATTGTATTATTGCCATCTACCACAACCCTACAGCAAGCATCATCCTTAATGGGGAAAAACTGAAAGCTTTCCCCCTAAGATCAGGGACAAGACAAGGATGCCCACTGTCTCCACTACTGTTCAATATAGTACTGGAAATACTAGCAATAGCGATTAGGCAAGAAAAAGAGATTAAGGGCATCCAAGTTTCTCTACCAAGAAACTCCTAGAAACGATAGACTTGTATAGTAAAGTTGCAGGCTATAAAATCAATACCCAAAAGTCCATGGCTTTCCTATACGCAAATAGTGAGGGAGAAGAAAATGACATGAAGAAAACAATCTCATTCACAATTGTACGCCAGAAAACCAACTACCTAGGAATTAGTTTACCTAAGGAAGTAAAGGACCTATACAAAGAAAACTACAAAACGCTGCTTCTTGAAATAAAAGAGGATGCGAGGAAATGGAAAAATATCCCCTGTTCATGGATCGGGAGAATTAATATTGTCAAAATGGCAATACATCCCAAAGCACTGTACAAATTCAATGCGATCCCTATTAGGATACCCATGACATTCTTCAAAGAAATGGAGCAAACACTCCTGAAATTTATATGGAACAATAAGCCCCCTTGAATAGCTAAAGCTGTTCTTGGGGAAAAGAAAATGGGAGGAATTAACCTTCCGAACCTCAAACTCTACTACAAAGCAGTAATAATTAAAACAGCATGGTACTGGAACAAAGGCAGAGCTGCAGGCCTATGGAACAGGGTTGAATATACTAACATCTCCCCTCAAACATATGATCATCTAATCTTTGATAAAGGGGCAAGAAATGCAAAGTGGAGTAAGGAAAGCCTTTTCAACAAATGGTGCTGGCAAAACTGGACGACTACATGCAAAAAACTGGGCTTAGATCTCTGTCTAACACCATGTACAAAAGTAAGATCAAAATGGATCAAAGACCTCAACATCAGACCAGAATCCATAAGGTACATTGAAGACAAAGTTGGCAAAACCCTCCATGACATTGAAGCTAATGGTATTTTCAAAGATCTCATGCCACTGCCATACAAGTGAAAACAGAGATAGACAAATGGGACTATCTTAAACTAAGAAGTTTCTGCACCTCATAAGAAACAGTGACAAAAATACAAAGACAGTCTACAGAATGGGAAAGGATATTCTCCAAATACACATCCGACAAGGGGTTGATATCAAGGATATACAAGGTACTGGTTGAACTCCACAAGAAGAAAACATCCAACCCCATCAAAAAGTGGGGCAACGAAATGAACAGAGACTTTCTCAAAGAAGAAATCCGAATGGCTAAAAGGCACATGAGAAAATGCTCTACATCATTAATCATCAGGGAGATGCAGATCAAAACAACAATGAGATATCATTTCACACCACAGAGAGACTGGTCCACATTAAAAAAAAAACAAAAGCAACCTGTGTTGGTGTGGATGTGGCGAGAAAGGGACCCTCCTTCACTGCTGGTGGGAATGCCGACTGGTTCAACCCTTTTGGAAAACAGTATGGACGACTCTCAAAAAATTAGAATTTGAGCTCCCATTTGACCCAGCAATACCACTACTGGGAATATACCCCGGAGAGGCTAAAAAGTATAGTCGAAGTGACATCTGCACTTGTTTGTTCATTGCAGCACTGTTTACAATAGCAAGAATATGGAAAAAACCTGAGTGCCCGAGAACAGATGACTGGTTGAAGAAATTTTGGTACATCTACACAATGGAGTACTATATAGCAGTTAGAAAAAAATGAAGTCATGAAATTTACATACAAGTGTTACTACATGGAAAATATCATGCTAAGCAATATGAGTCAGAAAGAGAGGGACAGACATAGAAAGATTGCATTCATCTAGAGAACATAAAGTAACAAAATAAGAGACTAACACCCAAGAACAGCTGTGATAAATACCAGGTTGTTCACTCCATGGCTTAGAGGCAAGCCGCACTAGGGGTAAAGGCAGCTCAGATAGAGAAGGGAGCACCAAATAAAGGGTTCTGGCCAGATCTGCCCAGGATGGGAGATGCCTGCTGAAAGTAGTCTATGGAACGAACATGATTGCCACCCAATGTCTCTTCTGCAGACCACAGCACCCAAAAAGAGAGATAGAACAAAAGGGAAAGCCCTGCCATAGAGGCATGGTGGAATAGGGGATGGGGGGTGGGAGGGATACTGGGATTGGTGGGGGTGGAGAATGGGCACTGGTGGTGGGATGGGTACTCGATCACTGTATAACTGAAACCCAAGCACAACAACTTGTAAGTCTACAACTGTACTTCATGGTGTTTCACTGATAAAACAAAACAAAAAATATTAAATTAAAAAAAAAAGAATTGTATTATTAATATCTAACACTGATAGAGTATCAAATAAGTGCCAGGTCTTATTTTTATGTGTGCCTGACCCTGTATTTTTTTTCCTTTCTTTTTGGGTCACACCTGGTGATGCTCAGGGATTATTCCCCACTTTTCACTCAGGAATTACTCCTTTCAGTACTCAGGGAACCATATGGGATGCTGGGAAATCGAACCCAGTTTAGCCACGTGCATGGCAAATGTCCTCCCAGCTGTACTATCGCTCCAGCCCTCACACCCTGGAGCGATCATGGATGTAAACGTATTTAGGAACTTTGACCCAATCCTTGATATCTAGATTCTAACTCTGACTGACTCTCTTTCACAGACCATACATCATGAGACATAGGCTGTATCAGAGAACCCAGGGAACATAGGCAGAAACCAGCATCTTGGGCCAGGCATCTCTCAAAGTGTGTCCCAGTCTCAGCTTTGCCCAGAGACTGAGAGACACTGAATAGAGCTTAGATGAAGCCTTCTAGCTGCCTGCAGAAGAGCTGTTAAGATGGCAGGAGTGGCAGGCTTTGCACTGCCTTTGGTCAAGCTTCCGTGGTCATCCTCTACTTCAGCTGCTGCCTTTTTCTACAGATACAAATGGCCAGTGTCAAAAGCTTGGCTCCCTGTAGGTCCCACATAACTGCAGATTTCTCCTCTATCTAAGAAGATAAAACCAAAGACAAATTTTGGCTATTTCTCAACATCCCCTGACAGCACAGAGGCCTGGGCATTGTACAGATTTCCAAAAGGGACTGTTTTGAGAACTAAATCTGGGGATGTGCGTTAGACATGACCCTCTGCTTGCCCTTGTAGAGGCCTCGTGCCCTGTTGACCTGTGAGCTGGATCTTGCAATTGCCCTTTACATTCCTCCCTCTGTGTCTTCAGGCTGTGCTGGGCCAGCACAGGCACGGGTGGTGCTGGCAATCCAGGAAGGGGGAGCTGGAAAGACTGGCTCCCAGGAGTGAGGGGACAGATTCAGGAGCCAGATCACAGGGTGATCCTCTTATCTTTGCCATCTACTAGCTGTGTGTTTCAGGCAAGTTACCAAACCTCTCTCAGCTGTAGTTTTTCTTCTGTGAGAGGAGATAACAGTTCCTTCCTTTATGAGATGTTGTGAAGTCGAAGTGGTTGTACATATAGAATGCTTAGTTAAGTACCTAAACCACAGAAACCACAATGCCATCTACAGAGTGGAAGATGGCAATCTTTGGAATTGACCTGGCAGAAACCTAAGCTCTGGCTTTAGCCTTCAGCGAATTACTGAGCCTGAATTTCAGCTTCCACATATGAAAAATTAGGTAACAATACTTCCATCAAAAAATGAGGTAGAAGATTAAAAACCCTAGGTAAATGCTGGCCCAGTGCCTGCCCAGAGAAAGAACAATCACTGGTTTCTTGATGCACTTGTCCATCCAATAGCAAGAGAAGATCATGGACAACTTAGCAGTTGGATGGTGGAAAAAGAACCTAACTGTTTGAGACTGACTGAATGGGAGCCCTGTGGAAAGATGAACATTAATGACCCCCGCCCCCCACCCCTACCCCAAGTAAATAGCAGAAAACAGGGCAAGGTTTCAAGTAGGACTCAATGGACAGTGGATAATGCTGAGCCAAGGTCATCCAGAACCCCTGTATACCCCTATGCTCAGCAACCTGCTGGAACCTGGTCTCTGTCTCATCCCAGAAGCTCACTAGTCATTTCCGTGCACCTCAGGCTCTGCACAACTAGCCTGGCCTTTGCAGTTGCTGTGCTTGAAGCTCCCAGCAACTCTGACAGAGCAGAATTAGTGCTGCCCAAAAACTGGGATCAAGAATAAGGATAAGGAGGCAATTAAAACAAAAAATGTCTGCATGTCATTGGAGAAACTATGACAGAGTAGCTAAGGACATGCTCATCTGGCTTAGTTGGCCTTGGGCAATGGTTAAATGAGGCTGTTTATCATCTTAGTCTTCTAGCTTACCTCCACTATGGCCACTGGGGACCCCTTCTACCCCCGGGTACAGGCTGTGATGGCTCCTGGAAAGAAGGTACATACAATGTGGGGTGGTGGGAGTGGGGACAACTCCATAGAGGTGGACAGCAAAGTCCCAGAACATCTTGGTTGCAGAGAGGAAGCATGGATGGACTTTAACCAGGGAAGAGGAATGATTTGATGAGTGTTTTTTAGAAATTTCTATTTCAGCTGAGTGGAGGGTGAGCTCCTTGGGTCAGAAAACTTTGTTGTTTTCTGTTTTGTTTTGTTTTGTCTTATTTTTTCATTTTCTTATATTTTCCAAGTGAAGCCTAACACTTTGCTTTACTCTATAGATTTTTATTTTCTTTAAAAGGCCAAGGAAAACCTAATATCTTTTTTTTTTAGTCTCTATAAAGGTAAAGGCCCTCCCGTTGATCGTCGATTTGCTCGAGCGGGCCCAGTAACGTCTCCATTGGAGACTTTGTTGTTACTGTGTCTGGCATATCCAATACTCTCGGTAGCTTGCCAGGCTCTCCGAGAGGGGCGGAGGAATTGAACTCGGGTCGGCCATGTTGGCCGCTTGTAAGGCAAACGCCCTACCCGCTGTGCTATCCAGTCCATTTTCATTTGGGTACATTAAAGCCAGAAAATCTACACAGTTATAGCCAGTAATACCACACTGTTATTAAGAAATGTAATTTAATTTCTGTCAAACAATATAATTATTTACATTCCCTTTATTATCTTTTTTTAACTTTTAAAGTTTTGTGAAACCTAGCTTTCCCATCTACCAGTTGCATAGAATTGGATAAGTTACTTTCCTGGTCTTAGTCTTGGTTTCTTCGTCCATTAAGTGGGCACAATAAAAATTCCCATCTGATATGGGAATTTTTGTTGTGACTATTAAATGAATTTATAATTGCTAAGTGACCAGTATGAACAAAATTTGGATTTCCTTTTAAGAAAATTCATACTAGACTCAAATCTGGGTCTAGATAATCTAGAGACAATGTGTATTTTATCTTGCTATATTCCACTCTCTCCTCTTCACTGCCTTACAACTGTCACTTTTGCACTGTAGCACTGTCCTCCCATTGTTCATCAATTTGCTTGAACGGGGATCAGTAACATCTCTTTTGTGAGACTTGTTGTTACTGTTTTTGGCATATCCAATATGCCATGGGGAGCTTTCCAGGCTCTGACGTGCGGGCGGGAAACTCTCAGTAGCTTGCCAGGCTCTCCAAGAGGGATGGAGGAATCAAACCTGGGTCTGCCGCATGCAAGGCAATTGCCCTACCTGCTGTGCTATCGCTTCAGCTCAACTGTCACTTTTATTATTTTTTTTTTAATTTTTATTAGAGAGACATCATGAGGTATAGTTGTAGACTTACAAATTTTTGTGTTTGGGTTTCAATTACACAATGATCAAATACCCATCTCTCCACCATGCCCATTTCCCACCACCATGGATCCCAGTATCCCTCCCACCCCCCATCTCCCCCCACTCCACCCTGCTTCTGTGGCAAGGCATTCCCTTTTGTTCTTTCTCTCTTATTGGGTGTTGTGGTTTGCAAAAGAGGCAATGGGTGAGCTGTCACTTTTTTTTTTTATAGTTTATTTCTTTATTGAATCACTGTGGGAAAAGTTACAGAGCTTTCGGGTTTAGGTCTCAGTCATGTAAGTATCAAACACATTTCCCTTTACCAGTACTTATTTTTAACCGTGAACCCCAATAGAACCCCACCTCCCACCCCTCCCAATTCCTGTGAGGCAGATGAGTTCTAGTTAATACTCTATCTACTTTGACTAGATACATTGTTTCGATAGAAGATGCACAATTATTGTTTAGAGTTTACGACCCCCCCCCCCAATCAGATATGCTGAAACAGTGTTGTGAAATGATTTGCTTTCTACAGCTTGGTTTAAGAATAAAATGATGTCGCGCGGCCGCAATAGGTTTTGGATTTCTGCTAAAACCTAGTCTTAAATAATTTTTTTCTTTAGACTTTATCATTTACAAAGTTGTTTACAATAAGGCTTTTAGGCATAAAATGTTCCCACCTCCACTCTTGCCACACAGTGACCATCTCTCAACTCTAGCCTCTCTCCCATCCCCCAAACGTGACTTCTTGAAAGATGCATTTTAAATTTTAACAATTGTAGTTTGGCTTCCATGTTTTCAGTATTGTTTACTCTGATGTTTTATGTATACCTCAGATGAGCCCATGACTCCTTAACCTTGCCCCTATATTACATCCAGACCACCTCTTTTAGCTCTCCTCTCTATTTCTCTTCTTCCTTAATATTTTTGATTCTGTAATCTAGAGACAAAAGAAAAGTTTATTATCTTAAAAGTCGATGATGCCCTAAATTGTCTTCTCACTACGTGAAGCAGAGCAGAACATGAAGGATTCCACACAGTTGAGAGTCTCACAATTATGTGCTGGTGCGAGATCTGCCGTCTGCCACCCATACTACCTCACTGACTTCCCACTCACATTCAGCCTAAATAGAGCTCACTCAGGCTTTGGAAACATGACCCAGTCCATGTCCCTTGCTAGACTTTTACAGGTCACTGTCTCAGTCACCAATGCTTCTGTGGCACCAATCTCATGTCATTGGTACTTCATGGTATGTAAGCCACTAGTTCCTCTACTGTCTTATAAATGTAAACACAGGAGCAGAGTAGACTTTGAGGCCAGTCTGGCTGTCAGGTCCAAGGACACTCAGAAAGTGAACAGATGTTTAACAGAGAACTAATTCAGTGCAGGCTTCCTTCTACAGTGATTATTCCATTGGCCTCTGTTCTCCCCCTTTACTGTGAAGCTTAGCCTCCGTGCCATGAATATGTGAGAAGTGTACTCATGGGTTGGGAGCTGTGGTGGCTACTTTGTGATCT
The DNA here is from genome assembly GCF_029834395.1 of Sorex fumeus. NCBI lineage: Eukaryota > Metazoa > Chordata > Mammalia > Eulipotyphla > Soricidae > Sorex > Sorex fumeus. The sequence goes on from NW_026606104.1 coordinate 9,399,679, forward strand.
GCCTCTCAGCCCTCTGTCTCCAGAGCACACCTGACAGGAAGGACGTGTGGGTGAGGGATGCTCCAGAATGCCTGTGGATTTATGTGAACGCCTCTGTCATTTGAAACAGGAAATGATGCTGTGTGTGTCAACTGAACTGACTGATCTCAAGCTCCATGCTAGTCCCAAAGGCAACATAAACGCATTGCTGTCCTTTAGACAAAACTTTCTAAACTGGCCAATGATAACCAGGTGTGTTTCTGCAGTTTTGCTTTTACTGTAATTCTGTAAAGTACCTTGCTTTTGATGCATATCTCACACCCTGAGGAAAACGCACACACTCACTACTGAAATCAATATTTAAACAGTTAAAACAGGGGCTGGAGCAATAGCACAGCGGGTAGGGCATTTGCCTTGCACGCAGCCGATCTAGGTTTGATTCCCAGCATCCCATATGGTCCCCCAAGCACCGCCAAAAGTAATTCCTGAGTGCATGAACCAGGTGTAACTCCTGTGCATCGCTGAGTATGACCCAAAAAGCAAAAAAAAACAAAACAGTTAAAACAATAAACAGTAAATATTGGATTCAAATTGGTCTTTGGGAAAAGGGAAATGAATGATGTCCTTTACCACAATGCTGAAAAAGACAGTAGATGTGAGAGGAATCAAGCTGCAGTCAAATTAGAACTTCTTATTTATTTATTTATTTATTGAGGGTGGGGGAGTGCACCTCTAGCAGTCTCAGGGCTTACTCCAAACTGTGCTCAGAATTCACACCTGGTGGAGTGGGGACTTGTGTGGGATGCTGGAGATCAAACTCGGGTGGCTGTGTGCAAGGCAAGCTTTCTGCTTTCTGTCTCTTCTGTCCCTAGGATTTTTTTTAATAAAAAGGAAAATAGAGGTACATGTATTTTTTTTGAACATTAGCTAAGTAAGATATTTTCAGTGAGGATAGTAAAAAAAGTGTTTAAGCTTGCTTCCAGAAACAAGTTCACTAACATCCTCACCAGACTGCAGAAATGGGAGTGGAGGAAAGTGAGTTCCCTCAGAGACCTGAGCAACATCCCATTAGGGGACCAAAAAATCCCCTTGACATGACATAACCAGCACCACTGGTGCGGTGACCCCCCCGCCCCTGTGACACTGTTCTTGAACCTGTGTAGCCTCATTTTCCATCAATGAAGCACTCAACCTGGAAGGAAACTCTCCTGATAAGAAGACCCACATGAGGCTAGATCTTGATGGGATGCTGGTGGCAACGGGTGAACACAGCTGGCAAAAATTCCCACTGGACAAACAGCCTCTTATGTTTCACTTCCTTTTTTTTCCAGTTTAGATAACATGGTAACAATTAGTTGACATTTATAGTTTGTATATACAAGTTACTCTCCCTCCCACCACCACTCAGGACCATCACTACTGTCCTTATGTCACTTAATCCACCTTTTCACTCCCTGCCCCATCCCAATGTGCTGTCACTTCAGTTTTATAATTGAAGCCAAGGGTTTGTCATTACTCATTGACTGATTTATTTTTAAATATCTTTTTCTACTTCATATTTCCAGTTACTTAATGCATTTTGTTTTCCTGTGGGATGTATTTCTACCATTAAATTAAAACATGGTTATGAAATGATCATTTTTCTCTTTCACCTCAAGCCATTTCCCCAGGCCAAATGGGAACCCCCAAACACAATTACTGTCAGACCTTATCTCTGGGGATTCAGGAAAAACTGAGAATAATGTCCCTTGGGATTAATGTTGAGAATCAACCTTGAGTTCAGTAAGCATGAAAAAAATAATTCACTGAAGAAATGGTGTTGTTGAAACTAAAATGAGAGTATATAGTCAAATGGTTCCCGTAAATCTTGCATCTGGGAAAAGGAGAACAGCTTCCCTAAAAAGGGATGAGGCTGAAGGGAATCATGGTATCATCTGAAGCCATGTTTACAAGATTAAAGTTTAGGGTGAGCACAAACTGTATTAGGATAAGACCAACTTGCTAATCTAGTTTCCAAATGTATTTGTAAATGTCAACTTAAGTAGAGTCTTCTAAAGGGCTGGAAGAGTTTTAAAAGGATTTCTTTTTTTTTTTTAAAGTTTGTTCACCCAAATATCCAATAGTTAGAATTTGTTATAAAATGTGACTTTATATTTGAAAAGCTGCATCATTAGTTTAACCAGGCTTTATTTGAAGAATTTTTTCAGTGACTTTGTCTCTGAATTATAACTGTACTTCTGAATTATAACTGTACCTCACCCCAGGGATCATAACTATTTTTCCATTATTCCTTAATTTTTAATATTTCAATGACTGCACCAGAAATGGATTTTTCTTCTTTTAGTTATTAAATTGTTTCCAATTTCTCACCATTAAAAATATTTTGAGGACTTTAGCTTATTTCAGTAATTAAGCTCCTTCCTCATATTTCTATAGCACTGTCCTCCCGTTGTTCATCAATTTGCTCTAGTGGGCCCAGTAACATCTCCATTGTGAGACTTGTTTAGCATATCGAATATGTCACGGGTAGCTTGCCAGGCTTTGCTGTGCGGGCGAGATACTCTCAGTAGCTTGCCGGGCTCTCGGAGAGGGGCAGAGGAATCGAACACGGGTCGGCCTTGTCAGCTGCGTGCAAGGCAAATGCCCTACCCGCTGTGCTATCGCTCCAGCCCTATATTTCTATAAACAGATATAAAATGGATTAGATTATATGTACATCTTTTTGCCTGTAGGTAGTTGCTAAGTTGTTTTTTCTAAGACGTGATACCTAATTTCCCTGTTATTAGCATATAATGAGTAAATTTGTTCTCACCATATTTGGATATTAATATGAATTTGATGAACAAATTATCATTTTAAAAAATTTACTTGGAAACTTTAAATAATTTTAGAGATAGGCAAACATGGTTATCCTCCTCTCTACTTAAAAAAAATAGGTTTAGAAACTTGTTCTTTTCCTATTAAGGACATTGGAAGTGAAGAAGTTTCCCTTAGTTTATTTGGGGGTGACATGCCTCCCAAAATCAACTCAGAGGGGCTGGAGTGATAGCACAGCAGGGAGGGCATTTGCCTTGCACGCGGCTGACCCAGGTTCGATTCCCAGCATCGCATATGGTCCCCTGAGCACCGCAAGGAGTAATTCCTGAGTGCATGAGCCAGGAGTAACCCCTGTGAATCACCAGGTGTGACCCAAAAAGAAAAAAAAAGCCAACTCAGAACATCTGGTGGTAGGACCTATGTGCTGGGAGGTTCCATAGGGAGCCAAGGTCTAGCACCACTGGAAGAGAAGGAGGGTACTAAAGTTTGCTTTGAAAGGGCTGAATAAGAAAAGTGGGTACAGCAGACATAAGTAATATTTTCTTTGGGGAGGGGTGCATGGTGAAAGGCAGAGATATGAAGATAGCTGAAAGACAGCAGGATCAAAGAAAGATGCTTTTGACAATGGAACAGGTAGCCTTTGTATGTTTGAAAGCAAGAGGGAAGGACAACATGGAAAGGAAAAGAATGATTTCAGAGACTAAAAGTGAAGATGTGCAGGGATGAGTCAAAGGAGTCAATAGTGGAGAAGAAATTAGCAGGGAAAATGCTGGTATGTTTTGGGGTGTGGGCATTAGTCTAGCTGGGTTCTGTAAGAGGAGCCAGTCATCTTTCAGGATCAAAGTCAGGAAGGCAGAATCACTTGGAACTGCTAGAAGAAAGGAAGAGAGGAAAGGAGAGGACAGCATATACTCAACACAGTCCATCTGGGCATCATTTGGCCAACACCACTTTAGGTAGAAGTTTTCTTTGAAGGAGGGGACCATGAACCACCCAAGTTGGGGTAGAAACTAGCCTTCTTTTAGCCATAGGATCCTTGCAGTGTGTACCATTGAACAGATTTCCTACATAGTGTCATCAGTGCTGTCAGAAAAACAGAATTAGATGTGATACATATTACTAGGTGTTAAGAATCGAGACCTGAGTAGATAAAGTGATATACATGATAACCTTAAAGTACCTTTCCAGCAAACCATAGTGACCAAAGGAGGAGAGAGAGAGAGAGAGAGAGAGAGAGAGAGAGAGAGAGAGAGAGAGAGAGAGGAGGAATAAAACTGCCGTGGTGGCAGACTTTGAGTAGGGCAGTGGAAGGAGAGAAACTGGGGACTCTGGTGGTGGGAAACATACACTGGTGAAGGGATGGTGTTGGGAAATTATATCAATGAAACCCAATCATGGACAACTTTGTAACTGTGTACTCGGTTTAGTAAAAAAAAAAGTCTCAGATTTAATAAAAAGTTTTTTAAAACAGGCATTATATTTAATAAATTCTCTAGAATATAGATTAAAATTGAAACAGAATTGGAGAGAGAATAAAGATCCATGTGTAGCATGCAGCTAACTTTGCACAGATGGACCCCCACTTCCATCACTGGGTGTTGGGACTGAAGTTATGGTAGGTCAGCAGTTATAGAAAACTGAAACTCTGCTAAGGGAAAGCCAAGTGGTACACATGAGACAACAAACTCATGAGGTCCCACATCCATCTCTCTGCCTTGCGCCTTGAGGATGTCACTTGAACTTCTGAACTGCAGAAGCAGCTGGTGTCCTCTGTCCACTCACCCAGTCCAGCACCTGTAGGAGCTGAGCCCCTGCATTGGCCAGCAGATGCTAACAGTGTAAGCAAGCTGCCAAGGTACTTAGACCTACATGGACCTTCCCGGCATCAAAATGGCTGCCATCTCACTTCCACATCCCCTGGTCCCATCTGGAACTACAGAGGGAAGGGAATTCTGGGAGTTATAGCTTCAATGGGGCAGAATTATCGCCTTCCAAAATCATTGCACTGTCTCTCTGGTGTTTTTTTTTCAAGTAATAGCATTTTTATTTAAATGAGAAATATACTGTTTAAAATTCTTTCTTTTTTAATCATTTTTAATGAAACACCGTGAGGTACAATTACAGACTTACACACTTTTGTGATTACATTTCAGTCATACAATGGTCAAGTACCCATCCTTCCACCAGTACCCATTCTCCACCACCACCAATGTTCCCAGTGTCTCTCCCACCACCACCCCACCACCCCTCAACCCCCGCCTCTGTGGCAAGCACATTCCTTTTTACACCCTTTCCCCTTTTGGGCGTTATGGTTTTCAATACAGGTATTAAGTGGCTATCATGTTCAGCCTAAAGTCTCTGGTGGTTTTTAAGCTATCTGGGGACTCAAGCAAAATCTAGGACATAAAGAGAACTGCAAACAACTATTGAGTTTTATAAGGGCAGACACACAAGTGCAAAGACATGATTTGGGCCCAGAGTCTAATCTTGTGACATTTAGCTGGTGATATTTAAAACTTTGTTTTCTGGTTATATAAATGAATGAGAACTATTTGCCTGCTGCTGGAGGTCTGTAGGTAGAGGATACTCTTTGAGTAATTGGTGTGCAATTGTAATTACAACAAGAAGTTTAGGGCGGGAGGTATCCCAGAGTTCTTGGAAATGTAGCCTTCATGGAGCTTTTTCTCATCTCTGCATACCCTTCTGATGTTCCAGGCATGGGAAGGCTGCTTTGGCCAGCACACCAGAAATACCTATTTTGAATGCTAACACTTCTATAGGGACACCTTAGAAATTTTTGTTTTGTTTTGTTTTTTTGGTCCTGACAGTCAACTTACTCCCTGTAAGTCCTGAGCACCTTACTTCTAGATCTGCACTCAGGGATCAATCCTGGTGGGTTGAGGAATAATATGGGATGTTAGGGATCAAACTTGTGTTGGCCGCGTGATAGGCAAAAGCCCTATCCACTATGCTACCACTTCGAAAGCTCATCTTTGAGCTTGAAAACTCAGCAATGTCCGTGATCCTCAGAAAGCAGCTCACATATTGGCATTCAATGAATCATGGCTGAAATAACACATTCTCCACATTTGTAGGTGAAGCTTCTGCCCGGAAGTGGCCTCTGGGAAGTCAGGACCTCCTAGTTCTAAGTGAAATGGGTCCCACTGCTGCTCCACTTGTGACCTTCTTGCTTGATCTTTCACCTGCTTTTAAACCCAGCTGGAAAACCAGGTCTTCCTTCTGGATTTAACCCCAAGTGGTCCTTGCCCATGCCTGAGAGAAGGTTATGAGTTAGTCAGATTCAGACAAATTTGGTTTTAGTACACATGCATAATCCAGCAAAACTGGAAACATCCCTTTAATGGGGCCTTAATGGGAAATATTAGGGATATGGATTCTCTCTCTCTCTCTCTCTGTTAGAGAGTGGGGGACTTTGTGGCCACCAGGTGATATTAAGGGCTTACAGCTGGCTCAACATTTAGAGATTCCTCCTGAAAGTGCTCAAGGGACCATATGGAGTGCCAGGGATTGAACCCCAGTTGACTGTATTCAAGGCAAGTGTCCTACTTGCTGTACTCTCTCCATCCCTCTAGATAAAGCATTCTTGAAACCATTGAAACCATGAAAAGCTGTCTTCTGAAACAGTATTCACTTTCTCTCTTCCTTTTCTCTCCTCCTTCTTGGTTTCCTCTTCTTTCTCCCACTTTTTCTTATTTCTCCTTGGTTCTCATTTCAGGAACACAGAACACCATGTTCACTGGGATCAGGCCTGCTCCAAGAATTGGGTTTACGTGGAATCAAAACCTCAAGCTCAGGTCACAGAGAAGTGAGCACAGCCTTGCTCTACAATGTGGCTTCGCAGAGGGTGGTGGTTATTGAACTGAATGGTGACGAGTCCTGAAACCAAAGCAAGGGTTACATAGCTGTCGCCTTTGTTCTTTAATTCCTATTTTTCTGCTCCAACTTCCCCTTCTTGGGCCCTGGACTGACCAACCACCAGAGAGAATGAGCCTGATAGCCAGTAATACAACTTGAAGTCACACTATTTCCGGTCATCAAAGCACCACATTTCCTGCATAAAGGAATCTTAGAACTTTCCAATGCTCCAGAAGTACTCAAAATCAAGTTTCAAACACTCAAGTTCCCGCCTACTTTTAATTTGAGTTAGTTAAACCCTCTCAGCTGTGTTGGTCTCTGTTAACATTTCTGTAATTCTCTTAAAAAACAAACATATTGCTTTCAAGTCTCTTTCCTGTTATTCAGTTTTCCTGGCGACAATGCTAGATTTTGCCGCTGCCTCTACTTGACTCATGCTCCGTCTATACCAGAGTTTGTAAAGTGGACAGAAGCTGAAACATAATCTGGCCCCCAGTCTGAGGGTCATCCCTCTCCCCTTTTCCTCTGGCATCACACCTGTCTCCCAAACGGGAACCTCTGGTACCTGACCCAAGTGTAGCTCCAAGTGACAACTGCCAAGGAATCAGAACCAGCTGTTCTGGGAGGAGTTTTAGAATGTTGACATCATAGTCATCAGATTTACAAAATGGTATTGAGCAAAGCTCAAGATTGCTAAAACTAAAGAGTAAACTTAATAAACACATAAGACCTTGACTAAGAGAGATTTTCATTTTGCAGAATTTTTAAGAGCAGCACATTGTTTATCTGCAGCTGTGGCTGGCATGAAGGCAGAGTTTGAGAGGTAGTTGTTGATCTGATGACTGCAATGATTACGTTGTACACTTACATAATACAGCAAATCAGAAGGCAAGAGAGGGGAGTATCTTTACATCTGCAGCATCTAAACACCTGAGAGTTTGTTAGAACACCAGATCTCAGTCTCTACACCTGATCTATGCAAGCGGGATGTGTGTATTGAGACTCCAGGTGATCTTTGTGTATGTTGATAATCCTGTTCTAGCACTTTCTTGGCTAACCCAGCACCTAAACATAAACTTCTCCCCAGACTGCAGGGGCTAACCACCTGTAAGATGGACTTCAAGGGCCTGGAGCGATAGTACAGCAGGTAGGGCATTTGCCTTGCATGCGGTCGACCTGGGTTCGATCCCGTCATCCCATATGGTCCCTCCCCCAAGCATTGCCAGGAGTAATTCTTGAGTGCAGAGATAGGAGTAACCCCTGAGCACTACTGGGTGTAACCTAAAAAAAAAAAAAGATGGACTTCAGATTTCACAATAGTGACTGGGAAGCAGTAAGGACTGTGGGAATTATAGATTAACAAGAAACTAGTTATGTGACACAGGAGGAGTCACCTCATTTGCTCATCTGACTGATGAGGTGGAACTAGATTATCTCTAAGGTCATCTGAGGTCCTAACAAGCTCCATGTTAAGTCTCCTCCTTGTTATTCACTGCTGGCTTTTCTTCTGCGCAGCTTTAATTTAGGATCAGACTCTGTCAGCCCAGACCAGAGGATGGAGACTTGGGGTTGGGGGTCAGAGCAACATTTCACAGTAACCAGTATAGACGGTTAATTCTGGGTCAAAATCCTGCTGTCAGCCTGCCTGCCAGTCTATAATGTGACATGATGGGATAATTTCCAATGTAGCTATTCTACAAAGGTCTCTGAGAATGACTTAAAAACATGCCTTGCTGCAGCACCACACCCATCCAAACTCAGCTGGGAAAAGAATACCTTGTAATAATGCAAAGGGGGTTGGGCCAGGGTGTTTCCTGCAAGTCCCACACCACAGAATGAGTTAATTGCCAATGAATCTAAAACATATGCTCCACATGTTTCTCTGACAGTACACACTGCCTAATAACCTGGGGAGTAGCTTTTCCTCAGAACAAGGCTAGAACCAAATTCAGGGTTTGTGTAATTCACATTCTCTCTCTCTCTCTTTCTCTCTTTATCTATCTCTCTGTCATTCTCTCTCTCTCTGGCCTGGTTATTGCATCTTTAATGCTGTATCCACAGGTAATTTTTCAGTGGTACCGTTTGGTGACTGTGACTCAGAACTAGGTCTGATTGGGACCAAGATTTAGAAGGAACCTGACTGATTGTGCCTCAGTAAATATAGCTTAAAACAAATCACTACTTGAGTCAGTGCAAAAGAACACACTTGCTGCTTCTATTTTCAGAAAATTAATGAACAATTTCAGTTATGGCAAAACAACCCTGCAGAACAAGGGTCAGTTTGCTCTTTTAATCAAGAAGCTTTGCCAAATATTTACTAAAATAGGGCAGACTCCTTGTAAAAGTATAAATAGTTTTGTTTCTTATTTAAAATAAAAAGGTCCCCAGCACCTTATATGGTCTGATTCTTTGATAGCACTCAAGTGTTTTTATAGCAGGATTTTCATTGTGGTCTCTGCTAAGGAGAGAAGAAACAAGATTATAGCACAAGGTCAGAGAAAAATGATGCTTTATATAAAAATCTGATAAAAAAAACTGCAGAGTAAACTGTGAGTAATGTTATCTTGAGAGGATAAGTATGTGCTAAAGCTGTACTTAGACTCAGAACCCAAGGTTTCCACGGCAATCCTGTGGTTACTTGCCCTTCCTTCCTTCCTTCCTTCCTTCCTTCCTTCCTTCCTTCCTTCCTTCCTTCTTCCTTCTTCCTACCTTCCTCCCTCCCTCCCTCCCTCTCTTCCTCCCTCCCTTCTTCCTTCCTTCCTTCTTCCTCGATGTTTCTGAGTTATTCATCTTTCCTCAATAAGATCCATCAGATGCACTCCTTGAGCAAACTTTTTAACTTTTTTTCAGCCCATCATGGAGGTCTCATTTGGCTGATAGAGAAATAGGTTGGTGATCTATTTCTGTCTTTTGAAAAGTGGAAAGTTGGCTAAAGGGAAATTGGGGAAAGATTTCTCTTCTCCTATGAAAGAAGGAAAAGACAGAGCCCTGACATGTCCTATAGGCCTCGCTTTGGATTTGCTGTTATGTAAAGTAATACCTATCCTTCTTGTTTAAGTCATTTTGGTGTCTGTCAGCAGTTACTTGCTCACTAAGTACTCAAACCCATATAATATGTTTCAATCAACTTATAGAACAGCCATCATATTTTCCACCACATAGTATTGAAATCTCCGAAATTTTAAAATTTTCCCAACTATTGTAATATTGGGTTGGAGCAATAGCAGATAGGGCGTTTGCCTTGCACGTGGTCGACTGGGTTCGATTCCTCTGCCCCTCTTGGAGAGCCCAGCAAGCTACTGAGAGTATCTCACCCGCATGGCAAAGCCTGACAAGCTACCTGTGACATATTTGATATGCCAAAAACACTAATAACAAGTCTCACAATTTGTTGTGAGATGTTACTGGTGCCCGCTCAAGCAAATCGATGAACAAAGGAGGACAGTGCTACCATTGTAATGTAGAGCTGTAGGTTAATCAGTAACTCTAAAATAGTGATTTTCTTGATGATTAGTATTTATTTAATTTCATTTTTAAAAAGTCATTGATCACTGTCACTGTCCTCCCGTTGTTCACCGATTTGCTCGAGCAGGCCCAGTAACATCTTCATTTTGAGACTTGTTACTTTGTTTGGCATATTGAACACATCACGGAAAGCTTGCCAGACTTTGCTCTGTGCACGAGATACTCTCAGTAGCTTGCTGGGCTCTCCAAGAGGGGCAGAGGAATCGAACCCAGCTCGGCCGGGCTGGCTGCGTGCAAGGCAAACACCCTACTGCTGTGCTATAAAGTAACCCCTATTAAAAGTTTAAAAAAATTTTTTAAACACTACGATTTACAAAGTTGTTCATAATACAGTTATTTCAGGTTTATGGTGTTCTAACATCAATCCAATCACCAGTGTGACCTTTCTTCTACCAATGTCCCTAGTTTCCCTCCCACTCCCCAAGCCTGTTAGAGGGACATAACAAATTTACTTCATATTGATTACTTCAACAAAATAGGAAATGGAATTATTAAAATTTGTACCTTTTCTTTCCCCCCACCCCCACCTCCAGAGGGCTGCTCGGCCTGTAGTTCTGTGTCAAGTCACAGTCTGTGGTCTCTGTTCCAAAGGCTAGGGTTTGTTAATGTTGTCAAGAATAAGGTGTATTTCAAGAGATACCAACTGAAATTTAGAAGATGGGGAGAATGCAAAATCTATTACTATGCTCAAAACATTTGGTAATCCAGGATAAAAATAAATACAACACACCAAAATATAGGATGGTAGTCCATGTCACCAACAGAGACATTATTGCTTATGCTTATATAAGGAGATATGGTAATTTGTGCAGCATATGCTCACGAACTTCCTAAGTATGGTGTCAAGGTTGGCCTGACAAATTACACTGCAGCATATTATACTGGTCTGCTGTTGACCTGTAGGCTTCTCAATAGATTTGTCATGGACCAGATTTATCAAGGCCAAGTGGAGATCACTGGAGATGAATATAATGTGGAAAGCATTGTTGGACAACCAGGTACCTTCAGCCACTATTTGGATGCAGGACTTCCCCGAACTACTACTGGAAACAAAGTCTTTGGGGTCCTGAAAGGAGCTGTGGATGGAGGCTTGTCTATTCTTCATGGTACCAAATGATTCCCTGGCTATTACTTGGAAGGCAAGGAATTCAACCCTGAAGTGCATTAGAAACACATTATGGGGCAGAATGTTGCAGAGTATAACACTTGATCACTTGACATCCTGTTACTCATCAATTTGCTCGAGCGGGTGCCAGTAATGTCTCCATTCGTCCCTGATGAGTGCTAGTGTAGCCCAATGGCGTCTGCTCACTCCAGGAACGTAGAGCCTTAAACCTATTGTTCAGGGTCTTGGCAAAGAAGTGACCATCTCATAGGTGGATGGCCACAAGATCTTTTGACGTCTGTGGAATCCAGTCAGTAACGACTCTAGTCCAGCGGTCGTCTCTAAATCTCATTACATGTCCAGCCCATCTGATTTTCAATGCCTTGGCAAACAAGACAGCATCCCTGATTCTTAATCGTCGATGGAGGTTGGAACTCCGGATTCTTTCTCTCATTTGAGTGAAACATGATACTCCAAGCATAGCTCTTTTGATTCTTCTTTGGGAGACCCGAATAGCGTTCTCATTCTGTTTTCGTAGGGCCCAGGTCTCTGAGACATATGTTAATGCAGGAAGAACAGTGGAATAGAAGAGATGTGCCCGGAGTTGGAGGTTCTTCGTCTTCTTAGTTATTTCTTCAATGCTCTTGAAGTCGTCCCAAGCCGCTCTCTTCCTCCTGCACAATTCAGGTGCCAGGTCATTCGTCATGTTGACTTCTCAACCTAGGTACACATAACTGTTGCATTTGGAGATGTTTATCCCGTTGAGAGTGAATGGAACGTCAGGAAAGAGACTGTTTCTCATAAACATTGTTTTGGTGAGATTCAGCTGCATTCCAACCTTTCCACACTCACGGTTGAAGTCGGCCAGCATTTGTGCACTTGGCTAATGTTTGGTGTTAATAGAACGATGTCATCAGTGAAGTGGAGGTGGTGTAGTTGCTGATCACCTATCTTCACTCCATTCCTTCCCATTCCAGTCATCGCATGATGTTCTCGAGGGTGGCACTGAAGAGTTTCGGTGAAATGCAGAGTATATGTGTTACCTAATGAAAGAAGATGAAGATGCCTACAAGAGACAGTTTTCTCAATACATAAGAACAACATAACTCCAGACATGATGGAGCAGATGTATAAGAAAGCTCATGAGGCTATACAGGTCAAACTTGTTTAAGAGAAGAAACCTAAGAGAGAAGTTAAAAAGAAGAGGTGGAACAGTCCCAAAATGTTTCTTGCCTAGAAGATCAGGTAACCCAAAAGAAAGCAAGTTTCCTCAAAGCTCAGGAGTGAGAAGTAAACTCAAACTAAGATTTTTTAATGGAGATTTTGTAAAGTCGATCACGACAATCACGACCATCCTGTTATTCATCGATTGCCTCGAGCAGGCCCCAGTAACGTCTCCTTCGTCCTAGCCCTGAGATTTTGAAAAAAGTGCCATATTCAAGGCTCTTTCAGAGTTAGGAGAATGAGACCCATCATTGTTACTGGTATTTGGCATTGGGTACGCCAAATTGGGTACTGGTATTTGGCATTGTTACTGGTATTTGGCATTGGGTACGCCACGGGGAGTTTGCCAGACTCTGCCATGTGGGCAAGTTACATTCGGTAGCCTGCCAGTTTGTCCAAAGTAGAAATGAGATAATAAGATGTCGAGCGGCTGTAAATGCCTTTGTAAAGTCACTAAGTAATAAACCTATTGACCAAACAGTGAAAAAAAAAAGGCAATTTGTGATGATTGACTGCTATATGATTTTAACCTATGCAAATTTAATACAATATAATCAAATGCCTATTCTTGTTTACTTAAATTAGTTTTCAACTCTGGCATCTAAAATATATTGCATTAAATTTATATTTACTTGAGTCTCATTGTGATAATCATCATGTCTTCCCTGTCATTAATAAAACTTTATTTTTAATTTTTTGCTAATATATTTTTGAGTTTACATTTTAAATAAGTAAGGCCTACAAGTGGAGAATTTAATAAAAAGAAACCCCTTCTGGGGCTGGAGCAATATCACTGCGGGTAGGGCGTTTGCCTTGCATGCGGCCAACCTGGGTTCAATTCCCAGCATCCCATATGGTCCCCTGAGCACTGCCAGGGGTGATTTCTGAGTGCAGAACCAGGAGTAACCCCTGTGCATCGCTGGGTGTGACCCCCCCCAAAAAAAGAAACCCCTTCCTTTGTAAGCTGATTTCGTCTTAAACAAAAAAACTGTTTATTTTCCATTTCTCTTCCCTTAATTTCTGTTTCTGCAGTAACTGGAGGGTCTCATGCACATTAGATTGCAGTGTATAATGGGGTATGAACACTTTAGTTATGGTGTTGCACACATTTGGTTGTGATGCACTGAAGATCAGACACTTAGTTGTGGCACAGGGATCCCAATCAACTGTGCCCTGAAATCTCACTCATAGCCTTTATTTTCAAGACAGGTGCTTCATCACTGAGTTATCACTAGATCTTCTAAAAGTTCTTTTCTATAATTATTTTATTTTAATTTTTATTAAACATCCATGATTTACAAGCACTGTAGCACTGTCCTGTAGCACTATCCTCCCATTGTTCATTGATTTGTTCCAGCGGGCCCAGTACCGTCTCCATTGTGAGATTTGTTGTTACTGTGTTTGGCATATTGAATACATCACAGGAAGCTTGCCAGGCTTTGCCATGCGGGCGAGATACTCGGGTAGCTTGCCGGGCTCTCAAGAGGGCGGAGGAATCGAACTCGGGTCGGCCAAGGCAAATGCGCTACCCACTGTGCTATCGCTCCAGCCCTTCATGATTTACAACGTTACTGCAAGGCAAATGCGCTACCCACTGTGCTATCGCTCCAGCCCTTCATGATTTACAAAGTTACTGCAAGGCAAATGCGCTACCCACTGTGCTATCGCTCCAGCCCTTCATGATTTACAAAGTTACTGATAATTGAGTTTTAAGTATACAATAATTCAACACCAATCCCTACACTAGTATCAAATTCCCTCCACCAGTATTCCCAGAATCCCTCCCTACCCCTAGGATATGGTAAGTACATCGTCCTAGCCTGTCTCATTATTATAAATTGCTGGAAATGTCAAGATATCTGATGGGGATGAGAGGGTGATATCAGGATTGAGGGCCAAAGTCTTAAAACAAAGAAATCTCACTGATTTACCAGGATGTCAATTCTTTGACTGAGACTTCAAAAGTTTTTAAAATTACATATATAGTCAGACTTAATATCCAAAACTGAAATTTATTATTTTAAGCTCAAGGATTGAAAAAAATTCCTTTGTTTTATATAGAAAATTTTTTTAAAAATTTAATTAAAAAATTAAGAATTTTCTTGAGTACCTGATGTTATTATTTATGGCTTTGTTTGCATGTACCTAATAACAGGCTTTTAATATATATATGTATATATATGTGTATATATATTTATATATAAAATTGTTTCATCTGCATGGAGTCAGAGAGTAAGCATTAAAAACTACCAGGTTGGGGCTGGAGCGATAGCACAGCGGGTAGAGTGTTTGCTTTGCACGTGGCCGACCCAGGTTCAATTCCCAGCATCCCTTATGGTGCCCTGAACACCACCAGGAGTAATTCCTGAGCGCAGAGCTAGGAGTAACCCCTATGCATCGCCGGGTGTGACCCAAAACGCAAAAAAAAAAAAAATTAGGTAGCACAGAGGGTAGGGCGTTTGCCTTGCACGCAGCCAACATGGCCAACCCGAGTTCGATTCCTCCACCCCTCTTGGAGAGTTGGAGAGCCCAGCAAGCTACCGAGAGGATCTTGCCCTCACAGCAAAGCCTGGCAAACTACCCATGACATATTCAATATGCCAAACACAGTAACAATTGTCACAACGGAGATGTTACTGGGCCCACTCGAGCAAATCGATGAACAACTGGAGGACAGTGATATTCCATAGTCTGTTTTACATTAAGAATTTCTCTGTCGAGAACAAAAGGCAATGCCCTGCCACAGAGGCAGGGTGGGATGGGGGGATGGGTGTAGGAGGGATACTGGGATCCATGGTGGTGGAAAATGGGCACTGGTGGAGGGATGGGTATTTGATCATTGTATAATCGAAACCCAAGCACAAAAATTTGTAAATCTACAACTGTACCTCATGGCGTTTCACTAATAAAAATTTTTAAAAAAAAGAAAAAAGAATTTCTATGTCTTGCCATTTAACAAAAAAATACTTTCACTAAAAATCTTTTAGTGAAATAATCCAAACAACAACAACAGAAAAGAATCAATGGGTGATTTAAAAAACATTCTCTTTCTAAACCTGATAAACGAGAAGGTTGGATTTTTCATCTTTAATAATCTGCTATATTGCTTCAATTTTCTGCTTTCTTATGCATATGAAAGATAGATTTATCACTCTCCACTAAATTCCTTACAGGAAGTAATTACTGAATGTGCTACCAACTCCTAACAAAGAACAGCTAAAAGTTTAGCCCTTATGGCCTCTAAGTACTTAGATTATCAAAAAGAAATGGTAGGTAATTTCCAACCAAAACTGAATCTGAAAATACTTTTCATTAGAGGCTGGATACTAACCTCCATTCTTATTTTCACCCTAAATTATAAATAAAATAGAAGAACATTTTTATGAGGAATTTTAGGATGAAGGGTTGAGGAAAGCAAATGCCTGAAGAGCGAACTTCACAAATCATTAAACCAGTGTCAGTTATAATTTCTATGTTGACACATTCTTAGAACAGTAAGGACAGTTCTGGTTATGCTGACATTTTGGCACACATTATTATGTTCTTCAAAGGCTGTAAACAGTGTTACTGGGGGTTCTGTTCAGAAGTTTATTATTGTGCTATAAAGTTAGAGAGGTACTGGGAAGCTTCTCATTTCTTCTTCCTGGAGAGAGGCGGTACCTTCCTTGCTGACATTGCTCTGGCCTGAGTAAAGATTCACAAATCACACCCCGTAGCATGCATTACCAACCTCAGACTCACTACCTTTAGAACTGCTCTTCTTAATGTGAAATCCAACCACAAGGCTCATGAATTCTGTTAACAGTTCTTTATCTGTTGTTTTAACAGTCCTTTATTTGTTAGAATTCAAACAGAGGGAAAGTGACATGATATAGTGGCTTCCATGATAATAACCATGTATTACAGAATAGGTCTTGGTTTGCAAGATTTTCCTCAAAAAAATTTTTTTATGTGAGCCATTCAATAATCTGGTGGGATTTTATAGACAAAAAAGGCAAAGATACATGAGACTTTGGTCCATCCCTGGGAAAGAGAAAGAAGAAAGAGTAAGAGAGAAGGAGAGAGGCAGAGAGAAAGAGAGAAAGGAAGGGATGAAGGAAGGGAAGGAGGGAAGGAAGAAGAGAGGGAGGGAAAGAGAAGGACTATCCTTAGGTGTCAGCCTCATGTTATGTTGTTTTATACTCCACAAATGAAAACAGTACTTCTATGTCTGTCCCTCTCTTTCTGACTCATTTCACTTAGTATGATACTCTCCATGTCTATCCATTTATAAGCAAAGTTCATGACTTCATCTCTTCTGACAGCTGCATCTTATTCCATTGTATAGATGTACCAAAGTTTCTTTAACCAGTCATCTGTTCTAGGGCACTTGGGTTGTTTCCAGATTTTGGCTATTGTGAATAGTGCTGCAATGAACATATAGCTACAGATGTCATTTCTACTGTGCTTTTTTGCACCCTTGGAATATATTCCCAGAAGTGGTATTGCAGGATCATATGGAAGCTCAATTTCTAGTTTTTGAAGGATTATCCATATTGTTTTCCAGAAAGGCTGGACTAGTAGGAATTCCCACCAGCAGTGAAAGAGTGTCCCTTTTCCCCACATCCATGCCTGCACTGGTTGCTTTTGTTCTTTTGAATATGTGCCAGTCTCTGTGATGTGAAATGATATCTCATTGTTGTTTTGATTTGCATCTCCCTGGTGACTAGTTATGTGGAGCGTTTTTTCGTGTGCCTTTTGGCCATTTGTATTTCTTTTTTGAGGAAATATGTGTTCAATTCTTCTCCCCATTTTTTGATGGGGTTGGAGGTTTTTTTCTTGTACAATTATACTAGTGCCTTATATTTCCTGGCTATTAATCCCTTATTAGATGGGTATTGGGTAAATATTCTTTCCCATTCTGTGGGCTCTTTCTGTATTTTGGTCACTATTTCTTTTGAAGTGCAGAAGCTTCTTAGTTTGATGTAGTCCCATTTGTTTATGTTTGCTTCCACTTGCATGGTCAGTGCTGTTTCATCCTTAAAGATGTTTTTAGCTTCAGTGTTGTGGAGAGTTCTGCCTACATTTTCCCCTATGTATCTTATGTATTCATGTCTGATATTGAGGTCTTTAAAGATCACACACCATGACCAAGTAGGATTTATTCCAGGGATGCAAGGATGGTTTAACATTCGGAAATCGATTAACATAATCCATCATATCACTGTCACTGTCACTGTCCTCCCATTGTTCATCGATTTGCTCCAGCGGGCCCAGTAACATCTCCATTGTGACACTTGTTACTGTGTTTGGCATATCGAATACATCACGGGTACCTTGCCAGGCTTTGCCATGAGGGCAAGATACTCTCGGTAGCTTGCCAGGCTCTCCGAGGGGAATGGAGGAATCAAACCTGGGTGAGCCGGGCCAGCCGCATGCAAGGCAAATGCACTACCCTATGTGCTATCACTTCATCCATCATATCAACAAAAGAAAAGATAAAAACCATATGATCCTATCAATAGACACAGAGAAAGCATTTGGCAAGATCCAGCACCTGATTATGATGAAAACTCTCAGCAAAATAGGCATTGAAGGAACTTTCCTCAATATAGACAAAGCCGTCTACCACAACCCCACGGCAAGTATCATTCTCAATGGGGAAAAACTAAATGCCTTACCTTTAAGATCAGGCACAAGAAAAGGTTGCCCACTTTCACCACTCCTATTCAATATAGTACTGGAAGCCATGGCTATTGGAGTTAAGCAAGAGAAAGGTATTAAGGGAATACAGATAGAAAAGGAAGAGACCAAACTATCACTATTTGCAGACGATATGATACTATACTTAGAAAACCCCAAAGATTCTACAGAAAAGCTCCTAGAAACAATAGGTCAGTTTAGTAAAGTGGCAGGCTACAAAATCAACACCCAAAAGTCCATGGCTTTCTTATATACAAATAACGAAAGAGAAGAAATAGACATTAAAAAAACAATCCCATTCACAATAGTACTTCAGAAAATCAAGTACCTCAGAATCAGCTTAACCAAAGAGGTGAAGGACCCATACAAGGAAAATTACAAAACACTACTTCAAGAAATAAAAGAGGACATTAGGAAATGGAGACACATCCCCTGCTAATGGATAGGGAGGATTAACATCATGAAAATGGCAATACTGCCCAAAGCACTATACAAATTCAATGCAGTCCCTATCAGGATACCTATGACATTTTTCAAAGAAATAAAAATAAAACACTCCTGAATTTCATATGGAACAATAAACCCCCACAAATAGTTAAAGCAATCCTTGGGAAAAAGAAAATGGGTGGCTTCACCCTCCCCAACTTCAAACTGTACTACAAAGCAGTAGTAATTAAGACAGCATGGTACTGGGCTAGAAACAGACCTGCAGACCAATGGAGCCAGTTGAATATTCTGTCACAGACCCTCAAACATATGACCACTTAATCTTTGACAAAGGAGCAAGAAATGTGAAGTGAAACAAGGAAAGCCTCTTCAACAAGTGGTGCTGGGAAAACTGGATAGCTATCTGCAAAAAAAAAATGAACTCTGACCTCTGTCTAATGCCAGGCACAAAAGTCAGATCAAAATGGATTTTCTGTGATTGTTAAGAGCACAGTTGATCAGGGATCAGACTCCAGCTCTGCCACTTAATGACTGAACGTGGGAAGTTTGGGCTGGAGCAATAGCAGGGCTGGAGCGATAGCACAGTGGGTAGGGCATTTGCCTTGCAAGCAGCCAACGTGGCCAACCCAAGTTCGATTCCTCCACCCCTCTTGGAGAGCCTGGCAAGCTACCGAGAGTATCTCGCCCGCATGGCAAAGCCTGGCAAGCTACCCATGACGTATTCGATATGCCAAACACAGTAACAATTGTCACAATGGAGATGCTACTGGGCCCGCTTGAGCAAATTGGTGAACAACGGGAGGACAGTGACAGTGACAGTGTTCCTAAGTTATAGCCCTGCCTTGACTTTTCCATCTACAAAATAGATATGCTAACATACATGTCATAATAATGTGATTGAATGTATTAATACATGGAAAACATTAAGCATAGAGCTTAGGGGCCAGAAAGCTAGTACAGCGATAGTCTACCCTATTCAATCCTTGCCACCACACAGTCCCCAAGCGCTGCTGGGTATGGTACTGGTGATCTTCTGAGCCACAGGGCCTGAGCAGCATCACATCCCCAAGTCTTAGCAATAAGCCATCTGAGTCAATTGACTGAGAATCACTGGGTATAGCCTCAGCATCCCTATGCCCCACTTGGGAGGTATTCTCCTGCCTCAAAAAAGCACAGAGCACAGCACTTAGAAAATTCTCAATAAATAACAGCTGTTAAAAATAAAGGGGGCATTCCCTTTTGTTCTCTCTCTCTCCTTTTGGGTTCTGTGGTCTGCAAGAGAGGCATTGAGTGGCAATCATGTTTGGTCTATAGTATACTTTCAGCACGCTTCTCCCATCCTGGGAGGATCCTCCCAACACCCTTTATTTGGTGCTCCCTTCTCTATCTGAGCTTCCCTTTCACTAAAATAAATAAATAAATAAATAGATAAATAAAGCTAGGGATGTGGCTCATGGCAAGCAGAGCACATGCCTTACATGTGTGATGCCCTGGAATCAAGCCCTATTCTGCTTGGCCCACCCTGCCAAGTAGCAGCAGGAATGACCCACCTTCTATCACAGCCATCACTATCACAACAACGACAAAAAAGAAAAGATTAGAGTTTATGGAGAACTTTGAGATAAAATCCTGTTTTTGTGACTTTTCACATTATACTGTTAGTCAAAATGGTCCATGAGCTTATTTATTTCCTTTCCCACCTAATGAAGGCAACAGGGACTTTATGTAAAAAACTATAAACAATATAATTTGCAGCTGTTTTGAGCATAGGATTCTCCATTGTTGTGTGTGTATGTGTGTGTTTGTGTGTGTGTATACCTTCAGGTTCCACTTGCACTTCCGTTCATTTTTGCCACTTCTGTTTGCTGTATAGAAAATTGAACCTCTGAGAAGTGAGAAAACTTGGAATGTTGGTTCAACTTCAAAGCTTGGTTTCTGATTTTAACCAAAATCCTCTACTGCCTGAAGATTTAAAAAAAAATGGTTGAAGCAAAATTTGTGCATATTAGAACCTGGAAGTTTTTGTTTTTTATCTTCAGTTTGTGATTTAGTTGATTCCTTTTTCCTTATTTCACAGTGAGTCATGTAAATCCAAAGTCACAGCTTTACAAGCTGCTGACCACAGGGAGTTTAATTTATCCCTTTACTCCAGGCTTGCTCCCTTAGCTGTATCTGACCACAACTGCCTCCGGCTCTATTAATCATCTCTCTGTGGCTTCAAATTACTCTTTCTTTTCAGGGAAGTATGTCCACTAGGGATGTACTGCACAAATTCCCTACTCGATTATAATTGCCCCTTTCGATGCTCAGGGACATAAGTAGGGCCATTTTCTATCACACCTATCTAATCTAAGAAGGTGCTGCCTCAGTAACATGTGATGGAGCCTGGGAGAGCTGGGGAGCTGCTTTCTCAGCTGTGTTTTTGCAGGAAACTGCTGCCAGTTCAGACCTGGGGATGATTAAAAAAAAAAGCATTGAGTGTGAGTTTCTTAGGAGAAGAGACAACTGGTTTAGAGACAGTGGTGGAGGGACACTGGCACACTGCAGCACAATGACACAGTTCTCATAAAACATTTACTGCTAATACTATTAATAAATTAATAAAATTAATAGCACTGCACTGTCCTCCCATTGTTCATTGATTTGCTCAAGCGGGCACCAGTAACATCTCCATTGTGAGTTGTTCATCAATTTGTTCAAGCGGGCACCAGTAACATCTCCATTGTGAGACTTGTTACTGTTTTTGGCATATTGAATATGCCATGAGGAGCTTGCCAGGCTCTGGTGTGCGGGAAGGATACTCTTGATAGCATGCCAGGCTCTCCAAGAGGGATGGAGGAATTGAACCCGGGTAGGCCACGTGCAAGGCAAATGCCCTACCCGCAATGCTATCACTCCAGACCAACAAATTAATAAAATATTAATTAAAATAGTACAACTTATTTTAAAATTTATTTATTTTTATTTAAGGGGCTGGAGCGATAGCACAGCAGTAGGGCGTTTGCCTGGCAAGCTGCTGGCCTGGCCGAGCCGAGCTGGGTTTGATTTTTCTGCCCCTCTTGGAGAGCCTGGCAAGCTACCGAGAGTATTTTACCTGGACGGCAAAGCCTGGCAAGCTATCCATGACATATTCGATATGCCAAACACAGTAACAACAAGTCTCACAATGGAGAAATGGAGATATTACTGGGCCCACTCAAGCAAATCGATGAACAACAGGAGGACAGTGATACAGTGATTATTTAAGTGGGGGCGGGGGTGGTTAGGATATACGTGGCTGTGTGCAGGCTTACTCCTGGCTCTATGCTCAGGACTCACTCTTGTCACTGTTTAGGGGAAGCTTGTGTGGTGCTGGGGATCGAACCCAAACTGGCCACATAAAAGCAAGCACCTTACCCACTATACTATCTTTTTGACTGTTTTTGAAAAACTTTTAATTGGTGACTTCTGGTAGAACTGTCAGAAAAACAACCCTGAGAACTTCTGCATTTTCATGGCAGCAGAATTAGTTGATCAGTAGCTCTCATCCTCAGTCAGTTCCTACAAATTGGAATCAAATAAACTTCAGAGCTTTCCATGTTCTATTTAGGTATTGCTAAGAGTTTATATTTTTCTAACAGCTGGCCTGGGAGCAGAACTATGTGTTTTCATGTGTTTGCTTGTTTGTTTGTTTGTTCATTTATGAATGGAAAAGAGTAAGAATGGAGGGAATAAGGACCCAAACTCACTGGGAGCCAGCTGTGTTTCTTCTTCAAGAGGGACCACTAAGGGGGGGATGGTTTGTTTAATCTCAGAAATGTAAACAGAATGAAGCTGTCACAGTGATGTTGGATTCTTTAGCACTTATTAACTCTGATGCAGCATAATGGAGATTTTGACTTTGTAAATACTGAGCCCCAGTGATTCTAACTTTATACATCTCAAATTAATCTTAATGTAAACCAAAGTGCATGTGATTTTTTTCAAAGTAAAATCCAACTCCTATCTGTAGTATAAGAGAAATGAGATTGGAAAGTACAGGAATGACATTTCCCAGGAATGTGTATGAAATAGCACAGCTGAGTAGCAGCGCTATCTGTATTTCTGCAGTCCTGCTTGGGCCATGTCAATCTACACAGGCCAACAGCAGATCACTCTGGAATCCTGGGCAAGATTAAACACACACGCACACACATGCATACAAACTGACCCCACAGTGTTATAACCTCCAAGATTTTAAGATCTACTTGTAAAGTTGATTGCATAACTGGAAGACTATATTGAAAAATAATTGGGGGGTAGAAATATTATTAATTTTCCAGCAACTACAGCTCCCATTTCAGTCCACCTCTGTGATGGCTAACTGAAAATCCAGATTGCTTTTGAGGGCATGAAGAAATAAGCAGCTCCTGATACTTCACAGAAGAGGAATTTGTTGAATGCTGCTAAGGGAATTAGTGTTTGCCCAGTTTACTTTGAGATCATCTTTGTCAATTAAAAAACTATTCTTGTCAAGTTGGTGAGCCTTTGGCTTTTGCTTTTATGTAGAAATAATTTATTTAATTCTTTTCTTGAAGTTTTGTTATTTATTAAACACTTGGCACGAAATGAAATAAATTAAATTAAATTCACTTAGAAACAAAAAGGTAAATGATATTCCCAAGAGATCAATTTTTTATACTGAATTGGCGGATAAAACAAGAGATATTTTGGTGGTGGAATGCATGGCATCTTAAATTTTATATCAGAAACACAGCCTGGAAAGGACCATCTTTCTTTTCTGGACAATTTTGTGCCTGCAAAGTTTAGCATTTCTTTTAGCAGTTTAACAACCAAAATAGATGCCAAGACGACTCATCTTAAAGGTGAGAGAACTGTGAACCCAATAAACAAATGATAGCTTTGAGGAGGACCAGTGTATGTTGGAGGAGGAACCAACAAAAGTTGGCAATGGATGGGAGGTGAAGGGAATCAGGGATAAGCATGTTTTTGTTTTTGACTGGAGTAATTGGTTGAATGGTGATGCCACCCCCTGAGATGGAAAAGGCTAAAAGAACAGACTGTAAAGATGGTAGAACATGAGGTTTTATTGTGGATAATTCTGAGATGCCTGTTAACCGTCCAAACGTAGATGTTAAGTAAGCAAATAAATAGGTTAATCCTGAAACTCAAAATTGCTGGGGCTGGAAATAAAAAGCAGAAAAGATTCAGTGAGAGAGATAGAGGAAGCCCAGGAATGAATCCCTTGTCAGGAGAAGTTCTGGAAGGACAAGCAATATCAGGAATCAATTTTGATTTCTTTGATTATCTCTTTTAATTTTCTCAGTACTATAAATTCCTAAAAGAGAAAACATTCTAAAGTTCAAACATCTGATTGAAATATATGCGCAAAAGTACATTCTCAGGTCAGATGTTGATGAATTCTGAATTAGTTGCTTGAGGATCATTTTTAGTTATTATAAGTCAGTTATTTATAAGTCAGTGGGCTGGAGCGATAGCACAGCGGGTAGGGCGGTCGCCTTACAAGCAGCCAACATGGCCGACCCGAGTTCGATTCCTCCACCCCTCTCGGAGAGCCCAGCAAGCTACCGAGAGTATTCGATATGCCAGACACAGTAACAACAAAGTCTCCAATGGAGACGTTACTGGGCCCGCTCGAGCAAATCGACGATCAACGGGAGGGCCTTTACCTTTACCTTTACCTTTATAAGTCAGTAGCTGATCCTATATTAATATCAATGAATTTGATTAACATTTTGTTCATGGCATTAGAATCAGGTATATGACTTGATGCTAGCTACAATGAATCCGAGCCCAAGCCTTGTGTCCCTACCAGGAAATGCCAGCAAGAAGTTTCCAGAGTAAGATGTGATATAAGCTGGGACATGTCTGCTTCCTTCCAGTTAATATGAGTAAGACAGTGCATTTCCTTCCAGTTAATAGGAGCATTCCCCTCTTTCTCAGGACCCTTATGTGGATGGAAGTCCAAGTCCAGTCCTTGTTTTTGACCACTGAAGAGATGCCGATGTCTCAGGATCTAGAGCCAAGTGTTTTCGGCAGATTCTATCATATTCTCTTCCTTCTCTTGGCTAAGTATTCTGCACTTGGCTAAGTATGCTGCACCCCACTGCACTCCCCTTACCAGTCTATTCTGAGCCAGAAATTTAACTCTACCTCACCGAGGATAAAATTTTGTTTCCTGACTTGAGGCTGTGTCCCTAATCAGGAGTTCCAGTTCCTTCTCTGTTGGAAGATTTTAATAACCAGAGCTGTGTCATTCAGTGGATAAGTTATTTGATTAGTTCTTACTGCAGGTTTGGAGTCTTTCTAACCGAGTGTCATGTGCTATCATCCAGCCTGGTGGTGCTGGGTTCATATGAAGGGTATTTGGGGGACCTGAAACAAAGTCCCTATTTGCATAACATACTACAGGCTGGGGTGCCATTTATGCTTCTGCAGAAATCCTCTATGATGATATGGAGCTTTATGTCCCACGAGGAAAGGCTACCTGGCTCACTGATCTAATTTATTGTGGATCTTGGAACATCTTCTACCATTCATCATGTCCCAGCAGCTCCAGTAGCTGACAGATCAAATTGAACAGTTTGAGGTAAGCTTCCTGTTTTAGACTTGCCCACTGTTCAAAAAAGTTCTCAAGGCAAAAGGCAGAATTCACAACGTTGTTCAGTATGGATTTCAGTAATAGCTTTGTCTTTAGGTATGGAGTCCCAAGGCAATAACTGATCTGTGTCTTCACTGGGTTACAGAAATGAAGAGTAATAGCAGTAACAATAAAAAGCTTTAAGTGTATAATATTGTATCTATAGTTTATAGATTTATTTAAAGCATTCTGTATAATCTGTCACTGTCACTGTCCTCCCATTGATCATCAATTTGCTCAAGCGGGCACCAGTAACGTCTCACAACAAATTGTGAGACTTGTTGCTGTTTTTGGCATATCGAATATGCCACAGGTAGCTTGCCAGGCTTTGCCATGCAGGCGAGATAGTCTCAGTAGCTTGCCGCACTCTCCGAGAGGGGCGAAGGAACTTCTGTATAATAAACAAATAAATTATAAGTATTAAAATAAAATATTCACATAATAAAAATTTTCTAATTTTCTCTTTTAATGTTATTACTTTTGAATTTAGTAACCCAGCGCTTCAATTTCTTCATAGTCCTCAGACTTGTCAAGTTTCTTTTTTACTTCATACTATCAGCTTTCCATCCTGAGCTTGAAAATTCACCCTTTAGCATCTCTGTGTGCCAAGGAAATGAAGCCAAGCTTTGCTTCCTGCCACCAGAGAGGAGCCATCAAAAATGATCCCAGACAGGTAGAATGTGGCATGTCAGAAGTGGCTTTGCTACAAAGGCAAGTGTAAGCTTTGGGGTCTGTTTCTTGTGACGCATCATGACCCCCAACCCAGCAACTCTGCCTGATACTTTATTTGTAACTCTTAATTCTTTTCTTTTCAAATTATCAGAAATTTTATGATCTTGAGATCTTACCAATCTTGAGTCTACCTCTTGGAGAAGATAACTTCTCCAGGGATAGTTTGTGTAACTTGAGGTAAGTGATCTCGATACCTCCTGTCTCCCTCTTAGCAGCTTACCCTAAATGGCTGATGCTAAAGGTGCATACTGCAGTTGTGATGTCAATAGAACCCAGGACACTGACCCAGGGCAGCACTAGAATAAAAGTCTCGAAGTGCAGGTCACTTTGGATGCCATGCCATGGGACAGTATGTACATCCATACATTATTGATTACCAAGTAGAAGAGGCTTTTGATGAAGTGTTGAAAAGAAAAATTTGCATAAAATGTGGGTTGTAAGCAGAGCTAAATAAATATCCATCTCATCACCCTGTGTGATCTCCTTAGTCCTCTTGACTCACTGAGCTTGGTCTTGCGTATCCAGATCCTCTTCAATTGGATACTGGTGTTTGGGGTTCCCTGTTTCTTTCACGTCCCATTTGGATTTCATGCTATTGCTGTAGCATTTGTGGTTTCTATTTAATCCCAACTATTTCCCTAGGATTCTGGCCAAGTTTCTCTATCCATTTTACCTGCATGGAGGGCAAGGAAAGTAAACAGTAATAGGTTTCAAACAACATTGTAAATGCTTTATGGGCTATGTGTTACAGGGAGTAGTGAGTAGTAAAATCAGAATTAAATCTGTATATTTACAGAAATGTGCCAATTTTAAAGCTTCTCTGCTTCCTAAATGCAGCCTTTATACTGCAGAGGTGGGTACACTGAGGGTGGTTCAAAACAGAGGACTGGGGTGTTTCTAGAAGCTTCCCGAGAGAGTTTGAGTGCACAGCTTGGCCCTCTTTGCCACAGAACTTCAGAGTGACTCTTGTGGAAAAAAAAAAAAAGCTTAGTAGCTCTTCACTGAGCCTGTTATGTGTCTCATGTCAAATGTCCATCACATGTCCTCCATTTGAGCGGGAAGTGCCCCTCCCTCTGAGGTGAAAATGGTGCTGTCAACACCCATTCTCAAGGGGGTGAGTGGTGGTAATGATTCCACCAGCTGGCATGGTCTCCACCCCTTCTCTGACAAGCCAGTTAGAACTATTTCTCTAGGTTATTACTTCCAAGACAGGAAAAAGCAACTTCCTTTCCTACTTCCTCTCCTTCCCTCTTTCCTTCCTCCTCATCGCCTTTCTTCCTTCTTTCCTCTGACACTGCTTTCTAAGTGCTTTACTCCCATTTCCTGCTCTTGTCTTGGTTCATTCCATCATTAGTTGACTTCATAATCAGTAAGTAAAGGAAGATTCTGTTCTGGGCCCCATAATGGAAAAGTCATATGATTCCAGCTTTGATTCCTGGTTCTCTTACTAAATCAGAGTCCTGGGGCAAGTCAATTCAAATATATCTAATAAGTGCCACAAATATACAAGTAGTCCTGTTTGTATTATTTGTGCAATTATGTACAAGAGTTTCTTTAAATTTTTTGAAGCAAATAGATTTTATTTGGAGGTTTTTAAGTTGTGGAGGGAGACAGAGAGAGAGAGGGAGAGAAACGCACTCAAGAGAGAACACAGGCTTCTCCAAGGGCAGAGAGAGCCTCTACACACATCCTAACATTAGACACGAAAGCATGATTCCCAGCATCCCATATGGTCCCCCGAGCACTGCCAGAAGTAATTCCTGAGTGCAAAAGCCAGGAGGAACCCTCATGCATTGCCAGGTGTGATCCAAAAAGAAAAAAAAGAGAGAGATTCTGTTTGTCCTCTATCACTTGAACTCTCACCCTGCCCCAGAAATTTTGTTCATATTTTACTTTCACATTGCACCTCCTGCATCGTCACTATGACAGTGGAAAATGTTCTGTCTGAATTCACTGGTCATGGTCTAGTTACACATGCTGGCCTAAAGAGAATTTGCTTGATACCTTTTGAGAGCAAAGACTTTGCTTATTCTTTCTTCCATAGTTCAGAGTTTCTAAGGCTCAGGCTCAGAAAATGCTCGAAGGAACAGAGCATCAGATTAATCTCCACAGAAATATACCTCACTGTAAGTCAAAGGCAAGGCAAGTGCACAGGCATATGCACATACCTCCTCCTCCTCCTTCTTCTCTTTCTCTCTCTCTCCTCTCTTCTCTTCTTCTTCTTCTTCTTCTTCTTCTTCTTCTTCTTCTTCTTCTTCTTCTTCTTCTTCTTCTTCTTCTTCTTCTTCTTCTTCTTCTTTCTCTCTCTCTCTCTCTCTCTCTCTCTCTCTCTCTCTCTCTCTCTCTCTCTCTCTCTCCCCCTGTCTCCCCATCTCTCTCTCGGAAACCATTTTCTCTCAGATCCTTTGGGAAATATCTCAGGCATGCATGGTATAAAGGTCACAAGGTCACTACTCTGAGCAGAGAATATTCAGCTGAATTTATGTTTCTACCATTGTGGGGGCTAAACTGCAAGCAGGGTGGAGCCCAGAAATAAGAAGAGTTTGTGGTGTGAATGTCAGTAATTTAGAGCTGGGGGGGTGGCCCTGCTCCAAGCAGCCAAAGGGCACTGCCCACTCTCTATAGGACCCTTGTTAATGGCCTAAGGGTGTCATATGAGTGTCAAAGAAAAGTTCACATTTCCATGAAAGGCCCAGAGGCCAAGAGAGAGGTCAGAAGCGTCTGTGGGGCTTTTGTCTGGTTGGTCTTTGTTAAAGCCCATATGTGGGCCTATTTTGATCTCGTCCTATCTGCATGTGTTTCTGGGTGGATGAGAATGCTGTGCAGCTGGCCCCTGAGTAATGGGTCTGGCCTTCAGCGAGCTCCACAGAGGAGCAGTTTAGACAGGGTTGCATTCTGTTCTCCATTTCCAATTTGGCAAAGGAAACTGCATATTCATCTCGTAAAGTAAGGGAGAGTTAAGGGTGTTGTCACTAAATTCTTCTTCCTTCCCGCATGGGTAAATCAAGAAGTGCTGACTGATTTTCTATTGTGCCAACTCATGGCTGAGGTGCATCGTATTAACTTAGTCCCTGGTATACAATAGGTGTTTTATTAAAACCCCTTATTGTGGGAAAAGCCCAAGAATGTACAAATATAGAATGTTAAGATTTCAAGTACCTAAAAATGTACCTTTCATTCAGTATCAACTTTTATTAACTGAACCTCCCCCCTCCTCTCCCCCTTCCTGCACACACACACATATTCACTTCACCCTATCTGCATTGTTTTGGGCCACACCCAGTGGTGTTCAGAGTTTATTGCTGGTGGTATTCAGGGGACCATATGCAGTTCAAGGAATCAAACCACAATCATTCACATACAAGGCAAGTGCCTAATCTCTCTCTCCCTATCTATCTATCTATCTATCTATCTATCTATCTATCTATAGTCCATAGACCTCTTTTTGTTTGCTTATTTGGAGGAGGTGTGGGTGACACACAGCAGTGCTCAGGAACTACTCCCATCTCTGTGCTCTGGGGAACTTTCCTTGTGGTCCTAGGGGAGCTATGTGGTCCTGAAGATATAATCAGGGTCAGCAACAGGCAAGGCAAGTAACATAATCCCTGTACTAAGGAACTCCTGGGCCTAAAGGAAGAGTTGTTTGGTTTTGGTTTTAAAGGCATGCACTTTGCCACTGAGCCATATTCCAAAATCCCTTGCATTATTTTTTAAAATTTTTTGCTTTTGGGAGTCACACCCAGTGATGCACAGGGGTTACTCCTGGCTGTGCACTCAGGAATTACTCCTGGTGGTGCTTAGGGGTCCATATGGGATGCTGGGAATCGAACCAGGGTCGGCTGCGTGCAAGACAAACACCCTACCCGCTGTGCTATTGCTCCAGGCCCCCTTGCATTATTTTAAAGCAAATTTCAGATATGGTAAAGTTTCTCTCATAAACAGTTCTATATTAAATCCTAAAAAAGAAAAAAATTTTTAAGGGCTGGGGAGAATGCTCAAAGGTCTGGAGCACATGTCTTGCATGAAGGAGACCTGGGTTTAATCCTTGGCACTACATGGTCCCCTGAATGACAGCAGAGAAACCCTTTAATCATATTAAAACAATAGTACTAAGTCCTTAATGTCATTAAATATCTAGACATTATTCAAATTCAAAGCCACCTCAAACTTTTTAAAAGTTTCTTTACTTGATTCAATCTAAATAATTTCCAATAACTGGTTTCTATGTTTCATTATATTTAGTTTTATCGATTTCATTCCCCTTCCATCTCTCGCACCCTCTTTCCCTCTCACTCACACACTCTCTATTCTTTCTCATTTTCTCTCTCTTTTTCTTTAAAGCAACTGTGTAGGGTGAAAGAGAATACTCAAAGGGTTGTAGCACCTGTTCCGGTTCCTTCCCCAACACTACATGGTCCCCCAGACACCACCAATAGTCCCTGAGCACCTTTGAGTGTGATCCCAGAAACCAAATAAACAGAAACTAGGTTGTTATTCATATAGAGTTTCTCACAGACATCATGGGAGTTTTTTCTCCCATAGTGTCACTTTACACGTTTCCTTTTCCTGTTTTTCCTGTAACTTGGTACTTAGATTTTAGAGTTTTTGTTTTCAGACCACACCCAGCGGTACTCAGGGATCACTCCTGATGGGACTCTAGGAACCATATGTTGTGCCACAGATCAAACCCAGGTCAGCTGTGAGCAAGGCAAGTGCCCTACTGCTGTACAATCTCTACAGCTCCCACTAATTGTTCTTAAACTTAAATTTTATTCTTTTCTATTTATTTGTAATATATACACATATACACATTTCTTTTTCACCATACAGAAATAATTTTTCTGCTCTGCTTTATTTTATTATATTGTGCTTTTGAAATTACTTAACAATGGTAGAGATATTATTTCTTTTTAAGGCAGGTATACAGAATTCACAGTTTTTTTGATGATAAGTAGTTGTATTGAGTCATTTATATTGACAAAAATAAAAGGTAAAGGTAAAGGCCCTCCCGTTGATCGTCGATTTGCTCGAGCGGGCCCAGTAACGTCTCCATTGGAGACTTTGTTGTTACTGTGTCTGGCATATCCAATACTCTCGGTAGCTTGCCGGGCTCTCCGAGAGGGGCGGAGGAATCGAACTCGGGTCGGCCATGTTGACCGCTTGTAAGGCGAGCGCCCTACCCGCTGTGCTATGACTTGTATTTTCTTTTATATTTTAAAAATACATTGAGTTATTTTAGAATAGACTCCCCCAAGATTGAGTTGTTAAATACAGAATTGATTGTGGTGGGTTTTTTTTTTACATTCTTGAATATAGAAATTTAAAGTAAAGTACAAACATTTTTTCCCCTGTACCTTGTAAGCAATGGGTGACCTGAGGTTCCAACTCTGGTTATTTCTTATAAATAAAAACATAGACCCACATCATAACAAATCACCTCTTAAAATAAGGACATTCATGTTGGATCTAGACTACTATCTAATCCTTATACTCCAATTATCACCAACTAATAGGTTCTAGAGTCAGGGAGCTAGTTCAAAGGGCTGGAGTGCATGCTTTGCAAACTGGTAATTGGGTTTGCTCTCCTATAGCATCTGGTCCCCTGAGCATGACCAGGATCAACTTCTGAGCAGCACCTGGGAGCAGTACATGAGCATTGATGGGTGTAGCCTTAAAAACAAATTAAATAAAATAATAATAAAGTGATCTAAATTTAGAATTTAACATGGTATGTTGGACTCACATCTCTTTTTTCCCCTCATTGTGAAACTTTTCTCCCTTTCCTTGATCTTCATACCTCTTTGGTGATTCGGAGTCAGTTACTATGTGTATCTCAGTGTAAGTTCATGAGACTACTAGATTTATTTTTTCTTAACATAAAAAATACTGGCCGTCGTCTCCTTAAAGAGTTTCGACTGTGGGAGAGAGTGTGTAAAAGGATGAATAGAGAGAAATATCTCAAGAAGAGAGGGACTCATCCTCTTGGGAAGTAAGTTTATCTCACTCCACACAAAGGATCAGGGCCTTTTTCTAAGGGAAGGGAGGGTAAGGGAAAGGAAACAATTCCCCCGGAAATTCTGCCAGATAAGAAATCAGGGACTCTGTAAACTCTTCTCTTCTGTGTTGTCCCTTTTTAGCTTCCTCCTTAATTGTAGTAAAATTGATTGGCGGGGTGAGGGGGAGGAGGTGAGGGGTGGGGGCTTGGGGAGAGGTGGGGTGGTGAATTGCAGCTTTGCTTTGGGTTCAGCAGAATTACAGGGAAGTGACTGTCAAGAGAGCTTAAGAAAGTGAAGGTTGCAGGAAGCCAGCACGGCGAATCTGTTCCCTCTTGAGTCTCTCCTGGCAATGGGCTCTTGAATAAAGATGAAATGAAAGAATGTAGGAAGACCTGGTCCAGGATGGGGAGCTACCATCAGCAGTTCTTCCCCTTCCTCCTCATCCAGGCTTTGTCCCGCGGCTAATGAAACTGTGTCTTCTGTGTTTGTTGAGTGAACTTGCCCTACCCACACTGATGTTGTTTTGACTAACAGTTGCACACATGATTGTTTATAGTCACACACACTTAGTATGGTGTACACTCAGAAGTAACACTGTTAGGGTGCGGATCAAAATCTCCCTTTAACAACAAAGAGACTCCAGAGACTGCAAACAGCAAGCAGGGTTTATTGTAAGACTGGCTAGCCAGGGTCCAACCACCTACACAGACACGCAGGTCTGGCAGGTTGGGTAAAGGCCCCGAACTTCTTCAAAGGAGATCTTATGTAGGCCTTCACCGACCATTACAGCAGAGCCCGCGCATTTCATAGCCAATAGATTTGTAATAACAGATACTTTCCTAACCAATCCAATTAAAGGTACATCACTTCTTAGCCTATAGTTTAAATGTCAGCATTTGCCTCAGTGCTTAGGAACGTCCTGGTTTTTAGGGCAGTCCTGGGTCTTGCAACATGGGTCTTGTGAGAGACATCCGGTTATCTGGTCTGACCCCCACCCTTCAAGTACCTGTATCTGAACTCCTTGCTCAGGGGCAGAAAAACCAGTTACTTTGCAATGTGGGCTCCTGTAAAGAGACTCTGAAAAAGCTTATCTATACCTGTTCCTCGAAAAACCAGTTATTTTGCAATGCGGGTTCCTGTTAAGCTAAGCTAAATTAATTCTGGTGGTGGTCCATTTTGGGCCTGTCCCTCACAAGCACAACAGACTGTTTTTCTCACACAGGGTCATGCTCCTTTAGTGTTGAACTTGCATACATTTGTGTTGTAGTGATCACCAGGGGTCACACTTCTGTGAGGGTGTTGGCACATCTTTTTAGTAATGTGTTTTCAAGGTAAAATCCCTTAAATTGCAGTACTTAGGGAAGCCAAAATTTGATGGAGATGTTGGGCCAAAGAAGTAGTACAGGAGATAGAGTACATGGTCATCCCTGGGGTTCGATTCTCCAGCCACCCATATGATTCCCCAGGCACCACTAAGAGTAATTCCTGAGTGCGGAGCCAGGAGAATCCTGATCATTGCTGGGCGTGCTGCCCCACACACAAAAAATAAAATTGATGGAGGTGCCAAAGACCTCAGACAGAAGAGCTGTCATGTACAAGCAGCAGGACTGCCAGGAGTGCCTGCTGCACGTGAAGTAACATGGGGAATTAAACTCATGCCCAAGAGCTTGCAAGGTGCTTTAGAGTCCGAGCCGTTATCTGGCTCTGAAACCAATAACTCTTCTAAGATGAATGATGTTACGACTTTTACTTCCTCTAGAGAGTCAAGTTCGACCATCTTCTCAGCGCTCCGCCAGGGCCGTGGGCCGACCCCGGCAGGGTCGATCCGAGGGCCTCACTAAACCATACAATCGGTAGTAGCGACATGCTGAATGGCTTAACAGTGGCTTCCATTAGTGTGAACAGCTGCTTCCTAGCTGCCTAACTCATTAGTAGACATCATTAGAAGGACTTCAGACAGCAGCAATCTTTTCTAGAAAGAAACTGGGTATTGCACCCATTAACATGGGAAAAGAAAGGAGAAGGGCCTAAGTATCTGCAAAAAAAAAGATTCACTTGACCATTCCTTTAGATCCATCAGTCAGAGTAGTTTCATTTAAACTTAAGTTGGGGAGACCTTTCATGAATTCAACCCCCACGCACCTCTGGGGGTAGCATGGATAATCTTTGGCACTGCAGATATGGGTAGCACCTCATTGACAGGTCCTCATGATGTAGGCAGGTAGACAGGGAGGGCCCCCTCCCGAGGCAAGGACAAAAGCCAGCCCTGCAGAAAATAGGAAAACAGGAACTAAGGCTTGATAAGACCCTCACCTGGCTCCAGCAACAGACCCAAAGAAGCTCCTCTAGGAACAAAAGGCCAGGAAAGGAATTTCAAAGAAGACCATCACCACACCCATCCTCCCTGGCAACCTCCTTAGCAACGGGACATTTACCTGGGAAGAAGCCCCACGTGGGGGCAGGTTGGAGGAACCCTATAAAGGCCACCTTGAACAAAGGAAGCACGCGCATTTGCTGCCCCAGCCCATGTGCTGCTTGTGCCCACGTGGCCGAGCACATGTGGTGCCCGAGCACATGTGTCGCCCGCATCTCCCCTCTTGAGATGTGTACTTTCATGCTTTCGTGTCTAACTTTACTCTCTCACTCTCTCTCCCTCCCTCCATACCTAAAAATCCTCCAAATAAAATCTATTTACTTCACTGCTTGTCTACTCCTGAAATTCCTTTCTGCGAGGCGAGACAAGAACCCAGCAACCCTGGGTCCCGAGTGGCAGAGGCAGATGGGGAGAAAGTGACTGTCTTTCTCCTCCCCGCTTCATATAAGTCACCCGTGGGGTCCACCGACATCACTCAGTTGCCTGAGAATCACTGGGTAAGGGCCCCAGACTTCCTGAGCACCACTTGGAGATACCCTCCCTCCTCCTATTCCCCTGCAAAAATAAATAAGTAAATAAATAAAAAGGAAAGAAAAGAAAGAAACTGAAGTTGAGGGAAAAAGGAAGAAAAGTGAATATAGGAAATGAAAGAATTTGTACTTGGGTCCTTTTCAAACTCAGGATATAGGAGCTACCACAGGGACCTAGTTTGGTTCATTTTCCCAGAAGCCCCTGCAGCATAAATCCAGGCAGGACCATTCCTAGGTCTCCACACCCTGAATCCACCTGAGAATTTATGAAGTCCGAGAGCAATTTATTTTAACTGCATTTGCAAAGCCATGTTTTCTTTTCAGGCCAAAAAAAAAAAAAAAGTAAAACCACACACCCTGAGCTCAATCCAAACACCAAGCTCTTGCACTGCTTGCCAAAGATAAGACACACCACTTCCCCTAAGGAGGGATAGTGGTCATTTGGGGGATGGTGTTTCTGTGTGTATATCATTGGATGGACTCCCTAAGATAGATTTATTTCTTATGATATGAACTTCAATCTACTTTTTGAAAAAAGGCAAAGCTCACCTTTAAAGAACTCTGAGATAATGTCAAAGACTTCAATGTCTACATTTGCTTACAGGACCTCTGTATCCCCAACTTTTCATATTTGGATTTTATAAAACTCTTGTTTCCCATGGTGTATAACTTGGGAATCACAACACATCAAAAGATTTTTATTTTTTTGCCCTCCTTTTTTTTTTTTCAGAAAAAAAAAAAGCATTATTTTTCAATCCCTGTAATTTTTTTTAAATCCCTTTAATTATTGGTACTTTGTTATAGTTAGAACTTTCTTGAACAAAGGGTTTGATGGATTTAAAAATTGTGCCTATAAATTTATGAATTGGGAAAAGAGCATAATTTGACAGTGGAGCTCCTAGAAATAAAAGGTTTTGTTAAAACACTTGGAATTTCAAAGCTCTCCTTGCCTTGTAATGAACCCTTTGAAAGATAATCTGTTTGGGGCCCTGGGGGTTTTCTGAGGAAACATGCAGCTTTTGAGGGGAAATGCTTGCTCCCCTGCTCCCCTCGGGTCCTACAAGTGCACATTCTCAACCCCCCATCCTCCCCAGCCCCCTGCATTTGGAAGGGTTTGCTTCCTGATGCCGTAATCAGATATTTTGGTGAAGGAAATTTGAAAACCTAATCATGCTGTATCGGGAAGGGTGGGATTTCTTTTCTTGCATGTGACCCAAGAACACATTTACCCCCAAACTAGGTATTACATTTTGTCTTCTTACAGGATGCCCAGGCTATTGCTCTACAAAAACCCATAGCTCTGCCCTTCGGAGAGGTCACCATCTAAAGTGGGGGGAGGGAGCCAGGCAAATAATTCACACGTGTGGTAACTGCAGTAAACTTTTATTAATGTTGTCAGTTACATTCTACACATTTATTGCATTTACTGAGCCCAGTGCCTGGGGACTCAAAAGCACGCATTAAAATGTATCAAATATGTTATATATTGTAATGACCCCATTACTCTTTTTCCTTGTCTCATCAAAAAATAGAAGAAAACCCTGCCAAATGTCATATAAATGCTTCCTGGTTTCAGGGAGGCTAGAAAGTTGAAAATCTCCATTCTGAAATGAATGAGATGCACTCATCATCTGTTACAAATAGATTCAGGTGGGCAACAATCACAAAGCACACCGAGAAGCATCATTTGAGGACCTGAAGAGACTCCATGGAGGACTAAGCCAGGGGTGCTGCCCTTGGGATTCCAGGTACCACCCAGGTACCATCTCCAGAAATCACTGCTATGAAGTAGGTAAGCATGAAATCAAATTTTGCACCCCCCCCCCCCCAGATAGCACAACAATAGTGACAACAATAAAAAGAAGGGAAGGATGGGGGAAGGCCTTCCTGACACTTAAAAAAAAGAAAAAGAAAAATCAGCAGCATCATAAGTGAGGACTGAAAAAATAAAATACTTATTAGGTCCAGAGCCAGGACAACTGGGATGTGGTACATTCCAGAGGAGACATTTGGACAAGGCCCTAATGAGTGAGTAAGGACTTGTAGCAGAGAAGAGGGCATTGCGGGCAGGAAACTATTGATGCAAGGATATGTCAAATTTAACATTCAATGTTCACTGTATCACTGTATCACTGTTGTCCCATTGTTCATCGATTTACTTGAGCAGGCACCAGTAACATCTCCATTAGTCCCAGCCCTGAGATTTTAGCAGCCTCTCCTTACTCATCTTTCCCAACGCTGCCATATTGGAGGCTCTTTCAGGGTCAGGGGAATGAGGTCCGTTATTGTTACTGTTTTTAGCATATCAAATACGTCAGGGGTAGCTTGCCAGGCTCTGCCGTGTGGGTGGGATACCCTCGGTAGTTTGCCAGGTAGTTTGCTCTCCGAGAGAGATGGATGGAGGCTTTTGGGGTGACCTCTAATCACTTTTACGGGTGTTCCCAGTCTACCAAATGCAAGCTTTTGGTCGACTGGCTTGTTGTAATGATCGGCAGCTGACAAACACACACTACCTGTGTCTCTGGGCAGCACCTGGGACATCTGTGGCCTTGGGTTGATCTCCTTGAGGTTGATGGAGAGCACCAGAAGTTGTTGAGCTGCTGGCAGAGCAGGACCCCATCATGGAGGGTCTGTGCCAGGTCGAACATCTGCGCCAGGTCAAACATCTGCGCCGACCCAGGTCACCCAGTGGTTGGCAGGGTGGATGAGCCACTGCCCGCACTGCCGCCACGGATCCATTCTCAAAGGCGCTGCAACTTGGCCCGTCTGGGGCAGGCGACGACCTTGAGGCTGCTTCCGTGGTTTCTCCGTGCCAACATTCAACATTAGATTTTTAAATTATTTCTCTTTGATATAGAAGGAAACAGTTTTAATAATCTACCCACAGTTGTAAGTTGTTCAGCTAATCAAGAAATTTTAGTGATCAAGAAATATTGTTATGATTTCAGGCCATGATTTTTTGTGGGTCATTGTTATAAAGCTAATAATTCACTCACGGCCGTGGGACCACATGTGGTCACTCTAAATGTGGCTGGTCCCAACTGAGATGTGAGGTACAAGTGACTGGACAGTAAAGATTCACTAATCAAATACCTCACTCATATTTTTTACATTAATGTGCATGTCAGATGATACTAGTGTGGATGATATATTTGCTGAAATAATACAAATTATTAATTTCAACTTCTCTTTCTTTTTGTAGTCAGGTTCCTAGGATAAGTTTCAACTATACATGCAACTCACAACGTATTTCTGAGAGTCAGCACCACTCCAGGGCTGTTTACTGTGAAATGGCTTGGTGAGTAGAATGGTGGCCCAAATCAAAGCAATGTACCTGTGCCCTTGGTCTCTGAAGCCCTTTCCACTTCCCTCGTGGGACCTTATACATCAGAGCCTTGCAAGCACGTGATTCTGAGGTTCAGTAGCTCTCCCTAGGCTCTATGACTGCAAGAGACAGAGCTGGGTTGGAACCCAGGCAGTCTAGCTCAGAGCCTGCCTTTGAGCTGAAACATGAGTTACTGATGAGTGAACGGGGGCAGGGTCAACTTGCTAATGTGTTACCCTGTCCAGGAACTAGTACTAGTACATGCACATTTTCAGAAGGCCTCTGAGGAGTGGCGGAATGCTGGGAATTTCTGGCACCAGCTACAGGACTCAAGGAAATAACTTCCACGTGAACTAGGATTCTTTCTGTGAGAGCAGGAGCCCTAGGTGTTATGTTGGAGGGCAAACAGGTTAGGTCCACAGAGAGAGAGAGTCTGTCTAAAGCCTAAGAACTGAGCAAGGATGCCAACCCCTCCATACCTGAAACCCCTATTATCATCATTCCAGCATCTGTCCCACCCCCTACTCACCATCTAGAGCCCCCCCCCCCCCCGCTCCCTT
This sequence comes from Sorex fumeus, assembly GCF_029834395.1. NCBI lineage: Eukaryota > Metazoa > Chordata > Mammalia > Eulipotyphla > Soricidae > Sorex > Sorex fumeus. Next base: position 9,438,491 of record NW_026606104.1, read on the forward strand.
TGGACTCCACATACCATGCTCTTGTTAATAATTTCCCTCTGCTTACTGACTCTTTTCCTTGTAGACATAACCAGCTTTGTAGTCTTGTCTGACATTCCTGGAACTCGATCATTTGACCATCACATCAGTGGGTTATTTGCCTTCTTGTTTGGGGCCCCTATTTGATCGTGTCTCCCACCCTGCCACATCCTACTTTCCCTGTCTGCCCCACAGAGCCCCTGGAGTCTGTGCACACCCAGATGCTTGAGGCCCGCTTGAAATGAAATCCAATTCAATCCCAATTCAATTCCATTTAAGCAATGGAAGAAGAGTTGTGGCCACGCCTTCCCTCTCACTCCCCTTGGCCAACTCTCAAGGAGGCCAGAGGCTCCTGCCCTTCTTCTGTCAGTGAAAGTACAGGATTAGAAGAGGAAATAGGCAGTCATTGTTTAACTGCTGGAATGATTGTTACAGAAGCAAATCATGCAAAACAAAACAAACATGTTAACTCACCAGCAGCATGACTCAGCAACAAGACGTGTTCCAGGGGAAATATACGTGAGTTTGCCACACAGGCACCTAAGCTGTGTGATTCACTCACTCTCCTGCTCCAGCGTCTCACACTCTGATGGTTTAGGATTTGAGGGCTCACCAAAGGATTTCTGGGTTTGATTTTTTTTCACCATACCTTTTTCTCTCACAACATATTCAAAGTATAGTGTATTGGGGGGACATTTGCAATGATCTTAAATGAATCAACGTCTCATGAATAAACAATTTGTGCCATCTTCCACCTCCATACGGTCTGGTACCCTATTGATGATCCAACTGTTTTTCTTCAAACAGACTATTGACCATGTCAGTGCTTTGGAGCATGCCTTCTGACTCACTCTTTGTCTCCTATTGCAGGCAGAAGCAGGAAGTGATGATTGGGTCTAGGTAGTATCTTAAAATTGGCAATAAGGACTGAACAAGAGATCAAGGGCCCTCCCAAGAGCCCTCAAATCAGGTGCAGACCCTAGTGACTTTGGGGAACTTATCCACCAGCCACTGTTCTGCTGCATCAAAACAAAACAGACTTGTTCTAAGAAGAAAATATTTGACACCTGTTTTCTGCCTAAACCTACAGCTAAGGAGGTATCTGTCCTGTCCATTACCTAAACTATTGCAGTGGTCTCTCCTTCTGCAATAGTTCTTTAGCAATTAGTGCAGAGCCTTGAGCCCATATCATCTTGGAAGCTTGTATTGGGCAATTTCTGCAGCATTGTGACTACAACCAGCAGCACTTTCTCATCAGCATGTGGAAGTCCCATTGTTTCCTCTTTGGGGATTATGTAAGTCTTGGAGATTTTAGACAAGTAATAGACTATCTACACCTACAATCTATTAAACCATGGAAACACAAGTCACTTGTTTTATGTGGAAAAAATTAATAGAACAGCATTGCCCCTGGTTTGTGGCACTTTATACTAGTTCTTACAGCTGCGGTATGTGACTATAGCAGTAATTTGGAAGCCAAGAACTTTTCGCCACTGACCCGAAGTTTAAAGCTCTTGAGGGGGTGTGACACAAGTTTCTGTCTTGACAGTTCTGTGATATACTGTGTCAGAAACGTCAGGAACTGTTTGATGTATATCAAGTGTAGAGGATGAAAAAAAATAATCAGTTTGGGGCAAGATGAGACTGAAATATCAAGACAAGAGCCTAAACTATAACACAAGGTTGATCCAGAGTTATTCCATATTTATTAGATCATTTTATAAGTAACTACTCTTTTGTTCATTCACCATAATTTGCAAGGCTGTTGACAGCTTGAGGTATGCAATATTCCAACTCCAAACCCATTACCAGTGTTAGCTTTCCTCTACCAATGGTTCAAAGTTCCCTCCCTCTTCCTGACTTGTCTCCTTAACAAACTCTAAAATAAAGTCTTTTTCTTATTGTAATTTCAGTCACATGCTTACACTAGTATGACTCTTATGGTTTTGATGTACGTAGTACCTTACTTATACATCAGTGGAATGATGATGTAAAGTGAGGTATGTCCTTGACTTTTATGTTATCACCAGTTCACCCCCTCATCCAGCCCCCTGCGCCTCCCCATCTTCCTAGCTATTCTCATTTCTATAATCCAGAGCTAGGATTTGCCTTCATTTAATACCTTCCATTCCTTTGTCTTGTTGTTCTCCATACTACAGATAAGTAACTTTGATATGCATTGTGGTTGGTACAAGGAAATTAAATAACAAAACAGACATTGTTCTTTCCTTCACAGATACAGGTGGAAAAATAAAACAAAGAATTTTGCTCAAATGAATCAACAGTTTGACCCTGAGGGCTAATTATTATCTATTTTCATACCAACTAATTCTCAGCTAGGAGACAAGGAGAGATAAGACTGTGTATAGGAGCCAGATAGTTCAATAGCTAGTAGAGTCCTCGCCTTCCATGTGGTTGACCTGGGTTCGATTCCCAGCATCCCATATGGTCCTCTGAGCACTACCAGAGTAATTCCTGAGTGCTTGGTGTGGCCCCAAAATCAAGTAAAAGAAAGGAAGAAAGGAAGGAAGGAAGGAAGGAAGGAAGGAAGGAAGGAAGGAAGAGAAAGGAAAGGAAGGAAAAGGAAAAAAGAGAAAGAAAGGAGAAAAGACTATATAGAGGTTAAGAGAGGAAAGAGTTAAATACTCCATTGGGTTTGCTGAGGCTCTCCCAGAGGAAAAGAGACCCTTTCATCAGTCCTTAGGCAATGGGTTGGTTCTTCCTCTACTGTAATTTCAGAGAATATGTGCTCCCTCGGGCATCCTGGCTGGCCCGGAAGGTCACTGCCAACTCAGGATGCCACAAATGCGGAATTGTTCCTTCTTTGGTTGGGAAAACAAGCTAGGGACCAAACTGGCCCAAAAACTCAGGTTTTTCCTTTTTTTTAAAGGGCTGCCAACTTCAAGGCCTTAAAGACAGGCTTATGGCAACAGTGAGAGTGAGAGTGGGAAAAGCCAAAGTCAATGCCATCAACAGGCCACACTGCCTGCAGAATAATTTCCCAATCTTTGAAACAACTACAGAATGACTGCCAGAGTGATTCAAGGGGAGAAAAGCTGCAATAATTTAGACTAGTGGGTTGTATATTGAAATCACTGTATCACTGTCATCCCGTTGTTCATCAAATTGCTCGAGTGGGCACCAGTAATGGCTTTATTTGTCCCTGTGATAGTATATTGAAATAGAAAAAAAATTCTTTAGGGAAATCTAATTTAGCATTTTCTTTTAATTTTTCTAACTATTTAACATGATTTACAAAGTTGTTCATCACAAAATCACAAAATCACAAATCATCCTGTTATTCGTCGATTGCCTCGAGCAGGCCCCAGTAACGTCTCCTTCATCCTAGCCCTGAGATTATATTCAAGGCTCTTTAGGAGAATGAGATCCATCATTGTTACTGGTATTTGGCATATTGGGTACGCCACGGGGAGTTTGCCAGACTCTGCCGTGTGGGCAGGCTACACTCAGTAGCCTGTCAGTTTGTCCAAAGTAGGAATGAGATAATAAGATGTCATAATAAGTTGTTCATAGTACAGTTCTTTTAGGCATTCAATGTTCCAATACCAACCCCACAACCAGTGTGACCTTCCCTCCACCAGTGTCCTAAATTTCCCACCCCCATCCCAAACCTGCCCCCGTTGAAGGGATAAAATAATTTCTTTTGTGTTGTTTATTACCCAAAAAATGACAAATAAAATTATAGTAAAACAGATCAGTAAAAGAAAATTTTTGAAAACTGTTATATCTCATCATGGGGTTTTTAAAGTCATTGCTTACTGAGCTGTTTGTTGCCAGTTTTTTATTTTTTGCATCTGCATTGTTTTTTATTTTTTGCTGATGGAGCTGAGTTGACTTCTATGTTACATTCCCATCTAGTTTTCTTTTCTTTTCTTTTTTTTCTTTATGTAGAAGCACTGCTATTTACTCAGACACTGATTAGGCTGATTGAATTGGGCATGAACTCCACCATACTTTTTTTTTCATTTTTTATAATTTTATTTATTGAATCACCGTGAAAGCAGTTACAAAGCTTTTGGGTTTAAGTCTCGGTCATGCAATGAAACACCCATACTTTCACCAGTATCCATTCTCCACCCCCAAAAACCCCAGTATACCTCCATCCCACACCCTCCCCCTCCCTGTGGGGCAGATGATTTCCAAATTACTCTCTCTCTACTTTGATTACATTCAATATTTTGACACCAGACCCACCATTATTATTTGGGATTTTACCCCAACACTTAGATATGCCGAAAAGGCAACAGTAGACAATTTGTTTTCTATTGCTGGTTATGAATAACATATAATGTCGCGCGGCTGCAGTAGTGGCCATGTGATTTTGAAATTCCGAAATTTTAACAATTAAATCTAGAGGGATTTCTGCCAAAACCTGCTGGGTTCCGAGATTTGTTCTTGAGTCTCTGGGATCATGGCCATTAAGCAGCTTGATCATGAGCCAGAGAGGCCGTTCGTGGGTGGCAACTCAGGGTCTCATTGGGATAGGAAGGAAAGGGCCGGCTCCACCCCCATCCTGTGAGGCCCCACATGTCTCATCACTGCAGGCCCAAACCTCACTGTCCAGTGGCCTCTGGAGGATGGCAGCCACCAGGCCGCCAAGGGGACAAGCCAAGGCACGAAACTATTCCCCCCTGGGGTGGCCTGGCAACAGTAACCTACTTCGGGGTCCAGATGCATTTCTGCCAAAAGCCGCTGGGTTTCAAGATTTGTTTCTGAGTCTCTGGGATCATGACCGTTAAGCAGTTTGATCAGGAACCAGAGAGGCCATGCCTCCAATTATATAGCTGAGCTGGAGGTGGTTTGTGGGTGTGTCTCCCACATACCTAACTTTTGGCCATTTACTTTCTTGGTAAACTTTGCCCCAAGTTTTTGGGGTCTGGCCAAAGACACAGCAGCAATTTTGAGGTATCTGGAAGTCTGAAGGTGCCATCAGGTTGCTGATGCACTTGCTTCACAGGTACAGATTGACCTGCTGGTGGCACCATACCCCCTCCCATCTAATTTTCTATGTTCCTATGGAGGTGTCAGTATGGTAGAATTTGGAGGTGTCACATGGCTGCATATGTGGCTGTGAACTTCAGGAGCTCCAAAATCTGTAGAACTGGAACAAGTCTTGGCCTACCCATTTCCCAATGGTGCCCCAGAGTTTTCTTTTCGTTTCTTTTCTTTTCTCTCTCTTTTTTTTAATTACACAGTTTTTATTTGAAAATTTTGAAGGGAAGGAGGGAGATAAAGTGGGAGAGAGTGGAGAGTAACCTACTCAAAAGGGAGCCCGGGCTTCTCCAAGGTCAGAAAGAGCCCCTACACACATCCCAACATTAGACATGAAAATATGAAAGTACACATCTCAAGAGAGGAGATGCGGGCGACACATGTGCTCAGGCAGCATATGTGCCTGCCCCAGAGTTTTCAGCCTGAAGACTGTTGTACCTGTGAGTTGTATCAGTTTAGTTTAGCATTAGCATCTCTTCTGATATTACTTGTGAAGCTGAGCTGTTGTTTACTAAGAAGCAGCTGTGGGATTTGTGTGTGACTGCTGGCATTTCCAGAAGTACTGGGGGTGCTAGGGAAGAGGCCGTCTCCTCTCTTTCCAGGAAGATCCCAGAGTTTTCAGACTGAAAACTAGTGTGCTTGGCAGTTTCATCTGCTTGGTTTCTCTGCCTAGATTAGTTGTGTAGCAGTGAGGTTGGGCCACTTGAATAGTGGCACTGTAGACTTCAGCAGGGTGGACACTTGGCCCAATCCCTCCTGAGGGAACCTCAGAGTTTTTATCTTGAAGACCAGTGACTCTGTGAGCTGCATTTGCTTGGTTCAGCATCTCTTCTGAGATTGGTCATGAAACTAGGCTGTTTTTAACATGGTAGCGGGTATGGGACATGAAGCAGTTTTGTTTTGAACAGTAAAATTCTTGTTTCTTCCTATATTTTTTTAAAAATTAATTAATGAGCTAATCAATATAATAGATACCATTCCATTATTTTCAGTTAATTACTAATCAATGTAACAGATACCATCTAATTCAATGTTTTTACTAGCTACAAGATCTTAAATGACAGTTAATTCATCATTACTTCTAACCAACAACCACTTATTTAATGCGTATTTCAAGCAGACTGTTTTGTATACCAAAGAGGGGGAAATGATCCCAGATCTTAGATATTATAAGAAATTAAGAGGTGGGCAAGACACTGGTGATATCTCTGCATCAGTAACAATTCTTTTAATTAACCAAATCTCATGCCATGCATCTTCCTCAAACACATGAGAAAAACTGTATTTCCCAAATTCCCTTGGGATTGCTTATTAGTTGGGGTCATTCTTCTCACAGAATAGGGCAGAAAAGGAATTGGAGTGATAGTTTAGTGGGTAGGGCTTTTGCCTTGCATGTGGCCGACCTGGGTTCAATTCCCAGAATCCCATATGGTTCCCTGAGCACCACCAGGAGTGATTCCTGAGTGCAGTGCCAGGAATAGACCCCTGAGTATCACAAAGTCTGACCTAAAAAGAAAAAAAGATAGGGCAGAAAAGATACTTATTACTTTCAGATCCAGTTACAATATTTTCTGTACAACTAACTGTCCAGGGTGCTTTTTTCTCTTCTGTGGTGAATCAAGATGGCAGTAATGTGAGAGAGAAGGAATGTTGAGTTTTTTTTGTTTGTTTGTTTGGTGTGGTGGGGCGGGGAGGGGGAGTAACACATCTAGTGATGTCCAATGTTACTCCTGGCTCTGCACTCAGGAATTAATCCTATGTTGCTCAATGGCCGTATAGGATGCCAGGGATCAAATCTGGGTTAGGGGCATTCAAGGCAAGTGCCTTATCTGCTCTACTATCTCTCTAGCCCCAGGAGTGTGGGTTTTTGAGTCATCACTTGGAGAAGATTCAGAGAAGAAATATGACATGGAATTTGTTTGTTTAAACTGGTATTTTTTCTCAGTAACACATTATATAAAAATGAGGATGTCTGTTTAATACTGAAGAAATAGAATAAATGATTTAGACTAAGCCCTGATTTTATTCTGAGAAACAAACCCCCAAACAGGCTAATTTTTGAAGATGAAAAAGTGTAACCTTTCCCAACTCCAGAAATTCTCAAAATTCAACAGCTTAAAAGATGGAATTAAAAATTTATTGTGATAACTAAATAGTTAAAGGAACAAAACTGACATTTTCCACAATGCTTTATGTTGATATCATGTTCTTGACCTTGGAGTATTGTTCTGAAGTAGTCTACCAACAGTCAGATGGTCAAAATTGGAATTCCTCTTTGGATTAATCTCTCTGTCTTGTCTCTGTTTCTCCTCTCTCTCTCTCTCTCTCTCTCTCTTTCTCTCTCTCTCTCTCTCTCTCATTGTCAAGGTTTAGAATTTTAAAGTATTTAAAAAGTATTTCGAATTTTAAAGTATTTAAAAAGACCCAAGCACAAAAATTTGTAAGTCTATAACTGTACCTCATGGTGTTTCACTAATAAAAAAAAAGTCTTAGCTATTTCAATACCACGAGTAAATACAGAAATCTGTGATGTTCTGTTTTTCAAATAGTTCTTTCCACTGCCTTTTCTTGCTGTTTAATATTAATAAAATTATTAACATTTCTTAATGTTAATGAAACACATGTCAAAGGGAAAAAAGACCATCCATATCGTGATTGCTTAGAGTTTATATTTCAATAGATAGAGGAATGCAGAGAATATCAAGCTTGGTCAAGTCCTAGGTCATTGGACCTAGTTTTTCTTCCTCCTTGTTATTTGCTTCCTTGAATCATGTTTTACTGTCACTTGATATAAAGCAGTCACCCAATTATTCCCTTCTGAATAGCTCCTCCGATCCCCATTTAACTTATCTGTGTAGAACTTCCCACTATCTTAATAGTTTACTTGTTTATAAATTTTGTTTGTTTTATTTTTGGAGGTTTCTTCTCAGTAGAATGTGGGAATGAGCACTTTTTGTTCAACATGATGTCAAGCACAGTCAACATTAGATAATACAAAATAGAATCTTCACAAACATTTGTCAAAAATATGAACAGCAGATAGTCAATCAGGTATGAAAATACTAAAATTTTATTTTGAAACAAATTTGAACTTTACTGAATGAACAATCCAGGTTTGAGTCTTTAGTGAGAACTATAAGCAGGTGGTGCTTATCATTCTGTATCAAAGGAAAAATAATAGCAATTGGTACTGATAATCAATAGCTTTTCTCCCCTGAAATGAAATTTTCTTAGATGGTTACAATGAAGTGAGTCTATACTGCAGAATTGCTTATCTGGAGACTGGACAAAATACCAGAGATGTAACTAGCTTTGAATCTAATGTAATTCATGTGCATTATACCCCTTATTGCACCACATCTTAGATTATTTGGTGGCCAAGATGAAATATTTGTGGTAGTGGCTGGATGAAACATGATCTCTCTTTCAAAACAGATATGAATGCTTGGGATCAGACAACCTCTCCCTGGCCTAACTATTCTGAACCCTGAGGCATGAGCTTTTCAGAATTGAGTGATCAGGAAATCATAAGAACACAGAGAAGGTCTGTTTCATGACAATTTTGATCTTTAAACAATTAAAATCTCAGTTCTGAAATTCAGGTCTGAAAATGAGTGTAAAAACTAAATAGATGTAGTTTTGATCCCAAACTAGAAGCTATAACCAAAAAATAAAAAAACAGACAAGAGAAAAAAAAGAAAAAACAAAAAACTGTATAGAACTGCAGCTTGCTGGTCCAGGATACAAGGAGGATGCCTCACGAAGCCACTGAAGGAGATACATTTCAAGTTAAGCTGACCAGCTAAGTCCTATAGATGCTTTACACAATGACCTCAGTGATGACTTAGTTCCAACAATCAACATCATTGAGTATTTACTGGGAGCGAGCATCTGCTGATGCTTTCCCTGTCTCCCCTCATGGAATACTTCCTGAAATGTGCAGTGAACCAGAGATCAGAAATGTTTCTTTATAGACTAGAAAACTAACTGGGCTTTGTTAATTTGTCCAAACACAGATTTTTATGACTCTAAAATTTGAGTTTGAGTTTTCTGTTTTCTTTTATTTAATCATACCAAGACTCCAACCTGGGCCTCAGACATACAAGACACACTGCTCTCCTGCACTGTGCTCCAATCCAGACCCCAACTCAGGGTTTTAGTTATAAGTCTCCAACATTAGTGTTCATGGGAAATGTCACATAATATTTAGCACTTCTTAAGTGTCTCTAAATAGGAGGACAAATGTATGCACTATGAAAACATAAAAACAAAGCTATATTTCATGAGAAACTTTCACCATGAAGGGATCAAATTAAATAATTCAGAAGATGATCTGACTCCTTCATGTACTTTCATTCCTACATGAACTATTCATAGAACTTAGCGTCCCTCACATCTCTTCTTTCATTGGTTTCCTGGGCTATAAAGCAGATGGATCTCTGTCCTGTAGTTCCCAAGCCTAAAAAATCTTTCTGAAAAGTCTAAAAAGGGAATGATTGTACTTCCATTTCAGTCTCCACAAGTTTTTTCACTGCTCCATTAGATATGTAGGAAAAAGAAATGCTGCAATGCAATAAACATGTTTAGGTACCACAGGAAACCTAAATCACTTCTGTAGCTCGTATTGTGCTTTTGTTCTTTTGAGGTATAAAGAAGAAAAAGTTTTATGATGGATGCTGATGAGGCAGTACTAAGTTTACTGTGAAGACTGATAGACACCATGTTGTCTTCTCACAACTTCTAGGGAAGTCAGGTGGCTGATGAGCTGCCTATAAAAGGCTACATGAGGGGCCAGAGAGATAGTACCGTGGGGTAGGACACATGCCTTGCACATAACCAACCTAAGTTTGATACTCGAGGTTGCTACTGCTGCTATTTCTCTGAGATCAACATTTGCTTCTCAAAATTAGCAGCATGTCAGCATCACTGTTTAAATGACAGACTCGGAGGCCCTGGTCACTTAATGGTTTAAAGACACAGAGTTACATGGAAATGGTGTCTTTTGGGGAATTTCAATTGGCCCTTTGCACCAGAGCTCACCTTTGGGTTGAGAGACTACACCCAGAAGACCAGCTCACTACCTTCTCTGAATACATCCCTTTTTCCCCTCAACTTTTGTACGTATTTTATTCACTAGAGCTTATCAGAAGCAGCAGGCCTAAAGATAGGACTTAAATATTAAATCTAATGGACTTTTTACAAGTGCAGTCTGGGTTTCAAAATATTATTTTGGATCTGGGCTGGAGCGATAGCACAGTGGTAGGGCCTTGCACACAGCCAACATGGCCTACCCGAGTTCGATTCCTCCGCCCCTCTCGGAGAGCCCGGCAAGCTACCGAGAGTATCTCGCCCGCACGGCAGAGCCTGGCAAGCTCCCCGTGACGTATTCGATATGACAGACACAGTAACAACAAAGTCTCCAATGGAGACATTACTGGGCCCGCTAGAGCAAATCAATGATCAATGGGAGGGCCTTTACTTACTTACTTTACTTATTTTGGGTCTACAGAAAAGACTGGCATTGATTTAGCAAAAATTTAGAAACAAGCAATAGACTTGAATGAAGTATTTGCAATATTTGTAACAAGCCTGAAGACATCCTTGACTACCCATGGGAGAAGACCTGAGGGTATGGCTGTGCTGAGTGTCTGCAGGAGGGAAGCTGCTCTTTGGGAGCCAGGACCTCAATCTTGAGTGCTGACTCAGACATCCCGCAGTTTCATTGTGAGGGATAGGTGTTCCTCTGTGGAAGCTGATCCCTTTGCTGTGGGGCCCAGAACCTGAGAGGTCTAGGAAAGGGGCCAGAAGGTGTAACTTCTCACTGCAGGGGATTTTTAATTAAAGGATAAAACTTTAGATCTTTCCAAAGCATGGACTAAACACATGCAAAAGAAATCAAACAGAACAAGCACCAGTGAACTGAGAAAAAGGTGGGAATGGAACCAGGTGGGTTGGAAGTAAAAGAGCCCCAGGAAGTAGTGTATTTCACACTGTGCTTTGCAGGAGATCATTGGGAATTGGGGGAAGGGGGGTTGGGAGTGGGAAGGGGCAGTCATTCATATGGATGAGAGAAGGAAATACAAGATAGAGATTTGAAGGGAGGACAGAAAAAACTCTGGAAAAGGCCTTCTTGAAAAGCCATGAGATTTTTTAAATAGAAATAAATACCTGCATTTGTTCAGGACCCACCAGGCCCTCTTTTCAAACTGCCTCTGGGACACCAACGGACCACATCCTGCCTCCCAACCCCAGGTTGGCCTCACTCAACTCAGGCCTGGGCTTTTGGAAACCACCCTATGGGGTTATTTTGGTCATTCTTGCCCAGTAGTAAAATAACAATTGCCAATTGCAGCTACTTCCTCCCCCTTGTCCCTATCCCCACCTGTCCCGGAATGACCCTTGACATCTGAGTCAAAGGGGGAGAAGTCGAATTTGCACATGTGGTAGAGCAGGGTCAAGGGAGAGGCGCAATCAGGGCTTCTGAGGGAGAGAGGAAGGGCAGGGAAAGAGCTGCCTCACTGCAAGACAAAGCTGCGTGAACAACTGGGTCTTTGCTCCCAGACAAAGGAGAATGAGGGACTGGGGCCAGGGTGACTTGAATTGACTGGAGAAAAGTTAACTTTTGCAATTGATGGCCTTCTGTGTGCAATGGAAATGCTGGCAAAGCAACAAGATAGACATGCACTCTACAGGCAGAGAGAGCTTGAGCTATGAGACAATTTCCTGCTCCAGGGTCAAGAATGGGGTTTCCCAAGAGTCTGGCTGTTCCTACAGACCTCAGGGCCTACCCCTCTAGCACAGCTCTTTCTGGCGCAAGCTGGCCTGGCTAGAAGAGGTTGTGATCACAAAGTTGGGTAATCTTATCTCCCAAATTTACCCAACTTCAGGTTTCTTTGCTGGGTACTGTAGGTGTCTGTGAGAACAAAAAGATTCCCTGTAGTAGGGAAAGCAAAACCAGTAGCTCAGAGGGTAGCAATCCAACGTACACCACCTATCAGCTGATCAACAAGTCTTTGCTAGGTGGTTGCTCTGGGCTCAGCATGGCATCAGACTTGGGTTCCCATTTCCAAAGCCATGGATGAGAATCACTCACTAGTGGTGAGGGGCCTGGAAAACATTCTTTCATGGTCACTGTAGGAATCTCAAAAATGAAGAGACATCACAGTTAGTGTCCAATTTTGGGTTTCTCATCAGTGTTGGTGGGTGAGGTCAAGCCAGAGATCATGACTTGGAATGAACAAATGTCAAGTTTCTTACCTCCAAGAAGCCTGGGAAAATCCATATTCATAATTACACAGCCCAAAACTGTTGTGCTCTGTGGGATGACAATTGAGTATAGCTGTGGTTAGGGGCAGTGATCTTAGAGACTGGAGTGATGAGGGGAAGTCTTGGAGGAGCAAGATGAAGTGTTTGTGGATGGGCAGGTTAGAGGTAGGCAGAGGAAAGTGGGAATGCATTGCAGAAGGAGGGAACAGTCAACCAAAGTTCCTGAGAATCTGTGTGTTTACGGAGCTTTTGCATGATTTGGCTGATTGGAGTTTAGTGGGAGCTAAGAGGAGGAGAGCACAGACAGTTGGATATGAGTGGGAGCTCATGACAGCCCCCTACAATACAAACAAGGTTTTCCAGTGCTTCTCCTGAGACTCATCCTCAGTTTCTTAAGGGACTGAAAGAAATCTTGCATTCAAGTTTCAGGAATTTGAGTTGATTTTTAATCTCCCCTCACTGAATCCCAATAAGTGGACCATCCCCTCTAAAAAAAAAAATTAGGTGTTATTTCTCAGAGGCCAAAACTGGCTAAAAAGTTGAAGTGCCTCCACAGGGAATATGGGTAGCACTGCACTGTAGCACTGTCCTCCTGTTGTTCAACAATTTGCTCGAGCAGGCACCAGTAATCTCTCCATTGTGAGACTTGTTAGTGTTCTTGGCACATCGAATATCCCACGGGGAGCTTGCCAGGCTCTGCCCTGAGGGCGGGATACTCTCGGTAGCTTGCCAAGCTCTCCGAGAGGGACAGAGGAATCGAACCCGGCTCAGCCCCGTGCAAGGCAAATGCCCTACCCGCTATGCTATAGCTCCAGCCCAGGAAATATGGGTATCTGATGAATTTCAAATGTTGTTTCTGCCTGGAATCAAGAATATGAGAGATGATAATGAAGCAGAAAGGCTTTGGGTAATAGACTGGCTGTGGAGGCAGGAAGCTAGACTTAAGGAAATGAGTCAGAAGCTGGAAAGAAGAGAAATGGACAGGTCACTGCTGGGAAGTTACTAAACCGTGAACCATAGATATCTGTAATTTCTCTTCCTTTTCCGGAAGAGGTGGCAGGATTCTCCTTGAAAAGTGAACATCCAAGGTCTGTCAGAAAACAGGCAAGAATGGTTTTATTCTCACCACTCCTACTCTCCTTAATGTAGATGGCCCTAGCCAGTACTTGGGTCCCCTTGGCCTTGATTTTTAATGAAGCTGCACAATTGGACATCAAAGAAAAGTTTGTATCTAGTTGACAGAGATTCCCAAATTCTGTTTGTAAGTGCACACAATATTTTAGTTCTATTGCTAAGTACAAAACAAGCTGATGCTGATTAGTCACCCTTGGCGCTCTTGGGGGATAGCAGGCTGCTCAGCCTTTGTTGCAGCTCAGCTTTTGATGCCCTAAAGAGCAGAGCTACCCTCAGAGGTGTGGTCTGTGCCTTTGATCCTGCAGGCCACTACCAAACTGCAGTTTTCTAGCTCTGCACTGAGCGCTCAACAGCTTATCCTCTTTGATATTACCAGAAGAATGTAATGTAAAATGACTATTGGATAAAACAAAAATTAAAAATACACATTGGAATGTAAGGGCAATCTGACAGCAAAATGTCACTCTATTGATTTTTAGAGTTGATTCTGCTAATCTGGCTGGCTCAGCAGGTCAGGGTTCTTTCTCCCTAGTCCATCTGTGTCCCTCTGAAAATTATGTTCTTGGTCAAAAGCCCTGTGCTTGCCTGTCCCTCCCCAAATACAGCAGACTGCTCTCTGTTTGAGAGCATATGAGTAGCTGTACTCCCCTATTAGAACCTCCAAACTCTCAAGGTCCATTTTTAGGAGAATGTAGGGTAGTCAAGCTTCCAAGATTTCAGACACATCCAAATGATTTATTGCACATGGCAGTTTGCCTTAAAAAAAATTGGAGATGAAGAGCTAAAACTCCTTATTTGAAGATGACACAATCTTCAAATAAGTATGTAGAAAAACCTAAGAAATCTACAATAAGAACCAAGAAGCAAGTTTTGAAGCAAGAGTTGAAGTATATGCTGTTAAACAAATAAAAAATAAAGTTAAAAAAACAGAACTTCCAGTCACAGTAACACTAAAAAATATTTAGGAATAATTTTATCAAAAGAAGTTTGAGATCTATATTCTGAAAACCTTAAAATATAGCTGAGAGAAATCAAAAGTTAGCTAAGCAAATGAAAAGACATACCTTCTTCATAGGTAAAGGTAAAAGGTAAAGGCCCTCCCATTGATCATCGATTTGCTCGAGTGGGCCCAGTAACGTCTCCATTGGAGACTTTGTTGTTACTGTGTCTGGCATATCGAATACGTCACGGGGAGCTTGGAGGCTCTGCCGTGCGGGTGAGATACTCTCAGTAGCTTGCCGGGCTCTCCGAGAGGGGCGGAGGAATAGAACTCGGGTCAGCCATGTTGGCTGTGTGCAAGGCAAACGCCCTACCGCTGTGCTATCGCTCCAGCACCTTCTTCATGAACTGACAAATTAAATATTAAGATACAAATTAAACTCAGACTACTCATAGTTTCATCACAACCCATATTAAATCCCAGCAGAGTTTTGTTTTGAAAGTGTGTGGCAGAACTTGATAAGCTGATCCTAAATTTGTATGAAAACTTTAAGACTGAAAAAAAATCAACAGCATGAAAAATGAAGAAAAATTTTGGAAAATTTATTATAAAAAGCTATAATAATCATGGCTTTCTATAGAAGTGATTTATAAATGTGGTTTAAATTTAGATAGGCATATAACTATGGGACAGAATAGGCCAGAAATAGACCCTGATATTGATGGTCAGTTTATTTTTAATGAAGGTGTCAAGGCAATTTAATTTTTTTTTTAGTAAATGATGCTAGACAACTGATATTTATCTGCAAAAAAAAAAAAAGGTTTAGGAATATGGCTCCATAGTAGATTAAGAGGTTTTGTAAGCATAAGACTGAAAGCTCAATCCCTGGCACCAACCCCCAAATCATCTAATGCAATTTCTGGCACTGCTTGGTGTAATTCCTAATGCCACCATGTGGAACCAATGTGCACCGTAGCAAAATTTGAGAGTACTGAGATCAAGTGGACAACCCTAGACACTTTAACAAGTTGTGTGGTCCTTGACTCTGCTACAACAACCAAACAATAAACACATCCTTACCTCACATCATATCAAAAGTTAACTCAAAAGGAGTCACATAGTAGAAGTCAAGCTATAAAATGTCAAGAAGATAACATAGAAGAAAGCCTTTGAGACTATGGATAAGGCAGATTTCTTAGATATAACCCAAAACTATAACATTTAAAATTTAAAAAAATTAGGCTCAGGGAAATAATAAAGGGGTTTGCTTTGAATTCTTGCTTTTTGTTTAGTCCCAAAACTTCATGGACTTCCAAGCACTTCTAAGTGTGGCCTAATACTCTCCACCCCCCTGAAAAAAAATACTAATAAATTGCGCTGGATAAAAATATTTAAACCTCTGCTTTTTAGGGGATAATATTAGAAAACAAACAAACTGGGGGAAAATATTTGTAAATTACAAGTCCTTTATGGGACTTGTATTGAGAATATAAATAACACATGATTCAATGAAAAGATAAATAAATTGATTCTAAAAATAAGCAAAAGACTTTTTTGGTGGGGGTGGAGGGGGAGAGGAAGGGTGGCAGTTTGGGGTGGGCCACACACAGTGGTGCTCAGTGGCTATTCCTGGCTCTATGCTCAAGAGTGACCCCTGGTGGTGCTTGAGGTCTAAACCAGGTGTGCTTGGTTTTGAACCAGGGTCTGATGCATGCAAGGCTTTATTTACCTGCTGGAGCGATAGCACAGTGGGTAGGGTGTTTGCCTTGCACACGGCTGACCTGGGTCAATTCCTCCCTTTCTCTTGGAGAGCCCAGCAAGCTACCAAGAGTATCCCGCTCACATGGCAGAGCCTGGCAAGCTTCCTGCGGCGTATTCGATATGCCAAAAACAGTAATAACTCTCACAATGGAGACATCACTGGTGCTCGCTTGAACAAATCGATGATCAACGAGAGGTCAGTGCTACAGTGCTATTATCTCTCCTGCCTTAGTGAGCAAATGACTTCAATAGATTATACAGTTAATCAGCATATGAAAAACACATGAAATTGTCCAACATTTTTAATAATAAGGAAATGCAAATGAAAGCTATAATGAACTACCCACCATTAGGATGGCAATTTTTTTTAAAAGGACAGTATCACAGATTGCAAGGATATGGAGAAATCAGAACTCTCACATATTGACTTTAGAACCTAAAATGATACAACTAATTCTATTTTTCCATTTTTGAAATGTTTAATATATATATATATTTACCATACTACCCAACAATTCTGCTCATAAGTATCTACCCAAGAGAAATAAGACCTATATCCACAGAAACATGCAAATGCTCTTAGCTGCATTATTCATAGTTAAAGGCTAGAAGAATTTGCCGCTTCAAAATATGTATCTTTGGCAAGGAATTATTTTAAGAAACATCAAATGTAGGAGACACTCCGAAAACAGAAAAAGGAAATTTAAATTGATAAGGTAGCCTCCCTTGCTATACCTGGACTGGACTGGTGATTTTAAATTGTATGAGAATCTCACCAATGTGAGAAGACTGGCCCAAGCTCTCATAATCCAAACCCTTGTTTGCCATTCTTTACCTAATAATCTTCTCCTGTAACTGTCCTCCTACCCACACCATCCACAAACAACTCTCTTTTGTCTTTTGCTGTGAAGATGCTATTTATGCTGGTAGCTTAGATCAACTCAGGGAGTTATTATTTCCCCTTGAATATCTCCTCTGTAAACGTGGGGTAAACATGTTAATAAATTTTAGCTTGTTTCTCTGTTAATTTGTCTTTTATTATAGGACTCTCAGCCAAGAATTCAGAAGACTAGATAGTAGGGAAAATATTTTCCCTTCCCTACCCTAAACTGGAATGAATCCAAATATCCACCAAATGCTACATGGAAGTCTTCTAAAATTGGTTTATTATCTTTGTGAGGATTGTATAATTACATAAATTGGCTTAAACAGTTAAACTGTACATTTTGATGGGTGAATTTTACAAAATATAAATTACAGTTCAATAAAGTTGTTAAGAATGTGTGTTATAGGAAGAGATAAAATACTTATAGGAAAGAGTTATGGATTTAAGTGCAGTGGGGGAAAAAATGGGCTGAGGTCAGAGTGCTGGATAAAAATCCAGATCCTGTCCCTTAGTTCTTGTGTGAACATGAGACAAATTACTTAACCTCTTTGAGCTTCTGTAAAATGAAGCTAAAATATAAATCTCAAGGAAACTATGACATTAATGTATGTAATGTACGTAATCTGTGTAGAGCCCGGTAACACAGTAGTGTTTTGCAAAGGGAAAATTTATGACCAATTATTTCTACAGAAAATTCAGGGTTTTGTAAGTAGAGTTTGGGGCTCTCTGGGTATATGGTAGCAGAATTACAAACATCTGACTGACCTGATTTAACAACCTTTTTGATAAAGAAGCTTGATACCCTGAACTCCATGCCTTGGTTTCAATACAGGGTCCTTCACTTCTTAGGGTTCCCAAGATAGGTCCCACTTCTCAAATGGGATTGCTCAGGTGCTTCAGCAATAGAGGTGTCCTGTGTAAGAGAACCTTGATGGATTAGAGCCCAGAGTGAGGGAAGGGCCAGCATCAAACGAGCTGACTTTGGCCAAGGTTATTGCAGTTGGGCTTGAATATGTGAACATTAGCCTAGCAGGAAGCTATGGAAACTTTCACAAAACAAAATTGGCATTTGGAGTTCAATGGGAACACTGCAAACACAGGATGTGGCTGAAAATGGTGCCGGGCAAGGCTGCTACCTGAGGCCTTGGCAGGCTGAATTCCCTGCCAGTTGATTGCAGAAGGATGTTGGATCATCAGGAAATAGGAATTTGAAATGACCCCACAGGAAGGTGTGAATAAAAACTGGGGCAACAAACAAAGTCAGGCAGGCTGGGTCTGACATGGGAGTGTTGGGTTGGGGGACAGTGAGCCTCTCTTTCTTCCACACGTGAACATGTCGATGTTGGAGCTCAACTGTCACCCAAGGAGAGCTTTGTGCTGGATCCCTCGACCTCCTGCTCTTCCACCATTAACTTGAAGGGACTGTTTCTGGCCCAGAGTGTTGGCACCCCTCCAAGGGCTAGTTTGTAGTGGATATTTGCTATATTTTTGGATGCCCAACACACACTCCTCCTGTCTTCTGGGAAGGGCACTTAGGTTCTTTCTGGGGAATTCTCTCCTCATTATGTCGTCTTGGTGGGGCTGTCAGATCAGGTATGCGGCCTTTCTCTGGCCTGTGAAACACTCCCTCCTGAACTCTCAACATAAACTGAGAGGTAGAGAGAAGGGAGAAAACTGTCAGAGAAGATCTGACTGCACTGCACACTCAACTTTTTCTTTCACCTACTCGTTATTTTTCTTTTCTTTTTTTAAAAAAATGTTGAAGTACTGCTATTTATTCAGCCACTGACTAAGCTGACTGAAGTGGGCATGGACTTCACATTAATTTTTTTTTAAAAAAATTTATTGAATATCTGTGAGATAGGTAAAGGTAAAGGTAAAGGTCCTCCCGTTGATCGTCGATTTGCTCGAGCAGGCCCAGTAACGTCTCCATTGGAGACTTTGTTGTTACTGTGTCTGGCATATCGGATACTCTCGGTAGCTTGCCGGGCTCTCCGAGAGGGGCGGAGGAATCGAACTCGGGTCGGCCATGTTGGCCACTTGTAAGGCGAACGCCCTACCCGCTGTGCTATCGCTACAGCCCATCTGTGAGATAGACCATTAGAAAGTTGTTCATGTTTGGGTTTCAGTCACACAATGATCCAACACCTATTCCTCCACTAGTGCACATTTCCCACCACCAATGTCCCATGTTTACCTCTGACCATCCCTCAACACCTCACCCCTCACCCCCAGCCTC
This sequence comes from Sorex fumeus, assembly GCF_029834395.1. Lineage (NCBI taxonomy): Eukaryota > Metazoa > Chordata > Mammalia > Eulipotyphla > Soricidae > Sorex > Sorex fumeus. The sequence goes on from NW_026606104.1 coordinate 9,457,748, forward strand.
CCTCTATGGAAGACTTTTCTTCTTTCTCTCTCTCTCCTTCTACTTTTGTGCATTATGGTTTGCAGTACAGGTACTAAGAGGCTATCGTGTTTATTCAGGTCATTCAGTATTTTTAATGAGACAGTAAGGCTGGAGTAGCTTTTTAAGTGAGTGGCAGCTTTGGGGGTGGATGTGACTGCTAAGACTTCCAGAAGTACAGGGAGGTAGGGGGAGGTAGCCCATTCTGACCTCCCCCCTCCCAAGAAAGCCTAGAGATTTTAGTCACAAAACCCGAATACCTGAATTTTCAGCAGTTCATATCTCAGTAAGGTCCATCCTGAGATGGTGAAATCAGGCTGGGGCATGGCAGCACTTTTGGATTATGGAAGCAAGTGACTGCCAGGCGGGGTGAGGTGGGGTGGGATGGGGGACTCTACAGAAGCAGACACCAAGCTAACCTGCCCCCACTCCAATTTATCTTAATTTGTTCACCCTTGTGTGGGTCTGGGATTAACTGCAGCTTTTGATCTCTTTGGAGATTTATTTATGGGACTCTGAAGAAAGGCCTATAAATAAGCTTGTATTGCTGAGCTGGAGGTAATTTGTGGGCATGGCACCCTCATAAGTAATTTTTGGCCATTTAATTTCTCGGGAAACTTGGTCCTAAATTGTTAGGGTCAGGCCAGAGGCATAGTGGCAATTTTGGGGTATCAGGAAGCCTGAAGGTACCATCAGGCTGCTGATACACTTACACATTTCAGGAGAAGAGTCAGGTTAACAGCACACTAATGTGAACCCTGGAACACTCTTGTGCATTTAGTTTCCCAAAGGGAAAAGGACATTAGTGAGACCTGCTAGACCTACCTGAACAGTTGACCTGCGGCACCATACCCCCCCTTCACCTGCTCTTTGAATCCCAGTTTTTTACCTCTTCTATTTTGTGAGCTCCTGAGATCATGTCAATAAATTCTCTTTTGTTTGAGTTGTAGTCCATGTCTATTTCGAAGAACAGCACAGAACATGACTGTGGCATATTTGCTTAGCACAGTTTTCATAGAGGACATTCAGGGGTTAGCATGAATCTAGCCATGGCCAGCCACATCAGTTACTCAATTTTTTTTTCTTTTTGGGTCACACTCAGCGACGCACAGGGGTTACTCCTGGCTCTGCACTCGGAAACTACTCCTGGCGGTGCGTGGGGGAGGGGGGGCATATGAAATGCTGGGAATAGAACCCGGGTCAACCACATGCAAGGCAAACACTCTACCCTCTGTGCTATTGCTCCAGCCCCTCAGTTACTCAATTTTCTAACGCTCTGAGTTTCCAAGGATACCTTTGAAAGATAAAGCAACCAATGCAGAGCCCAGACTCCAAAGTACCGTCCCTATGGACTTTTGCATTCAGGGTCCATAAGCCTGAAACAGCTCAGGACCAACCCTTAGAGACCAAAGCCTTGGAGACCAGAGAGATCATTTAGTATTGTGGATTCTAAACCTTCTTACCCTGTCTAGACAATTCTTGCCTGTTCTAACCATCATAAATACCCTTTGCTCGAGGTTTCCTTTTGTTCCGCATGCTTCTTCTTGTGACACCCCATCCCCATGGGGTGGCCTGCCCTTTCTTCTGGATCTGCTAGATAGAATTCAGATATAACTCACTTTCCATGGAAGTTTTTTTTTAATCTTGCGATGACCAAATAATAAAATCCAGATTTAATAATAAGGAAATTGTTCCATTTCTGCTTCCAAGCTAGTCCTTGTTTTCCTGTGCATGTCTATCCTGTGCCATTCCTTAGCCTCAGAATCCACTTCCTCTGCCATGTCCGTAGTTTACGTTTCATCCATCCTTCAGTGTCTTCTCACCAGCAAAGTTTCAAATCACTGGTAATCCAGAGACAAATCCTGCAAGCTTCAGAGTGGTTTGTAGCCTACCACACACAGAGAAAGGAAGGCAGCCTCAAGCTTCAAAGCTCAAGTAGACTTTCTTTGTGTCTTTTGAATTGTTGCACTGGCTCCTTTGAGAATATGCAATAGAAACTGACCATAGTCAGCTAGATCACAAAAGGTCCTTTTAAGACAAACAGTTGGAGAAGCTGAAGGACAAGACCTTAAGGGAGAGTAGGAACTTGCAGCACCCAAATTAAGTACCGACTCTTCCAATATCCCAGTGTTCAATATCTCAGTTCAAGCTCACTTCCTTGAAGTGTCAAATATCTGGAAGTAAAGTTTGAGGGACCCGTTCAGTTATAATCCCTGGATAAATCAGCTATGATGGACAGATTTTGGGAGGGGAGTCAGGTTAACAGTACACTAATGTGAACCCTGGGACACTCGTGCATTTAGTTTCCCAAAGGGAAAAGGGAACTATTGAGACCTGAGTCAACACCCCAGATTGAGTCTCTTACTGAAGCCTTCCTAATGTTGAAAAGGTTCCCCCACTGAAATTGGACAATAGAAGTAAAGGATGAAAACAGATTCAAAAAACTATTTCAAACTTTTTGAAAGAGCTGCTGAATACTAACTCTGCGTAAAGTATAATGGGTAAATGGACGAAGTTGAGATGTGAAAATTAATAAAACCTGGACCAAGGATAAAAGGTCTATAAATCATGACAATGCAAGGCTCTAAAAGACGTACAGCAGGCTCATAGGTTTTAGAGTCTGGAGAGATTGCTTAGAGTTTATATCCGAAAGAAAACCAAAAAAATGCAAGTGCAGGTTTTCCTTCTTTAAAGCAACTTCATCATGCTGGAGAGACTATATATGACTCCATGTGGAAAAGAACACAATGTGCTTAATTCCACCTTCTGCTGTCTGCTGCCAACTCAAACATTTGCCACCCCATCAGTGTGCACTTAGGGAAACATCAGGTTTAGGGGCTCCAATGCCAAGTCCCCATTTAAATGGACTGCATAAACATGCACCTGGGGAGGCAAAAAGGAAGTGTCAATCGAGTCCCACCTCTGCTCTTGCGAAGATTTCGGCAATGTGTCCCAACAGGTAGACAGTTCTGAAAAACACGGCACGGAGAAAGTCCTCCAAGATTCTTGCTGGTCAGATTAAGGCTACAATCTTCACTGATAACATCGATGTACAAGGAGACCTTGAAGCAACTCTTTCAAACTCAAGAACTGCGGGAGCAACGCCATGTTGTTGCTACATATTTGGATCCAGCTCACAGTGTGGTTGGGAGAGTCAGAATTTAAGCTTCTTGGTCCTGTTGGGCTTATCAAAGCAACCCTGTCTGATTGAGAACACAAGGGGATGGAAGACACTTCATGATCTCTCAGGTAAAAGGAAATCAGGCCCAGAATCAAATAAGGGATATGGGACTATGATGATTCACAGTGCCCTCACTGACTACTCACCTTTTCATTTGGTCTGGTTCTGTGGCTCCAGGGGTGGCAGAAGCAAAGGAAGGACAATGGGAGAGAAGACCGCAGATGCAAATGAGCCAGCAGATTAACAAGAAAGGAGGTGAGGACCAGAGAGACAGTACGGTGGACACTGTCATTTTCACATAGCTGACCCCAGCTGGATCACAGTGATCCTTGAGTTCAGAGCTAGAAGTCAGAGAAGGTGGAATATGTTTGGAGATGGAGGAAAGGGAAGAGAAAGACTCTGAAGCTAATTAAGTCTGTGTTTAAAATTGAGGTAAGGCAGAGGTGATAGTACAGTGGGTTGGGTGTGTGCCTTGCACACAGCATTTCATATGGTCTTCCAAGCCCCGCCAGCAGTGATACTTGAGTGCAGAATCAGGAGCACCTTTGAGTGTGGTCCCCAAACAAACTAGCAAAAAAAAAAAAAATTGAGAAAAGGGAGAATAACTCATCAGAATTAAACCTTACCATTAGCAGCAGAAAACACCTTGCAAGAGTCAAGCTGACGGGCTGGAGTGATAGTACAGTGGGTAGGGCATTTGCCTTGCACGTGGCCAACCCAGGTTTGATTCTCAGCATCCCATATGATCCCACAAGCACCACCAGGAGTAATTCCTAAGTGCAAAACCAGGAATAACCCCTGAGCATCGCCAGGTGTGACCCAAAAAGCAAAAAAAAAAAAAAAAAAAAAAAAAAAAAGTCAAGCTGAGAGCAAACTGAGAGTCTGACTCCTGACACTATGCCAATTGCCCTAGTGAGGTCCCCTGGACCTGTTGAGGTAGTGCCAGGGCTCCCAAACTCTTTTTTTTCCTTTTTGGGTCACACCTGGTTATTCTCAGGGGTTATTCCTGGCTTTGCACTCAGGAATCACTCCTGGCAGTGCTCGTGGGACCATATGGGATGCTGGGAACCGAACCCGGGTCAGCCACATGCAAGGCAAACGCCCTACCCGCTGTGCTATTGCTCCAGCCCCAGCTCCCAAACTCTCTTGCTCTGAAAAAATCAGGTTTCATTTCCTACAAACCGTTTGAATTTAATTGTAAATCCATTCAATGAGAATTTGGGTTAAGATAAGGACTATTTAGAGCAAAATAATTTGCTTTACTGTAACCACACCTGGCGATCCCTGGTGACCCCTGGCAAGAACTGCAACCAAGTACTGTGACCCCCAAGTCATTGTAGGGATAATGGAGAAAAGAGAAAGGATGGGGCGAAATGGATATGATTATGATTCTTGTTATCATCAAGTCTATGATCTAGTAGATGACACAGTGAGTAGGGGGACTGAGGTTGTGTGCTGTGAGTGCCACAAGAAAGGACTGGTAGCCACAGGGGCCTGTGGGAGCAGTAATCCTCTGCCCTGAGGTTTGGAGTGTCTAATTGTTCCAAGCACGATTCTCAGTGCTGTATCACTCACTGTATCACTGTCATCCAGTTGATTGTCAATTTACTCAAGCAGGCGCCAGTAACATCTCTATTCCTCCCAGTACTGAGATTTTAGCAGCCTCTTCTTACTCATCTTTTCCCAATGATTAGAGTCTCTTTCAGTTTCAGGGGAATGAGACCTGCTGTCGTTACCGTATTTGGCATATTGAATATGCCACGGGGAGGTTGCCAGGCTCTGCCTGTGCAGGGAGGATACTCTCGGTAGCTTGCTGGCTCTCCGAGAGGCATATATATATATATATATATATATATATATATATTATATATATATTTATGATTTGTTGCCTACTGTCTGAACCCCATTAGATATGGTGTAGTAATTGTGGAAAATGGGTAGGAAGTGTCCTATAATGTGTCAGTGTGGTCCAGAAAGCAGCCTAGAGCATGGCGGGTAGTGGAGGTCAGCTGCTGGGGCTGGGTCCCTTGGGGCAGGGAGGGCTCTCACCCCAAGTGCTAAGTGCTAAAAAAAAAAAAAGAAAGAAAAAAATGATAAACTGGAGGTGGTGGGTAACATTTGAGCTAGATGCTGAAAAAAGAAGTAGGATGCAAGGCTCAGGGAAGAAGCACGGGAGAGTGTGGTGTGGTCAGGGCTCGGGGAGGGCTCAAGGACTGGAGCACATGCCTGGCATGGTGGAATGTTGGGCTGCATTCTTGGCGCTCTAGGGTGGCCCTCAGCACTGATGGATGTGAGCATTAAACCCGGTGGTCCGCACAGATGGACTGAATATCACTGGAAGTGGTCCTGGGCCCTCTGACTACTGTTTGGGAATCCTTCACCCCAGAATAAAAAGGAAGTCCTCCTAAAAGCAGTGATGTTTGTGCTGTGTCCTGGAACATGACATTAAGTGACTGGGCCTGGTGAAATGTTCCAGTACAAAAGTGAGGGTAGGGAGGAGTTGTGGAGAGAACAGGACATAGTAGATGATCACTAGCTAGCTCATCGTCTTTCTGGCAAAATTGCTTTGTTTTGGGTTTTAGCTTTTGAGCCACACCCAGCAGTGTTCCTGACTTACTCCTGCCTCTGTGCTCAGTGATCACTCTGGCCAGGGCTCAAGGGATCACATGGTATTCAGAGGATTGAACCCAGGTTGACTTCATGCAAAGCAAGTGTCCTACCCACAGTATTATCTCTTGGCCCCAGTGCTTTTGCACACCCTCTTTTTAAAAAAAAAATTTTTTTTTAACTGATTTTAACTGAGTAACACCAGTTCAAATGAGCTGGTAGCCAACAAGAAATGCTGAAGGAACTGTTGCCACCTGCTGGACAAACAAGACATTCGCAATGAGCACATTAGTTTGTCCATGGCGCTAGGCTCTTGGCATGACAGCCAGATGTGCCACTGAAAACCCCCAAGAACTGGGGAAAGAAACATGAATAACAAATCTTTAAGAATGCTCTAATGCTCTCATAAAATGAGAAACCACGGACAAAAACGGAGGGGCTAGGGAGAAAGCATAGGGGTCAGGGATGCAACCACATCTGGTCTGAACCCTGGCCCTGCATCCATCCCTTCCTAGCATTGCTCTGTGTAACCTTGGAGGTCCCAGAACTCTGCTGGAGTAGCCTTTGTGGTCTCCACGCACCTAGGGTCTGTGCAGCACTGTCTCCTCGGGTCTAGCATTGAACCATCCATCTGGCTAGGTTGACGAATTATTGCTTGGAATGGTCCCTGAGCACTCTGAGCATTTATTGGTTGCCCACCCCCACCCTCCCGGCCACACACACACACACACACACACACCAACACAACAACTTCTCCCCGACACCCCACTCCTCAAGCAACAACAAAAAGTAGACAAAAGATTACTCTTACTTATACTGTGTTGATATTATACCTGAGGAGCGTGTGCTCATATTTATTCCTCCAAATCAGGCAGGTTATATCCTAATATAAATGTCATTTATACAAAAAACAAAATTCATAGTATGAGATGGCGATAGCTTAGTCTGACTCATTTAGCTTATGCTGTTTTTATCAGGGATCTTTTTGTTGTTTGTGTGTGTGTGTTTTTTGTCTTTTTAAAACAAAGTGAGTAAGTCTTGTTACATTAATACGTTTTGCTGTGTGAACTTCAATGAAAATGCTTTCAAGCCCCATTTGACACTCAAAATGCACTCACAGAATCGCCTTTTCACGCAAGGATATGCATACTCATTAATCCCAAAGCAGAGTGCCACAAGTGACACATATTACACTAGAGCTTATTTTCAAAGTGAAAAAAAAACTGAAAAGCATCACACTACTTATAGCTGACATTGTTAAAAGTGCAATCTGGATGCAGAAAGCTGGAATTGTTTGAAAACATCAACAAGGAATGACATTTTTGGAACTGAAGCAGTCTCACAACAATCCAAGATACGAGTCGTACATGTGTAAAAATGAACTGCATTGACAAAATACAATCAATTGTGTATATGGTGCTTTCCCATACTATTTCATACACTTCATAATACTCTCCACTCCCTACAACAAATGGGATTTATTTACTTTTCCTGCTATGGTATTTGGTTAAACATGAATTGAAAACATGACTATCATAATGCTGGTGGGCCTGAGAATGGCTCAGGGTCAAAAGCACCCGTCTTGCAAGCATGATTCTGGGTTTGAACCCTGGTGCTACTTTCACGTGCCACAATCCAGAGCCACAACTGGTGTTACCCCTGGCAAGCACCATAATTAGAAAAGATGTGCAAGCACTCTGGCTAAGAGCGCGAGCCTGGTCAGCACAAGTATGTGAGCACTACAGCGACCCCTGGAGTAACACCACAACCAGAATGGGCATGAGCACCAAAATCAGGTGTGCAAGCACCTACCTGAGAGATCCCTGGTGAATGCTTCGGTCAAATGTGTGAATACTGCTAACCCTTGTGTCACCACCCCAGGGGGCACCACAACCAAGCCTTGTGACATCCAGTCGTAGACTACAGCACACAGGGAAGGGAGAAAATAGGGACTTTGTGTTCCCTGTCCTCTTATGTGAGGCTGTGAAGGGTTCATAGAGACAGAATGTCTACCAGCTATTGTCCCCACCGACTTCAAAAAAATAGAAATGGTGAACCAGAAAATTAAAGTGCAGGAAAATTTGAATTTATATGGATGGGATTAAAGTATGAGTTGGGAAATCTTAGGACAGACTACTGGAGGAACAGCACAATTCTGTAGACAGTCAAGAATAAGAGGTATTCATGGGAAGGGGAGCGTTCCGGTCCGTCCTTCATGCCCTACCGAGGTCACCAGTTGCCCCCCCACGAGCGGCTCTCCAGCATGGCCACAGCCCCAGAAGCACAAGGACATAATGCAGAACCCAGCAGCTTGGAGCAGAAAAGTGAACGGACTATGCATTAATCCAGGCCATCATGTCTGCCCGGAGGGGAAAGGGTTTTGCCCCATTCGCTCTCTCTTCTCTGGAAAGAAGGATGGCGGCCACATGGGAGCCTTGTGGACAGCAGGTATGAGCCGGGGATGTGGGGGCGACTAAAACCTCACGGGAAGGGGGGCGTTCCGGTCCGTCCTTCACACCCTACTGAGGTCACCAGTTGCCCCCCACAAGCGGCTCTCCAGCACAGCCACAGCCCCAGAAGCACAAGGACTTAATGCAGAACCCAGCAGCTTGGAGCAGAAAAGTGAAAGGACTATGCGTTAATCCAGGCCATCATGTCTTCCCGGAGGGGAAAGGGTGTCGCTCCCTTCCGCCCTCCTCCCTCTGGAAAGAAAGATGGCGGCCACATGGGAGCCTTGTGGACAGCAGTTATGAGCCGGGGGTGTGGGGGCGACTAAAACCTCATGGGAAGGGGGGCATTCCGGTCCGTCCTTCATGCCCTACCGAGGTCACCATTTGCCCCCTGCGAGAGGCTCTCCAGCACAGCCACGGCCCCAGAAGCACAAGGACTTAATGCAGAACCCGGCAGCTTGGAGCAGAAAAGTGAATGGACTATGCGTTAATCCAGGCCATCATGTCTGCCCGGAGGGGAAAGGGTGTTGCCCCATTCGCCCTTTCCTCCCTGGAAAGAAAGATGGCAGCCGCACGGGAGCCTTGTGGACAGCAGGTATGAGCCGGGGGTGTGGGGGCGACTAAAACCTCATGGGAAGGGGGGCGTTTCGGTTCGCCCTTCACGCCCTACCGAGGCCACCAGTTGCCCCCCACGAGCGGCTCTCCAGCACGGCCACGACTCCAGAGCACAGAAACCAATTTCTTAACTATCTGACTTTCAGTAGAAATACTTCCAGGGTCAATAAGTAAAATAGTAGAAATCCAAAACCAACATTTAATTCTTGAACCCAGCTGTAGAAAGCAAATCACTTCACAATGCTTTTTCAGCATGTCTGTTTTGGGGGGGGGGGATAAACTCTAAATAATAGTGGTGAATCTTTTAATGAAACAATGAATCTAATCAAAGCAGATAGAGTGTTAACTAGAATTCATCTGCCTCACAGGGATTGGGAGGGGAAGGGGGTGGGGTCTTATTGGGGTTCTTCATGGTAAAAAATAAGTATTGGTAAAGGGAAATGTGTTTGATATTTGCATGACTGAGACCTAAACCTGAAAGCTTTGTAACCTTTCCCACAGTGATTCAATAAATAAATAAATTAAAAAAAAAAGAATAAGAGGTATAGTCCTTTGGCTGGTAGTATTTTCTTGGGGGTTGGAACCCAACGACAGTTATTCTTTTCTTTTTTGGGTCACACCCGGCGATGCACAGGGGTGGGTTACTCCTGGCTCATGCACTCAAGAATTACTCCTGGCGGTGCTCAGGGGACCGACCATATGGGATGCTGGGAATTGAACCTGGGTTGGCCATGTGCAAGGCAAACGCCCTATCCACTGTGCTATCACTCTAGCCCCGAAGACAGTTTTTTGTTTTGTTTTTTTAAATATAATCACTTACAACAATATTAATATTGTTTTTGGCATTAATAACTAATATTGTTATTCTGGTGCCAGGTTCTAGTCAACCCAAAGTTTTAATTAAATACTTAAGCTTCTAACTAGATAAGGAAATTGAGGGCATATGAAATAATCTCTACCTTTTAAAATTTATCACCTGTGTATAATAAACCAAGGAAATAATCCTTTGGATTGGGGTATTCAGGATTTTGTAGAAAAGTGGGCTGCCCAGTAAAAAAGTATTTAATGATATATGTAAAAAGACAGGAGGCAACAGGAAGTGAAGTCCAAAGATCCCTTTGGACTATTCTAACCCTAAAAGATAGAGTCAAATCTTGTCTTTTAAACTAGAATGTGCAGGACATGTGGGGTTGCAAGAGGAAATAACCTACTGAAGAGATTGAGGAATGAGGCATTTAATTTATTAATTTATAATTAATTTGCTTTTTGGGTCACACCTGGGACGCACAGGGGTTACTCCTGGCTCTGCACTCAGGAATCACTCCTGGTGGTGCTCGGGGGATCATATGGGATGCTGGGAATTGAACCTGGGCAAGCCATGTGCAAGGCAAATGCCCTACCCACTGTGCTATCACTCCAGCCCCAAGGCATATTTTTTTTTCAGGCAATTTGTTATCAAATTCTAACAAACAGGAAAATATTTATTAAGAGAAGTTTGGGGCAAGGGATGTAGTTCAGCACTGAGTATTTTGCAAGTGTATGTAAGATCTTGGGCTCAATTTCCTGGCACCACAAAAAACAAAAGGAGGGGTTGACTTATCTTGCCACGAAAGCAAATTGTGCCTTAAATGCATCCACTAAATAGTATTTATTAAATACATCCTTTATAAATAGTAGGGACTACTTCAGCCAACTTTATAAGGACAGATTAAAAAGATGCTTCTTCACAAGACAACAAAGAAATAAAAAACACTTGTTTTACACATAAGTTTCCCTTTTGAGCATATATTTGAGAGGAAATTTAAAAAAAAACCTATCAAGTGGCAGAAAATACATTCATAACTCACAAAATTTAGGGGAAATATATAAAAGCATTGCTAAAATTTGTTTAATGATTACTATTAAATATATCTAAGCATAATTGGGTATTTTTAATTATAACATCCGTGTAGAAAGTTCAGCAATATGCCAGATAAACAAATTTCTACTAATATAGGTGAGCAAATTTTGGAGATTGCAGCACTCCTGGGTATTTGTTTCCCTACTTCTCATTAGGACAGAGCTCAAATAATGTAAAGCTGTGGAGCCTTACATCTGTTATTGATTTACTTCCCTGGTATTTTATACGAATTAGAATTATTCTTGATCATGTGCTAGTCTTAAGAGAAGTTACAGAGATTAAAATTTGCTAAGGATGAACACATAAAAAAAAAAAAACCATGAGACAGGAGATAGTACAATGGACGCCTTGCACATGGATGACCGGGTTTTGATCCCAGGCATCCAATATGGCCTCCTTGGCACCTAAGTGTAGAGCCAGGAGTAAGCCCTGTACACTGCCAGGTATGGGCAAAAAAACAAACAAGCCAGAACGCTGTGCTGGTCTTCTTCCTCTCCAGGTAGTTTATCAGTTGGTATTCAAACCCGGAACTTGGCTGTCTCCACCCACAAGCCCCAGGCATCCTCTAGGACCCTGGGATGTCCAGCAACCCTGAGCCTCTTCCTGTTCATCCCCAATGCTGTGCTGGTTTTCTTCCCCCCCCCCCAAGTTGTACCCACACACACACACCAGGTACCTGGGGTGTGTGGCCTCTGCAGAAGTGGGTGTGACCTCTGTAAAAGTGAGCATGGCCTAATTTTGGGCGGGCGGCCACTCACACGGCCGCAGGTAGTTTACTCATACCCAGAAATCTTGTGTAACATCTCAGTCCCCATACCTACACACCAACATGAAGAAACAACGCAAATCCCCACCACGTGGGAAGGACAATGAAGAGTCCAGAAGCTTCAGAAGGTGCTACTCACCTAAGGGACCTCTCTGAGAAAGAATTTGGATATGAAGTAATGAAGATGTTCAATGAACTCAATGAAACAGTCAAACAGATATCCAGTAAATTAAAGGAGGACATGAGAGAAACAATCGAGAAATTACGGGAAGAAATTAGAGCAGAAATTGGAAAGCTACACACAGAAATGTCACGAAGTAAAGATTCTGTACATAAAATAAAAAAAACTCAGTCTATGCCCTCAACAGTAGAATGATCACAGCTGAAGACAGAATCAGTGAGCTGGAAGATCAGCTGCACCAAGCCAACAGGCAACAACAAACAATGACAAGAGATCTCAGAATAGCTCTAGAGCAAATTAGAGTCCTAGGACATGATTCCAAGAGGAACAACATTAGAATCATTGGAGTAACAGAAGGTCAGGGAAACAATCCCAATGAAAAAGTCACGGTTAAACAAATCACTGCTGAAAAATTCCCAGAGCTGGACAATGCAGCCATTCGGATTCAAGGAGCCCGAAGGGTGCCAGCTAAAAGAGACCTTAACAAAAACACTCCAAGACATATCATAGTAAGAATGATGGATTCCGTGGATAGAGACACAATACTGCAAGCAGCAAGGGCAAAGAAGGAAATCACATACAAAGGAGCACCCCTTAGATTCACAGGAGACCTATCAGAGGAAACCCTCCAAGCCCCAAGGCAATGGTGGGATATAGTGAAAAAACTCACTGAAATGAATGCTTCACCAAGAATACTCTATCCTGCTAAACTCTCGCTCAAACTCGAAGGAATGGTACACTATTTTCTAGATAAACAGCAGCTCAGGAACTACACAGACTCAAAACCAAACCTAAAAGAAGTAAGTAGCTCAGTAGGTGCTACTTACTCAAGGGACCTCTCTGAGAAAGAATTCGGATATGAAGTAATGAAAATGTTCAATGAACTCAATGAAACAGTCAAACAAATATCCAGTAAATTAAAGGAGGACATGAGAGAAACAATCGAGAAATTATGGGAAGAAATGAGAGCAGAAATTGGAAAGCTACACAGAAATGTCACGAAGTAAAGGGGCTACTATAAGACAAGACAAACCCTACAAGCACATCAAACCCTTACAGAAAGATGACACAAAACCCCATAAGAATAATCTCTCTCAATGTCAACGGTCTAAATTCACCAATTAAGAGACACTGAGTGGCAAAATGGATTCAGAGACAGAACCCAAGATTCTGCTGCCTACAAGAAACTCATCTCAACAGTCAGAGCAAACACAGACTCAAAGTTAAAGGATGAAAAACAATCCTGCAAACAGCTCCCTCAAAAAAGCTGGGGTGGCCATATTAGTATCCAAAAACATAAATTTCAGGTTGAAAACGATTAGAAGGGACAGTGAAGGCCATTTTCTCTTCATCAAGGAATACATACAACAGGAGAAATTACATTCTTAAATGTATATGCACCTAATGAGGGAAAGGCTAAACATTTAAAACAACTGCTAACAGATTTTCAGGAGGACATTGCTAGCAACACAATAGTAGCCGGAGACTTCAACATCACCTTATCACCTCTGGATAGATCAACAAGAACAAAACTCAGCAAGGAAACATTGGCTCTGAAGGAAGAAATAGAAGAAAAAGGGCTTACAGATCTATACAGGGCTTTACACCCCAAAAAGAAAGAATACACATTCTTCTCCAGCACACATGAAACATTTTCCAAAATAGACCACGTGCTAGGACACAAAACATAGTTCAATAGAATCAGTAAGATAAAAATAGTATCAACAATCTTTTCAGACAATGATGCACTGAGAATAGAAGTGAATCACACACAGATACAGAGAAGCAAAGCAAACACCTGGATATTAAACAACTCAATGTTGAACAACGAGTGGGTCAGGAAGGAAGTCAAGGACGAAATCAAAAGATACTTGGAAACAAATGAGAATGAAGATACGAGCTACCAGAACCTATGGGATGCAGCTAAAGCTGTGTTAAGGGGAAAATTTATAGCTCTGAAAGCATTTCTCAGGAAGAAAGGGCCCACATAAACAACTTGACTTCACAGCTCAAGATCTTAGAAAAGGATCAACAAAAGGAGCCCAAATCGGGGAGAAGGAAAGAGATCATAAAACTTAGAGCAGAAATCAACGACATGGAAACCAAAAAAAAAATTCGAAAATCAATGAAACCAAGAGCTGGTTCTTCGAGAAAATAAACTAGATAAACCATTAGCAAGACTCACAAAGAAAGAGATAGAGAGAACCCTAATAAACCAAATCGGAAATGAGAAGGGGGATATCACAACAGAAACCAAAGAAATTCAAAAGATCATCAGAGACTACTTGGAAAGTCTGTATGCCACAAAACAAGAGAACCTAGAAGAAATGGATAAATTCCTGGATTCCTATCATCTCCCAAGGCTGAATCATGAAGATCTAGAGTACCTGAATATGCCTATTAACAACAAGAAAATTGAAACTAATCAAAAGTCTTCCCAAAAACAAAAGCCCAGGTCCATATAGAATCACTATCACTATCACCCTGTTCATCGATTCGCTCAAACGTGCCCAGTAACTTCTCCATTCGTCCCTGTCAGGAAAGAAGAAAGGGCCCACATAAACAAACTTGACTTCACAGCTCAAGATCTTTGAAAAGGATCAACAAAAGGAGCCCAAATTGGGGAGAAGGAAAGAGATCATAAAACTTAGAGCAGAAATCAACGACATGGAAACCAAAAAAAAAAAAAAATCCGAAAAAATCAATGAAAACAAGAGTGTAGCCTGATGACATAATGGGGGCTCCTTCAGGATTAGGGGAATGAGGACCATTCATTGTTACTGTTTTTGACATATCAAGTACGCCACAGTTAGCTTGTCAGGCTCTGCCGTGCAGGCGAGATACTCTCGGTAGCTTGCCAGGCCCTCTGAGAGGGATGGAAGCTTTTGGGGAAGCCTCTAATCACCTGTACAGGTGTTACTAGTCAGGCATATAGGTGGGTATGATACTCTCAGTAGCCTGCCAGGTTCTCTGAGAGTGAGAACTAGAGAATAAGAGGTCGCGCAGCTGCGAATGAGGCCGTGTGCTTCTGGGAGCTTGGTTTTAGAGTCTCTGGATCCTGGCCGTTGACGGGGTTACATGGCAGTTGGTGGGTGTAACTGTCTAGCTACTGAAAGGTGGGGGAGCTGGGTGTAGGAGGCCCAATCCTGAACTGAGCAGGCTTGGAGATTTCAGCCCCAGGTCCCGCACACCTGGGTTCCTCTGCTGGTTCCTCATACAAACGTGTGGAGAGTGGTCTTAGCATGGCTTTGCTGGGTCCCAGAAGTCTTCAGCTGTTGGGGCTCTGCTCAGGGTGGAGAGGGAAACTCAATCTGCCCTCCTCCAAGGGGCCCTGGTGAGGACAATCAGGCGCGGGGGCAGGAGACTCTGCCTTGTTCTCTTTCGGGAGCTTGGTTTTAGAGCCTCTGGATCCTGGCCGTTGATGGGGTTACAGCTATTCTAATATAGAATCATTAGCGAATTTTTCCAAACACTTAAAGAGGACCTATTACCAGTTCTCCTCAAGCTTTTCCAAGAAATTGAAGAAACAGAAACTCGCCCAAACAGTTTTTATGAAGCCCATATCTCTCTATATCAAAAGGAAACAAAGACACCACAAGGAAAGAAAACTACAGGTCGATATCCCTGATGAACACAGATGGGACGATTCTCAACAAAATACTAGCAAACAGAATTCAACAACTCATCAAAAAGATCATACACTATGACTAAGTGGGAGTCATTCCGGGGATGCAAGATGGTTTAACATTCGAAAATCAATCAACATAATCCATCATATCAACAAAAGAAACGATAAAAACCGTATGATCATATCAATAGATGCAGAGAAAGCATTTGACAAGATCCAGTACCCGTTTATGATGAAAACCCTCGCCAAAATGGGTATAGAGGGGAGTTTCCTCAATATAGTTAAAGCCATCTACCACAAGCCTACAGTAAGTATCATCCTCAATGGGGAAAAACTGAGAGCCTTCCCTCTAAGATCAGGGATGAGACAAGGATGCCCACTCTCTCCACTACTGTTCAATATAGTACTGGAAGTACTTGGATTAGCAGTTAGGCAATAAAAAGATATTAAGGGCATTCAGGTAGGAAAGGAAGAAATCAAGCTCTCAATATTCACAGATGATATCATACTATACTTAGAGAACCCTAAAACCTCTACCAAGAAACTTCTAGAAACAATAGACTTGTATAGCAAAGTTGCAGGCTATAAAATCAATACCAAAAGTCCACAGCTTTCCTATACACAAATAGTGAGAGAAGAAAGTGACATGAAAAAAAAAAATTCCGTTCACAATTGTGCTCCATAAAATCAAGTACCTAGGAATCAGCTTAAATAAGAAGGCAAAGGACCTGTACAAAGAAAACTACAAAAAGCTACTTCAGGAAATAAGAGGACACGAGAAAATGGAAAGATATCCCTTGCTCAAGGATCGGGAGAATTAACATTGTCAAAATGGCAATACTTCCCAAAGCATTGTACAAATTCAATGTGATCCCTATAACATTACCCATGACATTCTTCAAAGAAATGGAGCAAATACTCCTGAAATTCATATGGAACAATAAGCCCCCACGAATAGCTAAAGCAATTCTTGGGAAAAAGAAAATGGGAGGAATCAACCTCCCTAACTTCAAACTCTATTACAAAGCAGAAATTATTAAAACAGCATGGTACCTGAACAAAGGCAGAGCTGCAGACCAATGGAACAGGGTTGAATACACTGACATCTCCCCCCAAATATATATATATATATATATATATATATATATATATATATATTCAAATTTGCTAATTTAAAGCACTACTTATCTGATTACTTTATCTGGTATTATTCATCTTTCAAGCACTAACATGATTCAAACACATGATTTAACTAAAGTAGAAAACATTAGTTTTGAGAACAAAGGAAAAATCCTCAACAGAGTTGACATTGCTTCCTAGTGTTAGTGTTTCTTAAAGCCCACAACACGCACAAACGTAGGTGGAAAAAGTACAACTGCAGACACTGGCTGACAGCATCAGTCACTATATTTGTCCACAGTTTAAGGTAACTCTGATGACACACAGGACTGAAATTACAGAAACAGTAATTACTAACACAAACCTTGTAAAAATTTTGTGGGTTTTGAAATTTTTTGTAATCGATACACTGACATTTCAAACACCATTTTTCTTTCTAAAATACTGATGACAGAAACATGAGATTAGTATCACTTAATGACTTTTGTTCAGATTTTGAAATAAATTATTTGAAATAATCATTAAGTTAGTTTCATTTAGGTCATTGACAATCTTAATCATTTTAAGGAAAGGTAAAGGTAAAGGTAAAGGTAAAGGCCCTCCCGTTGATCGTCGATTTGCTCGAGTGGGCCCAGTAACGTCTCCATTGGAGACTTTTGTTGTTACTGTGTCTGGCATATCGAATACTCTCGGTAGCTTGCCGGGCTCTCCGAGAGGGGCGGAGGAATCGAACTCGGGTCGGCCATGTTGGCTGCGTGCAAGGCAGACGCCCTACCCGCTGTGCTATCGCTCCAGCCAACAGCTGAAGACCTCCGGGGCCCAACCAAGGCCATGCTGGGACCACTTTCCACACACTTGGATGAGCCTCACGCATAAAAGAACTGGCAGAGGAACCCAGGTGTGTGGGACCCGGGGCTGAGATCTCCAAGCCTGCATGGTTTGGGACTGGACCTGCCAGTAACTAGACAGTTACACCCACCAACTGCCGTGTAACTCCAACAATGGCCAGGATCCAGAGATTATCACACTCAGCTCCCGGGAGAGAACAAGGCAGAGTCTCCTACCCTGTACCTGACTGTCTCCACCAGAGCCCAACAGCTGAAGACCTCCGGGGTCCAGCCAAGGCCATGCTGAGACCACTCTCCACACACTTGGATGAGCCTCACGCATAAAAGAACTGGCAGAGGAACCCAGGTGTGTAGGACCCGGGGCTGAGGTCTCCAAGCCTGCATGGTTTGGGACTGGACCTGCCAGTAACTAGACAGTTACACCCACCAACTGCCGTGTAACTCCAACAACGGCCAGGATCCAGAGATTATCACACTCAGCTCCAGGGAAAGAACAAGGCAGAGTCTCCTACCCTGTACCTGACTGTCTCCACCAGGGCCAAACAGCTGAAGACCTCCGGGGCCCAACCAAGGCCATGCTGGGACCACTCTCCACACACTTGGATGAGCCTCACGCATAAAAGAACTGGCAGAGGAACCCAGGTGTGTGGGACCCGGGGCTGAGATCTCCAAGCCTGCACGGTTTGGGACTGGACCTGCCAGTAACTAGACAGTTACACCCACCAACTACCGTGTAACTCCAACAACGGCCAAGATCCAGAGATTATCACACTCAGCTCCCGGAAGTATATATAATAATAATAACTATAATAATAAGACATCTTATCATCTCATTCCTACTTTGGACAAACTGGCAGGCTACCAAATGTAACCTGCCCACACGGCAGAGTCTGGCAAACTCCCCGTGGTATACCCAATATGCCAAATACCAGTAACAGTGATGGATCTCATTCTCCTAACCCTGAAAAAGCCTTGAATATGGCACTTTAAAAAAAAAATCTCAGGGCTAGGACGAAGAAGACGTTACTGGCACCTGCTCGAGACAATCGACGAACAACAGGGTGGTCGTGGTCGTGATGGTCGTGGCCTAATGTAGACAGGTGGGTCAGAAATAGCTTAGCACGTAAGGCATTTGCCTTGTACCTGGCCAACCTGGGCTTGATTCCCAGCATTCCTTAAGGTTCCCCAAGTCCCATCATGAATGATGCCTGAGCACAGAACCAAAAATAAACCGTGAATACAGTAGGATGTGGGTCCCAAACCAAAGTAAACTACAAAATATCCTACGGTGTTAGCATCATTATAAAATGGCATTCCTAGATGAAAAATCTGAACGTTAGGTCCATGATAACTTTTGCCTATATAGCACCCAATATTGAGACAATATTCTGGTTCTGACAGAAACTGGAAGTACTAATTTAACATTGGACATCCTTTAATAAATCACTCACTTCCTTTACCTTCTCTTGCATATCAACTTATCTCTATTCTAAAACAGTAAAATTGAAATAACCCTGAAAACTAAACTCTAAATGGATGTCTTCTCTGTTCTTTGCATAACTACAATTTTCTTACTGTTAATTTCCTGAGAATATATTATCTTGTATGTAAAGTCACTTTAAAAATTATTTTTTAGCTGAGTATTAATGACCTTCATTATGGTTTACTATTTGCAACAAGTATCTTACAAATGAGATGAAAAAGCAACTTTTTTAGGTGTTCTTCAAAATGAAAAATTATTTCTTCCAGGCCAATATATATTTACTACAATTTGAGGAGAGAGCATTAATCAGTGTCAAAAGGAAAATACTATTAGTGGTCAACATTTTTTTTAAAAGCTATTTTTCAAGTCAATAGTCTGATTTGATATCAAAAGATAACTACATACAAGTTCAAGAACATTCAAGATTATAAAAGACAGATCAAATGCAATGCTTTATATACAAAGTTATATACATATGATACTTACTAAATAAGACTACTGACTTGAGTGCTCAAAAGAAAAGAATGCATGTTATGTGTCCCTCAGCTGTTTGGCATTCGCCTTGCACGTGGCCGGCCTGGCTGAGCCGGGTTCAATTCCTCTGCCCTCTCAGAGAGCCCGACAAGCTACCGAGAGTATCTCGCCTGCACGGCAAAGCCTGGCAAGCTACTCATGACGTATTCGATATGCCAAACACAGTAACAAGTCTCACAATGGAGACATTACTGGGCCCGCTTGAGCAAATTAATGAACAACAGGAGAACAGTGACAGTGACAACTATTAATGATAGCCTTGCAGCAGATGGGTCTTCCATCTAATTTTTACAGGGAACTGGTATGCTGTTATTAAAATATATTATTTTTGGAATTTAGTAATATGTAAATCTCTACTGAAGATTCCTTCTACTTTGCCTATATCATTTTCTTTTTCCAACCCATCTAAGACTTCAGTTATCACTTTTGTTGGAGCAAGACCAACTTAGTCAAAATAATATAAAGATTTTGCCTATGGCTCTAAGCAGAGGAAAAATTTCTAATATTCTTAATTTTGTGTTCTTTTCTTTTAGTAGCCACCAATTATACCCAAAATGGTGTGAAAAAGAGAAAAAGAAAATCATTTTTGACTATCAATCTTCATTGTGGTTTCCCTTTATCAACTGGTGTATTTTAAATTCCCAAATGTAAACATATGTAGTATCTAATAGAAGGGCTGGAGCAATAGGAGAGCGGTTGGGTGTTTGCCTTGCGTGCGGCAGGGCTGGCCTGGCCAAACCGGGTTCGATTCCTCCACCCCTCTCGGAGAGCCTGGCAAGCTACCAAGAGTATCTTGCCCGTACAGCAAAGCCTGGCAAGCTACCCATGATGCATTCGATATGCCAAACACAGTAACAAATCTCACAATGGAGACTTTACTGGGCCCACTCAAGCAAATTGATGAACAGGAGGACAGTGCTACAGTGCTACCCATGTAATATCTAAAAAGCACCCGAACTTTGTAGAAAGTACCATATAATTTCCAAGAATGTGTTAGGTGGGAGCAGAGGAAAGAAAAAAGATAACCAGGGAAGCCATTTAAAAAAAGAATTTACAGAAAAATGCTTTCAAAAAATACTTTTTAAAAGGATTAAATTCAACCTTGTGATATTCATCATCAATGACCAACTTTTTTATTTTCATTGTTTAGTGTTCATAAAAGGTGTAACGTATACCCACAGGGAAAGAAATTTTCTTTACCATAAGAATGGATACCAGGTACCAGTACCAAGCCATTAACAGAGCACATAGCTTGAAGAGACCTCAAAATATTTTCTCCCTATCATATCAATTACTTTTAAGACTTGTGCCTTGAACTCCAAATTACAGGCTCAGACAACACTGCTTCTTTATCAACAAAGCAGTGACCAAATAAGGGAAACTAAAGATCTATTTTGCTACTCTGGAAGATCTACATCAGATTGCTTGTCCAAAAACCTACAGCTACACCGTAAGTAATCTTACTCCAGATTTTAGGATCTGCTGTGAAAATATTAACATTTTAAAATAAATTATTTATTTTATACAAATATTACAAACAAGTTTCACTGACTTCACAATACACAACAGCAAACATTAACTAATGAATAATAATCACAAGTACATGTCTTTAAAAAATGGATGCAACAAAGCTTGTTCTGCTGTTATTCTTGAAGCTGGATTTAGATCCAAAAGTTTGTCAAGCAAATCATAAGCTTCATCTGGTACTTTATCCCAGCCGTCTAAACTGGCAGTACATTCATCAAAATCACCTCTACTACAACCATTACTGTCCCCTTTATACAATGAATTCTCTGAGCGCTGTTCTTCAGGTGTTTCTGTAAAGTGGGAAGCTTTATGACCAGTCTTCTCAGAATAATCTGTCTCATGAAGAGCAGGTCTCTGTATCTCATTTGTTAATTTGGGAGTATTAGAATCCAGACCCCTGAGCTTCTCACAAAGAGTTCTTAAGTCTTGTGCTGGGACTTCTTTGCTACATAATATTGATTTTCCTAAAAGAGTTAAAACAAAACAAAAACATTTTAAGAAACATGCAAGTCAAACCTTGCTTTGTGATCATATTTAAAGTATGATACACCACCCATATTTAAGTTGTTACACCTTACTGGTTGAAGTCAAATCCTAAAGCATGAGACCATAAGCAAAAAAAAAGACATATATTAATCTAAGACAGGATCTTGCTTGACTTGTAACTGCTCTAGCTTCACTGCAACCTTCAGTAATCTTTTAAAAATTGCAATCTTTTCTTCCCTTTCCAAATTTTAGTTAAATGCCTTTCACTAGGTAGTTCTATGCCTAAGATATTCTGTACTTTCTACATGCCAAAATACTCCCACTTACATGACCACTCAGCTCAAAATTTATGAGACCTGGCACTATCAGAGTTGATCATTGTTTTTATCTGTAAAGATTTTGTATTTATAAAAATTTCTACTGTGACTGTTTATTCTTACAAAATATTTGAGTTCTCTGAAGGCAGAAATTACCTTATTTGTCTCTGAATCCCTCAAATTTAGATAATGTTAGTACATTAGGTTCTAAATTAGTAACTAGATTTTTCTACCAGATAAAAGACATTATTCAGCTCCCATATCTTTGTTCAAATACCAAATCTTTATTGATATTTGACCATCTATCCAAAAAAGGGAAGTCCTCTTCACCACTTTTCCCTTTATCTTTTCAGTACCATTCATCTCCCTTGACAGCATATAGTTGCTTATCTTTACTGCAATTTAAACTCTGAAAACAGACACACAAAAATAGTACCTGGTACACATAAAACCTCAAAGAAAGTTTTTGAATGAACCAATAAACAAACCGAACATCAGTTTTCAAAAATAAAAAAGCTTGTTCAAAAACAGAAACACTTTGAAAGATAGCTCAAGGACTACTGAACATGCTTTTGCATGGTGGAAGCCTGGGTTCAATCCCTGGCACCACATATAGTCCTCTCAACACTACCAACATGAAACCCTGTAGACTATGGTAGGGGCAGGCCCTGTGTATACCATATAGTCCCTCAAGTCCTGCCTGGAGTGATCTCTGAGTGCAAAGCCAGGACTAAGCCCAGCGGGTGTAGCCCAAAATAAAACAAAACAGAAACAAAACCACGAAGCAAAAAAATCGGTCAGGGGCTCAAACTATAGCTCAATAGAAGAGCACTTGCCTGATATTTATGAAACCCTGAGTTCAATCCCCAACACCAAAAAATACAGTAATACACATTCTATTTCCCCATGTGGTAATGTATTATTAACTTGTTAGTATACACTAAGATAATCTGTGGCAGGCCCAAAAGCACATGGTGCTTAATAAACTATAGTAAATAAACAGAAACATTATAATTAGCCAAATATCAAACTGTAATTACAGGGAGTTAAGATTTTTTTTCTGTTTTCTTTTAGGATTTGAAGCTGAACTTTAAATATTAGAGAAGTGTAGCACTTTGTGTTTGATAAGAATAAATTAGATGTATAGAAATGACAAATTTTCTAGCACAATGTCACTTATTTAAATGATTGACAAATTTTTATGAATATAATGTTTATCTGTGAAGAGAATTCATCACTTAACTTACTTGTAAGAGATTAAGTCAAAGGCTTCTGCTATGTAATGTAAAACTGCTTACCAAATGTTTTAGCAGCCTGTACAGTTTCCTTAGATCCACGAATTGTCATAATTTGAGCCAAAGCAGTTAAATCATCACTTGCTTTATAAAATGGATATCGTCCACTAAGCAAAGAAAGGAATATGACACCTGCAGACCACATGTCAATTGCTGTAACAGAAAACAACAACAAAAAAAAAATTACAAATCTATCCCCTACATCAATAGTTTCAAATTCTAATGAGTAAGTCTATTCCCTTGAAGATTCTGATGTAAAGGTCTCAAACATCTGCCTTTAGAAGAAAAAGTTTTTCCTCCTTTGCTTTAATTAAGTTCAGAATTGAAATCACTAGTCTAACATCTTTAATACAAAAATACAGTATTTTCTTTCTTGAGCAATATATTAAATTTAAAAGGATATTTCATTATTAGAAGTCACTGAATAAATACATTTTGTAAGAGCAAAAACAGTTTTGAGAGAAAAACAAGATCTCCTCAGGAATTATGTACCATAGCAGTGAAAGTTGTCTCATTTTATCGAAAAGCATTCAACATCAAAAGCTCTTCCTCAGGGGGCTGGAGCAATAACACAGCAGTAGGGCGTTTGCCTTGCACATAACCGACTGGGGTTTGATTCCCAGCATCCCATATGGTCCGCTGAGCACCACCAGGAGTAATTCCTGAGTGAAGAACCAGGAGTAACCCCTATGCATCGCCGGGTGTGACCCCCCCCCCCCCGAAAAAAAGCTCTAACTCAGCCAAGTAGGGGACATAACTTTTGCTACAGAAACTTTAGAATTTTGACATGTAATGCTGAAACAACATAATTTCATGCAGAAACTCATTCTTTCCTTTAGAGATAGCTCTCCTAATTCTGGGTCAGTAAACCCTTGGCTTCATCATCTTACATTTTTGACTCCCTTTGTTGCTCTCTACCTGCTCTTTCAATGTTTAGTTTTAAGTGGTGAGGCTTCCCAGAGTTCACTGGCCCATTCACTTCATAGCTTCCAACTACTATTTACATAATGATGACACTCAACTGTTATTTCCAGCTCCATTTCCTTGAGGTTCAAACATTTTTTTTTTGTTTGTTGGGAGGAGTGGTTAAGAAACCTACGAATGCAGTGCTCAGGATACAATGCTACTTTGGCCCTGTGGTGCCAAGGCCCACCAGAGCCACTCCCACAGTGCTCAAGGGCCTTTAGGAGGACAATCCTTACTTTTATTATATGGCTACCTCTGATTCCCACGACGATCTCAGCAATTATGCCTCAAATCAATCTTTTCCTTTCACTGTAAATTACTTAAAAAAAAATTATCAGTATGGGGGCTGGAGTGATAACAAGGCAGGTAGGCCTTGCGCACAGCCGACTTGGGTTCGATTCCCAGCATTCCAGATGGTCCCCCGAGCAACACCATGGATAGTTCCTGAGTGCAGAGCCAGGAGCGACTCCTGAGTATCACTGGGTGTGACCCAAAAAAAAGCAAAAAAAGAAAAAAAATTTTTTTTTTTTTGGAAAAGAAAAATGGAACGGGTGTACCCATTCCAAGTTCACACTAGGAACCTGACAGCCATCTTAAATGCTCTTTCTCTCACCATTCAGGTCCAAATCTCTTATCTAAACATCACTAAGCAATGCCTTTTCAATCTTTCATTCTTCTCCATTTTGTTAAGATCCTCCCTAGAGCTTTCATCATCTCTCACCCTGATCACTGCAGAGCTCCAAAACTTATCTTCTCTGCACATCTGCCAGAATGACACATGTAGGGAAAATGCCATCATTTTACTTGAGCAATTTAACAATATCTACAGAACATAGTTTAAGTTCTTTACCAAGTATGATTAGGTCCTATCTACCTCTTTCCAGGTTTCTCACTATTCAATTTTCATTTTCTATTAACTCGAAACTTTTGAGTTTCAGGTATGACTAGACGATGATGGTTCTTAAGTTCCTCTACTCATACCTGAGGGCCAAACCTCAACCAATTTATAATTTCTTCGAGGTTTTATTGTCCACAAACTTTCTTCTATGATCTCTTCTGGTAAGAATAAAGAACACTAAAATATCTGTGTACAAAGTTTGATTGCTATACTCAAACAGGTTATTTTAGTTAGTTGAAAGTATTTCCTGACTGACAAGAATGTAAAGAGATGGCTTCGTTCATTTTGTGTGTGTTGTGTATTATCATCAATTTCAGAACAGACACACAATAAAATACATTTCTGTATTGTATTATCCAAGTGAATGGCATGATTCATCTATTAGGTGTTTCCTGGGTTTTGGCTTCCTGATAATATTTTATAGGTAAAATAGATCAGAACCTTATATTAATTCCAAGTGTACAACATGACTCAATACTTGTATATACTTCAACGCAATTAGGACAATCATTGCTACAATTCAACAACTACAAAAGATTACAGAATCTCAAACATATTTTTGTTATAGTGCATTTCCAGTGGCAAAAATAATTTCAGTCAATATCATGTACCACAAAAAAAAATGCACTGCTAGGTAAGAAGTTTAAAATAGCATTTTTTACTAGTTAAGAAAATTGTAGGCATTTTTTGTTTTGTTTTGGGGCCACACCCGGCAGTGCTCAGAGGTTACGCCTGGTTCTATGATTAGGAATCACTCCTGGCAGGCTCAGGTGCACCAAAATAATCTGTAAAATCTACTTAGTTTAATTTACCCCATAAAGAGGATGCTAACAAAATTCCTTCTAAAACCATACCATAAATAAACAGCAAAATGCAATTTATGAATAAAATTTTTATGGAAGTATAGGACAGTATCAAGATTGCAAACTTTCATAAATAGCATTATCTCAAAAATTATATTTGCAAACTTGTTTTAGATCATTAAAAGCAGAGCTCAAAACTAGGCATATTGTAGCACTGCACTGCCCTCCCATTGTTCAGGGATTTGCTCAAGTGGGCCCAGTAACGTCTCCATCGTGAGACTTGTTGTTACTGTGTTTGGCATATCGAATACATCACGGGTAGCTTGCCAGGCTTTGCCGTGCGGGCAAGATACTCTCGGTAGTTTGCCGGGCTCTCCAAAAGGGGCAGAGGAATTGAACCCGGGACCGGCCAGGCCGGCCACATGCAAGGCAAACGTCCTACCGCTGTGCTATAGAGATCAAAAAATGAAATTTACCTGGGGAAAAATTTGTTATGAGCCATACCCAACAATGCTCAGGGACTACTCCCAGCTCTGTGCTGAGGAGTGCTCCTGGTGGTGCTGGGGGACTATATAAGTGCCGGGAAATCAAGTCTGGACCTCCTACAAGTAAAACACAAGCTCTGCCTATTATTTCTCAATTTCAACTGAGATCTCATTTCTAGAGCAACATACCTGTAGTTTGATTGGGGCACTTTGTCAAGACCTCTGGTGCTCTGAATCCTGGTGTACCTGCCCGAGGAGCAACCTGTTGCCGCCTTATGACAAAATACAATTTTTCTAGTTATATTAAAGTTAAATTATTAAAGGCCAAAACAATATGTATCTAAGTTCACAGTAAATTTTCAAAGTTCCTTGCTATCATATAAATAAGTTATTAGAAAGCAAATAAATTCAGTATGATGAAAAGTTCTAGATTTTATTTCTACTGCTCTCCCCTTACTCTCCCAACTTTCCCCATATCAATACACTAGTTCATAGGCCTTTTCCTGGAAAAGCTGTCAGGCAATTTCCAGGCATAAAGAGATGTAGGTGACGGCAACCATAACAGAATATGGACTACCACAGGGATTTAGAAATACCAATAAGAATTATTTTATTATTAATTTCTGGGGTCAGGGTGATAGGACAATAGATAGGGTGCTTGTCTTGCATACCGCCAACCTGGGTTCGATCCCCAGCATCCTATATAGTCCCCCAAACAATGCCAGGAGTAATTCCTGAGTGCAGAACCAGAAATAATCTGAGTATTGCTGGGTGTGATCCAAAAAGCCAAAAAAAACTTTGAATAGAGTTATAAATTACTGATGCAGTTAGGAAAAACTTGTGAAAAGTCAAGTGTTTAAAGGAAGGGAGTAAGAAATTACATGACAAAGAGTTGGAGATGGCAACAAGAGAGGAAGTTTATTATTTGGATTTCACTTAATCACTTAACTTCCCGTTAGTCGTCGATTTGCTCGAGCGGGCGCCAGTAACGTCTCCATTTGTCCCTGTCCCGTGCTAGTGTAGCCCAATGGCATCTATTCGCTCCGGGAACATGAAGGGCCTCAAACCGATCGTTCGTGATCTTGACGAAGAAGTCTGACCATCTGGTAGGTGGGCGGCCACACAGTCTTTTGACATCCCGTGGAATCCAGTCAGTAACAGCTCTAGTCCAGCGGTCGTCTTTAAATCTCATTACGTGACCAGCCCATCTGATTTTCGACACCTTGGCAAATGAGACAGCGTCCCTGATCCTTGATCTTCGACGGATGTCAGAACTCCGGATTCTTTCTCTCATTTGAGTGAAACGTGATATTCCAAGCATAGCTCTTTCTATTCTTCTTTGGGAGACCTGAATAGCGTTCTCATCCTGTTTGCGTAGGGCCCAGATCTCTGAGGCATATGTTAATGCAGGAAGAACAGTGGAATCAAAGAGATGTGCCCGGAGCCGGAGGTTCTTCGTCCTCTTAGCTATTTCTTCAACGTCCTTGAAGGCGTTCAAAGCCGCTCTCTTCCTCCTGCGCAGCTCGGGTGCCAGGTCATTTGTCATATTGACCTCTCGACCTAGGTACACATAGCTGTTGCATTCGGAGATGGTCGTTCCATGGAGAGCGAATGGGGCGTCAGGATCAAGGCTGTTTCTCATAAACATTGTCTTCGTAAGATTCAGCTGTAGTCCTACCTTTCCACACTCACGGTCAAAGTCGGCCAGTATTTGTGCCGCTTGGCTGATGTTTGGTGTTATTAAAACAATGTCATCAGCAAAGCGGAGGTGGTGTAGTTGCCGACCATCTATCTTCACTCCCATTCCTTCCCATTCCAGTCGCTGCATGATGTTCTCGAGGGTGGCACTGAAGAGTTTCGGTGAAATGGTATCACCCTGCCGCCCCCCTCTCTTGACATCAACGATCACTTCTTTGTAGAATGGTGAGATCCTGGTAGTGAATCTGCAATACAGCTCACGGAGGATCCTAATGTATTGGGCTTGAATGCCTTGATTGGCTAGGGCTTCAATGACCGCTTCCATCTCAACAGAATCAAAGGCCTTCTTTAAATCAATGAACGTTAAACAGAGCAGCATCCTGAACTCCCGAGAAACCTCAATGAGCTTGGTTATTGTGTGGATATGGTCGATGGTGCTGAATCCTTTGCGGAACCCTGCTTGCTCGCATGGTTGTCCTTCATCTAGGGTTCTGCCAATCCTATTCAGGATGACTCGAGTGAACAACTTGTAGATGACAGACAATAGGCAGACGGGCGATAGTTGCCAATGTCATGGATGTCTCCCATCTTGAACAGTAGTACGGTCCTGCTGGTTTTCCATTGGGATGGAACCTTGCATTCAGACAGGTAGCGAGTGAAGAGCCGAGCCAGTGTATTGATGAGTACTGACGGCAGGTTCTTCAGGTGTTCAGGTCTGACCTTGTCTGGGCCGGGTGCTGTTTGTTTCTTTACCGACGAAATGGCGTGTTGGATTTCGGAAGGGAGAACGTTGGGAACGACATATCCATCCTGTGGAATTTGGTATGTCGGCAAGTGGACATGGCTATCGAAGAGATTTGAGTAGAATTCATGGATAATCTTCTCCATTGCCGTTCTGGAGGATGTGATGGATCCATCAGGACGTCGGAGGGCAGTCATCTTGGTTTTATAGTTGGCGAAGGACAGGCGGGCGTTACAAATACTTTTCCCGGCTTCTGCCACATCTACCAGTACTTCTGCTCTTCTCTCTTTGAGGTCTTCCTTAATCGCATCTCTGCACTGCTTTGCGAGCTCGGACGTTAGCTTGCGGCTGCCTGAGGCATGCGCCAAACCACGCTGGCGAATTAGCTCAAGAGTTTTCAAAGATAGGCGATTTTTTGTGGCTAACTCTCTCTTGGCGTTCCTCGCACATTCATGGAGGTGCTGAACCAGTCGATCGTATTCCTCGTCAATGTTGTCAACAATGGCATCTTCCCATGTTGCCGCAATAGTACCAAAGAGTTCCCAGTTGGTGGTCATTCTGGGAGTTCTCTTTTTGAACTTTGCAGCCCTTTCTCCCCGCTCTGTGAAGTAGAATTTTGCACGAAGGAGACAGTGGTCCGATCCCGTTCGAAATTTTGGGACAACAGCGACATCGGTCAGGCAAAACCGTCGATTGAATATGATGTGGTCTATTTCGTTGTGGAATCGTCCACCGGGAGACTTCCATGTCCACCGTTTAGATTCTGCCTTCTGGAACTGTGAGTTACCATAAATGGTCTTGGTCGACATGATGAACTCAGACAGTCTCTCACCCTGTTCGTTCCATTCTAGGCCATGGGTCCCGATGTGAAGTTCTTCAGCTGATCTTCTCGGTCCTATCTTGGCATTAAAATCACCCACAATGATCTTGTAGAAGGTGTGGTCTTCTTTATAGAACTTCTCTAGCTCCATGTAGAACTTTTCGATTTCTCTTTCATCATAATGAGATGTTGGTGCGCAGACAATGAAGATAGAAACTGCAGGCTCGGTGGACCCAGGGACAGAGCTTCTCTGCTTGCTCCCACCACCACAGGTGACAAAGGGATTCTAATCAGGAGCCCCACCCTACCCTGCCCTGTCTGCTTCCATCAACCACCCAGGGATCGAATTGTGCACAGGAGACCCACCCTACCCAGATAAATACCCCACTGGCAGACTTCCTCTCTGGACACTACTTCCACTACCCAGCCATCGCCACACTCCAGGATGCTTTCCGGACCCGCGTGGCAGCTCCGGCCGAGACCCACGCACGATTGAAGACCCACAGAACAAGATAAGCGGAACTCTCTGAGACCTTGGACTCCAGGCTCGGCGGACCCAGGGACAGAGCTTCTCTGCTTGCTCCCACCACCACAGGTGACAAAGGGATTCTAATCAGGAGCCCCACCCTACCCTGCCCTGTCTGCTTCCATCAACCACCCAGGGATCGAATTGTGCACAGGAGACCCACCCTACCCAGATAAATACCCCACTGGCAGACTTCCACTCTCGACACTACTTTCACTACCCAGCCGTCGCCACACTCCAGGATGCTTTCCGGACCCGCGCGGCCGCTTGTGGCCGCGCGACACATCATAAGACACTAAATACCCATCTTCCGGAATTGTCGTACCATATTTGATAGGGTTCAAATATGGTAATACCTACAAGGGTGATTAGAGGTCGCCCCAAAAGCCTCTATCCCTCTCGGAAAGACTGGCAAGCTACCGAGAGTATTCCACCCGCACGGAAGAGCCTGGCAAGCTATCCGCTGTGTATTCAATATGCCAAAATCAGTAACTACAACTGGTCTCATTCACCTGACCCTGAAGGCTTCACCGACATGGCAGCACTGAGAAGGATGAGAAAGGAGAGGCCGACAAAATCTCAAGGCCGACCTAGGCTGCCACAACGAAGGAAGACAAAAATGATCGTCTGTACTTTCAATGCACGTATGCTAGCATCAGATGCATCCATCGAGGACCTGATGGTACAAGCGCGAATGATCAAGTACGACATCATTGGTCTGACCGAGACTAGAAGGCACGAATCTCACCATGCCGTTTTCGACACTGGAGAAGAATTGTTCCTCGGAACATGCGATAAAAGAGGTGTTGGAGGCGTCGGTGTCCTTGTCAACACAAACTTGGCCAAGAGAATCGATTCATTCGAATGCCTAACAACCCGAATCGGACGTTTTTATTTGGATTTAGTTATTTGATATTAGCAGGAACAAAGAACACAAAAGATTTTATCAGCAAGCAAAGCTTTCCAATTCTAAGATTGCAGAAAAGATACCCCCAGACCAAAGTCATTTGCATATGTGAGCAAACTTATTTATCTAAGAAAAATACATGGTAACAGTTGTTATTTGCTCTTCATAGTACTACTCTGCCATAGTGCCTGCCTGTGTATGTAGTTCATAGTACTCTCTTTCACACTCACTAGCAAGATCAACACAATTCCTAATCTTATCTGGCAGCAGACTGACGATTTTATAGCCTCATCCAAACATATTACCTTGAAAGGCAAATACTGCACACTTTATCTGTTGCATAACAGTCACAGGTCAGGGTTGCTGGGCAGGAACTGGCAGTTTTCCTCATTACACCGCTATTCATTCCCTTTGTAGACACAGCCTTCTTTTTCGTTGCTAACTTTTTAGATAATCCATCCACAGTCTTTGACTGCTTCAGAAGCTGTAAAAGAAAAGTCGCCATTTCTGTTTTCATGCCACAAAGTCCAAGAATGAAGCCTAACTTTTTTATAACAGTTATATGGGCTACTTGACTGTAAATTGCCTACTGACACTTTTAAGGTATTTTCAGCTTTTCTATTGGAAAAACATTAAAATTTACCAATTAGTCCTAGCTTGATATACATTTGATTTATTGTTTATTAGAGCTGTTACTGAGAAAAAAGTATACAACTTATGTTCTAGTGTCTAACTCCATTTCAGAAGAGTAAACTGCACAATTATACTATCTAAAATCAGATTTGTTTCTCACGCTCTTATGTAGTTCAACTTAAAACCAACACTGATGACAATTTTGTGAATTTTACAGATTTATTATCAACTGTGCATCAGAAATGTGTTTTAGGGAGTGGAAATTCTAGCCAGTAAGAGAAAAAGCCTTAATTTCCTGAATGTTCCTCTACAGAGAGCTGTCAAAATAGTCATTTAGGCAAAAAGATTATTAAAAATTCCACAAAAGCCTAAAAAATTAAAAAAAAAATTTAAAAAAAAACAAAGAAAATAAAAAGCGCGGACGAGATGCTCAAAGCAGTAATACATTCTGCCAAAGCAAAACTCTTACTTAAAAAAACTTACTGATATTAAATGTTAATCTAGCCATTCCCTAAATTCTCTATGTACAACTGACTGATTGCACTATTAAGCTACATTACTTACTTTCACTGCAGGGCTCTCATGTGAAATGGAGCTGTGTATATTGAAATTTCTTTCTCCAAAAACAGAGCGCTGGACAGAAAGGCCTACAGATCCCTCCTACAATACCAACAAAAACAAGGAAAACAAGGATTATATCTGTAACACTTTCTGCCAGCTGTTACTCTGCCATAATTTTGAAAGAGTTAAGTGACATGAAACAAAAACAGCTGCGTCCAAGTCATTCTCAGGCATCAAAACACTTCTGTGAAAGGAGAAAATAGTCTAGACAGAACTCTTAACACCCATTCAATGTTATCAATGTCCACAAATATATGTAACTAAAAAAAAATTCAAAAACCACCTGCATGAATTTTACATTTTGCTGTGCAGCTAAAATGGAGATAGACACTTTAGGTTTTCCCCCTATAACTGATGCTTTTCTTTTAAAAATGGTAATTAAGCTGGGTATCATAACATGCAGGAATTTTTAATTTTTTATACAAGACAACTATGGCAAAAAACTACCAAGTAATTTTAGATTTGAAAAAGCCTCCCCACTATAAATCATACTAACAATGTAGTCAAGTGGATATAAAACAAACTAAAAATAACTAATTACAAGCATATCCCACTATATCTCCCTCTGTTGGATAAAGGAGTACAATCTAAGACCTTGTTAGTACTTATGATATATAAGAGATAGAACCTTTCCATCTTTTCCTTGTTTAATCTGAATCTGTGCATTAGTGTAGGGCCTTTTAACAGTAGTTTTTGTGGTGGGCTGCTGAACCACCTCCTTAGGCACCGCTGGGTTACTCAATGAAATCTTGTTTCCTGTGATTACGTGGGATTTATTTTGTGAACAACTTTCCTGCTGAGTTTCAGACTGGACAAATTTGAGAAGCTCTATTTTCGTATCATAGGTTCCTTGGGCCAAACCAAAGTCTACCAAAGCATACCTAGGAAACAAAAGTAAGCATTTTTACTTCTTTGTAATAATTAAGCTTCAATAACAGTAGGATATGTTCAATCATATTCATGCAGAACTGATTTTTTGGGGGGGTGTGGGTGAGGGGAGAAATCACACCCAAGGGTGCTGAGGGCCATTCCTAGTGGTGTTCAGGGGATCATGTTAAGACCAAACTCATTCTTTTGAGAAAACAAATTCTTTGAGGGATCAAGCAATAAGCCAATTATGCCTCAATTTTGTAGCTCTTTTGTAAAAAGAAAAGTTCTACATGATACTGGGGAAAAGCTCAAAAGCTGGAGACCATGTATGGTATGTGGGTACCTCACTTTCATTTCTAACTAACACTGGGAGCAAAGTCCAAGTATCTTGTCAGGAGCAGCCCTCAAGTACTGTCATGTGTGGCTACAAAGGCACCAAAAATTCTAAAAAAGGTGCAGAAATATCACTA
Organism: Sorex fumeus; assembly: GCF_029834395.1. NCBI lineage: Eukaryota > Metazoa > Chordata > Mammalia > Eulipotyphla > Soricidae > Sorex > Sorex fumeus. The sequence goes on from NW_026606104.1 coordinate 9,491,142, forward strand.
ACTAGGACTGAAAATTACCAACAAACATAGTTAACAGACAAAAGAAACTTTCTCCCCCTTTTTCACTGGTTTATGCAGATTAAGGCAGACAAGAAAAATCAAATCTAAGCATAATTCTTTTGTCTCTGACAGTGGCAGAAATGGTACCATAGCATATCATTTTAAATAAAACATGACGTTTAAAATAATATTGAATAGCTCTGAAAAAAAGCCATGTATCAGAAAAATAGTGAACAGTTCTGAAAAAAATCCAAGCAAAGTCATGGCTCTATTCTTGTTACCATAGTCAATATGATGCTGCCCTCATATAAGCAATAAACAGCATTTACATTTATTTTGGCCTACAATGAATGCCTCTGTATATAATCAACAAAAATTATAAACAAGACCAGAATACTAGCACTGAAAACTATCAGGTAGTCCAATCCCTTCATTTACTAGGAAAGGAAAATAAAGCCCAGAGATAAATGTCTCAGGTCAAAAAGGGGATGCGACCCTAAATCAGTTTCCTACCAGGTCATGGTTGTATCTAATGCTGCTTTACTACTATGTTATCCTTTTCCCCCAATACTTCCTTTCTCCAAGCACAATGAAAATCTCCGACAGAACAAAATCCTGTGCATGGTTATTGCAGTTTAAACTGCCTGATGAACACCAAACACAAATTAAACATAAATATTTTCTGGTAACAACATACTCACTTTTTCAGGCGCCTATTATATAAAAAATTGCTGGGCTTCACATCACGGTGAACAATACCAAACTGATGAATGCGTTTCAAAGCTCTGAACAGATTAAACATATATTCCCGTACCTCTTGAAAGGAAAGAGAATTCAAAATATCCTAAAATAAAGTTATGAATAAGGTCATAAAAATTGTTTTCAATGAAATACTTAGCAAGTAAAAATTCAAGAAACATTAACACCTACCAAAAAAGATTCATGCTCCAGATATGGCATGGCAATAACCACATGATCATTTTTCCTAAAGCAGTACTTAACTCCCATGACATTGTCTTGCCCCCTAGTGGAAAAATGTACAATGAATTTTAGAAGAAAGGTGAATGAACTAAAACTTTAGGTCTTGTTTTTTCTCAAAATGCAATTTTCGCAATACAAAAATGTTAGAAAACTAAACATGCATCATCATATGAGACATGGATACATTTAACTGACTTGCTAAAAAATAAGTAGCAACAGTTAAGTTACCATAATAATCCAAGTATGAGAATTATAAGCTTTAATTGAAGTGACAGAGAAGGAAAAATGACAACTAAATTAACAAGATTAGTGGCAATTAAGCAATACTTAAAAATAACAGCTAACTGTTCTTAAGTATTTAATACATGCCAAATTCTGATCTAAGCATTGTACATCTATTAATAAATTCACTTAATCTCCAGGACAATCCGGTGAGCATAGTACTTGATGAAGAAACTTAAACTGAGGATCAAACCTGGGACTCCTAAAAATGCTTCAGCTCACTGGACTATCATGCCAACACCCAAAACAAATTATTTGGGGAAAGTGGATCAATGAAACATACAATATCAATTATGCCTCAATTAAAAATTTTATAACTCTCTTGAAAAAATAAATGCATATATAGGTCCAGCATATTGCTTCAGAACCAAGTGCTGGGAAATATCAATATTTAATGGTCAGACAGAAGAGACAGAGCTGGCAAAGGATTTGATTAAAAAGTTAAGTCAGGCAAGAATACAAGTATGTAGGAGTAGAGTAGCCAGAAGACAATGGTTCAAACCACAATCATGTTAAATGCTGGAGTGCTTGTGAACAAAAACAGGAAGTGGCACAATGGATGTCAAGGATGACTCTTCTTAAAGTAGTTTCAGTTTAGAATAGAAGAGAGCACAGCCCCACTTTGCTAGTGAAGGGAAGTGCAGAAATGCACAAAATATATAAGTAAGTCTGAGAAGCCTAGTTGTGAAGGGAGTGAAGAAATGAAGCAGTTACAAGTGGAATGGTAGCACAGAACAGATTCTAGATCATGTCTGCATGTTGACATGAACGATATCAAAATGATCTAGCAGAAACAGGTCAAGGAGGAAAATATGAAACACGACTGTTCAAAATAAAACACAAAATGAGGCCATCAAAAGCTAGGGAGATATGAAATGTATTCTCCATACTTATTAACATATCTAGACAAGGAAGCCACAGCTTACAATTTGGCAAAAAGATTAGAAAAAAAAGCTGTGACTCAAGGGAAATCCACTCTAAAAGAAAAATTTTTTTTTACTGTTGTTCTAGCCCCTCTACTCTAAAGATTAACAGAAATTTAGTGACCATTCCAGTCAGAAAATAAATGCTAGCAATTCACAAAACCCAAACTGAAAATATTTAATTTATTGACATTCATCTTTATAGCTATTTTTAAAACTCTCAACAAAATTACATATAGCCAGTTCAATTAAAAATTTTCAAATGGCCTACCCAGCCACTGTCAGACACTGAAGTTCAGCTGCAATTCTTACAGGATGACTTGTTGGAATTAAGTGTTTTAGAGCAATTTTCTCTTCAGCTCCTACTTGTAATTGTGCTGTGGCCAAATAAACAGAGCTGAAAGTGCCTGTAAAATAATTTATTAGATTATATAGTTTTAAATGTTAATAAAAGCCCTAAAAGAGATCCTAAAACTGAAACCCACAAAATTATAATCTGTATTTTAATGATTTTAAATATGAAAAACACAAACATGTCTAAATAAATCTTTTTTGGGGGGGTTCTGACTTCCAAGCAGTTCTAGGGGGGATGAGAGAGCACAAGCTGTGATAATTGGACAATATGCCTATGAAGTTCAAAGTTTGAGCTGGCTCAAAGCAGTGTTCAGGAGAACCAGACAGTGGTAGGGATAGAACTCAGGCCTCCAATATGCACGACATGTGCTCCAGCCCTGGTCCTTACGTCCTTATCCTTAGATTCAGTTTTTAGGAAACTAATTATCCTCAGTTTTTTAGGAGATGAATGTCTACTCTGGACTAATTTTGTTTGGGTTAGAATGAAGTATTTTCCATTATAACCGATTCTACATAGCTCTCAATTGTTTATTCATTTGTATATTAACAATTTATGGCTGGGGAAATAGTACTGAGGGCTCAAATGCATGCTTTGTAAGTATATGCTTCTTATGGATATGCCCGGTGCTCTATCCCCAAAATGGCTGGGTATGACCTCCCCACAACAACAAAAAATAAAAATTCACTCTGCACTCCCTTGAAATTTACTTTCTTTAAATTCCACAAATGCAGTAAGAGCCACTATGGTTTTCTGTTCCCATCTCACTCCATCCCTACCAAATTCCAGTATCACAGGGTAGAATCACTTTGAAAATCACTGATTTTGGCACTTAATCAACACAGGCATTAAAAACCTGCTATCTTCTCATTCCCTTCACCTATTTGCCAAATTCGTTCTTTATTTGGCAAATAGACTGAATAAAACTACCAGTCTTCCAACTACACATTAATTAGTATCCTATTTTCGTCTTTTGCATTTTTTAATATTGAATAAGCTCTAAAAATGACCCTAAAACTGTTTGAAAGTCCCAAAATTATAAACTATATTTTAATGATTTTATACATGAAGAAAAATTTCAAGAAAAATCTTAAGTTTTTGACATATATCAATGTAAAATTCTACCTATAGGGAAAATGGAAAAACATTTCTCTTCCCTGATCCCACTGAAATTTTAAATCATCATTTAAAAGTCGATGCTATTAACAAAGCAATGGTACATTAAGTATAAAGGCATAAAAGTATAACAATTAAAATGTTATAACTCATTATACTGAGAATATTTCATCTTTTCTGGAAAAAGAAAACACCTGGTAATTGGTAATACAACCATAACCCAATATTTTTTAAAGGGTTTATTTTCAAATAACAATTTATAAAAATCAAGATTATACAAGGAAAACAGAGGGGAAAAAAGCTTTGAAGATAAAAATACATCTTGATATTACCTTCTCCAATTTTGTCCTTAATCTTAAAGAGATTTCCAAGCTGTGGTACAGCTTCATAAAGCTTCTCAATATCTTTTTTAACACCTACCAAAGAAATAAGAATTTATAGTTACAATTCATGTATTATTTTGTAAGTTAAAAAAGTGAAATAAATTCTAAACATTCTATAATTACAAATTAGAAAACAGTTGTAATAACAAATCCCATAACGGGGGATTATTAGCAGGTCAACCTGTATACCTGCAGGACGAGTGTTTCAGCAGCCTGACAGTGTCTTCAGACTTCCCGATTCCCCAAAATTGCCGCTGTGCCTTTGGCGGGACCAACACCTTGGGGCCAAGTTTACCAATAAATTAAACAACTGAAAGTTAGGTTTGTGGGAGCAATACCAACAGAACATCACCGGCTCAGCTATATAAGCTCATTTATTGGCCTTATTTCAGAGACTCAAATCTCGAAAGAAATCAAAAACCGCAGTTAGGGCCAGCGGCATTTTGCAGGTGAACAGGTACACCCTGCAGGGCATATGCCAATAGTTTATTTCTCTGGAAAAGATGGAAACAAGGGCCATGATCCAGAGACACACAAAAAAAAATCTCTGAAATGAACAGCTCACTGCAGAGATGCCGCTGAACTTAAGCCATGCCAACTTCATTGGGGTGCCTCGAGCAGGGGCAGGCATCATCCCTCCACCTGCTCCCTAAAAAGCCCAGCGGCCGCCAACTTCCAGAACTCAATGAGATGTGAAGGTATGCAGGTTCAGTGACAGCAAACTCCAGGCATCAAGGGATAGGGATGAGCCGGTTCCTCTCATTCCCTGTCCCCATGGGACAGTCATGGAGGTCAAGCCCACAAACTGCTTTCTGCTGCTACTTAAGCTCCTTAACAACCACGATCCAGAGATACATAAAAGAATCTCCGAACTGAGCAGCTCGCTGCAGAGATGTCCCAGACTTTAAGCCAGGTTGACTTCAATGGAGTGCCTTAGACAGTGGCAAGTCATGCCCTCAAACTGCCTCTGGCTGCTACTTAAGCTCCTTGGCAGCCATGATCCATACAGAGGAATCTCAGATACGAGCAACCAGCTGCAGAGATTCCTCCAGACCCTAATTATCTGGAATTTTGGAGTTCCAGGAGCACGCAGTCACTCTTATGCTATTCATAACAAGCAATGCAAAAGGGAGTATGGGGAAGACTGTCTGCCATAGAGGCAGGGGTTGGGGTGGAATGGGGGTTACTGGGGTTCTGCATTGTGAAAGATATGCACTGGTGGAGGAGGAATGGGCCATTTGATCACTGAATGACTGAAATTCAAACACAAAAGCTTTGTAACTATCTCACGGCGATTAAAAAAAATAATATCACCATCACCCCGTTGTTCATCGATTTGCTCGAGCGGGCCCAGTAGCATCTCCATTCGTCCCTGTCACATACTAGTATAGCCCGATGACATATTGGGGGCTCTTTCAGGGTCAGGGGAATAAGGACCATCATTGTTAGTGTTTTTGGCATATCAAGTACGCCACGGGGAGCTTGCCAGGCTCTGCTGTACGGGTGGGATACTCTCGATAGCTTGCCGGGCTCTCCGAGAGGGATGGAGGCTTTTGGGCAGCCTCTAATCACCTTTACAGGTGCTCCCAATCAGGCATATATGCAGGCATGATACTTTCAGTAGCCTGCCAGGTTCTCTGAGAGCGAGAATTAGAGAATACGAGGCCGCGTGGTTGTGAATGCAGCCGCATGCTTCGGGGAGCTTGGTTTTATAGTCTCTGGATCCTGGCCGTTGATGGGGTTACACGGCAGTTGGTGGGTGTTAACTGTCTAGCTATTATTATTATTTTTTATAATAATATAAGGGATGAAGGAATTGAACCCGGGTCGACTGCATGCAAGGCAAACCCCCTACCGCTGCACTATGGCTCCAGCCTAATAATAAAAATAATAAAATAAAATTAACATTCTGAATAAAAAAAAAGTAGTGTGGAGTTCATGCTCAATTCAATCAGCTTAATCAATGGCTGAACAAATATCAGTACACCTACATTAAAAAAAAAAGATCCCATAAAGTTGCTGTGACTCATGTAAACTTTTTTTTGTTTTTGGATCACACACATCTGTGTTCAGAGCATATTCCTAGCTGTACTCTTGCATCAGTCCTGGCAGGGTTTGGGGGACCATATGGGGGCTGGGGAATCAAACCTAGGTCAGCCACGTGCAAGGCAGTCATCTGCCTGCAGTACTCTCTTTCTAGTTCCTTATAAATGTTCTAAAATTTAACAGATGAAACTGGTCAATTCCAGTATGACTTAATAAATTTTTATTACTCTCAAGCTATATATTAAAAGATGTACTGATACTGCAGAGAATGCAGCTTTTAAAAGCTAAATTTAAAAAAAATCTAAATTGTACTATGATCATTAGATGGCATAACACTGGAACAACATAATCATGAAAACTATTTCCTAGGGCTGGAGAGATGGTACAGTATGTAAGGTACTTGCTTTGTACACATCTGACCCCAAGGATGATCCCCAGCATCCATGGTCCCCAGAGCCACCAGGAAATAATCCGAGTCTAGAGCCAGAAGTAAGCCCTAAGCTCCCAAATAAAAGAAAAACAAAAAAAAGAAAATTGTTTCCTTTCCCCAGAGATACAAAAATCTTAAGACATGGGAAAGTTTTATGTATTAATTACAGTATGAGTTCACTGCACGTCTCGAGAATGTTAAAAAAAAAATTTTATTTTGGAGGTTGGAGAGAAAAGTCAATGGGCTAGAGCATGTGCTTTGAATGCAAAAGGCCCAGGTTTAATCCCAGTCACAGGGTCCCCAAAGTCCAAAGCTCCACCAGGAATTGACACCTCCCCACACTAAGAACTGAGCCAAGGAGTAGTGCAAGCATCACCAGGTGTGGCCCCCAAACCTAAAATATATACAAATGTATATAATCACATATATAATTCCAATTACTATAGCCACTGGGCTGGAGCGATAGCACAACGGGTAGGGCGTCTGCCTTGCACGCAGCCAACATGGCCGACCCGAGTTCGATTCCTCCGCCCCTCTCGGAGAGCCCGGCAAGCTACCGAGAATATTCGATATGCCAGACACAGTAACAACAAAGTCTCCAATGGAGACGTTACTGGGCCCGCTCGAGCAAATCGATGATCAACGGGAGGGCCTTTACTTACTTTACTTACTATAGCCACTATAATGGGCAGAAGTGGCGACTTTTAAATATACCCTGTTTACAAAAGCAAACAAGAAGTTATCTGAAAATAATACAAAATGTAATAAAAAACTGCATTCCAAAGAACACCTCATATATTTTATCAAATTTTATTAAAGTATCTAGGCCAACTATTTGCTACTGTAAGTTATTATACAAAATTCTGCATAGTGAAGCATTTTCACGTATATTGCCTTTTCAAATCTTCACAAATCCTTTGGGCTGGGGAATTAACTCAAAACAGCTGGAGCAGATCTCTGGCATGCACAGGGCTCTAGGTTAGATTCCTCGCACTGCATGGCTGCCCTAGCACCCCTGGGTAGGCCCTCAAAAAATAAATAAAAGAGTAAAACAAAACGAAACTGTCCATTTCAAAGGACAGAAAGGTCTTCAGAATTCTCTATTTCCTAGTTAAGTCTTATAGAAGAGACAAAAGTTAAAACGAATTCTTTTAAAAATGTTTTTTCTGCTTTTGGGGCTCCAATCAGTGATGCTTGGGGCTTACTCCTGGCTCTATGCTCAAGGATCATTCCTAGTAGTGCTCGAGGGTACATATGTGGTACAAGGGACTGGACCCAGCCAAGCGTAAGGCAAATGCCTTATCTGCTGTACTCTCCCTCTCTGTTAAAATTATTTTCATTTTGCTGGGCCCCGGCTGTGCTCAGGGATCACTTCCAGCAGGACTCAGTACATTTTGGGATGCTGGGTATCAAAGAGATCAAAGCAGGGTTGGCCACATGCAAGACAAGCACCTTATATCTACTATATTCTCTCTCTAGCCATCAAATCTTATTGATACTACTGATTTATTTTTTGTGACGTAAAAGTTCTTACTTAGTAGAAAAATGTAAGGGTGGGGGAGAGAAAGCGAACACATCACAGGCTGTGATGTCAGCAGCAGAGAATATGCAACACTACTGGCTTGTAATACTGTAATATTTGGGGGATGGATTTTTATACCTCTGGACATTTAGAGGTCGCTCACCCCATCTCCCCTACCATTTAGTACCATCACTCTATCCAAATGAACCCACTACCTAATTCCTCCCTTCTTCCTTTACCATTTTCTCTGGCAACCACTAAATACTTATTTTACAGTCTAATAATTATTTTTTTGTGTGTGCTTCTTTGTAAAGTTTGCTCTAAGGCAGTGTAGAGATATGCAAGTATTACTAGGTAAGCTAGGGAATAAAGGAGCAGTGAACATTTACTAAGTAGAAACAGAAGACAGTATTTTAAGGAACTATATATATAAAAACATGAAAAAGAAAAGAGGCAGGTTCTGGGGTAGAGAGGATGAAGGAGATAATGAAATTCAAGGTGGCTGAAAAAGTGAAAAACAGAATGCAAGGGCAACCCTAGAAAGTTTTTAAGCAGGGATAAACAAAGACAAATTTGAGAGGATTTATGAATTAAGTAAGAGCTAAAGATTAATAAAGTAGGCAAGAAGATCCAGTCTAGTTTTCTTTCTACCACATCAACACATTTAATAAAGAAATGGGGAAAACTTACTTAAATTACCCCCATCTTTCCATCTCTTCACAAGGATGCCAAAGAAGAGGCAATGTAACATAATAGTTACATGAACTAGTTTTGAAGATGGGAGGCCTCAATTAAACTCCTATTATTTACTAGCTCGTATGACCCTCTTTGAGCACAACTCTTATCTCTGTTGCGTCTTAGTTTCATCATCTACAAAAAAGGAGGTAAACACAAGACACCATTCTATTAAGATACTTTGAGGATAGAATAAAATAACTAAAATTTTAACTTAATGCCTATCACATAGGAGATATTTAAATGGCCATAGTAATTATGTTGTAGTTACTTCCTTAGCTCTTCCTCTGGATTGGAAATCTCTTCCCTTGTGACTTCATATAACTGATTCAACTTTCAGTCTCCTCTGACATCCTAAGTGCTCTTCCCATTACTCATACTGGCTTGTTTACTATGTACAGAATAGTACTCAACTACAAGATTATCCTACTTATTTGCTCACTGTTCTGCCTCCTACATTGAGAATATAGATCCCTCAGTACCAGTTCCCTGTCTACAGTTAACCACAATCAACTCAAAACAGTGCCTGGCATATTTGTTGAATAGATAAATTACTATTATTAAGGGCACTCAGAGAATAAGAAAAAAAAAATTGTTGTAAGAGTGAAGCTGAAAGCAGTTAAAGCTACCTCACTATCAACACCACAGAAACCAAACCAAGATCTGGTTTTCTAGCAGTCAAGGCTGTCAGTCAATTACAATCTTCCCTAACAAATGTCAATTTCAACTACTTCCAATTTCAGGGTCACAGGACAGGCACTGTGAGTGTTCAAATTATGTTCAATTTGATAATACATTTCTTCGGTTTCAAGACACAATTTTAACTTTGAAAATTCAGCAAGGGACTGGAAAGACAGGGGTTAAGGTGCTAGTCTTGCATGCATCGAACCCCTAGCACTTCATGGATCCCTAGCAACTCTGGAAGCCAACAAGCCATTTATACACACTACCAAATATAAAACTCCAAGCAGCAGTTACAGGCAATACTGCCTTCAAACGGCTTACAGCATAAGTGAAGAGACAAAAAGACAGAGTGCTAAACAGTATGAAAATATGACAGTCCATTATGTCCAATAAATAATTGGACAGTAGATGCGGCAGAAGCCGGGAAAAGTATTCGTAACGCCCGCCTGTCCTTCGCCAACTACAAGACCAAGATGACTGCCCTCCGACGTCCTGATGGATCTATCACATCTTCCAGAACAGCAATGGAGAAGATTATTCATGACTTCTACTCAAATCTCTTCGATAGCCATGTCCACTTGGCGACATACCAAATTCCACAGGATGGATATGTCGTTTCCAATGTGCTCCCTTCCGAAATCCAACACGCCATTTGGTCAGTAAAGAAACAAACAGCACCTGGCCCGGACAAGGTCACACCTGAACACCTAAAGAACCTGCCATCAGTACTCATCAATACACTGGCTCGGCTCTTCACACGCTACCTGTCTGAATGCAAGGTTCCGTCCCAATGGAAAACCAGCAGGACTGCACTACTGTTCAAGAAGGGAGACATCCACGACATTGGCAACTATCGCCCAATCTGCCTATTGTCTGTCATCTACAAGTTGTTCACTCGAGTCATCCTAAATAGGATTGGCAGAACACTAGATGAAGGACAACCATGTGAGCAAGCTGGGTTCCGCAAAGGATTCAGCACCATCAACCATATCCACATGATAACTAAGCTCATTGAGATTTCTCAGGAGTTCAAGATGCCGCTCTATCTAACATTCATTGATTTAAAGAAGGCCTTTGATTCTGTTGAGATGGAAGCGGTCATTGAAGCCCTAGCCAATCAGGGCATTCAAGCTCAATACATCAAGATCCTCCGTGAGCTGCATTACCGATTCACTACCAGGATCTCACCATTCTACAAAGAAGTAATCACTGATGTCAAGAGAGGGGTTCGGCAGGGTGATACCATTTCACCGAAACTCTTCAGTGCCACCCTCGAGAATATCATGCAACGACTGGAATGGGAAGGAATGGGAGTGAAGATAGATGGTCAGCAACTACACCACCTCCGCTTTGCTGATGACATTGTTTTATTAACACCAAACATTAGCCAAGTGGCACAAATGTTGACCAACTTCGACCGTGAGTGTGGAAAGGTCAGACTACAGCTGAATCTTACGAAGACAATGTTTATGAGAAACAGCCTCGTTTCTGATGCCCCATTCGCTCTCAACAGAATGACCATCTCCGAATGCAACAGCTACGTGTACCTAGGCCGAGAAGTCAACATGACAAATGACCTGGCACCTGAGCTGCGCAGGAGGAAGAGAGCGGCTTAGAACACCTTCAAGAGCGTTGAAGAAATAGCTAAGAGGACCAAGAACCTCCGGCTCCAGGCACATCCAGGCACTTTGATTCCACTGTTCTTCCTGCATTAACATACGCCTCAGAGACCTGGGCCCTATGCAAACAGGATGAGAAGGCTATTCAGGTCTCCCAAAGAGGAATTGAAAGAGATATGCTTGGAATATCACGTTTCACTCAAACGAGAGAAAGAATCAGGAGTTCCGACCTCCATGGACGATCAAGAATCAGGCATGCTGTCTCGTTTGCCAAGGTGTCAAAAATCAGATGGGCTGGTCACGTAATGAGATTTAGAGACGACCACTGGACTAGAGCTGTTACTGACTGGATTCCACGGGGTGTCAAGAGACCGCGTGGCCGCCCACCTACCAGATGGTCAGACTTCTTCATCAAGATATGAACGATCGGTTTGAGGCTCTTCATGTCCCTAGAGTGAACAGACGCCATTGGGCTACACTAGCACGTGACAGGGACAAATGGAGACGTTACTGGCACCCACTCGAGCAAATCAACGATTAACGGGAAGTCAAGTGATCAAGTGAAATAATAAAAGAAAACCAAATCATGAAAGACAGATAATCCGATGAAAAACAGAAGAGGGACTTGCATTATGAAAGCAGAATTTTCACTATTCCAACATCAATACACAAGAACATCAATACACAAGAACTGGAAAATGAAATGTGAGAGCAGATAGTTTAGGTAAAAAAGTTTGTTGTAGGAAAGTAGGAGAAAGCACAAAGGACAGGAGCACATGCTTTACATGCTGAAGTCCCAGAATCTATTCTGACACCACATGGTTCCCCAAGAGTAACTATTGGGACTGACCCCTGAACGCCAGCCCAACGTAGCCCCCAGTAAATTTAGGAACAAGTCTTGGGAATGAATCCAAACAGTAGGAGTGGGAAGATGAGGCAATGCCATGTACAGTAAATAAAGAAGATAAAAATGAGTAACTGGATTTATTAGCAACTCAAAGCACTTTGAATCAAAGGCAACAACTGAAGTGTTGAACTAAGTGCAATAATACTGGCTTTTATCACCTAAAATAGGGGCATCAGAGGGTTATACTTTATGACATAATTTGAACTTAGTTTCAGTCAAAAAACCAGAAACGTATGCCATATTTTTGCAGTCAAGTCTACTTTTTTGATAACTGACATGTAGAGTACTATCATGGATAAAAGGTCAAAAGGCATCTTTGGACAAGAACTAAATGCGCTTAAGCCAAAGATGGGTGGGGGGCAGGAGGGGAGATAAAGATTTAGCTACCTTTAGGGCAGAAAAGTCATCTGGAATTCTCGATTTAACAAATATCTATCTATTGGATCCCAGGTTGTGCTAGTAGCACAGGAACAAAAGTGAAAACTTCACTGCTTACACCTGTCCACATTTTTTTTTTGTGGCTTTTTGGGTCACACTCAGCGATGCTCAGAGGTTACTTCTAGCTCTGTACTCAGGAATCACTCCTGGCAGTGCTAGGGGGACCATATGGGATACCGAGGGTCTGGGTCAGCTGCATGCAAAGCAAAAGCTCTACCCGCTGTACTGTCGCTCCGGCCCCATCTCTCTACACTTAAGGTCTGGGTCTGATTCAAATAGCACTTCATGGGGCCAGAGCAATAGTACAGGAGGTAGGGTGTTTGCCTTGCACCCAGCCAACCTAGGTTGGATCCCTGCATCCCATATGGTCCCCAGAGCACCATCAGCAGTAATTCCTTACTTAAGAGCCAGGAGTAACCCCTGAGCATTGCTGGAGGTGATACAAAAAAAAAAAGCAGCGCTTCATGATTTACATTGAACAAAATACAGTTATAACTACTACAACACTTCATTTATTTTTGTTAGTGATTTCTGCATTTGAATATGCAGATGGAAATTCTTCTATAACCAATTTCTAAATCCAAGACTAAAGTAATATGGAGTACAGATAAGATATACAGTCCTAGAAGAGAAACTGGTCTCACCATTCATACATTCTGTGTTCTCAGACAATCACTAATATTTAGACGTCAGCACTTTTTGGCTGGGGGGGGGGGGGGTCCTCAAGAGGTAAGAGCACAAGTCTGACATAAAGCGGATGCTGAATTCCACTCCTGACAGTTTCCCTCTCCAGCAATTAAAAAGAGGAGGCTATCTCTTAAAGACCATAGCATCTTCATCCATAAACACAGTGAAGACAAACTCTTTTCTAAAATGCAATACAATACTAAACATACCTTAAATCGCTTTAAGTTTCGTGTAACCTGCTTCTACACAAACAACTCGCTTTTGAGATTCAGGATGTCATTTTTATTGTAAAATAACGGGAAACGTGCATGGACTGGCTGCCTGTCTTTGGAAGTGTTCTTTCCTGAAACCACATACCCACATACCTGAGAGCTTAAAATTCTGTTCATATTTCCTTAGCGAGCCGTCAGCCTGACACTGCTCCTCCCGCTGGGGAGTAAACGCCATGGGTTCATCCAGGGGCATCCCCAAAGGCGCCTCCATCACCAATTTAGCGGGAAGCGAAAGGCCCGAAGCGGGCGCAAAGCCGAGAGGATGCGTGGGGCGGCAGGAAGATCCAGAACCCTGGAGATAATGACAAGTTTCCATCACGCACCGATGCTGGGGCCAGCGCCGAGCGCTTCCCGCCCGCCACGGCAGGAAAACGGCTACAACACACACACACACACACACACACACACACGCACGCAAGAAAGTGGTTGCCCTTACACACACACACACACACACACACACACAGGCAGGGAAGTGGTGCCCTTACACACAGGGGGCTTCCAACACACACACACACACACACACACACACACACACACACACAGAGGACTGGACTTTCCTTACACACGAGGGCTTCCCATACAGACACAGGCACACACAAGAGACACACACGGGCGCCGCCAGGGCGCTTCTCAGGCGGGGTCCTCCTTAAGAAGCTGGCGGAAGGACGGCTTCTTAAGGGAAGAACGGGGAACGGGAAGGCCAGAGCCGGGGCAGAACCGGTCTGCTCGGGAAAGTGGGGCGGGGGAAAAAGTGCAGGGTCGAGTCGCGGGAAGAGCCCACCCTGCACCCCGGGGCTGAGAAAGCAGAGTGCGGTTTCTGCGGGGAAGGCGGTTTGACCTGAGGAAGAAGACTGAGAGAGGAACTCGTTTGACCACAAAAAAGGAGGCTCGACCGATAGTCCCCCAGGCTGAGACGCCACAGGCCCGGCTCGGCGGCGGGAATGAATGGGAGTCTGAGGGAGCGCGGGCCGCGAGCTCTGCGCGCGCCAGGGACCTTCTGCAGCAGCCGCTGGACCGGTCGCGGGACTCAGTGCGCAGGCGCGAGACTTTCCCGCCGCAGGTCAGCGGGGTCGAGAGGGCTGGGGGAGGGGGAGTGGGAAGGGCGAGAAGACCGAAGCCACCATCCAGAATCCGTTTCTAATCCCGCGCCATTGAAACAAACCGTCGGAAACTCACGGTTTAAGAGAGTACGACTTCAGGGGCTACCCAGATACCTGGGCCGCCGGCTCCAAGAGCTCCTCACGGAGCGAGGCTCACAAATGCGCCTGCGCAGCGCTTCCCGCCGCGCCGGGCACCTCAAAGGAGCATGCGCACTGGGCGTCTGCGGCCCCGCGACTGCCGCTAGTGGGCGCTTGCGCAGAAGCGTAGGGTTTCTTCTCCCAGGCTGAGTCTGGAAACACTCAACGAAAGTAACGCCCTGAATAATCTAAAGGAGAGTGAGTCAGAGGATTAAGGATTCCGCGCAATTTCCTGGAAAGAAAAAAAAAATACTGTCACCACGCAGGACTTTGGACCACGCAGGACTTATGTAGAAACGACACTTTCTTGACTCAGTTGCAAAAATGAGCCTACAATAGGATTTCATTTCATTTCATTTCATTTCATCATCCTGTTAATCGTCGATTGCCTCGAGCAGGCCCCAGTAACGTCTCTTTCATCCTAGCCCTGAGATTATATTCACGGCTCTTTAGGAGAATGAGACCCATCATTGTTACTGGTATTTGGCATATTTGGTAGGCCACGGGGAGTTTGCCAGACTCTGCCCTGTGGGCAGGCTACATTCGATAGCCTGCAAGTTTGTCCAAAGTAGGAATGAGATAATAAGATGTCATTATCTTATTCGTCCGGGATCTGGATTTTATAGTCTCTGAGTCTTGGCTGCTGATGGGATTACACGGCGCCAGGGGGCCAGGTGGTGGGTGTGACCCCCGCCTACTGGAATTTGGAGGATCTGGGTGGAAGATGCTCGACTCCAATTCGAGTAGGCTTGGAGGTCTCGGCCCCGGAACCCGCGTGGCTTTGTCCCTCTGCCAGTACCTTCATGTGTGTGGAGAGTGGTCTCAGCATGGTGGTGGCTGGTCCTGGAGGTCTTCGGCTGCCGTAGCCCTGGTCGGGGCGGGGAGGAAACCTCAACCCGCTCCCCTCCAAGGGACTCCGGGAAGGAACACCCAGGCGCGGGGGCAGAGACTGCACGCGCGCTACACAATAGGATTTATTAGTTTTATTTCTCCCTTGGCTATTAACGAGGCAGGTAATTTTCAGAGTCTGGGATTGTAACTGGAAGCAAGGCATACTTTTCCTTATGAAGCCTAATGCTAGTGAAGTAATAAATCAGTGAACAACTTTCTTTCCAATACCAGTCAATGTCCTGAAGGAGGTATGGAAGCAGAGGGATGTAATAGTAAACAGGAAAGAGGCACCATTATGCGGAAAGAGCTTCAAATTAAAAAATGACCAGGCAAGGACCAGAGAGGTAAAGAGAGCAAACAGATACATAAAAACAAGCTGGAAGTTTTGGGGAGGAGTATAGGGAGTGGGATTTTTCACAGAACAGCGACATCGGACAGGCCTCTCTGTGACCATAAGGATCAAGACAAAAAACTAATGTTGAGCCAGAGAGATCATAAAGTGGCTAAGGCACTCGCCCTTCGAGTATCCGACTGAGATACATCACTGGATCATTCAAGTATCCTATCCAGAGCACTACCAGGAGTGATTCCTGAGCACAGATACAGAGATAAACTCTACCTTTTCCTCCCTCCACCCCTCCCATAATTACAGCCACTAATTAACATTAACATTCAGACCACTGTCTTCTTCGTGCAAAATTCTACCTCACAGAACGAGGAGAAAAGAATGCAAGGTTTAAGAAGAGGACTCCCAGAACAACCACCAACTGGGAGCTCTTTGGCTCTATTGCGGCAACATGGGAAGATGCCGTCATTGACAACATTGATGAGGAATACGATCGAATGATTCAGCACCTCCATGATTGTGCAAGGAATGCCAAGAGAGAGATAACCACAAAAAACCGTCTTTCTTCGAACACTCTTGAACTTATTCGCCAACGTGGCTTGGCACGTACCTCAGGCAACCACAAGCGAACGTCCGAACTGGCAAAACAGTGCAGAGAAGCCATCAAGGATGACCTCAAAAACAGGAGAGCAGCAGTACTGGTAGATGCAGCAGAAGCTGGGAAAAACATTCATAATGCCCACCTGTCCTTCACCAACTACAAAACCAAGATGACTGCCCTCCGACATCATGATGGATCTATCACATCTTCCAGAAGGGCAAGGGAGAAGATTATTCATGACTTCTACTCAGATCTCTTTAATAGCCACATCCACTTGCCCACATACCACATACCACATGATGGATATGTCGTTCCCAATGTTCTCCCTTCCGAAATCCAACATGCCATCTCGTCGGTAAAGAAACAAAGAGCACCTGGCCCAGACAAGATCAGACCTGAACACCTGAAGAACTTACCATCAGTACTCATCAATACATTGGCTCGACTCTTCACACGCTACCTGTCTGAATGCAAGGTTCCATCCCAATGGAAAACCAGCAGGACTGTACTACTATACAAGAAAGGAGACATCCACGACATTGGCAACTATCGCCCAATCTGCCTATTGTCTGTCATCTACAAACTATTCACTCGAGTCATCCTGAATAGGATTAGCAGAACACTAGATGAAGGACAACCATGTGAACAAGCTGGATTCCGAAAAGGATTCAGTACCATCAACCATATCCACACAATAACCAAGCTCATTGAGGTATCTCGGGAGTTCAAGATGCCACTCTGTCTAACGTTCATTGATTTAAAGAAGGCCTTTGATTCTGTTGAGATGGAAGCGGTCATGGAAGCCCTAGCCAATCAGGGCGTACAAACTCAATACATCAGGATCCTTCGTGAGCTCTATTGCGGATTCACTACCAAGATCTCACCATTCTACAAAGAAGTAATCATCCATATCAAGAGAGGGGTTCGGCAGGGTGATACCATTTCACCAAAACTCTTCAGTGCCACCCTCGAGAACATCATGCGACGACTGGAATGGGAAAACATGGGAGTGAAGATAGATGGTCGGCAACTACACCACCTCCGCTTTGCTGATGACATCGTTCTAATAACACCAAACATCAACCAAGCGGCACAAATGCTGAACGACTTTGACCGTGAATGTGGAAAGGTCGGACTACAGCTGAATCTTACGAAGACAATGTTTATGAGAAACAGCCTTGTTCCTGACGCTCCATTCGCTCTCAACGGAACCACCATCTCCGAATGCAACAGTTATATATACCTAGGTCGAGAAATCAACATGATGAATGACCTGGCACCTGAGTTGCGCAGGAGGAAGAGAGCGGCTTGGAATGCCTTCAAGAGCATTGAAGAAATAACTAAAAGGACAAAGAACCTCCAGCTACAAGCACATCTCTTTGATTCCACTATTCTTCCTGCATTAACATATGCCTCAGAGACCTGGACCCTACGAAAACAGGATGAGAACACTATTCGGGTCTCTCAAAGAGGAATCGAAAGAACTATGCTTGGAATATCACAATTCACTCAAATGAGAGATAGAATCCGGAGTTCTGATCTTCGTCAACGCTCAAGAATCAGGGACGCTGTCTCATTTGCCAAGACATCAAAAATCATATGGGCTGTACACGTAATGAGGTTTACAGACAACCGCTGGACTAGAGCCATTACTGATTGGATTCCACGAGACATCAAAAGATCACGTGGACGCCCACCTATAAGATGGTCAGACTTCTTCGTCAAGACCCTAAATGATCGGTTTGAGGCTCTACATGTTCCTAAAACGAACAGATACCATTGGGCTACGCTAGCACGCAACCGGGATGAATGGAGACGTTACTGGCACCCGCTCGAATAAATCGATAAATAACGGGGATTAAGTGATTAAGTGATAAGTGATTAATTAACATCAATCTTACAGGGCTGCAGATGTGGCTCACTGGTAAAGCATCTCACATCTCACATGCAGGAGACCTGGGATTGAGGTCTGGACCTCAAAACGTTAAGCAAAGACATTAATCTTATTGTTTCTATTAAGATGGAATGGGCTAGTCATGAATATATCAAGCAATTTACTTAATCTCTGAGATCCATTGTTTTATTTAAATAATGGTGACAGTAAGAGTATCTACTTCCACAGTTGTTGCTCAGGTTAATAAAGGCAAAACACTTAAAAGAGTGCCTGGCACTTAATGTTTTCTACATGAGCACTAATAGTGACAGCGATGATGAGATTCCTTAACACAATGGCATATGTTGAAAAATCTTTAATTTTTAAAATCTGCTGTGCATGAGACTTTATGTTATTAACAAAGTGTTTGTATTTTGTTTTTATTTCTCCTTGAGAAATATTGACACAAAAATGTGCTTGCTGGATCATATGGTAATTTTATGCCATAGGAAGCTCTAGAGAATTTTCTAAAGTGGTTACTCCAATAATTGTGCACCAATTGCCATATCATAACAATTTTGGGGGTTGAGAGCACATCTGGTTGTGCCTATTCCTGGCTCTGTGCTCAGGGGTCACTCATAGCAAGGCTTGGGAGCAATATATGGTGATGGAGATCAAACTCAGGTCTGCTATGCGCAAGGCAAGTGCCCTACCCACTGTACTCTCTCTCTCTAGCCAGTATCTAACCTATACTTTAGTATAAATTTTAGTGTCATTAATTGTGGTGCAACAACCACTACCACTTGTCTCTGTAACTCTTTTCTTCTTTCAGAACTATACATTAGCAACAATAATGCACTGCACTGTAGCACTGTCCTCCCATTGTTCATCGATTTGCTCAAGCAGGCCCAGTAACATTTCCATTGTGAGACTTGTTGTTACTGTGTTTGGCATATTGAATACGTCAGGGGTAGCTTGCCAGGCATTGCCGTGCAGGCAAGATACTCTCGGAGTATCTCGGAGTATCTCAGAGCTCTCCCAGAGGGGCTCTCTGAGAGGGGCTCTCTGAGAGGGGCAGAGGAATTGAACCCGGCTCGGCCAGGCTGGCTGCGCACAAAGCTGCGCGCAATAGCATGCTGTACCATTGTGCTATCGCTCCAGCCCAGCATCAGTAAAGGTAAAGGCCCTCCCGTTGATCGTTGATTTGCTCGAGCGGGCCCAGTAACGTCTCCATTGGAGACTTTGTTGTTACTGTGTCTGGCATATCGAATACTCTCGGTAGCTTGCCGGGCTCTCCGAGAGGGGCAGAGGAATCGAACTCGGGTCGGCCATGTTGGCCGCTTGTAAGGCGAACGCCCTACCCGCTGTGCTATCGCTCCAGCGTCAGTAGTATCAACAATAAACTTATACACTAACTGCTTGTTTCCTGCTTCCCCTGTTAATTACCATTTTACTTTCTGTAGCTCATAGTCTGGCTATTGTACTCAAAAGTGGCATCATATAGCATTTGTGTTTATTGCTCCTGGCTTACTAATGTACTTAGGTTTATCCGTATTGTAGCATATGTCAACATTTTTTCCTTTCTGAGGCTGAATAATTTTCTGTTGTATTTATATAGCACATTTGGCTTGTACCATTTTACATTTCTGTAAATAGGATGTAAAGATTGTACATTTTCTATATTTTGACAACACTTGCTATGTTCCCAATTCCCACCCCCTCCAAATGGTAGCTATCCTGTGAGTGGTATTTTGTGTGCTTTCTTTTACATTTTTCAAATAACTAGTGATGTTGGGTATCTCTCAAGTGCTTTCTGGCCACTTTTATATTTTCTTTAAAAGAATTATCTATTCAAGCCCTTTACCCAGCGTATGTGTTCATGTGCATGTGTGTGTGTCTGTCTGTGTCAGTGTGTGTACATGTGCACATGTGGATGCACGTGTGTGCAAATGCCAGAGACTGAACCCAGGGCCTCATACATGTAAACATGCATTGAGTTATATCCCTGATCTGTTTGCCTGGTTTTGAATTGGTTTTGAAAAAACTGTTGTTGAGTTTTACATTCTTTCTATATTCTGGAAAGTAATACGTTTGGTGTGGGGCAGGGGACCCACGGTCGTACCTTAAGGTGGTTGGGGCTCAGGGTGTATGGGTTCCTCAGGGGTTCCCCTGATATCAGGGGTCTTTGATGTCAGGTATGAAATCTGGGCCTCCTGTATGTAAAGCAGGCATTTATCCTGTTAAACTATCTCTCCAGTCCTGGGTAGAATTTCTTATCTGATACTTGATTTGAAAATATTTTCTCCATTCTAAAGGTTGCCTTTTTACCTGGTGTTTGATATCTTTTTTTTTCTTTTTGGGGTCCCAGCAATGCACAGAGGTTACTCCTGGCTCATGCACTCAGGAATTACTCCTGGCAGTGCTCGGAGGACCATATGGGAGCTAGGAATTGAACCCGGGGTGGCCGTGTGCAAGGCAAACACCCTACCTGCTGTGCTATTGCTCCAGCCCCTTGTGTATGTTATTATTATTTTTTTTAGGAAATATAACTTTTTTTTTCTTTTTGTTTTCTGCTTTTGGTACCTTTGGTGGACCAAAAGGTTCACTGCCAAATCTAATGTGAATTTTTTTGTCTAATATTTTCTTCTAAGAGTCATATAGTTTCAGCCTTTGTTTAGATCTCTGTTTCATTTGAATTAATTTTCGTATATGATGTCAGGTAAGAGCTGATTTCATCTTTTTTATATGTGAATATCCAGGGTTTTTTTTTAAATGGTAGATCTCAATCATCTTTTTAAAAAGTTTTATTTAACATGGTTTGTGCTAGTCAATAAATTTTTCAGGTTAAGTTAAATTAAAACTCAACTTGAAGGGCCAAGGAGAGAGCTCAATGGGCTGGACTATATGTCTGGTTTATAGAAGTCTAGGTTAGATCCCCGTTCAGGAACAACCCTGGGCTCCCAGCCAGGAGTGATTCTTCCAATGCAGCACCTCTGGAGATAGCTTGAAAACAATGAAACATTCTAAAAATTAAATTCGGTTCAATAATATAGGTTAGATTCTGGTGTGCTATTTATTGTTTTGTAGTGGTTAACACAGTTGCAAATATCAGATTAAGTTAAAACAATTTTTAAAAGAAAGTTGAGGGGATGGAGAAATAGTACAATGGGTAGGGCACTTGCCTTGCACGTGGCTGACCAAGGTTTGATGCCCAGCATCTCATATGGTCCCCTGAGCACTTACAGAAGTAATTCCTAAGTGCAGAGCCAGTAGTAAGGCCTGAGATCTGCATGTGTGGCCCCAAAAAGAAAACAGAAAGTCAAGTTGTTTAGTATAGTAATTTTAATCATGTTTTCTTACCGATTAGTTAATTTTTTCCATTTTTTGTGGAACTCATTAGTAGTTGTAGAGGAGCTTCAAAATTAAAAAGATGAAGAATGGGACTCTCTGCGAGGTATATCTGAAATCTGTTAATGAAGAAAACATAAGTAGATCACTATACTTGAAGGCTATGATAGCATACACACTTAAGCGTATCATTCTTAAGAACCTAATAACATCCTGCTCAAATTCAGAAGTACATAAGACCATGGTGGTTTTAAAATTTATATTTAAAAAACTATAACGCACACTTTTAAAACTGAGATCTTCTTTATGATCACTGAGATTCGTGATAAATTAAAACAAGGAGATCAAGGAACAAGAAATGTGTCAGGTTTCATCTCTGGAGTCTGAAACTTGGTAGGTCTGGTAAAATTCTGAAAAGAGCTGACAATAACAGTTCAGTCATTCATCAGAAAAATAACTTCAAAAAGACCAGGAGGGAGATAGAACAGCAGATAGTACAGACTAAAACCAGTTGGACCCCTGGGACCACATGGTCCCTGGAGCATTATTATGTGTAACCCTGAAGGCCATGAGCACCTCTGGAAGGTCTGGAAAATCCTCAGCATAACAGGGCCTGAGCGGCACCAAATTCTCTGATCTTTGTATTAAACTGTCTTACTAGTTGGCCAAGAATGCCTATTGGGACCCTTGGACCTCCTAAGCACTTCTTGGGAGGTCCTCAACCCCTTTTAAAAAATCCCACAAAAACACAAAACTTCAATGAAGTCATAATGATTTGACTTCCAACTGTGATCATAAGACAAGATTAAGGGTGCTCATTTGTTTTTCAACAAACAAACCAGAGATTGAGCTCAGAATATTTCTGGCCTCATGTGATGTTTTGAAATATCGTTGGAAATTCCAAATTCGGACCTTTATCTTGGCTCCATTTTGTTGGAAAATGAAAATGATTGAGAGTAAATTTTGAAAGAATGCATCAATATTGTATATAAAGCTTCCATTCTTAGATGCCTTTAAATTCCAGAATAGGATTATAGTCAACTTTTATTTAAAAAACTTAAAGCTGTGAATGTCTATTATTTAAGACAATTTATTAAGAAAGTGTTAAAAGGAGTTCAGTTCTAATAGTATTTCTGCTGCAGAACTTACCTCTGTTAGGTTTTATATATCAAATTTCCCGAAAAAATATTTTACTCTTGGACTGTACTGTCCTTACCTCCAACAAATTAAAATTGAATTTTATTTATTTATTTACTTTGTTTTTTGCTTTTTGGGTCACACCTGGCTCTGCACTCAGGCGGTGCTCAGAGGACCACATTGCATGCTGGGAATCGAACCCACGTCGGCCGCGGCCGCGTGCAAGGCAAACGCCCTACCTGCTGTGCTATTGCTCCAGCCCCCTAGAATTTTAAATGTAGGCACAAACAAAATATATTCTCCAGCTTTAAATACAATAATAAACTTAACTCAGCAGGGATTCGTGAACTATGGACTGAGTTAGGACCCTTCACTTCCCCCGCCTCCACCTGTTCTAGTGCACACTGAAACTAAAAATGAGTTTTAAATGTTAAATTTTTGGAGAAAATTTCACTTGTATCACTTGTATCACTTGTTGTCCTGTTGTTCATTTATTTGCTCAAGCAAGTGCCAGTAATGTCTCCATTCCTCCCTGCTGTGCGCTAGCATAGTCCAGAGGCGTATTGGTACTCTTTCAGGGTCAGGGGAATGAGACCCCTTATTGTTACTGTTTTTGGCATATCGAATACGTCATGAGTAGCTTTCCAGGCTCTAGGCTCTGCTGTGTGGGTGGAATACTTTTGGTAGCTTGCCGGGCTCTCCGAGAGGGAGAAACTGCATCACTCTCTTCCGGGAGCTTTGTTCTATAGTCTCTGGATCTTAGCTGTTGATGAGATTACATGGCGCTGGGGGGCAGTTTGTGGGTGTGACTGCCAAGCTACAATTTATTATTTTGGGATGCATGAACATTATATGCAAATCAATTTTCAGTGTCTCTCAAGTTTCGTTGAGCAGCCATTTCCAACACATAGACCCTATTTTCTGCGGTTGCTTTTTCCTTACAATGGCAAAGCAACATAATTGTCTCAGAGCTATATGGCCACAGAATCCAAAATATTTACTATCTGATCATTTTTGGGAAAAATTGGTAAACTCCTGGAGTATCACAAATGTCACTTTCAGGGTGGAGTTATGGTTCAAGGAATAGAACACATTTCTTGCATGTGTGAGACCCAGAGTTTTATCCCTACCTCACATGACACATCTCTCCCCAGCATTGCCAGCCCAGCATGGCCCCTATTAACATCATGATGGCAATAGTTTAATTTTTAAAAACTGCTTGCATTGTAGCATAAGCATACAATGCAAATAAATGTCACTAAGGAATGCAGAATTTTTTTTACCACGTATTAAATTAACTATGGAGAAAGAACACAGATGCTTATTTTAATATTTGTTAACACCAGAATATGATAGTGCTTTCTAATGGTAGTTGTTTTTCCCTTGACCTGAGTTCAATTCACTCCCTCCATGTGAACGAAAAAGAGTTGGAGGAAAACTGTCACAAATGCATATAATGAAGTCTTTAACAGTATGACAATGATTGAAAATTGCTCAGCGGGTAGGACGTTTGCCTTGCACGCAGCCAACATGGCCGACCCGAGTTCAATTCCTCCGCCCCTCTCGGAGAGCCCGGCAAGCTACCGAGAGTATCTCGCCCGCACGGCAAAGCCTGGCAAGCTACCTGTGACGTATTCAATATGCCAAACACAGTAACAAGTCTCATGATGGAGATGTTACTGGGCCCGCTCAAGCAAATCGATGAACAACGGGAGAACCGTGACCGTGACCGTTTAATTTTAGATGCCAGAAGAGTGATTATCAGCAAATTCTCTGTGTGTCTTTGAAATAAAGGCAAAGGTCTACTGAACCTTTCCTCATTAAGTCTTTCCTTCCTGTGTTTTTCCGGTTCTAATTGGAAATTGGTTGTGATAAAGCCAGCAAAATTATATTAACATTTTGTGATAGCAATGAGTCATATACTTAAGTAAAAGTAAAAGTAAAGGCCCTCCCGTTGATCATCGATTTGCTCGAGCAGGCCCAGTAACGTCTCTATTGGAGACTTTGTTGTTACTGTGTCTGGCATATCGATTACTCTCGGTAGCTTGCCGGGCTCTCCGAGAGGGGCGGAGGAATTGAACTTGGGTCGGCCATGTTGGCTGCGTGCAAGGCAGACGCCCTACCCGCTGTGCTATCGCTCCTTAAGTCCTATTTATGTTATTACATATATGTTCTAATGCATTTTTCTCTCCCTTGTCACATGAAAAGTGTACAATAGTACCTGTATCTTAAAATTTGGAGCAAATTAAATAAATAACATCACAAACCTTTGAGAATTTTATCACACTTCTTTGTTGTTTTTGTTTGTTTGTTTTAATGATGATTTTTATAAAGTTTACTCAAGTTAATTTTAGAAAGTTAAAAGCTCCTGTTTTAAGAGAGGGTTATATCCTCTTTGCCTAACAATATCTCCTTGTGACCTTATGTCAAAAGATGCTAACTGTAATTTTAGAATATGGTATAGAGGAGTTCCAGAAGATTCCTTTGTATCTCTCCATAAAGATGATGAGTTGTATGCCTTAAAATATTTTTGAGATTGGAGAGATAGTACAGTTGCTAAGGTGCTTGCTTTGCACACTGCCAACCCAGTTTCAATCCTTGGTACTCCATATGGTCCCTAGTCCTTGTCAGAAGCAGTTCCTGAGTTCAGAGCCGGGAGTAGCCCCTGAACACTGCCAGATGTGGCCCCAAAACAAATATATGTATATAAATGTGTGTGTGTGTGTGTGCGTGCGTGTGTGTGTGTGTAGCACTGTAGCACTGTCCTCCCAATGTTTATCGATTTGCTCAAGCAGGCCCAGTAACATCTCCATTGTGAGACTTGTTGTTACTGTGTTTGGCATATCCAATACGTCACAGGTAGCTTGCCAGGCTTTGCTGTGCAGGCAAGATACTCTTGGTAGCTTGCCGGGCTCTATATGTATATACACATACACACACACACATCTATATACATATATGTATATATGTGTGTATGTATATAGATGTGTGTGTGTGTGTGTGTCACTGTTTCTTTCAGCTACCATATTTTCTTTTTAAATGACTAAAAGTAAGGGACAAAGTGATAATTCGGTAAATTGGGCATTTGCCACACACAAAGCCAAACCTGGGTTTGATCCCAATCACCCTATATGGTCCCTGAGTCTACCAGGAGAAATCCCTGAGAGCAGAGCCAGAAATAGCCCTAAGCACTGCGGGGCCAGAGTGATAGTACAGCTGGTAGGGCATTTTCCTTGCATGCGCCCTACCCGGGTTCCATCCCTGGCATCCCATGTGGTCCCCCAAGCACCACCAGGAGTAATTCCTGAGTGCAGAGCCAGGAGTAACCCCTGAGCATTGCTGGGTGTGACTCAAAAAGAAAAAAAAGCACTGCTGGGTGGCTCCAAAACCAAATAAATAAATAAACAAATATGGCTAATAGTGATAACCAAAAAATAAAAGGAAAGGAAAGGCAAGCCTGTAATAATATGATCTTCTTACAAGTGTCATAATAAACCATAAGATCCCAAGCAGCAGATTTAGGGGAAAAAATTAAATTTTGGGTTATGTAAGCAGACAGCAGTTAATTATGCAAAGTTTAAATAAACAGCCATCTTTTCTAAAGCAACAAATTACATCTGTTATCTATACTGAGCTCCAGTATCTTGATATTTCTGGGCAGATGAGCACATCTGGAATTCGTCAAGCAAGTTAACTTTATGAGATATTTCCTTGTAACAAGAATCCTGGCCAATGTGTTCTTTTCACCACATTTCCACTGCATTGTACCCATGGATTGTCACCATGATTATTAAAAATCAAGGATAAATTCCCTTTAAGCAAAGTGGTCAGTTTATTTTAAAAGTGTTCTAACAACAAGTATTCCAAAATTTTGCATTTTCT
Organism: Sorex fumeus; assembly: GCF_029834395.1. Lineage (NCBI taxonomy): Eukaryota > Metazoa > Chordata > Mammalia > Eulipotyphla > Soricidae > Sorex > Sorex fumeus. The sequence goes on from NW_026606104.1 coordinate 9,517,835, forward strand.
TTTTTTACCCCCCCCCCCCCCGTGGTTGCTATTGATCAAATCAAGGATCTTGCACATGTAAGGTGTAAGCACTACCTCTAGACCAAATTCTATCTTAAAAAAATTTTTTTGTTCACAGTTCTAGACAAGTGCGCTATGGTATAACCCACTTCTCTCTTCCATGCCATTTGATAACTCTCTTCCATGACATTTTATGCTTATCACTTTATATTGGCTCTTTTCCAATATGAGATTCTGAAGACCGATGAAAGAAATAGTCTCTAAGCATACTCCTTTCTCTCTTTCTTTCTTTCTTTCTTTCTTTCTTTCTTTCTTTCTTTCTTTCTTTCTTTCATTGAATCACTGTGAGATACACAATTCACAAGGCTTTTGATGGTAGGGTTTCAGTCATACAATATTCCAACACCCATCCCTACACCAGTGAACATTTGCCACCAATGTTCCTAGTTTCCCTCTTGCCCCCCACCCCCCAGTCTGTCTCTATGTCTCTATGGCAGACACTTAGGCACTTTCTTCTCTCTCTCTCTCTCTCTCTCTCTCTCTCTCTCTCTCTCTCTCTCTCTCTCTCCTCTCCCTCTCCTTTTGGGCATTCTGGTTTGCATTATTGATACTGATACTCTCCCTCCCTCCCTTCTCCCTCTCTTCCTCTCCCTCTCTTTCCCTCTCTCCCCCTCTTTCTCCCTTTCTCCCTCCCCCCTCCCTCCCTCCCTCCCTCCCTCCCTCCCTCCCTTCCTTCCTCCTTCGTTCCCTCCCTCCCTCCACTTTTGGGGTTTACAGTACAGATACAGAGAGGTTATCATGTTTGTTCCTTTACCTATTTTCAGCACACAGTTCTTATCCAGAGTGATAATTTCCAACTATCATTGTCACAGTGGTCCCTTCTCCATCCCAACTGCCTTCTTCCCCAGCACTTGAGACAGGCTTCCAATCACAGACAATCCTCCTGGACCTTGTTTATATTGTTCTTGAATATTAGTCTCATGTTATGGTATATATATTTTGTATCCCATAAATGAGTAAGCACTCTTCTTAAGGCACTTGAAATCATTGGCTTTTTGTTCGGACCTAGGATCTCAGACACTGTGCACTAAAGAACTAACCCAACACTGATTAGATCATAATTCTTCAAATATTTTGGATATTGTCTTATGAGAAAATAATTACTGTTAAGACCGAAACACAGAAGACAGTGTCTCTGGATTCTCTTTAAAGAAGTGATATTTATTAAACCACATGATTTCAGGAAACAAACACATCAGACAGGAAAGAGAAGCAAGACAAGGATGAGTTCAGGTTTGGCCACTTATACATAGATTAATGCATGAGCCTGAAAAATATTCTGAGTTTTGAAAAAAATGTTATAGAAACATCCATGATTTAAAAGGAAAAACAAATATGTATCCATTGGTTTCCTTTTCCAATTAGTCCACTCCTTTCTTCCTTCAATGCCATATATGCCAGAATACAGAGTGAGTTTTTATGGGTGTTTCTCATAGGGGTTCCAGAAGTTCTCCAGAGCAGATAACTAGAGAGATGACTTTGTGAGTTGAACCAAAGGCACTATTAAAAGTACATTAGCATATATCATGCATTCATTTGTGGGATATAAAAAAAGATAGTATGAAACAAATATCAAAGGTCAGAGAAAATGGGCCAGGAGGACTAATCAATGGTTGGAAATTACGACAAGGGTGTGGGGGGGAAGTGGAAGGTAGTTAAGATAAAAGAGCTTCTATTATGATAAGGTCAGTTGAAAATGATTACTCTGGACAATAACTGAGTGTTGAAAGAAGGTAAAAGGATATACATGATAACCTTTCAGAATCTGTATTACAAATCATAATCACTAAAATGAGAAAGAGAAAGAGAAAGAAAGAGAAGAAAGGTGCCTGCCATAGAGGCAGGCTGCGGTGGAGGGAAACTGGGGACATTGGTACTCATATTTATTCTATAAAATAAAAAATTAATATTAAAAAAGTACATCTGCACAAAATTAGTTGAGGTCTGCAAGGAATAGGTTCAGTAGCATGGCTGAAGTGAGAGGTATGGCTGATAAGATTTGAAGCGGTGCACTGTTTAGAGAGCACAGGGTCCACAAATACTCATACATGTATGTATACACAAATGCTCACACATAAAGATGATACCAAAGCAGGCAGATACTGTGGTTATCAGGTCATATAGAGGACAAGGAAAGTCAGCAGCCACCAGAAGCTCTAAGAGCAAGGAACTAACATTTCCCTAAAGTCTTGAAGCATATATGGCTTCCTGATACCTGTATTTTAGCCTAGTGAGAATTGATTTTGCATATCTGATTTTCAGAACTGTGAGCATATCTTTATATATTTTTTTCTTTTTTGGGGGGGGGGGGTCACACCCGGCGATGCACAGGGGTTACTTCTGGCTCATGCACTAGGAATTACTCCTGGCAGTGCTTAGGGGACCATACGAGATTCTGGGCCAGCCACGTGCAAGGCAAATGCCCTACCCACTGTGCTATATCGCTCTAGCCCCATACCTTTATATTGTTTTAACCCACCCATTTGCCATTATTTGTCATAGTGGCCATAGCAAACAAGTACAAGTATTCAGTATACATCAATGAAATGACTCAGGATCTCCAGGAAGATATTATGTTAACTTCACTGACACATACATTGAAACTTGATGTGTTTGGTCCAAGTGAATATACAATACATGTTAACTGAAAGAGGGGCCCAGTTCTGTCACCAACCTCAGCTTCCTTTCCAGTTATTCACTGATTTTCAATCAAATGTATCCTACACCCATCCAATTAGAACTGGGGAGAGGAAGTGACTGCAGTCCTATGGTGTAATTTTTAGTTCTTGTGTGATTCTAATGTGTAGACAAGGCTGAAAATTGCCTAGACCAGTTTCTTCATAGTATCTGGGCCAACATTCATGATGACCACCAAGAGGTTAAAAGTGTAAGTGGCTTCCAAGTTTGCAAATTATAATTCACCCTGAACTATGTGGAAGTTTAAGGGCATGACTCTTCCCTCTTCTTCTAAGATTTCCACAATCTCTTTTCTTAAAGTCAACTCTGTCTTCCCAACAGATTCAGTTAAATTCAGGATTCAGGACAGAGGGAAAATACATCACAAATCTGTTAACCAAAGGTTAACTCTACCCTTATCCAAATAAGTGCCATTTCCACCCCCAAAGAGGATCTCTGAAACAAGTAAGGTGAATGTCATTATTATTATTTTTTTCAGATCATAACAAGTGTTCCAGAAGATTCCCTGACTTGCAGTGGAAACCCTTGATTCACACCAAGCCAGCTGGCCCACACCCAGTGCTCCATGGACGTACAACCAGGCACCATCACTACCCTAATCATTGATTTGTCACTGCACACACACACACACACACATACACACACCTCTCTTGTTTTTCAAAATGTCATATTTTATTTATTATAAAGGGCAAAGTCACTTTAAAAGTTATGGCAGAATCCTTGACCAAATAATCAGACCTGGCACGATAAAAAATATGACATTGTTATATATCGCCTAGAAATACACCCTTCTGTTTTATTCTGTTTCCTCTGAGAATTTCTGACATGAATTTATGGAAATACATTAATTTATAAAATGTGCGCATATAAATTGAGAATCAATCAGTTCTGAGTAATTAGAAATGTTATTTGTCTTGCCCAAGTTCATAAGTTGTCAAGTACTGGTAGCACTGTAGCACTGCCCTTCCCGTTGTTCTTTGATTTGCTCGAGCAGGCCCAGTAACGTCTCCTTTGTGAGACTTGTTGTTACTGTGTTTGGCATATCAAACATATCACGGGTAGCTTGCCAGGCTTTGCTGTATGGGCGAGATACTCTCGGTAGCTTGCTGGGCTCTCTGAGAGGGGCGGAGGAATCAACCTGGGTCGACAAGGTCAGCCGCGTGCAAGGCAAATGCCTTATCTGCTATGCTATCGCTCTAGCCCTGTCAGGTCAAGTACAGTGCTGGAATTAATAAAAAAAAAATTCTGGACCCCACTTTGCATGGATTTGAGGTTATAATAATATTTGGTACTTGAATACACTGTTACCAAATGGGACTACTGTTTTATGTCATTACATCTTAATAAAGTTCTCTCCTGTTAATGGGAGAGGAGAAAGATATACTTCAACGGAAACAGTAGCTATCATCGGTGCTGGATATTCTTTTGGGAAAATGCCAGTTTTCACCTGTGGTCCTTTCATAATTATTGATTTTCTCTTTCACTCAAAATTATTCCAGTTTGAATAATTTTGGTAAAGTATCACTGTATCACTGTCATCCCGTTGTTTGTTGATTTATTCGAACGGGCACCAGTAACATCTCTATTCATCCCAGCCCTGAGATTTTAGCAGCCTCTTCTTATTTGTCTTTAACAATGATTGGAGCCTCTTTCAGGGTCAGGGAAATGAGACCTGTTATAGTTACTGGTTTTGGCATACTGAATACGCCATGGGGAACTTGCCAGGTTCTGCCCATGTGGGCGGGATACTCTCAGTAGCTTGCTAGACTCTCTGAGAGGCATATATATATATATATATATATATATATACATATATATATACTCTCTGAGAGGCATATATATATATATACTCTGAGAGGCATATATATATATATATATATATATATATGTTGCCTACTGTCTGAACGCTATCAGACATGGTGTGGTAATTATAGAAAAATAGAAAATAGGTAGTATGTAGGCGTTCCACCCACCAACTGCCCCAGCGCCGTGTAATCCCATCAACAGCCAAGACCCAGAGACTATAAAACCCAGCTCCCGGAAGAGAACAGCACAGAGTCTCCTGCCTCCGTGCCTGTCTGTCCTCACTGGGGCCCCTTGGAGGAGGGGGGGTTGAGTTTCCCTCTCTGCCCCAAGCAGAGCCCCGGCAGCTGAAGACCTCCGGTTCCAGCCACAGCCATGCTTAAGACCACTCTCCACACATTTGGACAAGCCTCACGCATGAAGGAACTGGCCAGGAACCTAGATGTGCGAGACCCAGGGCTTAGATCTCCAAGCCTGCTCGGATCGGGACTGGGCCTCCTCCACCCACAGCCCCCATCTTCCAGTATGTAGGCGTTACACCCACCAACTGCCCCTGGCCTGTGTAATCCCATCAATGACCAAGACCCAGAGACTACAAAACCCAACTCCCGTAGTGCATGGCTGCTTTTGCAGCTGTGTGACATCTTATTATCTAGTTCTTACTCTGGAGAACCTGGCAGGCTACCGAAAGTATCCTGCCTGCACGGCAGAGTCTGGCAAACTCCCCATGGCGTATTCAATATGCCAAAAACCAGTAACAATGATGAGTCTCATTCTTCTGACCCTGAAAGAGCCTCGAATGTGGCACTTTCTAAAATCTCAGGGCTAGGACGAAGGAGACATTACTGGTGCCTGCTCGAGGAAATCAATGAACAACCGGATGACAGTGATACAGGTAGGAAGTGTCTTATGATGGTCTGGAAAGTGTCCTGGAGCATGGCAGCGGTTGGGTAGTGGAGGTCGGCTGTCAGGGCTGGGTCCCTTGGGGTGGGGAGGCCTCTCGCCCACCCCCCTCTGGGATGCCCCAAGTGAAAACATCCTGGCGCAGAGTCCAGTGGCATGGTTATGAGGGCCTCCTTTTATACTCCCATTTGGGAGGAGCAGCCATGAGTTCTGGAGGGTGGTCAGTGAGGAGATTATCTGGAGTGTGGCTTATGGTGTACAGTATTTAATCAAACTACTTAAGATATACTGTGGAAATTTCCCATAATGAGCTTTCCTATATAAAATCTTATATTTTTGATAAAATAAATATTTTATCAAAGATATAATGTGGAAATTTCCCATAATGAGCTTTCCTATATAAAATCTTATATTTTTGATAAAATAAATATTTCATCGTCTTTTTACTCTTTATTCCAGGAATCTATGAAATATATTTAATTTATGTAAGTAGCTTCTGGAAAATTGATCCATGGACATAATAAAGTAACCTTATTTTTGTTGTTTATTTTTTATAATATCTTTAATAAACAACATATAGTTGAATTTTCTTTTTATTAGCTTGTTTTTTTTATAATAAACACAAATTTATTTTACATTTAAACTTTTTAATTTATTTTAGTGAGCCAACCATTGAATCACAAGCCCAGATTTTTAGTTCTCCAGGAACAGAAATTTATGAGATATCAGAACTCTTTTTTTCCAGACAAAGTTTATTAAGGGATGGGATTGTGGAAGGGATGGGATAGGGGACTTATGACTGAACAAATGGGAGGTAACACAGGACTGACTTTCAGGCTGACTTATTCGGAGAATCAGATAAGGGCTTAAAGCTTAAGTTCCTTTGCTAGGAAAGCATCTTTACAATCCAGTTACCTTCTAATCTGTTGCCAGAAAATATTGCATTAGGCAGGAGGAACTGTGAGTGCCTACTTGGGATTTACAGCACACAATTCAAAGATTGACTGATAGTACTACAGGCGATGCATACTTAATGGAGACCAAAGAACAGCACATGGCCCACTAAGATGGCAGAGATGCTTGTTGCTGTCCCCTCAGGAAGGTCGTACAAGAGCCAGGGCTAGGAATTACCCGCTGCCTTGAGGGTGTGTGTGTGGGGGGGGAGCAGGGAAGAGTTTTTGATGAAAAAGCTTGACTAGGGGCTGGAAAGATAGTACAGTGGTTAGGTGCTTGTTTTGCAAATGTTAAAATGGCTTCTAGTCTCAGCACCCTATATGGTACCCCCCTCCCCCCAGCACTGTCAGGAGTAATTCCTGAGCGCTAGAGCCAAAAGTAAAGCCATGATCACTCAGGGTGTGGCCCCAAAACAAAAACAAAAACCTACAAAAATGCCTGATTAACTTGCTCTGAAGAATTGCAGGTGGGAAAGTGCTTGTCCTTAAGGCAAGTTCTCTTCCTACCCACAACCCCCAGGTCCCTTGCCAGGTTGGGCTTTTTGATTAGATTGGAGATCAAGTTCACTCCTTCTTAGGCCTAAATTTCTAGATTCATTTAAAGTACAGAAAATGCAGAAATGATTCAATAAAAATAAAAAAGAATAAATTAAGGAGTTGTATTCAAACTATATAGTGAGGAAGGAACAGTGCCCAACATTTGAGAATGATCTTAGTACTTTGGGCTACATCTTACTGCTTCACTGTTGAACATGAACAATTTCAAAGAAAAGTAAAATCGGACATAACTACTTTGCAACTGGCATGGATCAAGGCAAAAAGCAAGACCATTTTGTAGTTGTTTGAACAAAATATGAACCATGTAAAAATCACAGAAATAATGAAATATTCCCTGCTCCTGGCAGTGAGTGACTACCAGAACTTTACTCCCCACTCACACATCTTCCCCTCACTTTCGCAGCTATATCTTCTCTGATCCTCTTATTGCTCTATTATGAAGATCCCTGTGATTCTACTGGACTCACCTAAATACTCCAGGCCAATTTCTTCATTTCAAAATCCTTACTTCCAATAATAAAGTTTCTGTTCCCTTGTAAGGTGACATATTCATAGATTTCAAGGATTAGGAGGGGGGAACTTTGAGGGAGATTTGAACAATTTAGAGGACTATTGTGGCATTTGATGAAGAGATTACATGTGAAATAGTTAGTTGGATACAATATTAATTATAGACCAAGGCTTTTGAAATTCATAAATTTATCTACATCCTTCTGTGTCATCTCTTATTAGAAGAAATGCATGCCTCCTATTCTGCCACCTAAGTCAAGAGAAACACTGGCCGGGGGTGGGGGGGTGCGCAGGGGGGGCGGGATTTTGAAACTTAGATCCTCTTGTCTGATCAATTATGGAGCTTAAATTTCTTAGCGTTCAATTTTAAGAAAATTCCTCAGAGCAATTTCCACTTTGTACTCATGAATTTAAAGAGTTTGAGGAGCTGTGAGCAAAGACATATGTGTAAAGACCAAACATAAATTTGAAGTTGTTAGAACTAAAGTACAACCGTTTTAGTTGCTAGTAGCCATTTTGCTATTCTGTATGATTATATCACTTACAGCTGAACTGGGCATGAACCAGAGACCATATCTTGAGAAAGGGAACAGAATGAATAAAATTTACAGTGCTTGCAGACAGTGCCAGCCAATCAGTAAAAAGAAGGAATCTAGCTCTGGAAAGAAAGATGGCGGCCGCACGGGAGCCTTGTGGAAAGCAGGTTTGAGCCGGGGCTGGCGGGAGCGGCAGGGACCTCATGGGAAGGGGGGCTTTGTGGGCCGTCCCCCACGCCCCACCAAGGTCGCCAGCTGCCCCCCACGAGTGGCTCTCTGGCACGGCCACGGCCCTGGAGGCACAAGGACTTAGCACAGAGAACCAGCCGCTTGGAGCAGAAAAGCAAATGGACTTGTGTTAAACCGCGCCACCAAGCCAGCCCGGAGGGGAAAGGGCGTTGACCGGCCCACCCGCTCCTCTCTGGAAAGAAAGATGGTGGCCGCACGGGAGCCTTGTGGAAAGCAGGTTTGAGCCGGGGCTGGCGGGAGCGGCAGGGACCTCATGGGAAGGGGGGCTTTGTGGGCCGTCCCCCACGCCCCACCGAGGTCGCCAGCTGCCCCCCACGAGCGGCTCTCCGGCACAGCCACGACTCCAGGGCACAGAAACCAATCTCTTAACTAACTAACTTTTAATAGAAATTCTTCCAGGGTCAATAAGTAAAATAGCAGAAATTCAAAACCGCGCGGCCGCTAGACATCATTTTATTCTTAAACCAAGTTGTAGAAAGCAAATCATTTCACAACGCTGTTTCAGCATGTCTGATTGTGGGGGGTGGGTCGTAAACTCTAAACAATAATTGTGCATCTTCTATCGAAATAATCTATCTAGTCAAAGTAGATAGAGTATTAACTAGAACTCATCTGCCTCACAAGAATTGGGAGGGGTGGGAGGTGGGGGTCTATTGGGGTTCGGGGTTAAAAATGAGTATTGGTAAAGGGAAATGTGTTTGGTATCTACATGACTGAGACCTAAACCCAAAAGCTCTGTAACTTTTCCCACAGTGATTCAATAAATAAATAAATTATATAAAAAAAAATTAAAAAATAAATAAAAAAAAGAAGGAATCTAGTGGTCAGCAAGGCATGGAAAGACCAGAACAAAGGGGCACCCACAGGTGGCACTAACCAATCAGCTTATAGGTGAGTTAGGGAGAAAGAACAATGTGGTTTTAGGATACTTAAACCCTTCCTCCGCAGTTGGGGCAGGTTGTACCTCTACCATTTGTCTATGAGGTGCGACTCTGGCAGGTCTGTTGTAATAACTCTTCCTCTCTCTTCCTCTTTCTTCCTCTCCCTCTCCCCCACCCCTCTCTCTCTGTAACAAATCTCTTTAATAAAATCTTTGAACACTTCACGGGTGCTTTGTGTTCAAATCACAGATCCTAACAAAATATATGTAAGGAAGCAAAAATATTCATCTCCAAAATATGTTTTTTACCAGAGGTTTATTTCATAGGAATGCTGAAGACTGGGAGTAGGTGGCTTTTTTGAAAAAGAGGTTTACATGTCTAAGGAAGGAATTCTCAAATTTCAAAGTTTCTCATGGCTCAGGAGATCAGTATTCAAGAGAAAAGGGTTGGTGTAAGAAAGGTTTATTCAGGTGCTAGCAACCCAAGATGGTGAACTTGTCCCCAAATCTTCTTAGTCTCAGGTTGGGGTTTGGGGTTTATAAATTGATGTTGGAGGAGGTTGGCAAAGACAGAGGAGTGAACTAGTAAAGGAGAAGGGGTCAAATCATGCAGTGGCCTGCTGATGATAGTGGTTTGATAAAGTTTCTGGGACTTGACAACCTGTTCTTTTTAAGACTTAAGAGACACATGACCCAAAAAGCAAAGAAAAAAAAAACTTAAGACCTCAGTGCAATGTTGGTCCTTGGTGGCTATGTGATGTCATCATCAATCAGATATTTGTTTGTTCTTTTCCTCTCATTTGTGGTTAGTTTTTGGTCTAACATGAAGCATGTAGTTCACAGAAACATTTCTTAACAATGGGAAGGCAGAAACAGGGGTAAAAAATCTGAGAATTCAGTGGAGAACAAGACGCAGTTTCCTAGTGTCTGCTCATTTTTATAACTGTACCTGATCTCTTTCTCTCTTTTCAGTGGGAAGGCTGGACTGAAACTTACATGCATCTGTTTATTGACATTTCTTTTTATCTTCCTAATGTTCTCTGTCTTAGATGAATTATTAAAGAGGGTGTCTGAAGGCATGTGGTAAGTTTGGTTTTCTGAGTCTATCTCACCTATATAGGAGTTATACATGTTATTAATCAACCATTTTTACTTTTGTCTTTCAATATGACTGATGTTTGCTTCTTCTCCCAGTTTCTGATGAACTCAGAGGGGTATGAGATGGTTTCATTTGTTCGCTGATACCATAAAATCCAAAACCCAATATTACATTTTCCCCCCTATCCCCTACACCCCCCCCCCCCCCACACACACACACCGGGTTTTCCTTATACTCCATCCTTCCCTCCCCTTCACCCAAATTCCCAAATAGTTGTGTGAATAGCAGGAGGAAAGATGTTTTTATCAGAGTTGGGCACAGTTTCTTTGTGTTGAATAGACTCCACCCCCACAGAGGGGTAGAATGGTGCTCTGTTAGCACTAGAAAGCACGAGCATTTCCAGGTGCCAATCAAGGAAGTCAGGAGTCAGGAAAGTGAAGTTGCAGGTGGAGGGGGTCTTGCTTGGCTCATCTGAGTAGAACCAGATGGTTTTCTCTTGGTTCTTTGTAGTTGTGCTAGGTTGATATGCTTAGACAAGGCTGCAACTCATCAACTCTAAAAATGACAAGAAGTGGGCAGCATTCAGTTTCTTAAAGCCAGAAAGGAAATTCTTTTAAAATGCTGAGGAAAATGTAAGAATGTATTCCCCAAAGTGGGGTCAGGAGTCCCCAGAGGGGAGTCGTATCTCATTTTGTGAAAAATAATCTCTAGAAATTAGAAATGTGGACCTTGTGGGAATCAAGGTCTACACCAAGGATTATAATGAACATTGAAGAAAAGGATGTAATGCTCTTACTAAAAGAAGACAAGTCATTAATTTAAAATTATGAGCAGCTGTGGTGGATCTGGACCAGCATATAGTTATAAGACATATAGTTAGAAGACAAATAATCCCCGAGCTTTCCCTCTTATCAATGGTTGTAAGAATCACCAGTTATTGAGTTGTTATGTTCAGTATCCATTACTTGGTACTTACATTATGTTGTCTTTAATTCTCAACATAAAAAAAAATTCTGTGAGTTTGCACTTTATATTTTATTATTCAATATGCACTTACTTCTCAGCTTGAGTACTTGTTTATTGATTTTTTTTTTGTTTTGGGGGCCATACCCAGCAGTTCTCAGGACTTACACCTGGCTCTGTGTTCAGGATTCATTTCTGATGGTGCTGAGAGAACCATACGCAGTGCTGAGGATTGAATTTAGGTCAACTGTGTGCTAGGTTGAGCTTAACCCTTATTTAAGGGGCTGCATTAATTTTATCTTGAAAACTGGAATATTGTCTTATAACATTGCTGACAGAATTAAATTTAAAACTATGCCATATACATATTTACATGTTATACATATTTTGCATAATTAGAATATTATACATTTTAATATATATGTATAATTGGAAGGAGCACATCTGGCAGTGTTGGCCATATTTCTGACTCTGTGCTCAAGGGTTGATTGGGAATTTAACCTAGGCTTGCTATATGTAAAGCATGTGCTCATTTGGGCCCTATACTTGCTAATTTTAATATCCCTTATCCCCTTATCATTCTGTTTCAGGAATTGTTTCAAATTCTTTTATTTTCTAGTCATTGACATCATTTCCTTAGGACAAAGGAGAAAGGACACTCGGGCTCAGACTCACGCATGAGTGAAGCCCCAAAGAACCAGGAAAGCAGAACTCTGTGACCTTGGATTCCAGGCTCAACAGACCTGGGAACAGAGATCCTCTGCCTGCTCCTAGCAGCCTGACGGACCTCCGCTACCTCCACTACCTCCATCACCCAGCCGCCCCCACGCTCCAGGACACTTTCCAGACCAGGCGGCCACTTTGCGGCTGCATGACACATAGTAAAACACTTAATACAAGATTACTGCACCATATTTGATGGAGTTCGAATATTGTTTAAACCATGGGAACACCTGCAAGGACAATTAGAGGCTGCTCTAAAAGCATCTATCTCTCTCGGAGCCTGGCAAGCTACTGAGAGTGTCTCACCCGCAAGGCAGAGCCTGGAAAGCTATTCGTGGTGTATTTGATATGCCAAAAACAGTAAATACGATGGGTCTCATTCCCCTGACCCGGAAGGTGTCACCAATATGGCAGTGTTAAGAAGGATGAGGAAGGAGAGGCTGATAAAATCTCAGGGCCAAACTAGGCTGCCAAAACAAAGAAGGACAAAAATAACTGTCAGTACTTCCAGTGCACCTACAATGGCATCGGATGCATCCATCGAGGACCTGATGGTGCAAGCACAACATCATTGGTCTGACCAAGACAAGAAGGCATCAATCACATCACACCGTTTTTGACACTGGAGAACTGTTCCTTGGAACATGTGACACAGAGGCGTCCATGGTGTCGGTGTCCTTGTCTACATGAACTTGGCCATAAATATTGATTCATCTGAATGCCTAACAACCCAAATCGAATGATTACACTTGAATAGATGTGGCTCACTGCTGGCAGTTTCTATCTTCGTTGTCTATGCACCAACATCCAATTGTGATGAAGGAGAAATTGAGAAGTTCTACATGGAGCTGGAGAAGTTCTATAAAGAAGACCACACCTTTTACAAGATCATTGTCGGTGATTTAAATGCCAAGATAGGACCGAGAAGATCAGCCAAAGAACTCCACATCAGGAGCCATGGCCTAGAATGGAACGAACAGGGTGAGAGACTGAGTTCATCATGTCGACCAAGACCATCCATGGTAACTCACGATTCCAGAAGGCTGAATCTAAACGTTGGACATAGGAGTCTCCCAGTGGATGGTTCCACAATGAAACTGACCACATCATATTCAATTGACGATCTTGCCTGACCGAGGTCGCTATTGTCACAAAATTCCAAACGGGATCAGACCACCGTCTCCTTTGTGCAAATATCTACTTCACAGAGCGGGGAGAAATGGCTGCAAAGTTTAAGAAGAGAACTCCTAGAATGACCACCAACTGGGAGCTCTTTGGCACTATTGCGGCAACTTGGGAAGATGCCGTTGTTGACCATGCAAACAAGCCAGGCGTGATGTGATTGATGCTTTCTTGTGTCAGTCAGATCAATAATGTTGTACTTGATCTTTCACGCTCACACCATCAGGTCCTCGATGGATGTATCTGATGCCAGTGTACGTGCATTGGAAGAATAGACAGTCATTTTTGTCCTTCATTTTGGCAGCCTAGTTCAGCTCTGACTTATCCATGTCTTCTACTTGATCTCTTTGATAGCCATGTACACCTGCCCACATACCAAATTCCGCACAATGGATATGTCATTCCCAATGTTCTTCCTTCCAAAAGCTGACATGCCATTTTATTGGTAAAGAAGCAAATAGCATCCGGTCCAGATAAGGTCAGACCTGAACACCTGAAGAACCTGCCGTCAGTACTCATCAATACACTGGCTCAGCTCCTCACACGCTACCTGTCTGAATACAAGGTTCCATCCCAATGGAAAACCAGCAGGCCTGTACTACTACTATACAAGAAGTGAGACATCTGTGACATTGGCAACTATCACCCGATCTGCCTGTTGTCTGTCATCTACAAGCTGTTCACTCAAGTCATCCTGAATAGGATTGGCAGAACACTAGATGAAGGACAACCATGCGAGCAAGCCAGTTTCTGATAAGGATTCAGTACAATCGACCATATCCACACGGTAACCAAGCTCATTGAGGTTTCTCAAGAGATGCCGCTCTGTCTGACGTTTATTGATTTTAAAGAAGGCCTTTGAATCTGTTGAGACTGAAGCGGTCATCGAAGCCTTAGCCAAACAGAGCATTCAAACTCAATACATCAGGATCCCCTGTGATCTGTACTGCAGATTCACTACCAGGATCTCACCATTCTACAGGGAAATGATCATTGATGTCAAGAGAGTGGTTCATCAGGGTGGTACCATTTCACCGAAACTCTTCAGTGCCACCCTCGAGAACGTCATGCGACGACTGGAATGGGAAGGAATGGGAGGTAGATGGTTGTCAACTACACCACCTCCACTTCGCTGATGACATCATTCTAATAACATCGTTCTAATAACCAAACATCAGCCAAGTGACACAAATGCTGGCCGACTTCAACCATGAGTGTGGAAAGGTTGGACTACAGCTGAATCTCATGAAGACAATGTTTATGAGAAATGGTCTCGTCCCTGACGTTCCATTCGCTATCTATGGGACGAACATCTCTGAATGCAACAGTTTTGTGTACCTAGGTCGAGAAGTCAATATGATGAATGACCTGGCCCTGAGTTGTGCAGGAGGAAGAGAGCTACTTGGACCACCTTCAAGATCATCAAAGAAATAGCTAAGAGGATGAAGAACCTCTGCCTCTGGGCACATCTCTTTGATTCCACTGTTTTCCCTGCATTAACATATGCCTCAGAGACCTGGGCCCTACAGGATGAAAAACAGGATGAGAATGCTATTCAGGTTTCCTAAAGAGGAATCGAAAGAGCTATGCTTGGAGTATCACACTTCACTCAAATGAGAGAAAGAATCCGGAGTTCTGACCTCCATCGACGATCAAGAATCAGGGACGCTGTCTTGTTTGCCAAGGCATGGAAAATCAGATGGGCTGGACACTTAATGAGATTTGGAGACTACCGCTGGACTAGAGCCATTGCCGACTGGAATTCCATGAATATCATAAGATCGCATGGCTGCACACCTATGAGTTGGTCAGACTTCTTCGTCAAGACCCTGAGCAATCAACTTGAGGCTGTTCGTGTTTCTAGAACGAGCAGATGCCACTGGGCTACACTGTCGCATGACAGGGACGAATGGAGACATTACTGGTGCCCGCTCGAGCAAATCGATGAGTAATGGGATGTCAAGTGATCAAGTGATCAAGAAAGGAGAAAAAGGCTACCGTGTTGAAATTTCTGACAGCTTTGTTCCTGCTTTCCACTCAGGTCCAGAAAGTGAATTGAGAGTTTTCAAGCCCTGGTGGTTCTTGCTTTCTCCCTGGGCTCATCCAATAGCATCAAACAGCATCCTATATCACTGCTAAGTCCTTTCTATTAAATACTGGTCAAGGCCTCTATTTGGTAAGCACCAAATGACTAGGAATCCCACAGCTCTCTCTTGCTGTCTGTTTTTGTTGTTCTTGGCCACTTCCCCACAAGGGATGACCAAAGCCATGGGTGGATGAAGGAAGAAATGAGGGCAAGGCTGGTTGGTGATCAGTTGTCATTTATTCCTTTCTCCCCATGTGCCTGTTCCAATTTCACTAGGCCCCTCATTCTATCTTCTCATGTCCCCCTTGATAGTCTCTCCATGCTCCAATTTGCCACCTTGGTGTCTCTCTAGTCTCTCACCAACCTCCCAGCATTGGGGGTAGCAACCAAACACCCAAGTAGCACAGTCAACATATGAAAGCCCTTCCTGATCACTGTTTTTCTACTTTCCTTAGTCCAATAAATTAATTAACATTGTAATTAACATTTTAATTCTACTTCTTAATATTAGTCATTTTGTATGGACACAATCAGAGATACTTTAAGCTTGTAGGGTGGCTCTCCTGGGGACATCTCACCACAGACTCAGACTACAGTGCTCAGATTAATCTTTTGTAACCCTAGCAGGGTCCTAATCTAGTTGTTACTTTTGGGATCAGAACAGAATTTGTCCATGACCATGCTCTTAACTTATAGTTAAGTATTATGGTGCTTTGGCCTGGCCCATTTTGATGCCAGCGTAGCTCAAAGCTTGCCCTGGGTCTATCCATGCCTCGTAGGGACCCTGCTTTGGGGATGCTAAGAAGTAAGGGCAACTGAAGCTTAAGTTGAGAAAACAGATACTCAGGAGTGAATATTTTTTGGAGTCAATTAACTCCCAAGTTACAAAAGCATAGCATTAACTGTCTTCCTATGTCTATACAAAAAGGACATTGCTCTGAATTAACTATGCAAAGGACTTAAGGAGAAGATAAAAGCAATATTTACAAGTTAACAGTGTCTTATTAGGAGATAAGGGTGATTGCCTGATTAGGGAAGCAGAGCACAAAGAAAGAGGATACAAATAAACACAGAGGAGCATTGTGATGGGAGTAACCCAATAAGGCTAAGGTCCTGTGGCAAGGCAGAAGGGACAAAATAATGTTAGTCTACAAAGTCTTAGCTAGAAAGGAACATAGGAATGATTCAGAGATGCCATTTTTGAGAACTCTGGTGCACCTCTGAAAAGAACTGGCTGTTTCTTCTCTTTAAATGATTCATTACAGGTCATTCTGACATGGTGGGTCCACTGGACCGGTGGGAGAGAGTTGGCTGTGGAAATCTGCCCAAACCAACCTATAGCACACAGTGTGGCAGGGGAAGGAGGACATCGCCTAGAGGGAGGGTGAATAAGTGTATCCATATGAAAAAGACAAGATGCTCTTCTCCAGGAGTCTCTGCACGGAGAAGACTCAAGTTATTGCAATCTAACAATGGATTAACACCTGGGGGCGGGAAGGAGGGGATATTATGTATTAGGGTCAATTATTATTTCTGTGTCTTCTTCCGTAAACAGAAGTCATTCCATGACTTTCCGATGAGCTTGTGGGTAAGCTGTCTAAGTGCCAGTTCTTCTATACAGTCTCGCCACTCATAGGATTTTTATCTCTATTCTCCACTCTCTTAAATCTATCCAGAGTCTCTGTAAATTCCTGTCTCAAGTCAATGTGAGGGATGAGTGATGAAATAAAGATGCTCGTCTCTCAAGTATTCTAATCTTCTAAGCCTCCACTGTTTTACTTTACTCTCCTTTCCTTCCACCTTCTAGGCCAGCATCCATGTTCTTATTTTTGTTTTTTATCCCTTTTGTAAAAATTTCCCTGAGCCTGTTCAGTTTCTTTCTGGGCCTGAAAACAAGGCGGTGGATCCTGTTAAATCGCTTTCTTCTGTAACACTCTCCCCCCAGGCAAAGAAGGAAAGGGCATAATAAAAATGGAAATGTATCATAGAAAGAATATATTAATACTTCATAGATTTTATTCCATCACATTTTAAAACATAGTTCTAAAGAGAGAGCATACAATCTCTTTCTGTTTTTAGTCTTTGAAAAATTTTTTCATTTTTTCCCCTAGTTGATATATTTATGTGATTTTGATAGTTATTTTATTTATACAGGACTTGGAGACAATGCTGAATATTACAGATAAAGAAATCTTTTGAAGAAAAGATGAAACTTGTTTTTTTGAACTAGTGAAACTAGTTTTTTGAGCTAGTGAGGGAAATTGGATAGGAATGAAAGATTAACTCCCTTTTAACATTACCCCTTAATTCCATGAGGCTGGGACACAACTGAAATGGAGAATTGTGTATGCAAGCTAAGATAGGAGAAGGGTTTTGTTTCCAGGTAGGCTGAAAGGAAAAAACACACTGATTTCCTTGGGAGAAACCTAGCTTACAATTTTTCCTCATGTTTCATCTGGACAATGTTTTCATTCACCTCAAAACTGTCATGGTTGGAACAATAAATTATGTGGGTCTCTTATTACTGGCTTATATAATCCCATTGAACTATTTCTATTTGAGCTAAACTAGAAGTACTAAAACCTTTATTACCAAGATTTTTCCTGATATGGTGAAGTCAACAATATCACTCAAGAGTCAGAGACTGAGTTCTTTTATTTTCACTATAAGACTATGTAAGTCGGGCCAGAGCGATAACACAGTGGGTAGGGCATTTGCCTTGCACACAGCCAACCTGGGTTCTATCCCCAGCATCCCATATGGTCCCCTAAGCACTGCCAGGAGTAATTCCCAAGTGCAAAGCCAGGAGTAACCCCTGAGCTGGGTGTGACCCCCCACCCCAAAATAACATACATAAAGCTGTTTTTTTTAAAAAAAACTATGTAAGTCAACTGTTACTTTGATATAAAATCATAATTTCACAATAATTAAGGGTATAGTATATACATTTTTCTTTATTTCATTATTTATATTTATTGTCATAATTATGGGCTGGAGCGATAGCACAGCGGGTAGGGTGTTTGCCTTGCACACGACCAACACAGCCAACCCAAGTTCGATTCCTCCGCCCCTCTTGGAGAGCGTGGCAAGCTACCGAGAGTATCTTGCCCACAAAGCAAAGCTGGCAAGCTCCCTATGACATATTCTGTATGTCAAACACAGTAGCAAGTCTCACAATGTTACTGGGCCCGCTTGAGCAAATGGATGAACAACGAAAGGACAGTGACAGTGACAGTGATCATAATTATAGCAATGTAAGTCAACTTCTATAAAGTGTCTTAAAAATGCCAGGTGTTTTACAAGATGCTTCTTTTTATATTATCTGGAATCCTCACTTTTTTATCTGGTAAAAAATTGTTGAACTTATAGTAATGTAAGCTAGATTCGCTGGGGTTCGCTCTTACCTACTATTTCTCTTAAAAACTCCACTTTTTATTCCAACTATTTCTTGGATACCTTAGATGTAACTTCACATGAATACACAGCAAGTTGAGACATAGAAAGAAACAAATTATCATCTTTAGTGGATTCTGAAGTCTACCCATACTGCTTTAGATGGACTGACTACTGGTACTACTTTCGACGGGCATTAGTGGATGTTTTCTTGGTCCTCCATGGCTGCTCCTAACAAATTCAGAGCAACATTATTGAGCCCACTGGCTAGATTTCCATAGTCTAAAGCAATGTGCCCAAAGTGGGCAGTACTACTCCTCAATGGGTGAAGAAATGATCCGGCGCATAGAGGTGTGGAGATAGTAGCCACCAGAGCCTCTAGTTTGTTCACTTAAAGGAAATGAATTTCTAGGGGAGTGCTGAGTAATTTATTTTTCTGAAAAGGCAATGATAGGTCAAATAAGTTCAGGAACCTCTGGCCTGAAATTTCGAGGGTTTCAAAATAACATGCTTTTCTATAATGAAGAGATAAAGAATATATCTGCTATATACAGTGTTAAGGAGTTCTGATGTATTCTAGGATTTAAATGGAAATAGCTTCCTTCTGATTTTTACTTTTCTTTACTCCTTACCACAGCATGTTCCATTTGACAAGTTAAGAATCTGAGTCTCAAATAAACTAGATAACTTGAATTAAATAGCATGAGAGACTCACATAACTAGTAAGTGCTGGAACTGAGGGTTGGCTTCAGTATTAAAGTCCAGACTTTCTCAGAACACCATGCGGCTTTCCATTAGTATTTCTATTGAGTTTGATGACTTTGATGATCCCTTTTTTGAAATTTGAAACTTTCTGTTCTCTTTACTTCTCAGACCATATATATATATACACATATATGCATATATATTTAAAACACTCCTCCAAATGTTATTTCTTTAAGTTCTACCCAGTTCCATTTAACCTCACAACAGTTACTCAGTTATCACCCTCTTTCAAATAATTGTTTTGCCTATTACTTAAAAATCTTTTTCAAGACTGTTGACCTAGAAAATATTTATTCAGTTTTTATTATATGCCAACTGTGTGAGAAATATACTAATCATCAACTATAGCATGGTATGACAAAGACTATGACAAAGTATGTAATGGGGCAAGAAGGTATAGGAGTCGAAATTACAGAAACAGGTCAAAGAAACAAGAGTGGGAACTAAAGGGAAGTTAAAAAAGAAACCTGTGGGACTGAAGAGATAGCACAGGGAATAAAACACTTGCCTTTTAGGCAGCTGATCCCAGTGTGATCCAACACTGCATGGTTCCTGAGCAGTCGGAATAACCAGAGCACAGAGTATCCCCTGAGCACCAACATTTGTGCCCCCAGAAACACCCCTTTAGAAAAATGTAATCTTAAAGGAAAAGTCGGCATTAAATTTTAAAAATTTTACTAATTGAGTCTTGTAGGAAAGATAGGTAAAAAAAGGGATAGAGACAGAATGTTCTAAGAGAAAAAGCAATATTTACAGACACACAGTATATAAGATATATCGCTTACTACAGAAACTATTTGTAGTTTACTAAACTAAGGGAGTATTGGAATAAGCAATAGAAAATAATGCAAATAGTATCCGCAGACCACACCCCCCCAAAAAAGATGAGATCAATAGTGAAGCAGGCTAGGTAAAAAAAAAAGAAAGAAAGAAAGAAAGAAAGAAAGAAAGAAAGAAAGAAAGAAAGAAAGTTGGAGACTTTGACAGATCCAGGAACACATACGCTGTCCAAATGTGCAACTATACCTCTCCCCAACCTAGGGCTGCCACTCGGTGCAGGCCCAATTATTCCCAGAGAAGCATAGAAGTTTTTATGTGAATTCCCTGAAATGTATTAAAATATAATGTGGTTAAACAAAATACATCTGTCAGCAACATCTGGGACAAATCATGAAGATCATTCTGTTAAGATAAAGAGACTGCACTTCCTCCTAAATACATTGAGTGGGAAAACACTGAATATTAGACAATGAAACAATCATACTTGTATTTTATGAAGATTTCCAGTTCACTGAAAGATGAATGGATGAAAGATGAAAGATGTATTAGAAAAGAACAAGAGTGGAATACGGTTGACCTGCTAGACATCTAGAGTAGTAACCCAAGTGTAACTATGAGAACAGAGGAAATAGAGATGAAGAATATGGAGTAGTAACCCAAGTGTAACTATGAGAACAGAGGAAGTAGAGATGGAGAATAGGGACAGATGCAAATAAAGTTTGGGACATGTAGGGCTTGGTTAATTGATTGATTTAATCTAATTGATTAAATTATAAGGTTATAGAGAGAGGAAGTAATAATATGATTTCATTGCTTCATGGGGCAACAATTTTCTAGAGGTCCCCCAATTTTCTCTTTTAGCAAAGTGTTCAGCAGCTCAAATGGGTAATAGCAATTTTTGTGTCAAGTTTTATTTTATTTTTGTTTTTTGGGTCACACCCCGCAATGCACAGGGTTACTCCTGGCTCATGCACTCAGGAATTACTCCTGGCAGTGCTCAGGGGAACCCTATGGGATGCTAGGAATCAAGTTCAGGTCGGCCACGTGCAAGGCAAAAGCCCTACCTGCTGTGCTATTGCTCCAGCCCCTCAAATTGTATTTTAAGGGGGTGATGCTCAGAGTTTATTCTGCCATGCTGGGAGGTCTTACATAGTGATTGGGATTAAACTGGAGTCAACCACAAGCAAGGTAAACAACTAACCTCTGCACTATCTCTTCAGCCCTGGAAAGTGCTCGTTCTTTTTTTTTTTTTTTTTTTTTTTTTGCTTTTTGGGTCACACCCAGCGATGCTCAGGGGTTACTCCTGGCTCATGCACTCAGGAATTGCTCCCGGCGGTGCTCAGGGGACCATATGGGGTGCTGGGAATCGAACCTGTGTCGGCCATGTTGGCTGCGTGCAAGGCATATGCCCTACCCGCTGTGCTATCACTCCAGCCCCAAAAGTGCCCGTTCTTAATTCTCTGTATAGCACTGTATTTTCCAGGATAGAAGAAACACTATAACCTATCTCTCTGAATATTCTTGAAGGAATTCCATCTGCTAGCTCAGATTCCATCTTGGTTTTGCAAATAATCCCCCCCACTAAATAAATTCTGTACATGTCTTATACTAAATCAAGCAGTTTTGCAATTTTTTCACAAGTGATGTTTCATGCATTTTAGGCCTCTTGCCAAGAAAATCCTAGAGACATTTCAAATGGAAAGCACATGGGTATCTTCAGGCAAGATCAATTGGCTACCTTTCAAGAGACCCCACAGGATGTATTATCTTGGTGAATTTATCACAGCCTATAATCTGGCTCTCAGTCCTGTAGATTTAGAAACTGAATTTTTGTTAACACTTACAACACATCTATTTGTCATTAGTGATTTATATTAATTAGCCCACAAAGACTGATGGTAAAAACTGCAACATTTATATATTAGCAGTTGTCCTAAAGATTAAAATACTTGCTTGTGACAGGAAATCTGAATCAATACTATAATAAGAAGAGTTCCTTGTGTAATACAATCACCAGATACAAATGAATGGAGTTGGTGTTAATACAGGAACTGCAGTTGATATTATCGAAGCAAATGCATGACAGGCAGGAATAGTATTTATGTGATGGTCTTTTTCTCAGTTTTGTATTTGGTAATAGATGATCCACAGGGAAAAAACCCACCCCAGTACTAGGAAGCTTGCATCTCTGTCGCCAAAGGTACTCTCTACTGGATAATGACCATAGTAAATCATACTTATGAAGTTGATTGATTCCTTGCTTTCTTAGTTGTGAAAGGAGGAATCAAAAAAGACCTCAGAGTTTCTGACTTGAGTGTCTGACTAGATTGATAATGAAGCCACATACTTGAGAAAGGAACACAAGATCATGAATTCATTCTTGGACATATTGTAGAATTTGGCACTTCCTTTGAGAGATCCAAATGGAAATAGTCTATAGGCAGTTCCATACCCAGATCTGTTATTCAATAGTGTGACCTGGTTTAAAAGACATGAATCTGGGGTCTTTCAGTGTATAGTTAACTGAAGTCTTGGATATTGTTGATGCTTTCCCAAGGGAAAATACTGAGACCAAACAATTGAGTGCCCAGGATGAAATTCTAAGGAACATTAACATAAATTGTTGTATAGAGGATAAGAATATGACATGAGACTGAAAAGAAAACATAGTTATAAAGTGAGAAAAAAACAGGATTGTGTTAATGTGGAAATTAACACCAGAAACTGCTTGAAAAAAAGTTGTATAGTGTTCCTGAATTTTGATGCAAATTCCAAGTATAGCTAGTTTAGTAAGGATTGAAGCATTTCAGGTTTAATGAGATTCCACCTGGTACATTCACTGGCAGGGCTATAACCTCTTGGAACTTTTGAGAAGTCTAGGAAAAGTCCTTCATGTCATGAAGCATCTATGCTGTCATGGGGCAGGAGTAAAGGAGGGCACTTCTTTGGTGCTAAATTTTTGTATCCTTTGCTTTGAAAATAAGGAAATGAGGGGGCCAGATAGATTATACAGTAAGTCTGGCACTTGTCTTTGTTTGTTGGACCACACCAAGTGGTACTCAGGGCTTATTCCTGTCTCTGTGCTCAGAGATTACCCCTGGCGGGGCTCAATGAACTATATGTGGTGGTGGGTATCAAACATGAGGGGATACTAGATTTGAGAATGGAAAATGCCTTTTAAGAAGGTGTTGTATACTCAGAAATTTCACTGTAGCATGTTAAAAAAAGAAAGGTCTTTCTTTCCAAGAGTCATCATTGATAGCCTTAAAAAGCTAAGTCTGGAAGTGCTGGGCTGTTTCTGGGATTAGTGGATGGTCAGTAGTATGACTTAGAAAGAACGCTGGCAATAAAGAGATACTAGTGTCACTACTCAAGATTAAGTGACTGCATATGGCCTGTCCAGCTTAACATCAAATTTCAAAACTGAAAATTATGAAACATGCACTTAGGATGGCATCTAATAACTATTGTCTATAGGCTGGTAAAATAAAAGGCTCACAGGCAATATGTGCTACATTCAGCGACACATTCAACTTGTTCAGGTATCTAAAAGCATCATTCTTGACTTACCATAAAACAGGATGTAAAAACATCTCATTCCTTTGTACTCCCTTCAGGCACCAATTGACTGAAATATTTCCAGAGATATCTGATGCAAGCAGGATGAAGAGAAGAGAAAAATACAGATGCTTCCATGAGGAATACAGCAGTCAATTTTTACCTTTGAGGTAGGGAGGGCCTGGAGAGGTCTATTTCTCCTTAAGAACTACATATTCATCCTCACAATTGTGAGTTTTCTAGCATCCACTTTATCTTTCATCTAAACCTCGTAATTAAGCACAGTTCTTTTTAATCCACTTTTCAAGGAAGAAGGGTACAGAATACCAGGATGAAATTGAGCACTAACCTTGGAAATGCAATAGTTATTAAGTTGTTTTCCAATTATACAATTTCCATTTGCCTCTGGCAAGCAGATTAATATTAATATGTACTGAAGATCTGAAAGATAAGCCAAAGGAAACAGTATGACTTGATGCTTTGCTTTTTATAAATTCCTCTAGTATAGGACTGCTACCATCAGGACCTCACATATTGTTGCATATTTGTAGACCAGTTTTGGCATAAATTATATTGGTTTCAAATCTTGAGCATTCAACAGTTATGTGGACTTCTTAATTCCTACAACCTTATCCGAATAATGGAAATAAATCTGTTACGGTGAAGATTAGGTGAGATAATTATGTAAAGTCCCAACATTGAATCTAACAGATTAGGGACTGTGAATAAATGTTACCTATTAATGTATACAAAACTATTATCATAAATTTACTTTACTTTAACATATCGGGCGGAAATATTTCCAATACTACTATAAGTGAAGTTATTAGATACATATAGTTAGTTAGTGAAGTTCATATATAATAAATTATTCTTTATAAATTAACAGAAATTTAAATGTACTTTATGAGTTTTAAAAAGGCAAGATTTAGTGATCCTGTACTTAGTGATCCTTCACCTTACAAATCTAGCCTGAGAAAACTTCATCCTGAAATTGATATAGTATCAATTTTAAGGATTCAGATGGAAACATCATGTCTCTTGTGCTCCAATCCCACTTTGCATATATGGTAACCATAAACAGTCACGGTCCTCCCGTTGTTCATCAATTTGCTTGAGCAGGCCCAGTAACTTCTCCATGATGAGACTTGTTGTTACTGTGTTTGGCATATCAAGTACGTCACGGGTAGCTTGCCAGGCTCTGCCGTGGGGGCGACATACTCTTGGTAGCTTGCCGGGCTCTCTGAGATGGGCGGAGGAATCGAACTCGAGTTGGCCATGTTGGCTGCGTGCAAGGCAAACACCTTACCGCTGTACTATTGCTCCAGCCATAACCATAATATTTAGTAAAATAATCTGAAGATCACTGTGGCATCATAATAACATTTTAAAATCCAGTATGGAAATGATAATATGACTTATAATTGTATATGGTAATGTAGATTCTGGAAATTTTTATCACTTGATCACTTGACTTCCCGTTAGTCATCGATTTGCTTGAGCGATTTGAAGAGCCTCAAACTGATCGTTCAGGGTCTTGACGAAGAAGTCTGACCATCTGGTAGGTGGGCGGCCATGCAGTCTTTTGACGTCCCATGGAATACAGTCAGTACTGGCTCTAGTCCAGCGGTCATTTCCAAACCTCATTACATGTCCAGCACATCTGAATTTAGAAGCCTTGGCAAAAGAGACAGCATCCCTGATTCCTGACCAACTACAGAGGTTGGAACTCCGGATTCTTTCTCTCATTTGAGTGAAATGTGATACTCCAAGCATAGCTCTTTCGATTCCTCTTTGGGAGACCCGAATAGCATTCTCATTCTGTTTTCATAGGGCCCAGGTCTCTGAGGAGTACGTTAATGCAGGAAGGACAGTGGAATCGAAGAGATGTGCCTAGAGCCGGAGGTTCTTTGTCCTTTTATCTATTTCTTCGATGCTCTTGAAGGCATTCCAAGCCGCTCTCTTCCTCCTGCACAACTCAGGTGCCAAGTCATTTGTCATGTTAACTTCTCGACCTAGGTACACAAAACTGTTGCATTCGGAGACGGTCATTCCATTGAGAGCAAATGGAGAATCAGGAACGAGGCTGTTTCTCATAAACATTGTCTTCGTGAGATTCAGCTGTAGTCCGACCTATCCACACTCACGGTTGAAGTCGGCCAGCATTTGTTCTGCTTGGCTAATGTTTGGTGTTATTAGAACGATGTCACCAGCAAAGCGGAGGTGGTGTAGTTGCCGACCATCTATCTTCACTCCCATTCCTTCCCATTCCAGTCGTCGCATGATGTTCTCGAGGGTGGCACTGAAGAGTTTTGGTGAAATGGTATCACCCTGCCGCACCCCTCTCTTGACATCAACGATCACTTCTTTGTAGAATGGTGAGATCCTGGTAGTGAATCCGCAATACAGCTCACGGAGGATCCTGATGTATTGGGCTTGAATGCCCTGATTGGCTAGGGCTTCAATGACCGCTTCCGTCTCAACAGAATCAAAGGCCTTCTTTAAATCAATGATTCTGTTATACTAAAACAGTGTTTAATAGTAAATTTTTTATGACAATGCACATTGGAAAAATGTTCACGTTTACTTTTAAAGAAGTGTTTATGATTTTTGAGAATGGAGTTTAAGTTATTTTATATCTATGACACAAAATAATGTGAGAACAGATTGAAGAATTTTGCTTGAAGTACTTAACATACAAAACAAGATTTTGACTCATTTTATTTGGCTAAGGGTGATGAAAAAGATAAGCATCAGTATTGTTCAGTAGCCAAAAGATTATAGGAACAAAAAATTACAAATGGCTTCACAATGTGGCCCACATTACTTGAATCTAGTAAAGATTCAATTTAGAAATATAATAAACTTTTGTTACCTTGGAATTCAAACAATTAGCATTGCAAAGAGCTTGGATGTTTTCCCTTCCTATTGTACATTTTATTTTTATAAAAAAAGAAATAAAAAATATGTTGTAGCTTGGGGCTGGAGAGATACCATGGCGGGTAGAGTGTTTGCCTTGCATGCGGCTGACCCGGGTTCTATTCCGAGCAAGGTTCCCCCTGAGCACTGCCAGGAGTAATTGCTGAGTGCAGAGCCAAGAGTAACTCCTGAGCATGGCTGGGTGTGACCCGAAAAGAAAAAAAAAATGCTGTGGCCAGAGATTTAGCTTAAAAAACAAAAACAAAACTAGTGTATACCATAGGATCATTACAGATTCAGCATAATTTCTCACATATTCCTTATAGCTATAAATAAGGTAGCTCCTTGGTATCCATGGGTTCAACATCTATAGATTCAACTAACAGTGGTGTGAAAATATGTGCTATGTAGTTAGGCCCACAATGGTTACATTGGTACATCTGAACTAAACATGTACAAAGGATTTTTTTCCCTTGTTATTCCCTAAGTAACAACTATTAGCATAGCTTTTACCTTACAGTAAATAGAGCTATTACCTCTATTACAGTAGAGGTATAAAGAGGTTATTTAAAATAAACAAGAAAATTTGCATAGTTTGTATACAAATATCACACTGTTTTATATAAGGGACTTGAGCGTCTTTGGATTTTGTTATCTACAGAAGTTGTGGAACCAATCTACCATGCTATCATCAGGGGACAACTATACTGAAAATACTGGTAAGGATGAAATCAAGGTACTTCAGATATCTGCTCTGTATTTATTCATTCAGACAATAAATATGTCTTATGCTCCAAGTGCCAGTTATCATTAGGTTTGAAGTATAATTCTGTGCATAAGCATGAATTAGAAACTTCATGGAAGGAAATAGAGGAAGGTTGAAAAAGCCATTTGTATTCTGACTCTGAAAGGCCCAAGTATAAGGAATTATGGAAGATTTCTTCGGCAAAGAATGATAAAAGCAAAGGAGTATTTTAGGAATTTTATGCTCATTTTGGAGCAGTCTGCAGGCTTGTGCTTTTCTTCTCCACTTTCATGGGATCTGTGTTGCAATTGCAGAGGAACAGGGAGTAGAATTTGTAATAGCTGGTGACACTAATAAAACTATTCATTTGATTCACATACAAGTGGTATTATATGGAAAGTATCATGTTAAGCGAAATGAGTCAGAAAGAGCGGGATAGACACAGAAAGATTGCATTCATCTGGGGAACATAAAGCAACAAAATGGGAGACTAACACCCAGGAATGGCTGAGATTAGTACCAGGAATTTTGCTCCATGAATGGAAGGCCAGCCACACGTGTTAGGGGAAAAGGAAGCTCAGATAGAAAAGAGAGCACCAAATGAAGGGTGTTGTGAGGACCCTCCCAGGGTGGTAGAAGCATGCTAAAAGTAGTCTATAGACCAAACATGATTGCCACTCAATGCCTCTCTTGCAAAACACAGTACCCAAAAGAAGAGAGAGAGAGAACAAGGGGGAATACCCTGCCACAGAGGCAGGATGGGACGGGGGGGGATGGGGGTGGGGGGGATGCTGGGACCCGTGGTGATGGACGACGGGCACTGGTGGAGGGATGGGCACTTGATCATTGTATAACTGAAACCCAAGCACAAAATTTGTAAGCCTATAACTATACCTCATGGTGTTTCACTAATAAAAAAAGGGAAAAAATCTATTCATTTGAGATGATCAGTGATATTTGTTGGGTCCGAAGAAATAATCTAAGTCACAAATCACAGAGGAAAGTTAAAACTCAGTGTGCCAGCTGTGTGGCCTAGGGCCAAGACAACAGAAATAGAAGCTTGGATTTAAACTAAGAATTTAAGACTGGAGAATCAAAAGTGGAAATAAGTCAGAGGTGGATGAAAGGAGAGAAGCTTTGGGAAGAAATAAGTGGATAGGTCTAGCTGGCCTGAAGGTTCAGAAACACTGGGAGTGGGAAGGCAAAGAAGAGTAGAATAGGGAGATGCCTTGTAGGAAAGATTTACCACTTAGTGTGCAGATAATACACCTCTCTTCTGAGAACAAGAGTAGAACCTGGATTGCCATGTTGGTATTACATGAGTCTGTCTCTCTCCAGGTCCTAAATAAGCTTACATTCTTTCCCCAAAATTTTGAATTTAGATAAACACATCTAGAAAGTTTGAGATTTTCCTATGAATTATGATGCTGTTAATTTGGTAACTATGTTTGTTACTTAAAATTATAAATAACAAAGTCCTCTTTTGGAACAAAGGTTAAGTTGGGAGATGTTGGTCCCTGATCTCAGAGGTCCTATTTTAATTCTTGTCCATTAAATATGTAAAACATCATAATTTCTAATCAATTTCTTTTGCTGAGACTAATTTGTTACTTCCATCAGAATCAATAGCATTGATTCTCATTAATTAAAACATGCATATTGTATACAGGTGGACTACTTTCTTAGTCTTTCCAAACCAGAACAATCAAAGGCCAGGCAGCTTATCATGCTTACAAATATGAATAGAGAGAAGTGACAAGAACCTGGACAAGAAATAGCTTATTTCTGCTTGTAAAAGCAGGACTTGTCTCAGCTTTGGTATGCCTGTGGGACTGGTATAGAAAGCTGTGCCTGACATAGTTTATCTTTAATTATCTTCTATCTACTTTCTTTCTAAATAAATAATATATGTTACCAGAACACCAATTTATATTCCATAAGTGCATTTCAAAATGTCCCCAGAGCTTTTGTTTTT
This sequence comes from Sorex fumeus, assembly GCF_029834395.1. Lineage (NCBI taxonomy): Eukaryota > Metazoa > Chordata > Mammalia > Eulipotyphla > Soricidae > Sorex > Sorex fumeus. The sequence continues at coordinate 9,547,172 of NW_026606104.1, forward strand.
CCTTTGACCATCCAGTGACTGAGGTACTAATGGGCATGGAAATAACCTAAAGGCAAGTTGCCCTTAAGAAGGGAATAAGGTGATGGCTGGAGGAACCGGTCGGGATGGGAGATGTGTGCTGATAGTAGATACTGGACGAAACATGATAACCTCTCAGTATCTGCATTGCAAACCAAAATGTTCAAAATTAGAGAGAGAGTGTGGGGAATATTGTCTGCCATGGAGACAGGGGGAGGGTGGGAAAGTGAGGGTATAATGGGGATATTGGTGGTGTAGAATGTGCACTGGTGGAGGGATGGGTGTATGATCATTGTGTGATTGTAACCGAAACATGAAAGCATGTACGTATCTCATGGTGATTTAATAAAATTTTTAAAAAAGAAGGAAATAAGAATTGGAGGTCTCTGAATTAGTTACAGAATTAATGCTTGGTGGTTGCAAGTTCTATGGAAATTATATATAAAGTATTTCTTAAGGAATTTTAATGTTTTATCAACTACAAAGGATTTTTATGAAATATTTTTTAAACCATGAAGCCTCATTAGAATTATTTATTTTCCTAACAAAAACTCCTCAAAGACAGTGAATATATTCCTGATGATAAAATTGCAACTATATGGTTTAGGGAAATGTCTGATAATGGGAATCAGACAGCTTATTCTCCACTACCTCCACTATCCAGCTGCCACCACGCTCCAGGCCACTTTCCGGACACTCGGGCCTAGACTCAAGCACAAGTGAAGCCCCACAGAACCAGGTAAGCGGAACTTTGTGACCTTGGACTCCAGGTTCAACAGACCTGGAAACAGAGATCCTCTGCCTACTCCCATCAATCTCTGGGATCAAACCCAGAAGCTCCACCCTGCCCTGCCCTGCCTGCTTCCACCAATCTCCAGGAGGTCTAGGGATCACACCCAGAAACCCCACCCCACCGGTACTAGATAAATACCTCATCAGCAGACCTACACTACCTCCACTACCTCCACTACCCAGCCACTGCCACGCTCCAGGATGCTTTCCGGACACATCATGAGACACTTAATACTCATCTTCCAAGATTACTGCACCATATTTGATGGGATTCAAATATGGTTTGAACCATGGGAACACCTGCAAAAACGAATAGAGGCTGCCCTAAAAGGCTTTATCCCTCTCGGAGAGCCTGGCAAGCTACTGAGAATATCCCGCGCACGGCAGAGCCTCACAAGCTATTTGTGGTGTATTTGATATGCCAAAAACAGTAAATACAATGGGCCTCATTTTCCTGATCCTGAAAGAGTCACCAATATGGAAGTGCTAAGAAGGATGAGGAAGGAGAGGCTGATAAAATCTCAAGGCCGAATTAGGCTGCCCAAATGAAGAAGGACGAAAATGACTGTCTGTACTTTCAATGCACATACACTGGATCGAATGTATCCATTGAGGACCTGATAGTGCAAGCGTGAAAGATCACGTACGACATCATTGGTCTGATCGAGATGAGAAGGCATCAACCACATCACGCCATTTTTGACAGTGGAAAAGAATTGTTCCTCGGAATATGCGACAAAAGAGGCATCGGTGGTGTCGGTGTCCTTTTCAACATGAACTTGGCCAAGAGCATTGATTCATTCGAATGCCTAACAACCCGAATCGGACAATTACACTTGAATAGATGTGGCTCACTGCCGGCAGTTTCTATCTTCGTTGTCTAAGCACCAACATACAATTATGAGGAAGGAGAAATAAGAAATTCTACATGGAGCTGGAGAAGTTCTATAAAGAAGACCACACCTTCTACAAGATCATTGTCGGTGATTTAAATGCCAAGATAGGACCGAGAAGATCAGCCAAAGAACTCCACATCAGGAGCCATGGCCTAGAATGGAACGAACAGGGTGAGAGACTGTCTGAGTTCATCATGTCTACCAAGACCATCCAAGGTAACTCACAATTCCAGAAGGCCGAATCTAAACGTTGGACATGGGAGTCTCCCGGTGGATGGTTCCACAACAAAATTGACCACATCATATTCAATCAATGGCTTTGCCTGACCGATGACACTGTTGTTCCAAAATTCCAAATGGGATCAGATCACCATCTCCTTTGTGCAAAATTCTACTTCATGGAACGGAGAGAAACGGCTCAAAATTTAAGAAGAGAACTCCCAGAATGACCACCAACTGGGAGCTCTTTGGCACTATTGCTGCAACATAGGAAGATGCCGTTGTTGACAATATTGACGAGGAATACGATCGACTGGTTCAGCACCTCCATGATTGTGTGAGGAATGCCAAGAGAGAGATAGCCACAAAAAGACGCTGGTCTTGGAAAACTGTCAAGCTCATTCACCAATGTGGCTTAGTGCGAGCTTCAGGCAACTGCAAGCAAATGTCTAAGCTCGCAAAGCAGTGCAGAGAAGCAATAAAGGAAGGACTCAAAGAGAGAAGAGCAGCAGTGTTGGAAGATGCAGCAGAAGCTGGGGAAAGCATTTGCAACGCTCACTTGTCCTTCGCCAACTACAAGACCAAGATGACTGCCCTCCAACGTCCTGATGGATCTATCACATCTTCCAGAAGGGCAATGGAGAAGATTATCCATGACTTCTACTTGGATCTCTTCAATAGCCACGTCCACCTGCCCACATAGCAAACTCCATAGGATGGATATGTCATTCCCAATGTTCTCCCTTCTGAAATACGACACTCCATTTTGTCAGTAAAGAAGCAAACAGAACCCGGCCCAGACAAGGTCAGACCTGAACACCTGAAAAACCTGCCGTCAGTACTCATCAATACACTGGCTCTGTTCTCCCGTATAAGGAAGACATCCATGACATTGTCAATCACCCGATCTGCCTGTTGTCTGTTGTCTACAAGCTGTTCACTCGAGTCATCCTGAATAGGATTGGCAGAACACTAGATGAAGAAAAACCATGAGAGCAAGCTGGGTTCCTCAAAGGATTCAGCACCATCGACCATATCCACATGGTAACCAAGCTCACTGAGGTTTCTCAGGAGTTCAATATGCTGCTCTGTCTAACATTCATCAATTTAAAGAAGGCCTTTGATTCTGTTGAGACTGAAGCAGTCATCGAAGCCTTAGACAAACAGGTGTTCAAAATCAATACCTCAGGATCCTCTGTGAGCTGTATTATGGATTTGCTACCAGGATCTCATGATTCTACAAGGAAGTGATCATCCATGTCAAGAGAGGGGTTCGGCAGGGTGATATCATTTCACCGAAACTCTTCAGTGCCACACTCAGAATTTTATGCGGCGACTAGAATGGGAAGGAATGGGAGTGAAGATAGATGGTCAGCAACTACACCACCTCCGCTTCGCTGATGACATCATTCTAATAACATTGTTCTAATAACCAAACATCAGCCAAGTGGCACAAATGCTGGCCAACTTTGACCATGAGTGCGGAAAGGTCAGACTGCAGCTGAATCTCATCAAGATGTTTATATTATTTCTGACATTTCATTCGCTCTCGATGGAATGAACATCTCTGAATGCAACAGTTATGTGTACCTCGGTTGAGAAGTCAACATGATGAACGACCTGGCACCTGAGTTGCGCAGGAGGAAGAGAGCGGCTTGGAATCCCTTCAAGTGTTGAAGAAATAGCTAAGAGAATGGAGAAACTCTAGCTCCGGGCACATCTCTTCGATTCCACTGTTCTCCCTGCATTAACATACGCCTCAGAGACCTGGGCCCTACGCAAACAGGATGAGAACACTATTTGGGTCTCTCAAAGAGGAATCGAAAGAGCTATCCTTGGAGTATCTCGCTTCACTCAAGTGAGAGAAAGAATCCAGAGTTCTGACCTCTGTCGACGATCGAGAATCAGGGATGCTGCCTCGTTTGCCAAGGTGTTGAAAATCAGATGGGCTGGACACGTAATGTGATATGGAGACGACTGATGGACTAGAGCCGTTACTGACTGGATTCCATGAGACATCAAAAGACCGCATGGCCGCCCACCTTCGAGATGGTCAGGCTTCTTTATCCAGACCCTGAATGATCGATTTGAGGCTTTTCATGTTCCTGGAGCGAGCAGACGCCATTGGGCTACACTAACATGCAACAGGAATGAATGGAGACATTACTGGTGCCCGCTTGTGCAAATCGATGAGTAATGGGATGTCAAGTGATCCAGTGATCAAGTGATCAATAGTAAGATATTCTGAGGATTTTGAAATACAGTTGGAAAAAAATTGCTGGTACAATGTGGTGGGAAATGAGAGACAACTAAAATATACTGGTAGAAGTGGGAATAATATTTCCCAAAAATTCAAGCAAAAGTCTATGAAGGATTATTTATTTATTTTTGTTTGCAAGCTCCTTGTGGCATATTCCATATGCCAAAAACAGTAACTACAAGTTTCACAATGGAGACATTACTGGTGCCTGCTAGACCAAATCAATGAACAACGGGAGGACAGTGCTACCGTGCTACAGTTTGTGTTTTTGGCTACACCTGGTAGTGCCCAGGGCTTTCTCCTGACTCTCTGCTCAGGAATCATTTCTGGCAGTTTGCAAGGGACCATCTGTGGTGTCTGGGATTGAACTGGAGTCAAGAGCATGCTAATCAAGCACTTGACCCACTGTATTATTGCTCCCGTCCTGAAAGTGTATTTATTACAATGAAATATTTCAGTCCAGAACATTTTCTGGAACTTAGTGCTCTCTTCTTACAGGGCAAGTAATGCAGTAGCTCCAAAAAGAAATTGTTCTTATTGAACCTAATGGTATCTTCAAAAATGTCACGCCACTGGCCAAGCAAGTGAAAACAGAGATAGACAAATAGGACTATCTTAAACTAAGAAGCTTCTGCACCTCAAAAGAAACAGTGAACAAAATACAAAGACAGCCTACAGAATGGGAAAGGATATTCACAAGGGGTTGATATCAAGGATATATAAGGTACTGGTTTAACTCCACCAGAAGAAATCACCCAACCCCATCAAAAAATGGGGCGAGGAAATGAACAGAAACTTTCTCAAAGAAGAAATCCGAATGGCAAAAAGGCACATGAGAAAATGCTCTACATCACTAATCCTCAGAGAGATGCAGATCAAAACAACAATGAGATATCATTTCACACCACAGAGACTGGCCAAGAACAAAAGGAACCGGTGCTGGCATGGATGTGGCGAGAAAGGGACCCTCCTTCACTGCTGGTGGGAATGCCGACTGGTCCAACCCTTTTGGAAAACAGTATGGACGATTCTCAAAAAATTAGAATTTGATCTCCTATTTGACCCAGCAATAGCACTCCTGGGAATATATCCCAGAGAGGCAAAAAATTATAGTCAAAGTGACATCTGCAATTGTTTGTTCATTGCAGCACTCTTTACATTAGCCAGAATCTGGAAAAAACCTGAGTGCCCGAGAACAGATGACTGGTTAAAGAAACTTTGGTACATTTACACAATGGAGTACTATGTAGCTGTTAGAAAAGATGAAGTTATGAAATTTACATACAAGTGGTACTACATGGAAAGTATCATGTTAAGCGAAATGAGTCAGAAAGAGCGGGATAGACACAGAAAGACTGCATTCATCTGGGGAACATAAAGCAACAAAATGGGAGACTAACACCCAGGAATGGCTGAGATTAGTACCAGGAATTTTGCTCCATGACTTGTAGGCCAGCCACACGTGTTAGGGGAAAAGGAAGCTCAGATAGAGAAGAGAGCACCAAATGAAGGGTGTTGTGAAGATCTTCCCAGGGTGGGAGAAGCATGCTGAAAGTAGACTATAGATCAAACATGATTGCCACTCAATGCCTCTCTTGCAAAACACAGTACCCAAAAGTAGAGAGAGAGAGAACAAGGGGAAATGCCCTGCCACAGAGGCAGGGTAGGACACCGGGGATGGGGGGGTGGGAGGGATGCTGGGACCCGTGGTGGTGGAGGATGGGCACTGGTGGAGGGATGGGTACTTGATCATTGTATAACTGAAACCCAAGCACAAAAATTTGTAAATCTATAACTGTAACTCATGGTTACTGTCACTGTCCTCCCGTTGTTCATCTATTTGCTCGAGCGGGCCCAGTAATGTCTCCATTGGAGACTTTTGTTGTTACTGTGTTTGGCATATCAGATACATCACGGGTAGCTTGCCAGGCTCTGCCATGCGGGCGAGATACTCTTGGTAGCTTGCTGGGCTCTCCGAGAGGCGTGGAGGAATCAAACTCGGGTCGGCCATGTTGGCTGTGTGCAAGGCAACCGCCCTACCACTGTGCTATCGCTCCAGCCCACCTCATGGTGTTTCATTAATAAAAAAATTTTAAAAAATAAAATAAAAAGTATAGTAAAAATAAAAAAAAGAAATTGTCTTAATTTCTTGAGGGGAGGTCAGTTTATCTAGTAGTAAGGAGATGTCTGTTTCACATAAGGCAGTACAGATTCATTGTAAATTATACTGTGGCTAATGGACAGTTGTGGAAAGTCATAGCTACTTTGATGGTGGTGAATTGGGGTGCTTTTTCCCTAGCATTAAACTAACTGCCCTAAAATCTCCCCTAGATTTCTTCCTTCCTTAAGTAGATGACTTAATTCAATTTCCCTTGAATGAAGGGATTCTTATAATAAGTGAGAAATGATAATTTAATTATTGATATAAGATTTAAGTAATCATCTTGCTATTTTTTCCATCCATTTTTATTCTCTTTCTTCCTTTTCTGTAATGAACTGAGCATTTTTGTTACTAAGAATTATCTCGCTGTAGATATTTCTTTGTGAATCTTTTGTAGTTAACTCCCCTGGATGCTTCTGAGGGATTGTTCTTTACCACTCTTTACCCAGTACAGGAAGTATAAATATGAGTTGTGTGAGATATGTGGCTGCATGATTCACAAAACTCAAAAAAAGGCCCCAGGATGTCAGTTGAGAGATTAACATATCCTAGAGGTTAGAGGAGCAAGCAACAGTTCAGGAGGTATGTTAAAGTTGCCCTGCTCTCAAGTTCCTTTTGTATTAATTTTCGGTATTGTGATGAATTATTCCTTGCTATACAGTAGGAAAAATATGTTTTTACAAATTCTTTTTAGCATTAAGGTGATATGTATGTGACAATTGTTTGTTGTAAGAGATGTGGTCCATTCATATTATGACTCTTATCATTGTTATTTAAAACCCTGGTAATTTATCAAGTCAATGAACCTTTTATGATTTCTTAGATCATGTTGGATAAAACAATGTAATTGCAAAAAATGTGGAGCCAGGGGATTAGGCAGCAACTTCTTTCAGTTATAGCACCAGATTGCACCATCCAGATAGGGCTACCAGGCAGGAAAAATTGACAGACTTTCAAACTAACAGCTTTCCCCACTTAGGACAGAAAATATAACAAAGACGTCCAAAGTTTGTCTTCCTTGCCCAATTTTCTCATTCTTCTGTAGGCCTTGATAGACATTGCCTCATAAGCACTAAACTGAGATACATGTTACAGCTAGATCTAGAAACAGAAATAGAAGAAACTGTAGCAGAACTGCCATCTTGGAAACTAGTGGTCTCTATTCTTCCTGTCTAGGTTCCCCAACTGGAGTATTCTTTCTTGGTTTAGAGAAATAAATGTACTGTTCTGACAAGACAACCTGTATTATGACTCTTCTGCTGAAAGGCAAGAGCCACCAGTCAGGGATTTCTTGATCATTTCACTTGTAGAAAGTGGTAATTTTGTGAACATATTTACAGTTATATTATTGTAAATATTATATATGTATGTTTAGGTGTTTGGGTCACACCTGGTGTTGCTCATGGGTTACTTATGCTTCTGTGCTCAGTAATCACTTCTGGCAAGCTGGGGTGGCATATGGGATGCTGGGTTTAGAACCCAGGTTGGTCTCATGAGAGGCAAATGCCCTACCCACTGTACTGTCACGTGAGCCCCGTAAATATACTAATAAATAGAAAATTTAAGCTCTTTATTTTTCTTTTCTGACATCATACACTTGATAATAATCAAGATAACAACAATGGTCACAACAAATCTTCACAAAATAAATGCTGCTCTAGGCTCTGTGTAAATAATTTCACTTTGTTAGTCTTTGGAGATGGGAATTATTTCTTTTACTTTATACATGAGGAGACAAAGCCTCTGAGAAGCTCAGGACCCAGTTAGACGCACTTGGATCCAACATGTGACCCTCAAACAGATGTGGGTAATACTAAAGCACGTGATCCTACTCATACCATATCCTGCTCTGAATTGCCTGTCTCCCAATAATAAATATAAAGTAGATTTTGAAAGTCTGATTTCAGAATATAAGTGAAATAAAATCGGTTGTTTATTAAACATAATTTTCCCAAGTCTATGAGAATTTTGAGGATAATTTTAGCATACTAATAATTTTGTGGTTAGAAGAAAGAACCTCTTGATAGCCTCAAAAGAGAGTAATAATTAACATGAATTTGTTAAGCATCTTGAAAACACTTCTAATCACACATTTTCCTACTATAACTTTTATTTCTGAAATGCCAAAATTCTATGAAATTATCAGTCACAGATTATAAATTTCAAGAAATCTTCTATTGTACTGCACAGGTGGAAACATAAGCTATAATAAGGTTTTAGCTTGTTTTTTATTTTTTCCAACAAAAAATTTGAGGATTTATAAGAAAATTATTTTAAACCCTAAGATAGAACAAAGAAGCACATTCAGAGAAAAGCCTGCTTTACTTCTAAATCCACAGCTTGTCAGAAGTGAACAGAAATCTCAGCAGGCAAATGTGAAATATTTTTGCCATCCCCACCAGACCGTGTACTAAAATCCTAAGACATAAAGCAACTCATCAAAGCAGGAATCATCTATAGAAAGGAAAATAACTGGTATATCACTTAAGGCATTGGATTTAAAATATTAACGATGAGGCAGTACTTTAGAAAAGACTCTGTGGCTATTGTTAAAATAGAATTTGTTCAGGGACTATGGTTTAGTGTTCCAAAGTAGTGATACCCTGAAGCTGTTTTGGTCTAGCCCTACTCTCTCCTATTCTAAGAACACTATGATTAAAGTGCTGCAGAGTCACAAAAATCTTTGAACTCTATTTTTTCTCTTTAAATTTGAAATTCTGTTTCCAATGAGCATCATATAACACAATGGTCAAGCTAAGAACAACAAGAAAGAACTTCTTTTTCAAACTTGAGTAATATCAATTTTTGTGGTTTTTCATGCTGATTTTGGTGGTTTTTCATTTTAGCTCGAAAGAACTTAACAAGTAGTATCATAGAATCCTTAATCTCACTAAACAGTGATTTATCAGCACATTGTTTCACTTGATCACTTGATATCCCATTACTCATCGATTTGCTCGAGCGGGCGCCAGTAATGTCTCCATTGATCCCTGTTGCGTGTGTAGCCCAATGCCATCTGCTTGTTCTGGGAACACGAAGAGCCTCAAACCAATTGTTCAGGGTCTTGACAAAGAAGTCTGACCATATCATAGTTGGGCGGCCACGCGACCTTTTGACATCCCGTGGAATCCAGTTGGTAATGGCTCTAGTCCAGCGCTCCTCTCTAAATCTCATTACATGTCCAGCCCATCTGATTTTCAATGCCTTGGCAAACAAGACAGCATCCCTGTCTGATGTTGATGGAGGTCGGAACTCCAGATTCTTTCTCTCACTTGAATGAAACATGATACTCCAAGGATAGCTCTTTCGATTCCTTTTTGAGAGAGAGACCAGAATAGCATTCTCATCCTGTTTTCTTAGGGCCCAGGCCTCTGAGGCGTATGTTAATGCAGGAAGAACAGTGGAATCGAAGAGATGTGCTCAGAGCTGTAGGTTCTTTGTCCTCTTAGTTATTTCTTTGACGCTCTTGAAGGTGTTCCAAGCCACTCTCTTTCTCCTGCGCAACTCAGGTGCCAGGTCATTCGTCATGTTGACTTCTCGACCTAGGTACACATAACTGTTGCATTCGGAGATGGTTTTTCTGTTGAGAGTTAATGGAACATCAGGAACAAGACTGTTTCTCATGAACATTGTCTTTGTGAGATTCAGCTGTAATCCGACCTTTCCACACTCACGGTCGAAGTTGGTCAGCATTTGCGCCGCTTGGCTAATATTTGGTGTTATTAGAATGATGTCATCAGCAAAGCGGAGGTGGTGTAGTTGTTGACCGTCTATCTTCACTTCCATTCCTTTCCATTCCAGTCATCGCATGACGTTCTCGAGGGTGGAACTGAAGAATTTCGGTGAAATAGTATCAACCTGCTAAACCCCTCTCTTGACATCGATGATTACTTCTTCGTAGAATGGGGAGATCCTGGTAGTGAATTCGTAATACAGCTCACGGAGGATCCTGATGTATTGAGTTTGAATGCCCTGATTGGCTAAGGCTTCGATGACCACTTCCGTCTCAACAGAATCAAAGGCCTTCTTTAAATCAATGAACGTTAGACAGAGCGGCATCTTGAACTCCTGAGAAACCTCAGTGAGCTTGGTTACCATGTGGATATGGTTGATCGTGCTGAAAAATATTATTTTATATATTTAATTTATATTTTTAGCAATATATTATAAATATAGTTTATAAGTTCTATTTATATAATTACAACAGTTAACATTTTTCCTCCCATTGTTCATTGATTTGCTCGAGCGGGCCCAGTAATGTCTCCATTGTGAGACTTCTTGTTACTGTGTTTGGCATATTGAATACTCTCAGTAGCTTGCCAGGCTCTCCAAGAGGGGTGGAGGAATCGAACCCAGCAAAATTTAGCTTTATAACCTAAAATTAATATGAAATATTAAGGAAAAATCACTTCTTAATCACTTAATCCCCGTTATTCATCGATTTATTCGAGCGGGTGCCAGTAATGTCTCCATTCATCCGGGTTGCATGCTAGCGTAGCCCAATGGTATCTGTTCATTCTAGGAACATGCAGAGCCTCAAACCGATCATTTAGGGTCTTGACGAAGAAGTCTGACCATCTTATAGGTGGGCGTCCACGTGATCTTTTGATGTCCCATGGAATCCAATCAGTAATGGCTCTAGTCCAGCAGTTGTCTGTAAACCTCATTACGTGTCCAGCCCATCTGATTTTTGATGTCTTGGCAAATGAGACAGCGTCCCTGATTCTTCAGCGTTGACGAAGATCAGAACTCCTGATTCTATCTCTCATTTGAGTGAATCGTGATATTCCAAGCATAGTTCTTTCGATTCCTCTTTGAGAGACCCGAATAGCGTTCTCATCCTGTTTTCATAGGGTCCAGGTCTCTGAGGCATATGTTAATGCAGGAAGAATAGTGGAATAAAAGAGATGTGCTCGTAGCTGGAGGTTCTTTGTCCTTTTAGTTATTTCTTCAATGCTCTTGAAGGCATTCCAAGCCGCTCTCTTCCTTCTGCGCAACTCAGGTGCCAGGTCATTCATCATGTTGATTTCTCGACCTAGGTATATATAACTGTTGCATTCGGAGATGGTGGTTCCGTTGAGAGCGAATGGAGCGTCAGGAACAAGGCTGTTTCTCATAAACATTGTCTTCGTAAGATTCAGCTGTAGTCTGACCTTTCCACATTCACGGTTGAAGTCGGCCAGCATTTGTTCTGCTTGGCTGATGTTTGGTGTTATTAGAACAATGTCATCAGCAAAGCGGAGGTGGTGTAGTTGCCGACCATCTATCGTCACTCCCGTGTTTTCCCATTCCAGTCGTCGCATGATGTTCTCGAGGGTGGCACTGAAGAGTTTTGGTGAAATGGTATCACCCTGCCGAACCCCTCTCTTGATATGGATGATTACTTCTTTGTAGAATGGTGAGATCTTGGTAGTGAATCCGTAATAGAGCTCATGAAGGATCCTGATGTATTGAGTTTGTATGCCCTGATTGGCTAGGGCTTCCATGACCGCTTCCGTCTCAACAGAATCAAAGGCCTTCTTTAAATCAATGAATGTTAGACAGAGCGGCATCTTGAACTCCCGAGATACCTCAATGAGCTTGGTTATTGTGTGGATATGGTCAATGGTACTGAATCCTTTTCGGAATCCAGCTTGTTCACATGGTTGTCCTTCATCTAATGTTCTGCTAATCCTATTCAGGATGACTCGAGTGAATAGTTTGTAGATGACAGACAATAGGCAGATTGGGCGATAGTTGCCAAAGTCGTGGATGTCTCCTTTCTTGTATAGTAGTACAGTCCTGCTGGTTTTCCATTGGGATGGAACCTTGCATTCAGACAGGTAACGTGTGAAGAGTCGAGCCAATGTATTGATGAGTACTGATGGTAAGTTCTTCAGGTGTTCAGGTCTGACCTTGTCTGGGGCAGGTGCTCTTTTTTTCTTTACGATGAGATGGTATGTTGGATTTGGGATGGGAAAATGTTGGGAATAACATGTCCATCCTGCGGAATTTGGTGTGTGGGCAAGTGAACATGGCTATTAAAGAGACCTGAGTAGAAGTCATGAATAATCTTCTCCATTGCCCTTCTGGAAGATGTGATAGATCCATCATGATGTCGGAGGGCAGTCATCTTGGTTTTGTAGTTGGTGAAGGACAGGCGGGCATTACGAATGTTTTTCCCAGCTTCTGCTGCATCTACCAGTACTGCTGTTCTCCTGTTTTTGAGGTCATCCTTGATGGCTTCTCTGCACTGTTTTGCCAGTTCGGATGTTCGCTTGTGGTTGCCTGAGGCATGTGTCAAGCCACGTTGGCGAATAAGTTCAAGAGTGTTCGAAGAAAGACAGTTTTTTTGTGGTTATCTCTCTCTTGGCATTCCTGCACAATCATAGAGGTGCTGAATCATTCGATCGTATTCCTCATCAATGTTGTCAATGACAGCATCTTCCCATGTTGCCGCAATAGAGCCAAAGAGCTCCCAGTTGGTGGTTGTTCTGGGAGTCCTCTTCTTAAATCTTGCATTCTTTTCTCCTCGTTCTGTGAGGTAGAATTTTGCACGAAGAAGACGGTGGTCTGATCCCGTTTGGAATTTTGGGACAACAGCAACATCGGTTAGGCAAAACCGCCGATTGAATATGATGTGGTCTATTTCATTGTGGAACCGTCCATCGGGAGACTCCCATGTCCAACGTTTAGATTCAGCCTTTTGGAATTGTGAGTTACCATGGAAGGTTTTGGTTGACATGATGAACTCAGACAGTCTGTCACCCTGTTCGTTCCATTCCAGGCCATGGGTTCCGATGTGGAGTTCATCGACTGATCTTCTTGGTCCTATCTTGGCATTAAAATCACCGACAATGATCTTGTAGAAGGTGTGATCTTCTTTATAGAACTTCTCCAGCTCCATGTAGAATTTCTCAGTTTCTCTTTCATCATAACTGGATGTTGGTGCATAGACAACAAAGATAGAAATTGCCGGTAGTGAGCCACATTTATTCAAGTGTAATCGTCCTATTCAGGTTGTTAGGCATTCAAATGAATCAATGCTCGTGACTAAGTTTGTGTTGACAAGGATACCGACACCACCAACGCCTCTTTTATCACATGTTCCAAGGAACAGTTCTTCTCCAGTGTCAAAAACAGCATGATGGGATTGATGCCTTCTCGTTTCGGTCAGACCAATGATGTCGTACTTGATCTTTCGCACTTGTACCATAAGGTCTTCAATGGATTAAGGAAAAAGGGTAAATAAAATTTTATGTTAAATGATAGAGCAGAAACATATGCTAGAATGTACAAATAAACTATCATAAACAAGTGCCTATTGTTTACAAGCATTTATAAACCAGGAAAAGCATTTGTAATGCTGCCTGTCCTTCACCAACTACAAGACCAAGATGACTACCCTCCAACGTCCTGATGGATCTATCACATCTTCCAGAAGGGCAATGAAGAAGATTATTCATGACTTCTACTCAGATCTCTTTGATAGCCATGTTCACTTGCCCACACACCAAATTCCGCAGGATGGACATGTTATTCCCAACATTTTCCCATCCCAAATCCAACATACCATCTCATCGTAAAGAAAAAAAGAGCACCTGCCCCAGACAAGGTCAGACCTGAACACCTGAAGAACTTATCGTCAGTACTCATCAATACACTGGCTTGGCTCTTCACACGCTGTCTAAATGCAAGGTTCTGTTCCAATGGAAAACCAGCAGGACTATACTACTGTACAAGAAGGGAGACATCCATGACATTGGCAACTATAGCCAAATCTACCTATTATCTGCCATCTACAAGCTGTTCACTTGAGTCATCCTGAATAAGATTGGCAGAACACTAGATGAAGGACAACCATGTGAGCAAGCCGGGTTCTGCAAAGGATTCAGCACCATTGACCATATCCACACGGTAACCAAGCTCATTGAGGTTTCTCAGGAGTTCAAGATGCCGCTCTGTCTAACGTTCATTGATTTAAAGAAGGCCTTTGATTCTGTTGAGACGGAAGTGGTCATCGAAGCCTTAGCCAATCAGGGCATTCAAACTCAATACATCAGGATCCTCCGTGAGCTGTATTGCGGTTTCACTACCAGGATCTCACCATTCTACAAAGAAGTGATTATCGATGTCAAGAGAGGGGTTTGGCAGGTTGATACTATTTCATCCTTCTAATAACACCAAACATTAGTCAAGCGACACAAATGCTGGCCGACTTTGATCATGAGTGGAAAGGTCGGACTGCAGGTGAGTCTCACCAAAGACAATGTTTAGGAGAAACAAACTCATTCGCTCTCAATGGAACGAACATCTCTGAATGCAGCAGTTATGTGTACCTAGGTCGAGAAGTCAACACGATAAACAACCTGCCGCCTGAGTTGCGCAGGAGGAAGAGAGTAGCTTGGAACTCCTTCAAGAGTGTTGAAGAAATAGCTAAGAGGATGAAGAAACTCCGGCTCTGGACACATCTCTTCGATTCCACCATTCTTCCTGCATTAACATACGCCTCAAAGACCTGAGTCCTACAAAAACAGGATAAGAACGCTATTTGAGTCTCTCTCAGAAGAATCGAAAGAGCTATGCTTGGAGTATCATGCTTCACTCAAGTGAGAAAAGGAATCCGGAGTTCTGACCTCCATCAATGATCGAGAATCAAGGACACTGCCTCGTTTGTGAAGGCATCTAAAATCAGATTGGCTGGACACGTAATGCGATTTGGAGACAACTGCTGGACTAGTGCCATTACCTACTGGATTCCACGGAAAGTCAAAAGAACACGTGGCTGCCCACTTATGAGATGGTCAGAGTTCTTCGTGAAGATGCTGAATGATCAGTTTGAGGCTCTTCGTGTTCCTGGAGCGTGCAGATGCCTTTGGGCTACACTAGTATGCGATAGGGACAAATGGAGACATTACTGGCACCCGCTTCAGCAAATCGATGAGTAATGGTATGTCAAGTGATCAAGTGATAGCACTGTAGCACTGTCCTCCCATTGTTCGTCGATTTGCTCGAGCAGACCCTGTAACATCTCCATTGTGAGACTTGTTGTTACTGTGTTTGGCATATTGAATACATCATGGGTATTTTGCTAGGCTTTGCCCTGGGGGCGAGATACTCTTGGTAGCTTGCCAGACTCTTCGAGAGGGGCGGAGGAATCAAACCCGGGTCAGCCGGGTTGACCGCATGCAAGGAAAATGCCCTACCGTTGTGCTATCGCTCCAGCCCAGATCAAGTGATATAAAATAAAGTATAAATATATTTAGTATAAAATTTAGCATAATATATTCATACTAAAAAGTTATTGTCATCATCTGTCAAGAATTAATAAAAATTTTTTAAAGAAAAGCATTGCATTCTTTCTCCTCTCGAACCAGTCTTAATTTATAACAGAAATTCTATCCTCTGGTATGGCTAGAAGTAGTTGGCCGTTCAGAACTAAGTGTTCTGATTCATCTTCAAAATAGTCCCAGAGTACAAAACTCAGGGTGATGGTAATAGCTCAGTGTGAATAGTTGAATAGGGAATAACTTAAAACCTAGATTCTTAAAGTGACTCAATCACTTTTAAATGTGGGTGAAAGTCATTTTTGTAAAAAGTACTAAAAGTTAGAGAGATGAGGGGATTTTTTGTATTGTTCTCTCTTTAAACCAGAACTGGAAGATTTTGCAAAGTTTTATATAAAGCCTAACTAAATACTTGTAGCAATTTTTGAAAATGCTTCTCAAATGTGTTGGGCATGAGTGTGGACTTCATATCTGTATTCTGGACAGGAAAATAAAGTCTTGCTGTTAATTAAATAATGTAGGAAAAGCAGGGCTAATTTTAAATTGTTTACCAAAAAAAGAATACTAAATATTGGTAAAAAGAAATTATATTTCCTGAGTACTTTGAAGGCAATTTCACAGTTGGATCCAGAGCAATAGTATAACAGGTAAGCTTCTTGCCTTGTACTCAGCCAACCTGGATTTGATCCCTTACACCCCACATGGTCTTCCAAGTCCTGCCAATGGTGATCCTTGAAAGCAGTGCTAGGAGCAAGTTGTAAGCATGGCCAAGTTTTTGCACCATCCATCTGCCCCCTATAACCCCAAAATCACACAATAAAAAGGAAAATTTATATTTACAGTAAGTTTATCTCACTTACTTTGGGACTCTCTGTTGTGTTTAGTGAAAGGTGAGGAGGATTCGCATTATTGTTTGTGTTTTAGCCAGATCCAAGTTTCTATGGAGCATGAAATTTGGGCAAGGTAGGGAATCTAGAGAAACTCAAAAATTATTTGCATACTCCCAGACTTCCTGTTGTCACATCTGCTCAAATCTTAATGAAACTGGGAAATTTTTTAAATAAGAAAGACCAATGTCTCTCAGACTCTTCTAAGGATTTACCCCTTTCTCTTAAATTTTCTTCCCCTCAGCTGCCTCCCCTTCTCCTTGTTCTCCATTTTCCCTTCTTCCCATACCAACAGTTATCACTAGAGATAGGGAGTTATCTTACTTTAAGATCTTTAATAAGAGTATGACAGCATTGATTGAGTTGGCTTAGACATAGTTTGATTTAGTCTAAATATAAACAGGACCAGCATGGAATGCAAACAAAAGACTTCCTTCCAAGCTCTAGTGATGGTGATGGCAGAAAACCTTATTCAGCAACGAGTCCACATTACAGCTAGCTGTTCAACTATGATAACAGATACACTTTTTAGAAAAATTTACCTCCCCTCATTGAGAAGGCTAAAATTTTCTCCTTAAAATTAGGACAGATTCACACTCCACCTGCTCCCCCTTGGTGGCTTGATGGACACCATCTGCCAGAGACCATTGGGCTGTCATATTTGGGCCCTCAGTGACAAGACACTCAGGGGCTCATGGGATGGGGGTGGAGCTGGCCCTTTCCTCTCCATCCCAACAAGACCCTGGGTCGCCATCCACGAACGGCCTCTCTGGCTCATGATCAAGCTGCTTAACAGCCATGATTCCAGAGACTCAGGAACAAATCTCGGAACCCAGCAGGTTATGGCAGAAATCCCTCCAGATTTAATTGTTAAAATTTTGAAATTTCAAAATTGCGCTGCCACTACTGCAGCCATGCGGTATCATGTTATTCATAACCAGCAATAGAAAACAAATTGTCTACTGTTGCCTTTTCGGCATATCTGAGTTTTGGGGTAAAATCCCAAATAATAATGGTGGGTCTGGTGTCAAAATATTGAATGTAATCAAAGTAGAGAGAGAGTAATGTGGAAATCATCTGCCCCACAGGGAGGGGGAGGGTGTGGGATGGAGGTATACTGGGGTTTTTGGGGGTGGAGAATGGATACTGGTGAAGGTACGGGTGTTTCATTGCATGACTGAGACTTAAACCCAAAAGTTTTGTAACTGCTTTCACGGTGATTCAATAAATAAAATTATAAAAAATGGAAAAAAGTAAGGTGGAGTTCATGCCCAATACAATCAGCTAATCAGTGGCTGAATAAATAGCAGTACTCCAATATAAAATTTTAAAAAATTAGGACAGATTCAGAGGCCAAAATTTTGTAATACTAAAAGGTAATTTTGAAGAGAAATTTTTGTTTAATATGCCCCTTCTATCTAGGGGAGAAATAATCTTTTTCCAGGAGAAGAAAGTTATATAGGTATTACTTCTAAATATTTAGATATATACATTTGTATACAAAAATATAAGGGTATATTCAATAGAATGAGACCTTGTTCTCTTCAAACTTTAAATTTCAAACTTGGTGTTGATGTAAAACCTAATAAATAATATTAACAAGAATTTATTGCACATAGTAAGGTTATATGTAGCTATTAATAATTTTTATAAGTTCAATGAGAAATTTTGAGTTTTTCAGGATTTGGAAGTATACTATAATTTTCCGACATTAAAGACTTGTAGAGTAGTTGCTGGGTTTTAGTGGGTAAATCCTTAGAAGAGTCTGAGAGACACTTTTCCCCCACAGAGATTTAGCTAGTATTTTAAAGATTGTTGCTAACTTAAAATCTTTGAAAGATACCTACATTTGTAGAACAGCAACACCAGGCTTTCTATGATGGTGCATTAGACAAGAAAGCAGAATAAGCAGAACATCATTCTCCCCCCCGCTCAAGAAAGTCATGAAAAGGTTGGAAAAAGTTGAAAAAAGCATATTTGTTGGAAGCTGCTTCTAATTTTACAAAATGGAGCATCATATTTGTTTATATTTATATTCATATTTATGAACAACTTGTGGCATGTTTCTAAATAAAAACAAATAAAAGACCAGCAGTTTTGTTTTTAAAATGGAAAATACCCTCATATTCACACTGATTAAATTTACAATTCAAGATAATTTAATAAGCTACATAAATATAAACTAATTTTATTAAAATAAAGCAGAAAGCAGTATTCTAAAACAAAAACAACTAAAACACACATACACATGTAAACTTTCCATCAATCAAAGATTGGAATCTTAGTTCTTGAGAGCTTGTTTGGAGGTTCTATATACTCATATATCCTTTTTGCTCTCTTCAACAGAGCACACAACTTGTGCTGGGACAAACATGGAGTGGTGAGGAGGTAGGAGACACCTGCCTAGCCAGTCAGATCAGCCAAATCAACCTCAGCAATCACTGGGGTGATATGTCACAATCAGATTACCCTCACTTTCAAGGGGTTTCAGTTGGGGTGAGTGGGGGAGGAGTTTGAGACACACCCAGCAGTGCTGGAAGCTATTCTCTAGCTCTGCACCCAGAGGTCACTCTGGCAGTGCTCATGGAAACTTGTAGTACCAGGGATCAAACCTGGGCCTCCTGCCCGCAAAAGTGTGTCCATCCCATTGAGCTCTTTTTTTTTTTTTTTAGTGTAGGAGTACTGCTATTTATTCAGCCACTGATTAGCTGATTTAATTGGGCATGAACTTCACCTTACTTTTTTTTTCATAATTTTATTTATTTATTTTTCTTTTTATATTTATTTATTGAATCAACTGTGGGAAAAGTTACCGAGCTTTCAGGTTTAAGTCTCGGTCATACAATGATCAAGCACCTCTCCCTTCACCAGTACTCATTTTTCACCACCAAGAACCTCAATATACCCCCCTCCCACCCCTCCCAATGCCTGTTAGGCAGATGATTTCTACTTAAATCTTCTCTACATTGATTACATTCATTATTTCGACAAAAGATGTACCACTATTGTTTAGAATTCCCCCCACCCCAAAAATCAGAATTGCTGAAAAGGTATTGTGAAATACTTTGTTTTCTATAGCTGGTTATGAGAATCATATAATCTTGCATGGCCCCAATAGTGGCAGCGCAATTTTGGATTTCTGCAAAGAGCCAGATAATTACGAGATTGGTTTCTGTGCGTCTGGTGTTATGGCTGTGCTGGAGAGCCTCTCATGGTCGGCAACTCGTGACTTTGGTAGGGCATGAAGGACAAGCCAGTACCACCGCCCTTCCCTTGAGACTGCAGTTGCCCCATCACTGCCGGTTCATACCTGGCTTTCCTATAAGCTCTGAGGAGGCAGTCACCCTGCTGCTGGGGGGAAAAAGGTGGAAGGGAGCAGCACCATTTCCCTCCTGGGGAGGCATGGCGCCGTAGTTTAATGCATGGTCCATTCACTTTTCTGCTGCAAGCTGCCGGACTCTGGATTAAGTCTTTTTGCCTCTGGAGCCATGGCCGTGCTGAAGAGCCGCTCGTGGGGGGCAACTCATGACCTCGGTAGGGCATGAAGGACGAGCCGGTGCCACCCCCCTTCCCATGAGACTGCAGTTGCCCCGTCACCACTGGCTCATACCTGGATTTCCAATAAACTCTGAGGCAGTGGCCACTTTGTATGCGGTACAGATGCATTTCTGCCAAAAGCCACTGGGTTTCGAGATTTTTTTCTGAGTCTCTGGGATCATGGTCGTTAATCTGCTTGCTCTGGAGCCAGAGAGGCCTTTTGTAGGCGGAGACTCGGGGTCTCATTGGGATGGGGAGGAAAGGGCCAGTTCCATCCCCATCTGGTGAGGCATCGCGTGTCTCGTCTCTGCAGGCCCAAACCTGACTGTCCAGTGGCCTCTGAAGGATGACGGTCACTGGGCTGCCAGGGGGAACAGGCCACGAAACCTATTCCCACCGGAGTGGCCCAGCGCCAGTAACCTACTGCAGGAACAGGACGCATTTCTGCCAAAAGCCTTTGGGTTCCAAGATTCGTTTCTGAGTCTCTAGGATCATGGCTGTTAAGCAGTTTGATCAGGAACCAGAGAGGCCATGCCTCCAATTATATAGCTGAGCTGGAGGTGGTTTGTGGGTGTGTCTCCCGCATACCTAACTTTTGGCCGTTTACTTTCTTGATAAACTTTCCCCCAAGGTTTTGGGGTCTGGACAAAGGCACATTATCAACTTTGGGGTATCTGAAAAACTGACAGTGCCATCAGGCTGCTGATGCACTCACCTCATGGATACAGACTGACCTGCCGGCAGTACCATACCCCCTGAGCTAATTTTAGGCTCTGGAATTTTATTCCTTTTTATTTTGGTGGGGAGCAGTTTGGGTCACACTTGATGGTACTCAGGGATTACCTCTGGATCGTGCTTAGGGATCATTCCTGGCAGTGCTCAAGGAACTTTTCTGTGTTTTTCTTCTTTGTATGTCTACAGTCATAACTTCACGATCACTACTATCCTGTTGTTCATCGATTACCTCGAGCAGGCCCCAGTAACGTCTCCTTCATCCTAGCCATGAGATTTTTTTAAAAAGTGCCTTATTCAAGGCTCTTTCAGGGTTAGGAGAATGAGACCCATCATTGTTACTGGTATTTGGCATATTGGGTACGCCACGGGGAGTTTGCCAGACTCTGCCGTGTGGGCAGGTTATATTCGGTAGCCTGCCAATTTGTCCAAAGTAAGAATGAGATAAAAAGATGTTGTGCGACTGCAAATGCAGCTGTGCGCTTCCGGGAGCTAGGTTTTATAGTCTCAGGGTCTTGGCCGTTGATGCGATTACACGGCGCCAGGGGGCCAGTTGGTGGGTGTGACCCCTTCCTACTGGAATTTGGAGGATCTGGGTGGAGAATGCTCAGCCCCGATCCGAGCAGGCTTGGAGATCTCAGCCCCGGGACCCGCATGCCTTTGCTCCTCTGTCGGTACCTTCATGCATGTGGAGAGTGGTCTCAGCATGGTTGTGGCTGGTTCTAAGCATGGTGGTGGCTGGTTCTTTTCCATGGACCAAGAGACCATGGAAAAGAAATCCAAAAGCCGAGTCTGATGACACCTACTCAATTCACATCCATCTGCAACATGCTGTCACCCTTGCAGAGGTCCGAGGTTGGCACCAGGCCACTAAGACAGCTGGGGCCTCTCCTTACAAGCAGCTGACTCAGTACAATCCCCACCAAGAAGGATCCCTCGGCAGAGACAGTCCTGAGCGCCACCAGTGTGACCCAAAAAACAAAGATAAATAAGTAAATAACAACTACAACAATAGTGAAGAAATAGTACACAGGACTGAGACTAAGTAAAAGTAAAGGTAAAGGTAAAGGCCCTCCCGTTGATCAGCGATTTGCTCGAGCGGGCCCAGTAACGTCTCCACTGGAGACTTTGTTGTTAGTGTGTCTGGCATATCGAATACTCTCGGTAGCTTGCCAGGCTCTCCGAGAGGGGCGGAGGAATCAAACTCGGGTCGGCCATGTTGGCTGCGTGCAAGGCAAACGCCCTACCCGCTGTGCTATCGCTCCAGCTGTGCAATCGCTCCAGCTGTGCTATCGCTCCAGTAAAAGTAAGGTTCAGAAAATATCTTACTCTTATGGTTGGAAAGATTGTACAGTGAGTAGGGTGTCTGCCTTGCAAGCAGCTGACTCAGGTTTGATCCCCAGCATCCCATATGGTCCTTGAGCCTGCAGACCATATGTGATGGTCTTCCAAGATGGTCTCCAGGTGACCTCCAAGTCATAACTTATACCTTTTAATTTAGGGACTAAGTGGATAATGTAGGATGATCTCAAGGCCTTCAATTTAATGATCTTTTACCTAATTAAGTAACATGAATGGGTTACATGAATTGCAGACAATCAGTCAACCCATTACATAAGCCATAGTTAACTCTCTTGAAACTATACAGTGCTGCAGTTGTAGGACCAAAGAAACGTTAACTGATATGTAGGACCAAAGAAACGTTAACTGATATGTAAACATGGTTTTGACCTATGAACCATTGTTGACCTATGTTGATCTTTTGACCTATGAGCTGATACTTGTTGCCTGTGAAAGAAAAATGGAAAGACAGCAAGTGAAAGTAGGTAGATGTGGTAGGAAGGAATCAAAATGGTGAGCATTAGGGATGGAAAAAGTATGGATATAACAAAGAAAGTAGAGGAAGAAGGCAAAGGAAGAAACTGAGAATCAGTAATTAGAACTGGGGAAAGATTATTAAAATAATTACAGAGGTAGAAATCATTATAGCACTGTAGCACTGTCCTCCCCTTGTTCATCGATTTGCTCAAGTGGGTCCAGTAACGCCTCCATTTTGAGACCTGTTGTACTGTATTTGGCATATTGAATACGTTACGGGTAGCTTGCCAGGCTTTGCCATGCGGGTGAGATACTCTTGGTAGCTTGCCGGGCTCTCCGAGAGGGGCGGAAATCATTGTATCACTTTATATTGTTCACGCTTTCGATTTTTCAAAAGAACAACTGGAGAGTTTTCTAAGTATTACTTCAACATAGCAGGTCATCTAATGAGTAGTGAAAAATATAAAGACTCAAAAGTACTAAGAGATTCTACTGTGTAACAGAATTACAATGTATAGGACATGTTAAGTTCAGAAAGAATGGTTTGTTGGTTGATTTCTTAGAGAGAGCAAAACTCCTGAAGAGGGTGTCTTTTCTCACTAAAATCCACAGTGAGTAAATATTTCTACCCATCTTACAAAGAGCTGACTGATTAAAGTGATCAATTTTAACGAGTACACATTCATTTGTGATTTACAAAGTTCTTACAAAATATAATATGCCCTCTGATGCAAGTATTTCTCATAGTGAGTTCAGATAACATACTTGAACTGAAGAAAAGTTAGACAGCATTTTCAAGGTCACACAGATATCAATTTCTGGTTTCCTGGTAAGAAATTTCCTAAATCTCAGATGATTTCCTTTCTATTTTTTTACGAAGTTGGATCAGAGAACTCTGACACTGTGTGATCTCTATAGTTGGGGTGGTTAGCAAGACCAGACAAAGATGAAATTAACAAGATTCTTAACTAGACAGCCAGGGTGGTCTTCCAGCTGTCCTTGGAGGGCAGATATCAAAACACAAGATGAAACCTTGAAAGGAAAACCAACGGAGAACATGGGCAGGGATGATGAGAGAATTTGGCCCCAGAGCAATGTAATAAAAATTATGGAGTGCAAAGAGATAAAGCAGCAATGTCATGAATGGATGCCAAATTCACCAATGCAATAGTTATTTTCAGAGTTTGTTAGCACGAAGCTTCCCAGGTTGCTAAGTAGGAGTCTTCTGTTTCAGCCAAACTTCAACAGAGCTCATGAAGTAACACCTTTTCCATCCCAGGAAATATGGTAGAGAATGTCCACTGTATTATCCAGAGAATAAAGGCAACAGCAAACATTTGGAGAGATTTTTGATATTAGGGTAGCAAAGTGTAGGCAATATAGTTCTATTTTTAAGCAAAAGAAGAGTTTTAAAGAGATAGCAGAGTCTCTTTTTAAAATAATTTAATAGTTTTGAATATTAGTCTTGTGCACTGTACCAGGAAATGTACAGGGGGAATCTAAGTATATGAAAAATTAAACAAGACTTAGTCCTTACATTCATAGAGATTACATTTTAAATTTGAAACTGACATCAATTATATGTTGTATAATGTAGCACTGTCCTCCCATTGTTCATAGATTTCCTTGAGCGTTCCCAGTAACGTCTCCATTGTGAGACTTCTTGTTACTGTATTTGGCATATTGAATATATCACGGCTAGCTTGCCAGGTTTTGCCATGCCGGGCTCTCCGAGAGGGGCAGAGGAATTGAACCTGGCTTGGCCAGGCCAGCCACGCGCAAGGCAAATGCCCTACCACTGTGCTATTATCCAACTATCATTATATATGAGTGTATAGGTATGTGGGGGGTGAGAGACAGAGACAGAGAAACAGACAGATAAAGAGGGGAGGAGAGATGTAGGATGTCATAAATACAGGGGCAGATAAAAGTAGAGCCCAATTTAGTCTATAAGATTAGGTAAGATTCATCTGAGGAAAAAGCATATGATTTCAAATACGAAAGATGCTGCTGTTTGCATGTGTCATGTACAAATCTGATATTGCTGTTTGTGCCTGCTACTCAGCTGTGGCCCTCAGCACCCCTAAACTCAAATACCACCATGAAAGGAAGTGGACCTAAAATAATAATAATAATAATAATAATAAGCACTGTAGTACTGTCCTCCCATTGTTCATGGATTTGCTCGAGCGGGCACCAGTAACGTCTCCATTGTGAGACTTGTTGTTACTGTTTTTTAGCATATCAAATACGCCACGGGGAGCTTGCCAGGCTCTTCCATGCAGGCGGGATACTCTTGATATCTTGCCCGGCTCTCCAAGAAGGGCAGAGGAATCGAACCTGGGTCGACCGAGTGCAAGGCAAACACCCTACCTGCTGTGCTATTGCTCCAGCCCAATACTACTACTACTACTAATAATAATAGTTATAATAAAGGAGTGGACCAAGGTGAGTACTACAATCAAAGTGTGCAAGTTCCACTAGCAAAAGCATATATGACCTCCAGTCATTGCAACAACAAGGACAGGACGTGGGAGAAAGGCAGGCTGCTATATACTGAGGACTTTTTGTACTTTTCTGTAAATATGTGTGTGACTGCTAAACGAAAAATTTTATTTAAAAAGTTTGAAACAACTCTAATCTCTTTCCTTCGTGAAATCTTATTTGGGGATAACTGGGTTGGGGGATGTTTGCTTTTCATGAGGGGCCCTGGTTCCATCTGTGGCATCACAGGTTCTATCCCCTTATACAGGAGTGACTCTAGAATGAACAAATCTTGAGCAGCACCACATTGTGGACTCTAGCATTGAACTAACCAACCTACATGACTGGACCATGCCTGGCATGAGTCCTGGACTCCTTGAACACTGCTGGGGAGATGTCACCTCACCTCCTTCCCCCAAGAGAAAATATGTGTGTTTCAATTCAAATTTGAACAGCAACCTGTTATAGGAAATCAGTACAATTTATTACATTTAAATGTTTCAAGAAAAGTGAAATTTATGTATGATATGATTTATTATTTATGTATTTTGGTATAATTACTATGATTTGAAATTCACAATTAGAGGGTATTCAGGAATAACTGAGAAAATTATTGTGCTAGTTAGGCTAGGCAAGGCTACTAGTATAATAAAGCCTTCATCGACTCTCTGTGCATGCAAAATCTCAGTGTCTTAAAATAACAAAAGTTTCCTTCTTGTTTTTATCAGCCAAATCAGATGTTTGGCAGGTTGCCTGCCCCATGTTGCTCCATGACAGGGGGTGCAGAAAACTTTTGTCTACTGGTTCTGATTGGGTCTAGATTCCTGAGGTCCTCTTGCTTCCTCTGCATCAGCCCCGCCAAGGAGCAAAAACAAAAGGCAAACTTTTTTAGACTGTCTTTACTGCAAAAGTGCATATCCTTTCTAATCCTATAGTGAGAAAGAATCCCTTGGTCCCATAAAATACAATAGGGCTAGATATAAAGGGAACTCTATGCTGAGAAAGAAGTGATGCATAACAACTCAACTCTTAAACAGTTGAGTTAGACTGCACCCATCTTTGACACACCTGAGCTCAAGAAAGCCATAAGTTGCTACAGAAGTGCTTAGAAAGGATATGCTGAGGGAATGGGTGGTCTAACAGGAACACACAGACATCTTAGGAATCCTACTACATTTCACAAATCACAATCACAAATCATCCTGTTATTCGTCGATTGCCTCGAGCAGGCCCCAGTAATGTCTCCTTCATCCTAGCCCTGAGATTATATTCAAGGTTCTTTAAGAGAATGAGACCCATCATTGTTACTGGTATTTGGCATATTGGGTACGCCACGGGGAGTTTGCCAGACTCTGCCGTGTGTGCAGACTACATTCAGTAGCTTACCAGTTTGTCCAAAGCAGGAATGAGATAATAAGATGTCATAATAAGATGTCGCGGCCGCGCGGTTTCCGGGAGCTGGTTTTTATACTCTCTGAGTCTTGGCCTTTGATGGGATTACATTTAAAGATATAAAAATAAAACTGGATTTTTTTTACTACATTTAAAGATATAAAAATAAAACTGGAGTAAATTTCACACACAGAGACAGAACACTGGAGTGGGGGGAGCAAAAATAAAATAAAATAAAATAAAACTGGAAAAAGAAAGATCCTTATATGATTTAAGAAAAAGAGACTGTTGAAGAGAAAGAACACATGGAGGGTGCGGGATCCCGGAGGAAAAAAAAAAAGAAAAAACAGGTTCCAAAAAGAGCCAAGTTCACCCGCAAGTTCCAGATGGAGTAGGCGCCGCATCTCGCCTCCCCCAGATGGAACCCCGGTGACCAGAAGCCTCTACAAACACAGCTCGAGTATGCGGGAATGAGGACTTTTTCTCAAAACTGCGCGGCCGCTTACGCGGCCGCGCGACATCTCTCTATGTACAAAGTGATCAATGAGAAGTAAACCACCCAATCTTTCTCCCTGAAAGTCAGAGTTAAGTTTGGAGCACGGCCACAGCCCCAGAAACACAAGGACTTAATGCAGAACCCAGCAGCTTAGAGCAGAAAAGTGAAAGGACTATGCGTTAATCCAGGCCATCAAGTCTGCCGGAGGGGAAAGGGTGTTGCCCCATTCGCCCTCTCTTCTCTGGAAAGAAGGATGGCGGCCGCATGGGAGCCTTGTGGACAGCAGGTATGAGCCGGGGGTGTGGGGGCGACTAAAACCTCATGGGAAGGGGGGCGTTCCGGTCCGTCCTTCACGCCCTACCGAGGTCACCAGTTGCCCCCCACGAGCGGCTCTCCAGCACGGCCACAGCCCCAGAAGCACAAGGGCTTAATGCAGAACCCAGCAGCTTGGAGCAGAAAAGTGAAAGGACTATGCGTTAATCCAGGCAATCATTTCTGCCCAGAGGGGAAAGGGTGTTGCTCCCTTCCGCCCTCCTCCCTCTGGAAAGAAAGATGGCGGCCACATGGGAGCCTTGTGGACAGCAGGTATGAGCCGGGGGAGTGGGGGCGACTAAAACTTCATGGGAAGGGGGGCGTTCCGGTCCGTCCTTCACGCCCTACCGAGGTCACCAGTTGCCCCCCACGAGCGGCTCTCCAGCACAGCCACGGCCCCAGAAGCACAAGGACTTAATGCAGAACCCAGCAGCTTGGAGCAGAAAAGTGAACGGACTATGCATTGATCCAGGCCATCAAGTCTGCCGGAGGGGAAAGGGTGTTGCCCCATTCGCCCTCTCCTCTCTGGAAAGAAAGATGGCGGCCACATGGGAGCCTTGTGGACAGCAGGTATGAGCCGGGGGAGTGGGGACGACTAAAACCTCATGGGAAGGGGGGCGTTCCGGTCCGTCCTTCACGCCCTACCGAGGTCACCAGTTGCCCCCCACGAGCGGCTCTCCAGCACGGCCATGGCCCCAGAAGCACAAGGACTTAATGCAGAACCCAGCAGCTTGGAGCAGAAAAGTGAATGGACTATGCGTTGATCCAGCCCATCAAGTCTGCCGGAGGGGAAAGGGTGTTGCCCCATTCGCCCTCTCCTCTCTGGAAAGAAAGATGGCGGCCACATGGGAGCCTTGTGGACAGCAGGTATGAGCCGGGAGTGTGGGGGCGACTAAAACCTCATGGGAAGGGGGGCGTTTCGCTCCGCCCTTCACGCCCTACCGAGACCACCAGTTGCCCCCCACGAGCGGCTCTCCAGCACGGCCACGACTCCAGAACACAGAAACCAATTTCTTAACTATCTGACTTTCAGTAGAAATACTTCCAGGGTCAATAAGTAAAATAGCAGAAATCCAAAACCAACATTTAATTCTTGAACCCAGCTGGAGAAAGCAAATCACTTCACAATGCTTTTTCAGCATGTCTGATTTGGGGGGGGGGTAAACTCTAAATAATAGTGGTGAATCTTTTATTGAAACAATCTAATCAAAGCGGATAGAGTGTTAACTAGAATTCATCTGCCTCACAGGGACGGGGAGGGGTGGGGGGTGGGGTTTTATTGGGGTTCTTCATGGGAAAAAATAAGTATTGGTAAAGGGAAATGTGTTTGATATTTGCATGACTGAGACATAAACCTGAAAGCTTTGTAACCTTTCCCACAGTGATTCAATAAATAAAAAAAAAAAAAAAAGAAAAGAAAAAGAGACTGTTTTGGGGGTGGTTATTGGGTCACACAGGTGGTATTCAGGGGTGACTCCTGACTCTGTGCTCAGCGGTCATTCCTGGTGATATTTGGTGGACTACATGTGGTGCCGAGCCAAGTTCGATTCCTCCGCCCCCTCAGAGAGCTCGGCAAGCTACCGAGAGTATCTCGCCCGCACAGCAAAACCTGGCAAGCTACCCGTGACATATTTAATATTCCAAACACAGTAACAAGTCTCACGATGGAGATGTTACTAGGCCCGCTCGAGCAAATCGATGAATAAGGGGAGAACCGTGACCGTGATCTGTGGTGCCATAGGTCAAATTCAATTGGCTGGGTGCAGTCTAAACACCTTAACCCCTTTACTTTCTCTCCGGTCACAAGAGGGAGAGGTTTTTTTATGAGGAAAACAGTAATTAGAAGAAAAATAGAAATGAAGACATTATTGCATTGAAAGAAAATAAGTATCAAAGATAAGAAT
Source organism: Sorex fumeus (assembly GCF_029834395.1). NCBI lineage: Eukaryota > Metazoa > Chordata > Mammalia > Eulipotyphla > Soricidae > Sorex > Sorex fumeus. The sequence continues at coordinate 9,576,346 of NW_026606104.1, forward strand.
CTGAAACAAACTATGGGAAGATAATTCAAGAGATATTATCCAAGTCCATAGTTTAAGGGGATGGGGGTGAGACAAAACAGGAAGAACTAAGAAATATTTTGCATTTTTTTGCTCTTAAGATTAAGGTAGGGCAAGAGCATTGTACATATTTTACAATGAAGAGATAATTTATCAGGGGAAATGGCGAAACTTATTGTTGCCTCCCAAGACTCGGGCACTGAACCCTCTGTTTAATGATAATAACATTATAATAGGGAAAAACACATCTCAAAGCAGTACTCAGACTCGTATGTGAATGAGCCTTCTGGAGTTGTTAAAAATGGTCCTCCTGAGCGTCTTAGTTTTGCTTTTGGAGAAATCTGTGGAGACATTCGGTAAGTTTGTGCCAGAGACAAAGAATGAGGTCAAGAGTCAAAGAATGTGAGTTATTTAAAGATGGTTAATTTTAGACCTCTCATTTAAGAGAGCTCCTGGGAATGAAGCATATCTGTTATTTTTTTTTCCGTTTCTTAGTCAAAGTTGACTTAGAAAATAGTTTCTATCTACATTGTTCCACTACTCAATCAGTGATAAAGCTCTCTGGAAAGAGAGCTTGGAACTCTAGTTACTTTTTCTTCTGGTGCTCAGAGCAAAAGAACAGAACAACTGCAGAATCTTCTGATTGTTCTTCTCTGTCTGTACTGTAACTTAGAATTCAGAGCAAATTCAAAGCCTTACTAGGGTAAGGCTATCATGCTGAAACAAAGGCACCTAAAATGAATTCCGTTACTTAAAGAAGCTTGTTCCTTTGTCATGTGAGAATGTTCTGTGAATTCTACAGGATGGCAAACTGCCCTTCTGTTTATGATCAGCTGGAGACCTAAGTTCTACCCATCATGTGGCACTGTTATCCTGGGGCATTGTTTGCATCTGGACTATCAAAACTTTATCTTTTCAGGTTCTAATTGGTGGAAAAGAGAGTGTATCTGAATGTTTGAGTCAGATTTGACTATATAACATGATACTTGTATCTAATCCATTTTTTCCTCCTCCTCACACTATTTGGTAGTCTGTTTGTAAACCAAAATTAAGGAGAGTATCATCATTTGATATTGCCTATTCCTTTATCTTGTCTCTCTATATACCACAAAAGAATGAAATCATCTGGTATTTGTTCTTCTCCCTCTTACTTTCTTAATTTAACATGAGACCCTTCACTTCTATCCATGTTGCTGTGAAGATTTTATCTTTTCCTAGAGCTGCATAGTATTCTTTTGCCTATATACCATTGTTTCTTCATCTAGTCATTTGTTGTTAGGCTAGTTATTTGGGTTGTCTCCATACCCTGGTTATTGTATAAGTACTACAATGAATGTAGGTGAGCATATGTGTTTTTGAATTATCATTTTTGTATTTGGGGATAGATGCCAAAAAGTATAATTTTGGGGCCATATGGGAGTCCTATTCTTACCTTTTTGTGGAATCTCTAAACTATTTTCTATAGATGCTGAACCAGACAGCATTCCTACCAACACTAGGGTTATTTGTTTTTCCCACAATATCCCCACCAATACTGTTGTTTCCAGTGCTTTTGATATCTACCATTCTTATTGGTGTGAGATATCTCATTGTTTTTATTTGTATCTCCCTGATTAGAAGTTCCTTTTCAGAATGACTATAATATACTCACCTTGAAAATTGTGTTTTAAAAATTCATATTAATGTAGTAGAAGTGTAAGAGTATTAGCACAAAATGTGAAATTTTTTGTGTGTATTCTGGAGTTTGTAGAGAAACTACTGAAAAATAATCTTACTTTCTGGTTTGGGGTTGTCATTATATCCTAAGAAGGCTTTATACAACTCTTATGGATATAAGGAAATCACATATTTTAATCCAATTTTTTGTATTATACAAGATTTAAAGCAATAATTGTCTTTTTTATTGATAAATATGTTTAATACACATATATAAACACTGCCATAAGCAATTATGTTAAAACTGGAAAAAACACAGGAAAATATAACTACATGAGGATTCTGGAGACTAAACAAAGGCAGATAAATTCAAGATGCAAAACTTGAACAATTTACTTAAAACAAATACATTTGTTTATTTACACTCTCAGATTTATTGGTATATAACTGTAGCTACCATTTAACACTTATACATTACAAAATGTTTGCCACCGTACCAGTCACTATAATCTTCCTTCCATCACTTACTTACACTTAAATGTTCTTACATTTGGGATCTGAGCCTGTGAGATAGTTCAGAAGTTGAGACACTTTCTTTGCATATAATCAACCAGAATTTTATTCCTGACACTATATATGGTTCCTGAGCACCTCCAGGAATGACCTCTGAGCACAGATCCAAGAGTAAATTCTGAGGATCACTGGGCGTGGCTCAATCTCTGCCCCAAATTTTAAGATCGTTGAAGTTTGGGAGGGGGCAACATTTAAGTTTGTAATATAGTCTTTATTTTATTTATTTATTTATTTTTTGCTTTTTGAGTCACACTTGGTGATGCACAGGGGTTACTCTTGGCTCTGCACTCAGGAATTACTCCTGGCAGTGCTCAGGGGACCATACGGGATGCTGGGAATTGAACCAGGGTCGGCTGCGTGCAAGGCAAACGCCCTACCCGTTGTGCTATCACTCTAGCCCCGATATAGAGTGATATATAATCCCCATTGTGTACCCAGAAGTCGGTATCCCTACAACTGGAGAAAACTTTTTCAATTAAAAAATTTTTTTGATTTCCCTGTAATCACAGTTCAAAGGCAGTTGATATAAAGCAGGATTTCTCAATTTTTTTTCTAACCTTCCATTCTTTTTGCTAGAGAAATGTGACACGGGTGAACACTGCCAGAAACATCGGAAGGTGAGGGATCCGTGGCTGCGACCTGGACAAGATCAAACAGTAGTCTCTCCATTAAGCATTGGCTGGTGTAAATGGCAGTGAGGCCAACACTTTTCCTGTGATAATGGTTGTTCAAAACTTTTTTTTGGACATTGTTTCCATTTTCTTGTCCTTTGAAGTCATGTTATAGTTCAGACTTTTACTGTTGTTGTTGTTGGAGATAGGTGCCTTTTGGCATTTCTGGTTTGTTATCCTCTTTAGCTCCATCTGTGGATGTGTGAAATGAAAAGAATACCCAGACTTTGGTGGGAGGAGTGGTGACAATTACACCCATATAGAGTTGTGTAAAGTTAAGCCACTAAAATTCCATAATTTTGTAATCAAATGGTAAGTCAATAAATATTTTAAATTGAAGATAATAGAATTAAGAAAATCCGGGGGATATGGTGCTGCTGGCAGGCCAATCTGTACCTGTGAGGCGATTGCATCAGCAGCCTGATGGCGCCTTCAGACTTCCAGAAACCCCAAAATTGCTGCTGTGTCTTTGGCCAGACCCCAAAAACTTGGGGCAAAGTTTACCAAGAAAGTAGCGGCCAAAAGTTAGGTATGTGGAAAACACACCCACAAACCACCTTCGTCTCAGCTATATAATTGGAGGCATGGCCTCTTCTGGTTCCTGATTGAACTGCTTAATGGTCATGATCCCAGAGACTCAGAAACAAATCTCGAAACCCAGTGACTTTTGGCAGAAATGCGTCCAGTCCCTGCAGTAGATTACCGGTGCTGGGACAACCCAGGTGGGAATAGGTTTCATGCCTTGGCCTGTTCCCCTTGGCGGCTCTGTGGCCTCCATCCTCCAGAGGCCACTGGACAGTCAGGTTTGGGCCCACAGTGATGAGACATTTTTGGCCTCACAGGATGGGAGTGAACCTTGTCCTGTCCTCCCCACACCAATGAGATCCCAAGTCATCGCCCACGAATGGCCTCTCTGGCTTCTGATCAAGCTGCTTAACGACCATGATCCCAGAGACTCAGAAACAAAGTGGCTTTTGGCAGAAATGTGTCCAGACCTCGCAGTAGGTTACTGTTGCCAGGCCACCCCAGGGGGGAAAGAGTGGGGTCCTTCCACCTGCTCCCCCTTGGTGGCTCGGTGGCCGCAATCCTCCAGAGGCCATTAGACAGTCAGGCTTAGGCCAGCAGTGACGAAACTTGTTGGGCCTCATGGGATGGGGGTGGAGCCAGTCTTGTCCTCCCCACCCCAACGAGACCCCAAGTCATTGCCCACAAACAGTCTTTCTGGCTCCTGATCAAGCTGTTTAACAGCCATGATCCCAGAGACTCAAGAGTAAATCTCGGAACCCAGCAGGTTTTGGCAGAAATCCCTCCAGATTTAAGTGTTAAAATTTTGGAATTTCAAAATCACGGGGCCACTACAGAAGCCACGTGACATCATATGTTATTCATAACCAGCAATAGAAAACAAATTGTCTACTGTTGCCTTTTCAGCAGATCTGAGTGTTGGGGTAAAACCTCAAATAATATGGTGGGTCTGGTGTCAAAATATTGAATGTGATCAAAGTAGAGAGAGAGTAATGTGGAAATCATCTGCCCCACAGGTAGGGGGAGGGTGTGGGATGGGGATATGTTGGGGTTGTTGGGGGTGGAGAATGGTCACTGGTGAAGGTATGGGTGTTTCATTGTATGACCAAGACTTAGACCCAAAAGCTTTGCAACTGCTCTCACTGTGATTCAATAAATAAAATTATAAAAAATTAAAAAAAGTAAGGTGGAGTTAATGCACAATTCAATCAGCTAATCAGTGGCTGAATAAATAGCAGTACTCCTACATAAAAAAAAAAGAAAAGAAAAAAAAGAATTAAGAAAATCCAAGAAGTTGCTAATCACCACTGGGTTCTTTGCTGGTTTTAAGGTTCCTGGCTAATCTGCTTTTTTCTTTCCAGATTTCTGTCTTTCTAGGTTTATTTTACATACCATTTTAAAGGTTTTGTTTACACTTGGTGGAATTAAAAGGGAATAGTATGAAAATTCTATCTTCCCAGAAGTGGAAACATCTTCCAGAATGGAAATTTGGGCGGTGTGGGGTAAACTACACCTTGTGGTACTCAAGGTTTACTCCTGACTCTGTGCTCAGGGATCACTCTCAGGTGGGATCAGGTGGCCATATATGGTGCCGGGAATGAAATCAGGGTCAGTCGCATACTAAACAAGTGCCTTAACCCTTGTATTATCTCTCACGTCTCAGAATGAAAATTTTACAAACAAAAATCTCTCAAACCAAATTTTACTTTTGCATTAGATAAGGTTTTTTTATTTTAGTGAAATGAAACCAACAGGATACATGCATATATAGAAATAGAAATAGATGAGATAATAGGAATTGGCTCACACATTTACAATGGCTGAGAAGTTTCACAATCTGTCATCTGCAAGTCAGAGATCATGAAAAGCCAGAGCTATAATTTAATATGAGCCCAAACCCTGAAAACCAGGGGCCCAGATGTTCCAAAACAGGAAAAATTGCCTTTCCCTACTCCAAATGATAAAGCAAATCCACCTTTACCACATAACCATATAACTCTTAAAAGCATGCCATATAAAACTTTTACACAAATGCTCATAGTAGTTTTAATTTAAGTTTATAAATAACCTGATGTTCACCAACTAGGGAAATGATAAACAAAATGTGGTATATTCATACAATGCATGTAAAAAGAATGATTCATATAACAACACAAAAATCTGAAAATCATTAAGCTGAGTAAAAGAAACCAGACACAAAAGAGTATGTGATGTAAGATCTATTTACATAAAATGCAAATCCTTCTGCAGTGATAAAAAGCAGATCAGGGTTGCCTGTGACCAAGGGCAGAAGGAGAGAATGTCTGTAAAGGAAAGGAGACTCTTCCCTCTGAAACAATACTTTTGAAAAAACACAATATTGGGATCATTGGTAGTGGAGAACAGGCACTAGTGGAGGGACGGGCACTCGATCTTTGTATGACTGAAATGTAAGCACAAAAGTTTGTAAGTCTGTAAGTGTAGCTCACAGTGATTCATTAAAAAAGATCCAGCTTAGTTATCTTCATCTTATTTTTTTATTCTGGAGTTTGAACCTAGGACTTCACAGATGCAAGGCAAGTGTACTCTACTGCTAAGTTATTCTCCTATTCCTTCTTACTCTTTTCTTCTCCTCTGTTTCTTTATATATTCTTTAAACCCTAGGTTCTTAAGTTGCCATTTTACCATAATGGGAAACACTTTGTCAACATCCCTTAGAAGATGGATCATCCAAAACCAAATGCAATATTCTACGTATTTTTTAAGACTTGTTTAAGATAACATGGTGTGTTGAAAGAGGCCAGGAATAGGTATAGTAAAACTTCAGCTCTGGGTATAGAGGGGACTTTCCTCAATATAGTTAAGCCATCTATCACAAGCCTATAGCAAACATCATCCTCAATGGAGAAAAACTGAGAACCTTCCCTCTAAGATCAGGGACGAAACAAGGATGCCCCCTCTCTCCACTGCTGTTCAACATAGTACTGAAAGTACTTGCAATAGTGGTTAGGGAAGAAAAAGATATTAAGGGCATTCAGTAGGAAAGGAAGAAATCAAGCTCTCACAATTCACAGATGATATGAGACTATACTTAGAGAACCCTAAAACCTCTACCAAGAAACTCCTAGAAACAATAGACTTGTATAGCAAAGTTGCAGACTATAAAATCAATACCCAAAAGTCCATGGCTTTTCTATACACAAATAGTGTATAGAAAGAGAAGAAAGTGACATGAAAAAAATCCCATTCACAATTGTGCCCCAGAAAATCAAATACCTAGGAATCAGCTTAACTAAGGAAGTAAAGGACCTCTACAAAGAAAACTATAAAATGCTACTTCAGGAAATAAAAGAGGACACGAGAAAATGGAAAGATATACTTCCCAAAGCATTGTACAAATTCAATGTGATCCCTAAAATGATACCCACGACATTCTTCAAAGAAATGGAGCAAACACTGCTGAAATTCATATGGAAACAATAAGCCCCCAGAAATAGCTAAAGTAATTGTTGGGAAAAAGAAAATGGGAGGAATCAACATCCCTAACTTCAAACTCTACTACAAATCAGTAATAAGTAAAATAGCATGGTACCGGAATAAAGGCAGAGCTGCAGATTCATGGAACAGGGTTGAATATACTGACATCTCTCCCACTAACATATGATCATCTAGTCTTTGACAAGGGAGCAAGAAATGTGAAGTGGTGCAAGGAAAGCCTCTTTAACAAATTGTGCTGGCAAAACTGGACAACTACATGTAAAAAATGGGCTCATATCTCTGCCTAACACCATGTACAAAAGTAACACCAAAATGGATTAAAGACCAAAACATCATGACCGGAATCCATAAGGTACATAGAAGACAAAGTTGGCAAAACCCTCCATGACATTGAAGCTAATGGTATCTTCAAAGATGTCACGCCACTGGCCAAGCAAGTGAAAACAAAGATAGACAAATGGGACTATCTTAAACTAAGAAGCTTCTGCACCTGAAAAGAAACAGTAACCAAAATACAAAGACAATCTACAGAATGGGAAAGGATATTCGCCCAATACCCATCGGACTAGGGGTTGATATCAAGGATATACAAAGTACTGGTTGAACTCCACAAGAACAAAACATCCAACCCCATCAAAAAATGGGGCAATGAAATGAACAGAAACTTTCTCAGAGAAGATATCCGAACGGCAAAAAGGCACATGAAAAAATTCTCTACATCATTAATCATCAAGGAGATGCAGATCAAAACAACAATGAGATATCACCTCACACCAAAAGACAGGCCCACATCCAAAAGAACAAAAGCAATCGGTGTTGGCGTCGATGTGGCGAGAAAGGGACCCTCCTTCACTGCTGGTGGGAATGCTGACTGGTTCAGCCCTATTGGAAAACAGTATGGACGATTTTCAAAAAAATAGAAATTGAGCTCCCATTTGACCCAGCAATACAACTCCTGGGAATATATCCCAGAGAGGCAAAAATGTATAATTGAAGTGACATCTGCGCTTGTTTGTTCATTGCAGGACTGTTTACAATAGCCAGAATCTGGAAAAAACCTGAGTGCCTGAGAACAGATGACTGGTTAAAGAAACTTTGGGACATCTACACAATGGAGTACTATGTAGCTGTTAGAAAAGATGTAAAGGCCCTCCCGTTGATCATCGATTTACTCGAGCGGGCCCAGTAACGTCTCCATTGGAGACTTTGTTGTTACTGTGTTTGGCATATTGAATTCGTCACGGGGAGCTTGCCAGGCTCTGCCGTGCGGGCGAGATACTCTCGGTAGCTTGCCAGGCTCTCCGAGAGGGACGGAGGAATCGAACTCGGGTCGGCCATGTTGGCTGCGTGCAAGGCAAACGCTCTACCGCTGTGCTATCGCTCCAGCCCCTAGAAAAGATGAAGTCATGAAATTTATATACAGGTGGTACTACGTGGAAAGTATCATGTTAATCGAAATGAGTCAGAAAGAGAGGGATAGACATAGAAAGATTGCATTCATCTGGGGAATATAAAGTAACAAAATAGGAGACTAACACAGAATAGCCGAGATAAGAACCAGAAGGTTTACTCCATGGCTTGGAGGCCAGCCGCACATGCTAGGGGGAAAGGCGGCTCAGATAGAGAAGAGAGCACCAAATAAAGGGTATTGGGAGGATCCTCCCAGGATGGGAGATGCATGCTGGAAGTAGACTATAGACTGAACGTGATTGCCACTCAATGCCTCTTTTGCAAACCACAGCACCCAAAAGGAGAGATAGAGCAAAAAGGACTGCCCTGCCACAGAGGCAGTGTGGGATGGGGCGGTGGGGTGGGTGTGAGGGATACTGGGATCAATGGCGGTGGAAAATGGGCACTGATGGAAGGATGGGTACTCAATCATTGAATAATTGAAACTCAAGCACAAAAATTTGTAAGTGTACAACTGTACCTCATGTTGTTTCACTAATAAAAATTTGTAAAAAATTTCATGACTTCATCTATTCTAACACATAGTACATGGAAAGTATCATGTTTAGCTAAATGATTCAGAAAGAAAGGGATAGACAGAGAAAGATTGCATTCATCTGGGGAACATAAAGTAACAAAATAGGAGACTAACACCCAAGAATGGCCGAGATTAGTACCAGGAATTTTACTCCATGGCTTGGAAGCCAGCCACACATGCTAGGGGAAAGGGGAGCTCAAATAGAGAAGGGAGTACCAAATAAAAGATGTTGGGAGGATCCTCCCAGGATGGGCGAAGCATGCTGAAAGTAGACTATAGACCAAACATAATTGCTACCCATTGCCTCTTTTGCAAACCACAACACCCAATAGGAGAGAGAGAACAAAAGGAAACGCCCTGCCACAGAGGCGGGGTGGGGGGGGGATGAGTGGTGGGAGGGATACTGGGATCCGTGGTGGTGGGAAAAGGGCACTGGTAGAGGGATGGGTATTTGATCATTGGATAATTGAAACCCAAGCACAAAAATTTGTAAGTCTACAATTGTACCTCATGGTGTCTCACTAATAAAAAAAAACTTGAGTTCTATCTCTCTCTCTGTAATTATATTCTTTTGTCTTATGCAAATCAAACTCTATTTCTCAGTCTAATGAGGAAATGCAATTTTTTAAGTCTAAGATTTTGTTCATTTTTAGCATCCAGAACCAAAATTATAGATAAGAAACCTCTGGGAAACTTTCTCAATTAATAATAACTCAGCTGAGATTTTGCACTTACATAAAAAAGAATGTGACTTGAAAAGAATTTAGTTTCGTAAGCAGATTTTTGGAGGGTTAAGGGAGACTGTATATTTTTCCATTTGCATGTAGATCAATGATCCCTAACTTCTTATGCTAGGTTTTCCAGGCATATGTTTTATATCATGCAGATTTGTAACTTGCTATGCAATCTCTGTGAATTAGAACAATTTAAAACATATGGGAACTAAGATGTGGAAGATAAAAAATTTCAAGACTTCAAAGCTTAAGATGTTTTTTTTTATTATATATAATATGATTTGTGTATATGGGTATGTTAGGAAACATGCTGCTCAGGAGTGAAGTCTAAGGGAAGATGTATCTTTTTTGTATATTAAATCTGCTCTAGGTAATAACAGATGTTATTAATAAAATTAAAGTTTGTAGAAAGACTGAGTTTTTAACAAATAAATATTTTCTAATTTCAACACTTGAACAACAGCGACAACCAGAGACAACTGCTGTTTAAACAAAAATAGAATGATCTGTAGAAAGAGCCAGGGACCTGGTATAGGGAAATTCGGGCAAAATTATTACTTCACCATAGCTAGATACCAAAAAATAATTTCTAGAATATTTTCTGACTTGGATAAAGTTTTCAGTTAAATCATGTGCATGCCACTTTTATTCAGTATTTTTCCCTAATTCTCCGTATTACAGCTTAAGCTTCATAACTTAATCAAAATTTCCTTTAGTGTCTTGTGATACAAATTATGCTGCTGATAGAAATTTCCAGTTCTACAGGTGTTAATGGAATAGGAAGTGTAAACATAGGCTGTGGGGTTGGGTAGAACTAATTCTTAGAAGTAACACTCTAATTTTTCCTAAAATAGTACGTTCTAAGTGGTTGGAGTGATAGCACAGTGGGTAGGGTGTTTGCCTTGCATGCAGTCAACATGGCCAACCTGAGTTCAATTCCTCCGCCCCTCTCAGAGAGCCCGGCAAGCTACCGAGAGTTTCTCGCCTGCACGGCAAAGTCTGGCAAGCTCCCCGTGATGTATTCAATATGCCAAATACAGCAACAACAAGTCTCACAATGGAGACGTTACTGGGCCCACTCGAGCAAATCGATGAACAATGGGAGGACAGTGACAGTGACAGTGAAAGAATTCGTAAAATAGGTGATTAAAGTTTCTAATGTTCAATGGCAGCTTTACAATATTACAACGCTTTTATGCCATAGGCATCTGAAAAATTCTCACACATGAATTCATTTCACTTTTAGGTTAATCGCTCTCTACCTTACTTCCTAGGCTTATAGAGTTTTATAAATTTCCTTCTTAATCTCCATGTATTTTCTTAAATCCATTGCCCACACATTTTGGATATATTTCTAGCCAGAATAGTTTCACCTTGAGCTCTTGGTTTTATAATGTAACAACAGTATTTCTTCTTAATTTTAGTATACAATGCTAGTATAGAATTTGTTATCAATTCCCTTGGTTTTGCATATTTTTCTGCCCTCCTGAAAACACACACATACAATGCATCTACTCTCTTACCATTCAGGTGTATGCTCACACGTTATTTTATGAAATCTCAGACTTTTTTAAAGAAAAAAATACATACATTAAATAAAGTTAGTGTTTCCCTAAGTGGGTTATACTGTCTCTGGGAAGGCCACTGGAATGATGCAGTGGGTAGGGGTTGGTAGTGGCCTCAGATGCAGTTGAGGAGCACTTTCTATTCATTTTCTTCAAGAATGTGGATTTCTGGGTAGTAGTGTTGAGTATTTTTTTTCCTGACAAGTGAGTGTTAAGACTAATAGAACTTCTTCATTAAATGAACAAATATTTACAGACTCTATAGTGCTATATAAATTTTGTCATAAAGCTTGTTCCGTGGGCCTTGAATCTGAAAAAAGGAAAGGTAACAACTCAAGTAATTCTTTCTGACCAAAGGCAACTATGCAAATTCCAACTCTGAACCAATATCCCCTCATTGTTGAACTTCCAAATCTCTGACAGATCCTGCCCAGTGATTCCTTCTCTTCCAGATAACCACTAGATGAAGGAACTTTAATATAAATGTTTTTGGCTTTAGCAATCAGGACTATTAGACTTCATAAACAGCAAATACTCTCCTTGAGCACATTCACTTTGTTAGCTGATTTCACAGATTCGACTTTTAAGAACTGTCACTCCTGCTCTGGTGACAATTCTACTGTCATATCACACCTGTCTGGGCAATGTGTTGTTTTGAGGCCAGCAGATCTCTGCCAGGGCAGGACCTTTTCACTCCAGAAGACATAGTGATACTTCTCCCTTTTTTCTTTTTCTTTTCCTTTTTCTTTCTGAGTCTGTGGTTTCCTGAATGTGAAAGAATTTCCTTTAATCTATCTAGCACTGGTGCTGAAGGATCCTGACCTTAAACAATGTTACTGCATTGTCTTTTGCTTGTTGAGCACTTGAACATACCCACTTTTTCTTCAGAAGTAGCTTTGTCTACTTGATGTTTAGAACTGGTAGGAGTAAGCAGCCAGAATTTCCAGAGTGTATTCTTTATTTAGCCCTTTTCCTTCTCTAGTGATTAGTAATGATTATGAGAAAACTGACATGTCTATTTCTCTTGGTGGTTGCTTCAGATTCTGGGCAGATATGAATACAGTATATGAATACAACTTTCTACTAGGGAATTGTTCAAAAAAATACTATGCACGTACTGTGCTTTCTCAATGTTTTGGCACACTTAAACATGGGATATCACATGCTTAATTGAGTCTAAACTCAAAACATGAGTCTAATCACAAAAGAATAATTATCTACCCATTGCAATGGATTTTCTCTCCACCCCTCTATCTCTGTCCCCCAGCTTTTCGTGGAAAGAATTCTAAGTGGATGTATTATCCCTCTTTCTTCATGTAGTTTCTTGTTTCTATTATTCTATCCATATTTCTAAGTATCCAGTATCTTAACTGATTATTTGTGTCACAGAATATCACTTTCTTAGCTGCAAAGTTATGTCACTTCTAGAAACCATCTTACTTCTAAACAAAATATGTCTTTGATGACATTACTACAAGATTAGGTCACAAAAATTTTTGTTTTTACATCAGAACAATGAAAAGAATGCTTATTTTTAATACCTATTATCTAGGCTAGGGATATGAACCAGGGATGTGGGTCAGTGGTAAAACACTTGACTTGCATGTGTGGAGTCCAGGGTTTAATGCTAGGCACTAAATAGTCTCATGAGTACTACTGGGAGTGATCCTAAACACTGCTGGAAATTGCTCAGCATTCCTTCTGCCACACACATCAAAAACTTTTTCTTATAATTTGATTTCTGACATTTAAATATTTCTTAAAATATCTGTCCATGACCTTTAAATGGCCTTTATATGACTTCTCAATTTTTGTAGCTATCATTTATTCCATTTTTATTAAGATATTCTCATATAAAATCATCTAATATTCTGAATGTGAGAATTTTAATTACAATAGAAAAAAACACCACATTAAAATGCTAAGCAACTGAAGGAACATATTAGTTTCTGTTTACTCAGAGACTCTATTATATATAATGGCAGAATAATTTGCCAGTTTTAATCTGCTATAATTTTCAAGGAGGTAATTTAAAATTTATTACACAAATCTAAATACAATTAACCATAGATAATATGCACTGATAATGAATCTCCATTTGTTACTTAATCAATGACTTGGTTGTTTGTCACTCCAGAGATGAGGTGGTGTGAGAAAAACAGATTCACTCAAGTGCTTGACTTGCACAGGTGGTTTGATGATGGTGGTTTGCTTCTGGTAAAATCTTTGAAATAGCAATTTCTGCCTCCTGCAGCTTGCGTGGATGCCTCCAGAGACACTCGCCAGTGGACTGGTGACCTCTCTTGCATCCATGATTTAACTTTTAAACATACTATTATATAATGACTTTCTGAAGGGGAGAAAATATTTGCAAATGTATTTGATAAGGGACTGATATTTAGGATATATTAAAGAAAAATCAGCAATTTAATACAAAATTATAAATAACACAAACATTTGTCAAAAGACCTGAAGAGGCATTGCTCCGCAGAAGATTTCAAGTGGTCATTAACTATCTGGCCATTAAACAGATGCCCACCAACATCATCAGTAGGGAAATGCATATCAAAAGCATAACAAGATATCACTTCTCATCTACCAGGATGACTATGATTTCTAAATTAATTTTATATATTTATTTAGTTTGGTTTGGGGGCCACACATAGTGGCGCTCACAGCAGGAGCCCTACCAGCTGTACTTCAGCCCTGATTATACATAATCAGGAAAATATTTTAAATGGAACATAGCAAGTGTTGATCCGTGAGCAGGCACGTTGGAACACTCCTGCGTTACTAGTGGGGATGTACACAAATCAGTGCTTTCTTTCTAAAAGGTTTAAGTTAGCATTGATCCAGCAATGACACCCCAGGATCTATGTCCAACAACAAGAAAACAAGAACTCCAACAGGGGGAAGAATGGGGACCCTTGGGGCTGGAGTGATAAGCACAGTGGGTAGGGTGTTTGCCTTGCACGGGGCCAACCTGGGTTCCATTCCCAGCGAACATATGGTCCCCCGAGCACCGCCAGGAGTAATTTCCATAGTGCAGAGCCAGGAGCAACCTCTGTGCATCACCAAGTGTCACAACCCGCCCCCCACCCCCTCAAAAAAGAATGCGGACTCTTGGAGGTTGGTTTAGCCACTCTGTGGGAGTGGGGAGGGTGTTGGGAGGCGGGAGGAGAAAGGAGGTGGGAGGAGAAGGGGGAGGGGCTGACCTAGAGGGACGGGCGAATGGGCCAATAGGCATCGGCTCCCTCCTGACCTCCTGGAGGTGAGAAGCACGAGTCACCGCGCTCTGTGGGGGAGGTGCGTACCGGGGCCACACGAAGACTTGAAGAGTCGCATGGCTGTGTAGGGAAGGGGAGTACAGGGGCCCCGCTACCCTCTTGGGGAAGTTGGGAGACCTTGGACTTTGAAGGAAGTGCGGTGGGGGCTCCTTGGCAGGCGGCAGCTGGTAGCTGCTAAGGTGAGTGAGTGGCGAGGCTGTGGGCCGTGGAGACGCGCGCTGCGACGGCGTTTCCGGTCCGGAGGCGAGAGCTGAGGCGCGGCCAGCGGGTGGCAACCGCCGGGAAGCCCCTCCCCAGAGCTGTGAGGACTGGGGAAGCCTCTGCGTGTCTGTCAGGCTTCAGGGGGGTTCGTCCCCTCGAAGGAAGCCGGTGGCTCCTGTGTAGGGGAAGCCGCGCTCTAGTTTTCTCGCAGCAGGGACAGGGGTTCGGCGTTTAGGGGGTGAGTGAAAGAACCTCACGCGGCCCCGACGTCGCGCGGCCATCGTGCTGGGGGGAGTCCGGGCAGCTGGGCTGGAACTGGGGCTTTCCTTAGGGCGTCCTGACCAGCTTCGGGTTCCACGTGGAACCTTCCAGACCGATGGGGTTCCAAGGTGGAGAGGCCGTGGGAGTGGGCGGGGGCCCGGATAGTGTGCCCTTCCCCATGCCACCCCCACCTTCACCCAATTTGGTCACCTGTGATTGCCGCTCTGGCGCCTTCTTTGGGCATCCCCATCTGTAGGGCCTAGGGACCGTGGGTGAAGAAAGAGAGATACACACAGACAGACAGACAGACAGACAGACAGACAGACACACACACACACACACACACACACACACAGAACTCGGGTCTAGACGGACCATAAGGCGCTTAAGGCTTTTGGACTCTACACACACACACACACACACACACACACACACACACACACACACAGAGCACCCAGGTCTAGAGGGATCACATGCTTTTGGTTACTGAACTCTCACACAGGCACTTAAGGCTTTCTCACTTAGGGCCTCCCGCACAAGTCCCTAAGGCTTTTGGATTCTCCGGGTTCCCATTTTGAGGTTTTTTGTTTGTTTGTTTTGCCGTATCAGAGGATGCTCAGGGGTTGCTCCTAAATCACTCTGCTCCTAAATCACTCCTGATGGGCTCAACGGACCCTGTATGGTGCTGGGGATCCAACCATATTGGGTCCTTGCAAGACCCTACCTGCTGCACAGTTGCTCCGCACACCTGTCCAACCCAGTTTGGGTATTTTTTTCTAACAGTGCTTAATTAGAGCAAACGCAGATGTTTAAAAAAATAAGATCTAATGGGCCTGGCTGGGTTTGGCCCTTATGAAAACAAAAATATGTATTTCAATATTAATTTCATACCAGAGGCTGAGACGAAAATTCTACAATGAATATCAGAAAGGTTACAGAGAAAACCTGACTCTAAACCTCATTTTAATGAAAAACCTAGCATCTCCTAAAATTATAAACTTATAGCAAGGTACTTTCTAGAGCTATTTGAAGCAAACAAAAGCACCCATACCTTTTTTTTATAGTCTGATATTGCCAAATTCATGATCTTTTAAATCTTATTACGTAGTCCTGAACTAGAAACAAAAATAATATTTTAAAATTGAGCATTGAGGCTTAAGAAATTTTAAGTTTCTGGGGCCAGAGCAATAGAACAGCCGGTAGGGCGTTTGCTTGTACGCAGCCGACCTGGGTTCGATCCCCAGCATCCCATATGATCCTCCAAGCACCGCCAGGAATAATTCCTGAGTGTGGAGCCAGGACTAACTCCTGAGCATTGCTGGGTGTGACCCAAAAAGCAAAAAAAAAAATTAAGTTTCTGAGTTGATATAAAATAATATTTATAATCTTTTATTGCTAATACATTTATTTCACAGTGAATTCTTATGGACTCTCTACGATGTGCCAGGCACTGTTCTGAGTTATTGGCATCCATCAGTGTGCAAAATGTAAATTTGTGTGATTGGGAAAGATGATGAGTAAGGGATGAAGAATTTTAGATGGTTTTTCTTTCATAGGGGTTCACCAGAACTAAGATACGTACATAGTGTTTTTATTTTGAGCCAAAACAAATTATGGTCTCTTTTATGCCAGAAAGTAAATAACAGATCAAAAGTTCTTTTGAAAATAGTTTGTCAAGCGGCTCCCCGGCACGGCCACGACTCCAGAGCACAGAAACCAATCTCTTAATTATCTGACTTTCAGTAGAAATACTTCCAGGGTTAATAAGTAAAATAGTGGAAATCTAAAACCAACATTTAATTCTTGAACCCAGCTGTAGAAAGCAAATCATTTCACAATGCTTTTTCAGCATGTCTGATTTTGGGGGGGTAAACTCTAAATAATAGTGGTGCATCTTTTATTGAAACAGTGAATCTAATCAAAGCAGATAGACTGTTAACTAGAATTCATCTGCCTCAAAGGCATTGGGAGGGGTGGAGGGTGGGGTTTTAGTGGGGTTCTTTGTGGTAAAAAATAAGTATTGGTAAAGGGAAATGTGTTTGATATTTGCATGACTGAGACCTAAACCTGAAAGCTTTGTAACTTTTCCCACAGTGGTTCAATAAATAAATTAATTAATTAAAAAAAAGACATTAAAATATAAAACTGTAGGGTCAAGAATATAGCTCAAATAGTAAAGCCAAAAAAAAAATAGTTTGTCAGTCATCTTGTTTTTTAGTTAATTACAAAATAATTTTATTCCCAATACAACTGTTTTAAGTTGTATTTTAATTATATAGTTGTCCCCAGATTATAAATGGAAGATTTTATTTGTTATTTTTGGGATGACATGGAAACATGATTAAGATTTTAATTTATCAGGTAATTGTTTCCAAGTTCTGAAATTGCTTACTTGAATATTATGATTTTAAAACTCTTTTAGAATATTTTGGAAGAACTTTCTTCTGCTTACATTCTATTATCCTGGCTTTTTATTATTGACAAGTCAGGTTTTTGGGTAGTTATATAACTATGCCAATTTATTTCATTGGGGGGAGGGGAAGCCACCCCCAACAATGTTTATGGGGTCATGGATTAAATCCAAGAGTGTCCCACATACAAAACCTATGTTCCAACCTTTTGGAGACATTTCCTGGCCCCTCATTTTCTCTGTTTCTTTTTATTGGTGATTAAGTGTTAAATTGTTAAACAGTTGGAAAGGAGTGGGGAACCATTAACTAAAACAATGAGAACCCTTACAACATTATGGAGAAGAAAAGTCCTAAAATGCAGTTCCTTTTACAAGCATTTATCAAGAGATTCTCTTCCCCTCCTTTGCTGCCCCACTTAACTACAAGGGGAACCTCCCTACCCCCAGTCTCTCTCCTCTACCCACTATCACTACCCTACCCCCTCTTTCCCTACTCCCTACCACTTCTCTCTTCCTTCTTCCCCCTCCTCCTCTCTCTTTCCCACTCTCTTTTTTCTCTCTGTCTCTGTCTCTGTCTCTGTCTCTGTCTCTGTCTCTGTCTCTGTCTCTCTCTCTCTCTCTTTCTCTCTCCATCCATACAACCTTTCCTCTCCTCTCTCTTTTTCTCGGATTCCCTCTTGTCCGCCCTTCCTCTTGTTGAGACTATATACGTGTGGTCTTGGGCATTCATGCATGTACATACACACACACACACAAAATCTATTCAACCTTGATAATGTGGATTTGTGTATACACACATGCACATAAGCACACATGCATGGGTGTGCAAATACGCACACAATCTTAGTATTGTGAATTTGTCCAGCAGATGGCGCTCATATAGTTTCTTTTATTTTACTTACCGATATTAGGGAAAGATTTGCAGTGTTTTAACTACAGTAGAATAAAAATGTGATTTGTATTTTATGTTATATTTCATACTTAAAAAATTGGAATTATGAAAAATAAAATTAAAAATTGGAATGTAGTGTTGATGTGCATGCTTCTGGTGGAATTGCAATCAATTAAAAGGAAGTAATGTGTGTCTAGAAATTATTCTACTTTCCCTGTCAGACTTATGGCTTTATTCAGCTTTGTTCTGTTATCATATTCTCAGTCAGTGATGAACTCTTTAATCCTCTACATTTATATAATATCTCAATGTAAAATTTGTAGCTTAAAATTATTTAAAAAAAATTAAAAGACACCAGTTTATATTAGGAGGGTCAAAGTTAATCTTCATTCTACCACGGAATTGAGGACAAATTCAGAGAAAACTTTTTAGAAGAAATGACATTTGACACTCTTCAAGATATCTTGAAAGATAAGTAGGAAAAATTTCCAGGTGGAGAATGGAAAAGAACACATTCTAAGTATTGGTTTGTGTGAAGAGAGATAGACAATTGTGAATATTCATGTGAAGAATTGAATAATAAGTAGAAGAATATTTGATTTGTATTTGAATATTGAAGCACTTTGAAGGAAGTTACAGAAGATGTGGTTATTCTGGGAAATTAATCATTATAGCTTATGAAACTAGAAATATTTTTCTGCACTTTTGTAAATAAAATACCACAATCACGATCATGATCATCTTGTTGTTCGTCGATTGCCTTGAGCAGGCACTAGTAACGTCTCCTTCTTCCTAGTCCTGAGATTTTAAAAGAGCCATATTCAATGCTCTTTCAGGGCTAGGAGAATGAGACCTATCATTGTTACTGGTATTTGGCATATTGAGTATGACACAGAAAGTTTGCCAGATTCTGCCATGCAGGCAGGATACTTTCAGTAGCCTGCCGGGTTCTCCAAAGTAAAAACGAGATAATGAGATGTCGCTTCCGGGAGCTGGGTTTTATAGCTGGGTTTTAAATAAAATATAAACTACATTTTTCTATATTTTGTAGATTTGGCTAAATTCAGTTTTTTACAATGCTGAAGTCAAATACCAACCTCTTTTCTTTGGATAACTTGTTTTCTGAGAAACCAGATGAAACTGAAAAGTAAGTCTGCCATAAAAAATAATAGCATGGTGTATTTCATGGTCTATATTTTTGTTGTTTAAATTTTCTCTATGGAAAATATACATATAAAAAAGGATCAGCAGAATGGGGTTTCAGATATAATTTGGTAATCATGGAATTAAATTGTAAGAAGTAAAGCTTAAATTCTAAATGTTCTAATTTAAAAAGTAGATTGGGCAAAGTGGTGAAACAGTGGGTAGGGTATTTGCCTTGCATGTAGTGAATTCAGGTTGATTACTAACACCAAATTTGATTCCCTGAACCTGCCTGAGGTGATTCCTGAGCAAGAAGAAGCTCTGAGCACTGTTTTGGGTGTGTCCCCCAAACAAAAACAAACAAAAAAAAAAATGACCAGATTCTGGTCTATTAGGGTTTCATTTATTTCCATTTCTGGTTTGTTCAAATTTTTGTTGTTGTTGTTCAGATGCTTTTGTCTAAGGTTAAAAATTGGAAGTTGAGGCTGGAGAGCAGTAGGGGTGATTGCATTTCATTGCCCCACCCAGGTTCCACCCCTGGCACCACATATGGTCTTCCTAGCTTTGCTAGGAGGAATAAACCCTGAGCAGCACTGGGTGTGACTCCAAAACAAAAGACAACAAACAAAAAAATGGAAGTAATAGTTGAAGAGTAGCTCAGAATAAGAAGTGATGGTATCTTTTAAAAATCATTGAGGGACTGAAGAGAGTACAGTAGTTAGGGAGCTTGCCTTGCTTGTGGCTGACCTGTGTTTGATATCCAGTATTCCATATGGTCCCCTGAGCACCCAGGAGTAATTCCTGAGTGTAGAGCCAAAAATAACCATTGAGCATTGCTGGATTGGCCCCCAAACAAACAAAACAAAATGACTAAGTATGACAGAAAAATTCAGTGAAGGGAGGAAGTAGGGTAGAAAAAAAGAATAACATAAAAGTAATAAGAATGGAACATGGGGCTGTGGGGAATAATCCTGAGTTCAGTCTTCAACACTACTTGTCCTCATAGTCCTTGTTAGCTATAAGGGTATAGCCATTATAAAAAAAAGAAAAAAATGAAAAATACAATCTGTTAAATTATGAATTTTCACATATGAATTGTTCTCAATTAAAATTCTCTATGTTTTTGTCTCTGTTATTCTATTTTAATGAAGTAATGAGAAAATTATTTAATAAAGCACTGAGAGGTTGCTGAAAGGGATGCAAAAATGATAAAACAGACAAAAACCCAAATCTCTCTGCAGAAATTAAATGCATGTATGGAAAGGTAATAAATAATGTGACCATAGAATTAATTCATCATCCATATTGGGACAGTTTTGAGAGTGAAATATTACAGCTAACTGGGACAATAGGCATTAATCAGGACTGGTTTGGGAAAGCTAAAATATATGGTTGCCTTCCTATTAATAAAAATTCAAAGCAAATAATAAGCATATATTCATGCAATGAATTTTCAGTTAAGAGAGACTTGTGCCATACTTATCAACTCAAGTTTATAGTAGAAGGTTTTGAAGGATTTGACCATTTTATAAGCAGAGAGGAAGTGAACATTTGAAAGCAGATTGTATTAGTGGGGGAAAAAGTCATAAGACAATTCAGGGTACTTTCAATGAATAGTATATAATATAGAAAAATTTCTGGAAATAGAGGATTCATTCAGGATAAGCTAGGTATTGTGGTAGATCTTTAACAGGACATATATGAATTAAAAACCTTGAAATTGAACAAATAAACATTTATTACATTATATGTTTAATGAAATAAAGTCCAGTTTCAAGTACTATCAATGTAAATAGAAATAAAAACAAGGCCTTTGCCTTTCACAATGTAGAGGGCATATTGTTTGGCTCTTCCTTCCAGGCAATTGAAGTAAAGGAAACTTGTCCCTCCCCTTCCCCCTTTACTTCCTCTTGGGTAAGCTAAAGTTGCCCCTGGAATATCACTGTCACTGTATCACTGCCCTCCTGTTGTTCTTTGATTTGCTCCAGCGGGCCCAGTAACGTCTCCATCATGAGACTTGTTGTAACTGTGTTTGTCATATTGGATATGCCACGGGTAGCTTGTTAGGCTTTGCCGTGTGGGTGAGATACTCTCCATAGCTTGCTGGGCTCTCCGAGAGGGGCGGAGGAATAGAACTCAGGTCAGCCATATTGGCTGCGTGCAAGGCAAACGCCCTACCCGCTGTACTATAGCTCTAGCCCTCCCTGGAATATATCCTGGCCAATATGTTCCCAGACATGAAAGATAGCTATTACTTGGAGGTGTTTTCAGTTTTATGCATGGGGCAACATACAAGTTCTACCTGTTCTTTCTGAAGGCTATATTACATACAATTGTTTGCCTCTGTGATCTATGCCATATAAATATCTCTCTTCAGTGTGACTTTGGATCCTCCTGACTAGCTGGCTGCCATAAATTGCATCTGTAAGTAAACAATGAATCTATGTCTCTAACCTCTGGCTTTCTGAGTGCTTTCTTTGGAATAAATTGTCATTATGAACAGTGACCTGGATATGCCACACAAGTTCCTAACTTACTTCCTGCCTCCCTTCCACATGGATATACGTGATTGTGATTTAAAAAAAAAAAGTTTCAAATAAGAATCTTAATGAACCTGGAGAGATTTTATGAAGTTAGGATTTGAGGTGGATTTTAAATGACCCCTCTAGTGTGCCTGGCACATAAGACTAAAATGTTGAATGGATTAAAGAATGAGTGAAAGGGAACTTCTACAGGTGCATATGGTATTAGGGTGGATACAGGGGCTAAAAAACTAAAGGAAATATTTTTGGACTGAGATAAAGAGGGATTAAATGTATTAAAAATAATTTACTTTGGCCTGGGCTATAAGAAGGTATGCAAAAGAGATAATACTTTCAAATGGTCTCAGGCCACCTGGACATTATCTAGAAGTTACTGAAAGACTGTTGAACTGAGTAATAGGATTAAAAGAATTCCGGGGGACTGAGCAATAGTACAGTGGGTAGGAAGCTAACCTTGCATGTAGCCGACCTAGATTTGACTCCTGCTCAACCCCATATGGTCAGTTGAGCTCTGCCAGAAGTGATCCCTGAGCACAGAGCTAGGAGTAAGCCCTGAGCACTGATGAGTGTGCCCTCAAAATAGGCAGAATGACAAAATGAAAAAAAAAATCAAGTGTGGGGGGTGATGGTAGAGGGAGACAGGAAGCATTGAGGGGCAGGAGCCAAGGGGATTCAGGTGGTATAAAGGAAGGGTATAGCTAAATATCCAAACCACAGAATCAACAACATGTAAATCATGGGACCCAAACGTTAGCAAACAAACTTAAAAAGGTGCCTGCCAGGTTGCAGGTTGAAGGGGTGGGAGAGGAAAGAACCTGGGAACACTGGTGGAGGAAAGTTAACACTGGTGGTGGGATCCATGCTGGAACATCATATGTCTAAAACTCAACTGTGAATAACTTTGTAAATCATGGTGTTTTAATAAAATAAAATTTAATGGTAGAGGAATATTCTGGAGATTGTAAAATCTGTTTAGGCTTTATTGTTCTTAAACATTATTATTATTGTTATTATCAGACATAAATTGATTAGAGTCTTGATTAGTAGATATAATAGGAATGAGTGGAGATATAAAAGAAAGGGTAAATTTAAAATATTATAGGGGTTTGGAGAAATAACTCAGTGGATTTCACTTTTGCATTGCACTTGTCAACCTGGGTTTGATCTCTGGTACTACATATTGTCAGTTGAGCTCTTCCAGGAATGATCCCTGAACATGGAGCCAGTAGTAAGCCCTGAGCACCTCTGGGTGTACCCCAACCAGTACCCTGAACAACAAACTCCAGAACACCAAACAAACACAGTATTGTGTATTATAGGGAAGATTCAGTAACAGGTGATGTGTGTCTGGATATAGTGGATAAAAAGATTATAATGTGGTTTAGATTTCAGGAGACTGGGAAAGTGAGGCATCTCTGGGGTCAGGGGGAGGGGTAATCATAAAGAAAATTTCATTTTATGGATAGACTGAATAGTAAAACTAAATATTTTCTTTTTGTATCTTATTAATGCTTTCTTGGATTTTCTGGAATAGTCCCTCTGCAGAAAATAGAGAATATAGTAGGACTAAATTGTTACCTGAAAAGAAGTGTTTGCGTTGAATAGAGTCTGAAATAGAATCTAGGAACATTCTGCCATTAGCTAGTAATAGTGACTGATTATGTATTTTTAAAAAAGCATTCGCAATGCCTGCCTGTCCTTCGCCAACTACAAGATCAATATGACTGCCCTCCAATGTACTGATCAATCTATCACATCTTCCAGAAGGGCAATGGAGAAGATTATCCGTGACTTCTACTCGGATCTCTTTGATAGCCATGTCCACCTGCCCACATACCAAATTCCTCAGGATGAATATGTCGTTCCCAATGTTCTCCCTTATGAAATCCAACATGCCATTTTGTCAGTAAAAAAGCGAATAGCACCCAGCCCAGACAAGGTCAGACCCGAACATCTGAAGAACCTGCTGTCAGTACTCATCAATACACTGGCTCGCCTCTTCACACACTACCTGTCTGAATGCAAGGTTCCGTCCCAATGGAAACCAGTAGGACTGTTCTACTGTACAAGAAGGGAGACATCCACGACATTGGCATTATCACCCGATCTGCCTGCTGTTCATCGTCTACAAGTTGTTCACTCGAGTCATCCTGAATAGGATTGGCAGAACACTAGATGAAGGACAACTGTGCGGGCAAGCCGGATTCCAATAAGGATTCAGCACGATCAGCCATATCCATACAGTAACCAAGCTCATTGAGGTTTCTCGGGAGTTCAAGATGCCACTCTAACGTTCATTGATTTAAAGAAAGCCTTTGATTCTATTGAGATTTAAACGGTCATCGAAGCCCTAGCCAAACAGGACATTCAAACTCAATACATCAGAAACCTCTGTGAGCTGTGTTACTGATTCACCACCAGGATTTCACCATTCTACAAGGAAGTAATCATCCATGTCTAGGGGTTCGGCAGGGTGATACCATTTCACCAAAACTGTTCAGTGCCACGCTCAAGAACGTCATGCAACGACTGGAATGGGAAGGAATGGGAGTGAAGATAGACGGTCAGCAACTATACCATCTCTGCTTTGCTGATGACATCATTCTGATAACACCACACATTAGCCAAACAACACAAATGCTGTCCGACTTCAACCGTGAGTGTGGAAAATTTGGACTGCAGCTGAATCTCACCAAGACAATGTTTATGAGAAACAGACTCATTCCTGATGTTCCATTTGCTCTTGACGGAACGAACATCTCCGAATGCAACAGTTATGTGTACCTAGGTCGAGAAGTCAACATGATGAATGACCTGGCACCTGAGCTGCACAGGAGGAAGAGAGTGGCATGGAACACCTTCAAGAGCGTCGAAGAAATAGCTAAGAGGATGAAGAAATAGCTAAGAGGATGTGCTCTGGGCACATCTCTTCAATTCCACTGTTCTTCCTGCATTAACATACTCCTCAGAGACCTGGGCCCTATGAAAACAGGGTGAGAACACTATTCGGGTCTCCCAAAGAAGAATCGAAAGAGCTATGCTTGGAGTATCATGTTTCACTCAAGTGAGAGAAAGAATCCAGAGTTCTGACCTCCGTCGACAATCAAGAATCAGGGATGCTGTCTCTTTTGCCAAGGCATCAAAAATCAGATGGGCTGGACACGTAATGAGATTTGGAGATGACCTCTGGACTAGAGCCGCTACCAGCTGGATTCCATGGGACGTCAAAAGATCGCGTGGCCACCCACCTACGAGATTGTCAGACTTCTTCATCAAGACCCTGAACAAAAGATTTCAGACTTTTTGTTTTCCTGGGGCGAGCAGACACCATCGGGCTACACTAGCACGCAACAGGGACGAATGGAGACGTTACTGGCACCCACTCGAGCAAATCGATGAGTAACGGGATGTCAAGTGATCAAGTGATTGTGTATAAACTATTTATGTAAATAATATGGACTATAGTGAACCATAATTGGTATGAGAATATGAAATGTAGGTGTGTGCTGACATGGAATGTGTGTATTATTAGCTTTCCCATCTTCAACCCCAAGTCCCAGGTCTTGGATTTCTAATGATCTTACCTCATTAGCAACATTCCACCAGTGGATACAGGTCTTTGTTGGGTGGAATAAGTTACATCCATTGGGAGAGGACATTTGGAAGTTCCTTCATGGTTATTACCTATAGCCATGATTAGGATGACATACTGAATCTTGTAGACTGGAGCGATAGCAGAGCAGGTAGGCCTTGCACGCGGTCAACCTGGGTTCGATTTCTTCACCCCTCTCAGAGAGCCTGGCAAGCTACCGAGAGAATCCTGCAGGCACGGCATGGCAAAGCCTGGCAAGCTCCCCATGACATATTCAATATGCCAAAAACAGTAACAACAAGTCTCACAATGGTGACGTTACTGGTACCTGCTCGAGCAAATTGATGAACAGTTTGGCAGGACAGTGCTACAGTGCTGAATCTCATGAATCATCATAAGGAATCATACACTGATCTTTGGAATAGCCCTGGGAACCCTCAGAAATAATCCTAAATTTCAGTTGCTTTATGTTTATTGTGAGTTTGTTGAACATTTTATGATTATGTATTATAGAAATATAGCAGTCTTAGTTATATGCTAGCTCTATGAGAGGTGGAAAATTAAGCAATGCAGATTTGTAGGATTGCAGCTTAAAGAGTAAATCAGGAAAGCAAAATTCTCATCAGCCACTATAGATTTACAAAGTGATTAGGTAAAGGTAAAGGTCCTCCCGTTGATCATCGATTTGCTCGAGCGGGCCCAGTAACGTGTCCATTGAAGACTTTGTTGTTACTGTGTTTGGCATATGGAATACATCACGGGGAGCTTGCCAGACTCTGCCGTGCAGGCAAGATACTCTCGGTAGCTTGCCGGGCTCTCCGAGAGAGGCGGAGGAATCGAACTCGGGTCGGCCATGTTGGCTGCGTGCAAGGCAAACGCCCTACCGCTGTGCTATCGCTCCAGCCCACAAAGTGATTATTAGTTTTAATTTGTTTCTTAGATTTTATGTAATTTGTATGTGGCTCTGAAAGAATATCTGTGTAAATATATTATTTGTAATAAAATAGGGTACTATAGAATACCTGTAAAGTGTCAATAACAGCTTGAGGATTGCTATTGATTATATGTTTATTTTATATTTGTAGACTATGTAGTTGTAATAGTTAAAGGTGCTAAAGTTTGAGAATATATACTATTTTTTACATTGGAAAAGTTTAAAGTTATTGTAATAAGCATTTTAAGAGTTAACTATTTTTATTTAGATTATGTATCTCACATATTTATATCATTAATTATATAACAACTAAAAAAGATTGAGAAGTTTTATGGCCTAAATTAAAAGTGGTGACAAATTTTATAGGGTGTAAAGCTATGTAATTGAGTAATATTTAATTAACAAATGTATATTTTCCTAATGTTACAGCATTACTAACATACATTAATTTTTTGTATTACATAGCTATCCAGACCATGAAAAATCATTTGATTGGTTTCTCCCACCTGCTCCATCAATTTCAGAAATTCCAGATACTCAGGCATTAGAGGAAGAACTAGAAATTCATGAAGTGTTAGGTAAATTATCACATTATTTGTGAAGTTGAACCCACATAACTCATGTAAATATAAGAAATCTAATAACATATTAAAATATGAATTAATTTAATGGAATAAAATGAAAATCAGAGTAGTGCTTTTCTCTTTTTTTTTTTGGCTTTTTGGGTCATACCCAGCAATGCACAGGGGTTACTCCTGGCTCTGCACTCAGGAATCACTCCTGGCGGTGCTCAGGGGACCGTATGGGATGCTGGGAATTGAACTCGGGTCAGCCGCATGCAAGGCAAACACCTTATCTGCTGTGCTAGCACTCCGGCCCCAGAGTAGCGCTTTTCAAATCACTTATCACTTAATCCCCGTTATTCATCGATTTATTCGAGCGGGTGCCAGTAACGTCTCCATTCATCCCGGTTGCGTGCTAGCGTAGCCCAATGGTATCTGTTCGTTTTAGGAACATGTAGAGCCTCAAACCGATCATTTAGGGTCTTGACGAAGAAGTCTGACCATCTTATAGGTGGGCGTCCACGTGATCTTTTGATGTCTCGTGGAATCCAATCAGTAATGGCTCTAGTCCAGCGGTTGTCTGTAAACCTCATTACGTGTCCAGCCCATCTGATTTTTGATGTCTTGGCAAATGAGACAGCGTCCCTGATTCTTGAGTGTTGACGAAGATCAGAACTCCAGATTCTAGCTCTCATTTGAGTGAATCGTGATATTCCAAGCATAGTTCTTTCGATTCCTCTTTGAGAGACCCAAATAGCGTTCTCATCCTATTTTCGTAGGGTCCAGGTCTCTGAGGCATATGTTAATGCAGGAAGAATAGTGGAATCAAAGAGATGTGCTCGTAGCTGGAGTTCTTTGTCCTTTTAGTTATTTCTTCAATGCTCTTGAAGGCATTCCAAGCTGCTCTTTTCCTCCTGCGCAACTCAGGTGCCAGGTCATTCATCATGTTGATTTCTCGACCTCGGTATATATAACTGTTGCATTCGGAGATGGTGGTTCCGTTGAGAGCGAATGGAGCGTCAGGAACAAGGCTGTTTCTCAAATAGTTACTTTTCAAATAGTAAAATTTAATTATTTTTTCCTCTTTGTATTACATAGGCATATATACACACACACACAATAGCATATGTGCCTTTTTTATTGTTCTGTGAATCTTGTACTTTTATAATTTAAACTATAATATAGTTGTTATAGACCTTTAGCAACAGGGATGAATGGAGACGTTACTGATACCCGCTCGAGTAAATCGATGAATAATGGGGCATCAAATGATCAAGTGATCAAGACCTTTAATAGTCCAACACAACTAAAGGAATAATGAAATTATCAAAAAAATACTTAAGTAAAAAATACTGTGAAAAATGTTATATCTCACCATCCAATCATTAACTCCTTATATTACTAAGCTGTTCTTCGCTAGTTGAGTCTTTATTATTAATGTTAATTTTTAGCTTTTTTTGTTACTTTACCATCTAATTTGGTGTACACCTCCTGGGATATCACTCTTGCAGAATTTGGAGTATTTGCTCCAGGAACTCCAGGATATGAATTAGACTGTGAGTTAACATCAGCAGAGTGGGGTTTTGGCCCATCCTCCTTCCAGGGGTGTCCCAGAGTTTTCGTTTAGGAGACCCGTATATCCTGGTGAATTTTTTGTTCCTGGCTTGCATCTTTTCCAAGGTTTAATCATGAGTCTGTAAAGTTGGGCCAATGGATGAGCTTACATGGCAGCAGTCATGGGATGTGTGTGTGGCTGTTGGTAGTTCCAGAAGTATGTGGGGTGAAGGGAAACTTCCAGTCTTCACTCTGTGGAAAACCTAAAGCTTTCAGCCTGAAAACTCTTATACCTGGAACTTTCGACAGTTTGGTATCTCTGCAGATTAGTCATGAAGTAGTGGAGTTGGATCATTGGCATGGCTGCAGCTATGAAGTATGGGTGCAGCTGCGAGGGCTTTAGCGTGACAGGGACTCAGCTTTGCCCCCTTCCTACTGATGCTGTAGAGTTTTCAGTCAGGAGACCAGTATACCCATGAATTTTTGCATTTGGCTTGCATCTCGTCCAAGATTTAACCATGAGTCTGTAAAGCTGGGCTTACATAGAGGTTGTTTGTGGGACTCGTAGTTCTATTTTTAATATTTTGAGAAATCTTTGTACTCTTTCCCAAAGAGGTGGGACCATTTCACATTCCCTCTGCCAGTGTATGAGGGATCTGTTTTCTCTACATCTTGACAAGCACTTGTTCTGGACTTTCTGATTCTAGGTCATCTTCACAGGAAAATGACCTCATTTTTATTTTGACTTTCACTTCCTTCATAATAAGTGATAATGAGCATTTCTTTATGCATTTGTGGGTTATATGTGTGTTTTCTTTGGTGAAGTGTCTGTTTAGCTCATCTTTGTGTGTGTGTGTTTGGCAGAATTTTATGAGTT
Organism: Sorex fumeus; assembly: GCF_029834395.1. Lineage (NCBI taxonomy): Eukaryota > Metazoa > Chordata > Mammalia > Eulipotyphla > Soricidae > Sorex > Sorex fumeus. Next base: position 9,605,809 of record NW_026606104.1, read on the forward strand.
CTTTTGCTCCCTCTCTTCCTCCCTCCCTTCTCTTCCTTCCTTCCTTCCTTCCTTCCTTTCTTTCTTTCTTTCTTTCTTTGTTTCTTTATCACTATGAGATAGACCAAAACAAAACTGTTCATGATTGGGTTTCAGCCATATATTCCAACACCCTTCCCTGCATCACTGCACACTTCTCACTTCTGATATCCCCAGTTTTCCTCCCACCACCTCCTAAGTGACCCCCACCCCTTAGCCTGCCTCCCATGGCAGGTATTTTTCTTCTTTCTCTCCTTTTATGTATTATAGTTTGCAATACAGGTACTAAATGGTTATCCTGTTAGTTCAGGGAGTTCAGTATTTTTATCAAGAAGGTACAATTGGAGTAGCCTTTTTAACTGGGCAGCAGCTTTGGCGTGTAGACATAACTACCGGGGCTTCTGGCGTGGGTGGGAATAGCTCATCCCCATTCGGAGGAAGCCTAGAGATTTCAGTCACAAAACATGCATACCCAAATTTTCAGCAGATTATATCTTGATGAGGTCTTTCCAGAGATGGTAGAGTCTGGCCCAGGGGCATAGCAGTAATTTTGGATTGTGGGAGCAAGTGGTTTCCAGGGGCTCTGTTTGTGCAGACACCCGGCTAACCCATCCCCCTTTGATGTACCCCAGATTGTTTAGCCATGCGCAGGTCTGAGATTTATTTATGGTGACTGGAGCAAGACCGGTAGAAAAGCTTCTCATGGTAGTGCTGAAATTGGTTCATTGGGGTAAATTCCGGGCTTCTGGGAGTATAGGGAAGTGGAGGGGGGGGGGGGGGAGATAGTCCATCCCTACTCTGAGGAAGCCTGGAGATTTCACTCACAAGTATAGGGAAGTTGGCAGGAGGTAGCCCGTCCCAACTCTGAGTAAGCCTGGAGATTTCACTCACAAAACCCACATACCCCAATTTTCAGCAGGTTAATTTAGGTGAGTTCCATCTTGAGACAGTGAAGTCCGGCCAGGGACATGGCAGTGATTTTGGACTGTGGGAACAAGCAGCTGTCAGGGGCTCTGTTTGGGTGGACACTAGGCTAACTTGCTCCCCTTCCAATATACCCCAGATTATTCAACGGTGTGTGGGTCCAAAAAGATAAGGCATTTTAAAAAATCTCTTTTGATATTTACTTATGAGTCTTTGGAGCAAGAACGATAAATGAGCTTGTACAGTGGAGCTGAAAGTGGTTGTTTGTAGGTATGGCTCCTGCGTACCAAGATTTTGATAGTTAAATTTCTTTGCAAACTTGGTTCCAAGTTGTTGCACTTCCGCTAGAGGCACAACAGCACCTCAGGGACATCAGAAAGCCAGAGGACACAATCAGGCTGCTGTAGCTCCTGACCTTCAGGACCAGGGTGACCTGCCAGTGATGCTGTGCCCTCTGGGTCCAAGTGGTGGCAGTAGCAGCAGCCCTGGCCAGGTCCAGAACCAGGACCAGGGTGGCTACTGTATGCAGCTTGGATGCACTGGTTGGGCTGCTACCACCAGTCCAGAAGAACCTGACCAGAAGGCATTAATATGCTGTGCCTTGCAGCAGTGGCAGTAAGAGCTAATCTGGGGGCGCAGTGGCAGCTGGGATGCCCTGCCAGCGATGGCAGAAGCGAGTTGCTGGTGCTGCAGAAGTCAGGCCCCCTATGGTGGGAACCTGGGGCGCCCCCTCAACTCTGGAATCCACGGTCCCAGTACTCCTTACTCGAGCGGGCACAGAGGGTAGGGCATCTGCCTTGCACGCAGCCAACATGGCCGACCCGAGTTCGATTCCTCCGCCCCTCTCAGAGAGCCCGGCAAGCTACCGAGAGTATTCGATATGCCAGACACAGTAACAACAAAGTCTCCAATGGAGACGTTACTGGGCCCGCTCAAGCAAACTCCTTACTCATTCAGACAAAAATACTGCCATGGCAGTGGACTATCACCCCTAGTACTGATTGCTGCAGTTGCTCTGTCAGCTTCTGTGCCCCTGGCTCTGCTGCTGCCATCTTCATGTGTCCCACTCTGGGCTGGCTCTCTGTGATGGGTGCCAGTTTGGTTTCTCTTTAAAGCCACTCTTTTTGAGAGAAAATATTTAAAGGACACTTATAGTCATTCATGTAGAAATTTTATGACCCTATTGGCTCCTCTGTTCAGAATACTGACACTCTGCCAACTCTGGCACCTGCCACTGCACAACCACCATCTTCTCCTGTCTCTAAATTTATATATTTAGACAATACTTTTATCAGATGCATGCTGTGTGAATATTTTCTACCATTCAGTAGGATGTCTTTTTGTTTTAGTGAAATTTTTTTGTACATTAAAAAAGTATTATTTTATTATTACTTTTTAACAATTTTTTTCTTTAAAATTCTAGTATAATGTAATTCCATTTCTTAGTTTTTGCTTTTGTTTTCCTAGCCAAGTGGAGTCCAGTCCCTGAAGCTATATTTTATTTTATTTTAAGTTTTTTTGATGTGTTTGGAGCCAGGAATTGAATTCATGACTTGACACATGTAAGACTGCAGTGCACGTACTCTACCAATAAATTATATCTCCACCCCAGACATTTAAGTTTTTAATTGATGTTCAGTTAACTTTTGTGATTGCTGTGGGATAATGATTTGATTTCCTTCTTTTGCGTGTAGCTATCTAGTTTCCCCACTATTGTTTGTTGTAGATTCATTTTTTATTTTATTCTCTTTGCTTCTTTGTTATTTGACTAGTTGTCCATATAAGTTAGAGATTTTGGGCTCTCAATTCTATTTTGAGTGTCTTTATTTTGAAATTTTGTTTTATGGGAGAACATGTAATAATTAACATATTCTATTTGTAGGTCAGGAAAAGTGGCCGAGAATGTTAACATCAAACATAAAGATAACTGATGAAAACACAAATTTCATTTTGCCAAGACAAACATTTCAGTTTCCCTTCCCCTCTTATAATAATAAAGAAAATGATCAGAATTTAGAAGTGGCAGTTAACAATGGCATATCAAATGTTGCTGTCAAGCTGACATACAATTCTCAGAAATGCAAAAGCCAGTTTGGCAGTAAGATAACACCTGAAAACAATATACAAGAAGATACCAACTTAATTAATTTTGCAGAAGATAAAGAAGAGAGCCCATCAGTTTTTCAAAAAAGGTAATTAAATTAATGATACTGTGAATAAAATTGAATATATATATATCTTAAAAAGTTTGACATATAGTAGAATGTGAGTAAGAAAAACATCAACAACAAATGGAGAACAGGGGAGATCGTACAGTGGGGTAAGTCACTTACTTGCCTTGCATGTGGCTGACCAGGATTCAATCTCCACCACATATGGTCCCCTAAACCCCACCAGTAGTGACAAGGCAGGATTAAGCCCTGAGCACCACTAAGTGTGGCCCCTAAATGGGAAAACAAACAAAAATAATAAATGGAAGTGCCTGTATACCGGATGTTCTGATAATGGATTCTAATCACATGTTATTAGTTTTCAGAGAGTTAATGTTTTAATGTTTAAAAGATAGTAAATAACTAGAAATAATTGATAAAAATATATTAGAAAAAATATATTAGAGCATGAGAGTATTCTGATGAAATATGTCTGGTTAGAGCAGAGATTCTCAAACTCTCCATGGTCAGGAACCATTGTTATACTTAAAAATGATTGAAGATTACCAAAGAGAGTTTAAGAGAATGATAAGAGTGATTGAAAATATAAACTATAAGTACATGGAATGTTAAAAAACCATGGAATGTTAGTCTTGTCCAATGTAAGACAAAGTTGCATGAGACAAAAGAAGGGTAGAATGCTTTGGGAGAAAATATAGTAAATTTCTTTCTTTCTTTTATTTTTAATCTTATTGGTACTTTGAACAAACAGGATAAGAGGTTATGGTCAGAGAATGAAATATAATATTTTAGAAGAAGAATAATACTATATAATAACAAAATATAAGGTAAAGATGATTGAAGTAGTGGGAAGCAGAAGTAATTACTGGAGATGAATACCTAAGAAACTTGAGAGGGTGGGGTTTTGAATGGATTGTCTGTATGGTTTTGAAGTAACCTAAATCAGTAGTTTCAACCAATAATCTAAACTGTTGGTGATTAACAGAACCTTCCTGATGGTTTTTGGCAGAAATTATTGTCACCCAACACTTGGTACACTTGGATTATGTAGTGCCAACTTGTATACGTATCCTATTTTGCTATATTTTATCAGTCTTTAGGTATAGAATTTTTTTTAAAAAATTAAATGACCGAATTTGGGATTGAGAGGAAAAGATTCAAAAGTGACTGCAGTTTTTATAGGTAATATATGCAATGAGGAGAGTTACAAAGTTATAAAAACACAGGTGCTTTTCTGAGAGAGTTGAATAGTCTAGATTTGGGGTTGAGAAGGCACAGACATCCAGTCCTTAGGTAAATTGAGTGTAGGGAATTAACAGTTTTCATTCAATAGATTTTTAAGGAACAAGATTTTTTCAGAAAAAAATAGTATTTTTGTTAAGACGAGGGAGTAAATATAACAATAGAGAAATTGAGGAATCTGTGGACGGTCACAGAATCTAGGACGACTCTGATAGCCACATAACTAAACAAATAACAATGTATTTTGTATTTTCTAAATTTGCAAAACTCATTTCAAGGTCTAATAAAAACTTTGCTCATCTAGAAAGTTTAAGAGCTTTGGAATAAGCCCAAATATATCTGATCCTAAAGTCTATGCTTTTAACTATTATCACAGCATAACTTTTAATGTAGCAAAGATTCATCCTATGCCATAAATGTTTTTTTTAGTCCCTATTACCATCCCATAATAAGATTCTGCTGTATTATTTAATAAAAACCAATCATCTGCTTTTGAATTTTCATTTTTGAAAATATAAACAACTGGAAGAGGATGCACCTCTAAAATTTCTATACGTTTTTCTCTCAGAGTGTTTAGAAAATCATCTTACATAAAATAATGTCATTGAAATTAATAGTAAAAATCATTTAGAGATCATTCTGTATTCTGAAGTTTTCATTTGGATGCCATTTCTTACAGAATTCTTTAAGACTATTATCTGCTATTGTCCTCATTACTTATCTTTAAGATGTGAGTCTTGTATTAGAAACTTTCATAGTCATTTCATCCCTTAGGACTGTTGTGAACAAGTTACTATGATACATTATCTTTTCATCAGTCAAATAAAATTAAATTATCGTCTCAGAGATGGCTTTTGTATTTGCTAGATCTTTCCAAAATATTTCTTATAGTAGTGCTTTTAATTGACAGGAGACCTTAATACCTGTCCAGATGGAACTTTTTCTAGAGTTGATTGTTCTCATGGTGCAGTGCTTAGCTTCCCTCAGAGTGATCAAAGAGATCATATAGAAGCAATAAAGTATACTGTGATCTAGCCTTGAAAACCACAAACTTCTGCTGCGGTACTATTGTATTAGTCTCATAGGCCATTCTTAAACTTATGTAGAGAAAAAAGTATGCATACCAGGAGACAAAGATCCATAAAGTCTTTGGAAGCTGGCTGTCACAAATACAGATACATAATTTTTAGTGAAAAAAATATTAATTAGTAAATATAACAGGTTATGTTTTAAGATATCTATTTTTTTGTTTGGATAAATCATAATCTAGTATATATGCTGCTGCTGTGAGCACAAATAAACCATAATTTATGACTATTTTAGAAGGGACCAATTTTATGCCAATTTCTCATATTCTAAGCATTTGTTCTAAGGGTGAAACTTGTTTTTATTTTGTTTTTCAGGTTATTTAAAATATCTGACAATATGCATATGAGTGCTATTTCTAATGATAGTGAAAACTTGGACTCCCTTGTTGGTTCAGGAAAAATTGTCCAAACAGAAGTTAACAAAGGAAAATCATGGAAATGTAACAATAATAAGCAGAAATCTCAGTATTCAAACAGTAAACCATTTTCACCAGGTAATACTTTTCCTGCATCTAGAACCAGAGAAGGCTTATTCAGAGCACCATCTCTTCCATCTTTACCCCTGCACCATAAAGTTCAAGGTCATTCTTTGCAGTTTTTCAGTTAATTTTATAAAAATACAAATTTTTCTGTATTTTTGGCATAAAAAGAATACACAAATACACAAATTAGAATAGATAATCTATAAGTGCAATTCCTGCATTCCTGTAATATTTGTATTTTTAAAGTATTTGTATTTTTTAAAACTGTACTCTAGTGTTTTAAAGCTTGTCTCAATATATAAAAAGTAAGTTTTATTGCAATGGTTTTTATTGAAAAGATAAGGAAATGTCCGTGTAAGAATGTAGTATTCTTTTTTTAGGGTTATCAGAAACTGGATTAGATTCTTTGAAGGCTGTGACAGAAATCCGTATCCTTTACAACTTGTTATATTTGGAATAATGATTATTATTTTATTGAGACATTTTGTTTTGTTGAATTCCTATTTATTTATTTTGGTCAGCAAAGAGGGAAAGGTGAATCTTTTGTGTTGTTTATGTAAGAGACCGGGTGTGTCTGCTAGCGCTAAACAAAATGTGACCTACACACTCTCTTTCTCTCTCTCTCTCTCTCTCTCTCTCTCTCTCTCTCTCTCTCACACACACACACACACACACACACACACACACACACTAGCACACTCATTCTTGACAACTGCATCCCCAAACCTTTAGAGCAAAACTGCTGTGGTGTGTCTTAACCACTGTATTTTGGGGGCAGAACAGAGAACCATTGAGAGCCAGGTGTCTACTCTGCTGCCCCTGGTACCTGATCTAGCTTTAGAAGCTTTGTAGCTGGGACATCAGCTGCCTGCATCTTTGAGATCAGTTGTGAAGCTGGGCCCGTTCTTTGGTGAGTGTAGGTAAGTGGAGTGCTGGACCTTTGATGGAGTGGACACTCATCCATACTGGGACAGTTTGAGAGTGAAATATGCCCCCAGTTTCCCTCATGCCCTCTCCCTCTGGCTTACCTCTATAATAGATCTCTCTCTCTCTCTCTCTCTCTCTCTCTCTCTCTCTCTCTCTCTCTCTCTCTCTCTCTCTCTGTGTGTGTATGTCTGTCTCTCCCCCCCAACCCCCGCCTTGGGCATTAGGTACTTAAAGGTTATCTATCATATTTGTCCCTTTACCTACTTTCAGCATTCAGTTCTTGTCCAGAGTGATAATTTCCAATTATATTTGGCATAGTGGAACCTTCACTATCCTAGCTGTCCCCCACCCCCAACCACCACTTGGCAAGCTTCCAACTGTGGACCATTCTTTCTGGCCCTTGTTTCCACTGTCCTTGGATAACTTTTGAAATAACTAGTCTTTAATGCTTCTGCTCAGCATGATATTGCAGTCCTGCTGCATTTCCTTCTTTCAGTGATCTAAACTAGGTGGGAATCATAGGAAATATCAGTAAATAGCTTCTTTTATTATCTATATGATGTGAAATTCTTACTTTTTTATTAGAACTTTCCATTATATAATACTACCTTTTGAAACATTTTAAGTGTTTAGACTTGGCAGAGCCAAAATGGTTTTCTTGTTTTGTTTTCTTTTGTTGGTAAGGATTGCTGCCTTCTCCTGTATACATTGATTATTTTTGTTTTATAGTATTTGAATCCAGTACAGTGGAAGTTTGGTCATGTTTATCCTGCCATAGTCCTCGTGGCATTTTTAGTTCTGCAGATGTTTTCCTCCCTGTTATAATGTATAATTGCAGTGATACTGCTGAGAGTTTTTTGATTGAAAGGAAAGATATAATATCAAGTGTTGACAGTGATAATAAATGATGCTAGTATTTTAGTTTTCTCATGATCTAGAAAACTGATTCTGTGTCTACTCTGAATCAAAAATTCAGTTTGTGAATGTAAATTGATGTAGAACTACCTAATAAGAGAAAAAAACAGCATGATGGCTCACTAGTGGCCTTGTTACAAATAAATATTTTATAGAAAGGGACATATTGTGAAGGAAAAGTAAAATTCCTTCAGAAGGTGATGGATTGCCAAACTCAAAATTACATTTCTGTTTTAGTGCAACTATTCAGACACTGTAAAACTGGAAATAAAATGAAGATTTATAATTTTTTCTGATTGATGTAATAAATATAAAGCTGTATTAAATGAGTGCTTATTGGGTACAGGAACTGCTATAAGTATTTCAGATGCCACTTAAGACAATTGATAATGAATCCTTGCACCTAAGGAGTTAAAATTTTTGTGATGGAGGTAGGGAGATAAATATATCTGAGCTATTGTGAAAACACATAAATGTACAAAATAAAAAAACATAAACATATGAAGAAGTCAGTATCTTAGGACTTGGTGTGTAACATGGAAAAAAGGAGAATGGAATAAGAGATAGTAAGTTGGTAAGACTTAGATGGCAGCTCAGGATTAGAATTAAGTAGAGTAATTAAAGAAGACTTTGGGATAGTGAGATTCATGCAACTGATGGGAGTGAAAGAGCAACTGAAGTAAATGAAATGTTGAGGGAACAAGCAAGGCATAGAGAAGGCCTTACAGCAGGAAATATGACTGAAATACTCTTGTAAGATGACAAGAGAATCTAGTGCATTGTTTCTTATTCTTTTTCTGACCGAGGCACCCCTCTGACCTTGTTTCTTTCCTTTGATCTGTATCCTATTGATTGGCCCATAATCTTATGCCTTGGTCCCTTTGGAATATTCTGAGGGCCCACAGGATGTTGCATGACCCCCACTTGAAGAAAATTGTGATATGACCAGAGATGAGTCAGAGGCAAGACTATGATGAGGTGAAAAGTATAAGATATGGACCTTGTAGTGAGATGTTTTGAGATAAAAGGAGAAATTTGTGCAGAGAAATGTGTAATCTGATTTAATTTATAGCGGTATTACTATAAATTATCGACTTTTGTATAGCATCATAAAAGACAGTATATCTAGTATTAAATTTCTATTTGTTTTCAGATATGCATCCTATACTGTTAATGTATAGTAAAGTCTCAATTGTTGGAACACGTTTTTTACTTTATAGCTCTGGCAACTTTATTTAAAAAAATAATATATTCTGCATATAGTGTTTAATATATGTAGTTGACAAATATGACTCAAACTAAAAATAATGCCATGTAATTGCAAATGTTTTCCTAACAGACAATAGACTCTTACCTTGGAAAAGGGACAGTTTATTCTTATTAATTAATGTTTTAGAACTTTCTTATAGAGTTAGGATAATTTAAGTTCTTGCCAAATCAATATTCCAATACACTCATCATTTAGCAGATTAAATTGTTAAGAAACCCGTGTGTAATACAACTGTTAAATGTGTCTTAAATATTTTCATAGAGCAATCTTTAATTTTTGATTATTTAATTTCTTAAAATGTTATAATATTTTGGTGGGGCTTTGCATGTTACTGTTATATCACTCACAAATAGAGATAATTTTAATCTTTCCTTTCTGATTCTTATGCCTTTTATTTGTATTTTACAATTTCTTTGGCTAGGACTTCCAGTACTATTCTCAATAAAAGTGGTGAGGGTGGGTGATTCTTGTACTGTTTTTGATGTCAGAGGAATTCTTTAGTTTAAATGTTGAGTAGAATATTAGTTTGAGTTTATCTTAATATGGCTTATATTTTATTGACATACATTATTTTGAGACAGTGGACTAAGAATTTTAATCATAAAAGGATGCAATATTTTGTTAAATGTTTTTTATTTGCATCTATAGAGATGATCATATGATTTTTATTGTGGTGTTTCACATTGATTTCATATGTTAAACTGTATTTGCAGTCCAAAAATACATTCCATCTGACATGGTCTGTGATTTTCTTTTTGGTAAGTAATAAACTTTATTTAAACACTTGTTTACAGAGTTGTTCATAATACAGTTTTACAGGCTTTTGATATTCGAATACCAATTCCACCACCAATGTGACCTCCCTCCTCCACTGTCTTCATTTACCAAACCACCCTCTAAGACTGCTTCCTTTAGCAGGCACACATTAATTTATTTCATACCGCTTGGAAAATATGTGAAATTGTTTTATCTCACCATGGGGTTATGACGTCCTTCTCTAAGGATTTACTGTTTGTTGTTAATTGAACCTTCAGTGTTACTGTTTTTGTTTGCTGAATTTAGTTGGTGTCTGTGCTACTTTCCCTTGTGATTTGGTGGTGTGCTCCTACCAGAATTTCAGTATTAATGAATTTGGAGGTGTCATGCAGTCACATATGAAGCCACGTGGTCCAACACTTTAGAATCTATGATCTGGGCCAATGAGTTAAAAAGATACTGAAGTTCACAGCCTGAACATCGGGAGTATCTGAAATCTTCACAGTTTGGGGTCTCCGCAGAGTGTATTGGTGAAATGGTGGAATTGCACCATGGGTGTTGGCAGCAGTTGTGGGTTGTGGGTGAAGCTGCGGGAACTTCTGCAGGGCGGGGATTATGCCTTCCCCTCTTTGAGGGATCTCTAGAGTTGTCACCTGTGGGGACTTGTGTGTCCATGAATTTTAACTGCTTGGCTTGCATCTCCTCAGAGATTGAGTGTCATGCATCAGAAGACTAGGGCTATGTGGGTGAGTCAACATGGGGGAAGCTGTCTGTGATCCTTTTTAATACACTGTTGAATTTGATTTGCTGATAATCTAGTTGAAGAATTTAAATATGTGTACTAATGATACTGGTCTGGATTTTGGTTTCTTACACTTTCCTTATCTTTTTTTAATTGAATCAACATGAGCTACAGTTTCAAAGCTTTCATGTTTGAATTTCAGTCATACAATGATCAAACACCCGTCCCTCCACCAGTGTACATTTTCCACCTCCAATATCCCCAGTATCACTCCCCTACGCCTTGTTCCATGCCATCCCTGCTTCTGTGGCAGACAATTGCCCTTATCTTCCTTATTGCTGGCTTTATAGAATGAGTTTTGGAAATGTTCTTTCCTCTTCTTTTTAGGGAGTGGGGGAGAAGAGGATTGTATTGATTATTTCTGTTGAAGTTTTTTCCTTTGTGTTCAGTTCAATTCTTATATTGTTCAGCTGTGTGATTTTTGTCTGTTATTTTTATACTTTTGTTAAAATTTTTACTTTTTATGCATTGTTCTCTTGTCCCACTCTGCATCTTTAATTTGAACCATCTGTTGAGTTCAAATTAAATTGTATTTTATCACGTTTGGTTTCTGTAAGGGCTAGAGCCATAGCACAGTGGGTAGGGCATTTGCCTTGCACATGACCAACTCAGGTTCAGTTCCTCCATCCTTCTCAGAGAGCCCGGCAAGCTACCATGAGTATCCTGCCACCTTGGCAGAGCCTGGCAAGCTCCCTGTGGCATATTCGATATGCAAAAACCAGTAACAACAAGTCTCACAATGGAGACATTACTGGTCCCTGCTGAAGCAAATCAGTGAACAACAGGAGGACAGTGCTACGGTGGTTTCTGGAAATTTATCATCCTCCTTTTATTTTCATTTACTGTGTTGGTTTCTGAACATTAAAGCAGACTTTCAACTCTCTCCATCTTGAAAGACTGGTCTTTTTATTTTAGATGTAATATATTTGAAGACTATAGTTTCCCCAATTATTTTTTATTGAATGTTGTAGTTTACAACAACATTGATATAATTATTTTATACTTCCAGTGCTGCTAGAGTTCCCATCAAAAGACAGCAAAGTGTTACCAGAATGTCACGGTCACGGTCATGGTCCTCCCTTTGTTCATTGATTTGCTCAGGCGGGCCTAGTAATGTCTCCATCGTGAGACTTGTTACTGTGTTTGGCATATTGAATACGTCATGGGTAGCTTGCCAGGCTCTGCCATGCAGGCGAGATACTCTCAGCAGCTTGCCGGGCTCTCCAAGAGGGGCGGAGGAATTGAACTCGGGTTGGCCATGTTCGCCGCTTGTAAGGCAAATGCCCTACTGCTGTGCTATCACTCCAGCCCACCAGAATCTGGGGCTGAGATCTCCAAGCCTGCTAGGATCAGGACTGGGCCTCCTCCACCCAGATCCCCCAACTTCCAGTAGCTAGGCGTTATACCCACGAACTGCCCCTGGGACTGTGTTATACCATCAATGGCCAAACCCAGGGACTATAAAACCCAGCTGCCAGGTTTTATTGTCTAGTTCTCACTCTTGGAGAACCCAACAGGCTACCAAGTGTATCCTGCCCACACGGCAGAGTCTGGCAAGCTCCCCGTGGTGTATTCGATATGCCAAAACCCAATAACAATGATGGGTCTCATTCCCCTGACCCTGAAGGAGCCTCCAATGTGACACCTGCTAAAATCTCAGGGCTATGACGAATGGAGACGTTACTGGTGCCTGCTTGAGGAAATCAATCAACAACAGGATGACAGTGATACAGTGATTATGAATAATCCACTAAAAATCATCCAGTAAAGTTTCCTTAGAGGAAATGTGTGAAGATTGTTGTATTTCATCCTGGAGCCATTAAACCCTTGTATAAGAGATTACTAACATGCTTGTTTAACCCAATCAAATGTTGTGTGCTACTCTTGGTACATCAGTGGTGTAGAGTGTGAGAGGTCACTCCAGGAATTCTAAAATTTGAAATATGATTATAGAGCACATTCATTCATGGGTGAGGCCTATGTTGCTCTCTTCCAGGAGCTTTATTTCTGAGTCTCTGGATCATGGTCATTGATGAGATTATATGGCGCCAGGGGCAGTTTTTGGGTGTGACTGCCAAGCTACTGGTAAACTTGGGAGATGTGGGGGAGGAGGCCCATTCCTACTCTGAGTGAGCTTGGAGATTTCAGTCACTGTTCCTGCATACCTGGGTTTTTCCTGCAGATTCAGTCTTGGGTGAGGCTCGTCGGAGCCTGTGGAGAGTGGCTGTGAGCATGGCAGTGATTGACTTCTGAGGTTTTTGGCTGCTGTAACTTAAAATGCTTTTAATAACACCTTTGAAGAATCATGCTCCAACTCCAACACCATAGATAGTGTCAGCATCCTTGCACCAGGGTAGACTGGTCTTGTCTTGTGTTTGAAATAAACTTCATCAACCAACCAAGATCAAGACACTTGTTTCTGAAACTTTTGTCATTGTCCAAATCTCTGTCTTTGTTCATAGTGTCTCTCAGTAGTTGATGGTGTACTACATCTATCAGTCTCCCAAAATGGGGATTTTAGTGAGCATCTAAATGCTTAATGACTGGAAGCCAGAATCACAGATGGTAGTTGGGAAAATATGTGGTTAAATCCTTTTCATGTAGAAATTGGGAGGGCAATTTTTGCCTCATATTTTGCACTGATCTCTCTAGTGGAACATGGACAGCAGAAGATTCACCTGTGCTTTATTGTTATTATCTTGTGGGATTTGTAAATGTGTTTCATTACTCATTGTGTTTCAGTACTAGATGTTTTAAGTTCTTCCCTTAGATATGAATATTAAAAGTTGAACAGCTAGATGTGTCTAAAATCCTTTGTTCCTTGGGGGAAAGTTGGAATTTTGGGTTGGATTGCCTCCAGATCCTTTGGCACTGTTCCAACCTGAGACATAGGGCAAGAATTATGTCACCTTTTTCTGTCCATTTCAACTTGAGTATTTTATCATTTCCCTCATGAGTAAGAGTGCCACATTTAGTTTCTGGATATCTCTTAGAGGGAATTACTTCATAATTGTGTATACAGTACAATGTGGGAGGAGGGAAGGTCAGTAATCTCTTATGTTGCTCTGTTGGCTTCTTCCTTTTTTCTGTTCATTTCCTTTTTTATGATGCCTAGATACCAAGTACTAAAGTTCCATTGTTAAATATTGGTGCAGATAATGTTAATTTAATTTTAAAAGTATCAGTTTCAAAATTATGAAATATTTACTCCTTAATGTTATTCTAAGCTACAAAATTTAGAAGTATTTTCAAAGAGTTCCCATATTTCAACTATATACAATCCAAAGCATTTGATGATGTAAGTTTTTTATCGTAATCTTTATACTAAAATCTATTCTGTCTATGGACAGGGACTATATTGTATTCATCTTTATGATGACCAGTACTATATTCAGTATTAGTACAGGATGTACTCTGACTGTACATTATAGGAACTCATAAATGTTTATTAAATAAATGCATGTGAATTTTATGGATGAGTTGGTTTCTATTAAAAATTATTTTAAAAAATTGGAACCATACAATGTGATTTTCTCTAGGTCTAGCATATCACTGATAATACATTATTAATAATGTTATTTTTTGAGGAAAATAAACCTAGAACTAAGTTGAATTTAAATATTTTAGAGATAAAGGTGTTTGTACTATTATTCTATAGTCTTCCTAAAGTATAATTTTAGAAAAATTGAGAATATATATGAAAATTTCTATATATTTCATGATTGACCAGATTTTATTTTTTAAGCTTCTTTACACAGATAAGAATTTTGTGATTTGTGCTCCAACTGGCTCTGGAAAAACTGTAATATTTGAACTAGCTATAACAAGATTGTTAATGGAAGTGCCATTGCCATGGTCAAACATTAAAATTGTTTACAGTAAGTATTAAATATTTTATACAATTTATATATTGTAAAAGTATTATTCATTATAATAAAACCCATAGATGCAAAGAAACTTAAGTCATAGGATTGTTATTTGTATTTTATATTTTTACATCCACACTTTGTTGTCACATTAAATTTAAAACATATATTTTCAGTTATACACAAAAATAATATATGAATTGAGCACTTTCACTTTTATATACTTTTTAAAAACTATACAATTTTATTTTTTTCTTCAACCATAATAATATGATAACCAAATTTTGTCTTAGCTGGACTGTCTGTAAACACGAGCTTATCCAGCCTACTCACATGCAAGGCAAAGGCTGCTTCTTGGTATGATCCCACCATGGACCCTCTGGTCATCCAATCCAAGACTCCTCCTTGCCTGGATTTATCTTCACTATATTATGTGGTCATTTCATTGAATTGCATTCTAGACTTTAACTTTTCCATGGCTTCCATGATTCTTCCATTTTTTTACACAGAATGTGACTGATCTTAACTCCATTGCCACCACATTTGAGACCCTGAGTCTTCTTGTCAACCCATCACGCCCAGCGGCTCCTTCCCCTTTCCCTGCTTTTCCGCAACCACTTTTCCCTTTGGGAGATATTTCTAAAACTTGCCAGTGAATTCTCAATATTTATATAATTTTTAAAGGACAAGCTAGATGAAAAAAGCAAGCATTCCAAAACCCTAGAAATTGCCATAAGAAATTCTACTTCCGTTATAAGTGTGCACTTTGGTAGTTTATTATTTTTTCTTCAAGGTAATTTGTGTGGTTTAAAAGAACATCAGTGACCACTGACTGGGGAGATAGTTTTAAAGACTGGCATGCATGCTCTAGCCACTGGTTCGATTCCCAGAAGTCCATGGTCTCCTGAGTACCACCAGGAAGGGCCCCAAGCACTGGACTTAGAGAAGCCCCCAAGTGTTGCCAGTTGTAACCAACCAAAGAAAACAAAACATTTGGGGGCTGGAGAGATAGTATGGTGAGTAGGCACTTTGCCTTGCACCCAGCCAACCCAGGTTGGATCTCCAGTATCCCTCTATGTTCCCTTGTGCACTGCCAGGAGTAATTCCTTAGTGCAGAGCCAGTAGTAAGCCCTGAGCATCACTGGGTGTGGCTCCAGAACAAAGCAAATAAAAAAAAGAAAGATCACAGAATGTCTTATAAAGAAAAGCAACAATTGCTTTACTTCTTTATGCTTTTAGTTACAATTCCCTGAGTAATCACTTCTTTTTCAGTTTATTTTCAGATCTAGTAAGTGTTACCTTTATACTGCAAAATGATTTATACATACTAACTTTTAGTATATATGCTGCTGAAATAAGCACCAAATTGTTAACTTTAATCAATATTAGGCAGCACGTATGTGTATTTCCCCCTATTTTTATTGACCAATATTTGTGAAAACAATTTAAAACTTGTACTGATACTCAAAATAAATATATTATTATAGTGGCACCAATAAAAGCCTTATGTAGTCAACGTTTTGATGATTGGAAAGAAAAATTTGGACCTATGGGACTTATTTGTAAAGAACTCACAGGAGATACAGTAATGGATGACCTATTTGAGATTCAGCATGCCCACATTATTATGACAACTCCAGTAGGTATTATTTGTACTTTATTATATCCTTGGCTTATTAGAAAATATGTTTCTCTTCACAAATAAGGAAGACAAATGACATAAAAAGTAGACAATAGTTATGATTAGGCATTTGTTACTGTGGATAATTTGTAATAGACTTACTGATAGTTTTCTTTTACCCAAACATTATATGTTGTAAAACTGATAGTTTTCTTTAACCCAAACATTATATGTTGGTAGAGCTTTCAAACTGCTATGTTCGTTATCTTGGTGAAATTTAACAGTAAATTATGCTTGAGTTTTTAAATTCTTTGAAGACAATCTGTTTCCTTCAGATTTTTATAATTGGGGTTGGAGAGGTAGTAGAGTGAGTAGGATTCTTGCCTTATAAATGGTTAGCCCCTGGTCTCAATCCCCAGAATACTTAAGCCCTACCAGGAGTGATGCCTGAGCACAGAGTCAGGGGTGAGCTCTGAGCACAAAGTCAGGGGAAATTCTGGATGTGGCACAAAAACAAACAAAAAAGCTAAATTTTTATTTATTTATTTTTGTTTTATGTAGGAGTACTGCTATTTATTCAGCCACTGATTAGCTGATTGAATTGGGTATGAACTCCACCTTACTTTTTTTTCATAATTTTATTTATTTTATTTTTTCTTCTTATATTTATTTATTGAATCACTGTGGGAAAAGTTACAAAGCTTTCAGGTTTTAGACTAGGTCATACAATGATCAAACACCTTTCCCTTCACCAGTACTCATTTTTCAACACCAAGAACCCCAATATACCCCCCATCCCACCCCTCCCAATGCCTGTGAGGCAGATGATTTCTACTTAACTCTTTTCTACATTGATTACATTCATTATTTTGACAAAAGATGCACCATTATTGTTTAGAATTCCGCCCTCAACAATCAGAATTGTTGAAAAGGCATCGTGAAATACTTTGTTTTCTATAGCTGGTATGAGAATCATATAATGTCATGTAATGATTTTGGATTTCTGCAAAGAGCCAGATAATTATGAGATTGGTTTCTGTGCATCTGGTGTTATGGCTGTACCGGAGAGCCACTTGTGGGGGGCAACTCATGACCTCAGTAGGGTGTGAAGGACAAGCCGGTACCACCCCCCTCCCATGAGACTGCAGTTGCCCCGTCACAGCCAGTTCATACCTGGATTTCCTATAAGCTCTGAGGCGGCGGCCACCTTGCTGTTGGGGCGGGGGCATGGGGGGACACAGAAGGGAGCAACATCTTTTCCCTCCCGGGGAGGCATGGCGCCGTAGTTTAAGGCAAGGCCTATTCACTTTCCTGCCACAAGCTTTCAGGCTCTGGACTAAGTCCTTTTTCCTCTGGAGCCATGGCCATGCTGGAGAGCCGCTCATGAAGGGCAACTTATGACCTTGGTAGGGTGTGAAGGATAAGTCGGTACCATCCCCCTTCTCATGAGACTGCAGTTGCCCTGTCACTTCCGAATCTGAGGTGGTGGCCACCTTGCTGCGGCGGGGTGGGGGGAGTCGGGGAGGCAGAAGGGAGCAACACCCTTTCCCTCCCGGGGAGGCATGGTGCTGTAGTTTAACGCATGGTCCATTCACTTTTCTGCCTCAAGCTTCTGGGCTCTAGACTAAGTCCTTTTGCCTCTGAAGACCATGGCTGTGCTGGAGAGCTGCTCATGGGGGGCAACTCATGACCTTGGTAGGGCGTGAAGGACGAGCTGGTACCACCCTCCTTCCCATGAGACTGCAGTTGCTCCATCACTGCTGGCTCATACCTGGCTTTCCAATAAGCTCTGAGGCGGTGGCCACCTTGCTGCAGGGTGGGAAAAAGGCGGAAGGGAGCAACACCCTTTCCCTCCTGAGGAGGCATGGCACCATAGTTTAACGCATGGTCCATTCACTTTTCTGCCGCAAGCTGCCAGACTCTGGATTAAGTCCTTTTGCCTCTAGAGCCATGGCCGTGCTGGAGAGCTGCTCATGGGGGGCAACTTGTGACCTCAGTAGCACATGAAGGACAAGCTGGTACCGCCCCCCTTCCCATGAGACTGCAGTTGCCCCGTCACTGGTGGCTCATACCTGGCTTTCCAATAAACTCTGAGGTGGCGGCCACCTTGTATGCGGTCCAGATGCATTTCTGCCAAAAGCTGCTGGGTTTCGAGATTTGTTTTTGAGTCTCTGGGATCATGGCCGTTAATCTGCTTGATCAGGGGCCAGAGAGGCCATTTGTAGAAAGTGACTTGGGGTCTCTCTGGGATGGGGAGGAAAGGGTCGGTTCCATCCCCATCTGGTGAGGCCCCACATGTCTCGTCACTGCAGGCCCAAACCTGACTGTCCTGTGGCCTCTGGAGGATGGCGGTCACCAGGCCGCCAGGGGGAACAGGCCAAGGCACGAAACCTATTCCCACCTGGAGTGGCCCAGCGCCAGTAACCTACTGCAGGAACAGGACGCATTTCTGCCAAAAGCCTTTGGGTTCCGAGATTTGTTTCTGAGTCTCTGGGATCATGGCCATTAAGCAGTTTGATCAGGAACCAGAGAGGCCATGCCTCCAATTATATAGCTGAGCAGGATGTGGTTTGTGGGTGTGTCTCCCACATACCTAACTTTTGGCTGTTTACTTTCTTGGTAAATTTTTCCCCAAGTTTTTGGGGTCTGGCCAAAGGCACAGCAGCAATTTGGGGGTATCTGAAAGTCTGATGGTGCCATCAGGCTACTGATGCACTTGCCTCACAGGTACAGATTGACCTGCTTGCAGACCATACCCCCAAAAGCTAAATTTCTAAATCCTAAAATCTCTTTCAAAATGCATTTAGGACACTAGCAAAAATATGTCTCCATCATTTGTAATATGTCTCTATTATTTATAACATGTTAACCTTTTATTGAAGTATTAATAGTATTTATTTTTCTTGTCACACTAAACCACTTGTATTTTTTTTTTGTCTAGGAAAAATGGGATAGCATGACTAGGAAATGGAGAGACAACTCTTTGGTTCAACTGGTTCGATTGTTTCTTATTGATGAGGTAGTGAATACATTATTCACTTTTAGAAATAAATATGAAATCTATAGCCATACCACACTGAAAGTGCACAATCTTGTCTGATCTCAGAAGCTAAGCAGGGTGAGATCTTGATAGTACATGAGTGGGAGAAATAAACTCAAAAATACAGGGATATAAAAAAGCAATCGTTTTGTTTTTAATTTTAATTTTATTTTTTTTGTTTTAAAATTTAAAATAGATTTTATTTATTTATTTTTGAAGGCACATTGCATATTAACACTGTATGTTTCAGATGTACATCATTGAAATTAATGTGTTCACTTGAAATTTTGGTTCTTTTCCTTGTCACACCAATTGTCCCCATTGTCCTAACTTACTCTGGTAAGTTGATCTTATTACTAATTGATCTTATTACACCCTGCCATTCTGATAACAGCTACATAAATCTTATTATAAGATTTAGATAATAAGCAGTGGGTTCATTAGGTATAAAATATTACGTGTCATCACCCACATCCAAACTGTCTCATTAATACTTAATCCAAAGAAGACTCATATGTTCATGAAAAAGATTTTACATCAGTGATTATTAGGAAACTGCAAATAAAATAACAGGATTTCACGTCACACTATGAAAATGCCCTGTAATGAAAATATTAGAAATAGCAAGAATTGGTGAGGAGATAGAGGAAAAAGGAATTCTAGTACAGTGTTGGTGAGAATATGAATTGACACAGTCTCTGTGGAAAGCAATATAGAGATTCTTTTTAAAAATGGAATTTCTATATGAAATTCCTAGTTTTCTATTGAAAGCCTAGTGTTTTCAACATCATTTTTTTTTTGGCTTTTTGGGTCACAACTGCAATGCACAGGGTTTACTCCTGGCTCTGCACTCAAGAATCACTCCTGGCAGTGCTCAGGGGACCATAGGAGACTCTGGGGATCGAACCCTGGTCAGCCACATGCAAAACAAACGCTCTCCCCGCTGTACTATCACTCCAGCCTTTAACATCACTTTCGGAAGAGGCTTTTCTTACTCTGTAGACTCTTGATTCCTTAAGGAAGATGTTTCAGCCAAACTCTATGTTTTGTTTTATGTCTTTAAGTGGAAAATGCTTATTTCATTAATAGTAAAGAGAGTGTTACTATCACTATGTATTTAATTACCTGGATTTTAATTTATAGCTAATGTTTTTTTTTTTATTTCTTCACTAGGTACATATAGTAAAAGATGAAGATCGTGGTCCGACTCTTGAAGTTGTAGTCAGCAGAATGAAAACTGTAAAGTTTTTATCTCATACCTTAGAAAACACCAGTCTTGTTATTCCAATAAGATTTGTAGCTGTATCTGCAACAATTCCTAATGCTGAAGATGTAAGTTATTACTTTAGTTAAATGTTTTTTATGACTAGTGAAATTTCTCATCATGTTAATCTTAAAGAAAGTGAAGTTTTAAAAATTGTTTGCGAATCACAGATTTTCTGTGAATTATTTAATGGAGAAGTATATTGTAAAAAGTTATGTGGTTAGACCTCATAGGTATGGTAGCATTAAGTTTAGCTGATTTGGTTTAATAAATATTTTTTAAATAAATTTTTTGTTTACTGATATTTAAAAGTCTTAGTTTCGTGGGGTTTGAGTACCCCATAACTTGATTAATAATATATTATTATAATCTCCTTGCTCTAATTTTAACTAGGACAGTAGAGATTAAAAGTTGAAAAATTATAATTGTATAGATAATTACCACCCACTTTCCTGACATTCTATGGACCTGACATTGTATAAGCAAAGTATCTACCTACTAATATCATCCTTGGATTTCTATTCCTCTCAAGCTGTATATCCCTTATTTTATCTTATTTAATTTTATTGTTTCCATAATGTCTTCCCAGTGGTGCTAGGGAACCTGAAGGACACCGGGTGATACTAAGCCCAGCTATGCAGCCCTGACAGTTCAGATCTCAAGCTCGTAAAGTGGTGCTATGTAAGGCCAGTGGTGCTTGGGGGTTCACCAGGACTATTCCTATATGTCAGGGATAGTCTGAAGCCACACCCCACTCTGGGTACCATGTGGTGCCACAGATCAAACTAGAGCCTCAAGCATATAAAACATGCTCTCCACACTTTTGAGTTCTTCCCTGCCCCTTAATTTATAAATTCTTACGTAATCTAATCCCTACCGATGACTAGCTTTGAGAATGTAGCACTGTAGCACTGTTCTCACGTTGTTCATCGACTTGCTTGAGCAGGCCCAGTAATGTCTCCATTGTGAGACTTGTTACTGTGTTTGGCATATCAAATACGTCACGGGTAGCTTGCCAGGCTTTGCTGTGCGGGCAAGATGCTCTTGGTAGCTTGCAGGACTCTCCGAGAGGGGCGGAGGAATCGAACAGCTTTGAGAATGTATATTTCCTTTATGTACAACTATTCACTCTTTTGTCTATCTTCTTGTTAATGTAATGATCAATTCCTTAGTAGAGTATGAAATCTGTGTACTAAACCTAGTTGTTTGAAAGCAAGCATTCTTGTAACAGCTGTAGAAATTAGTTGATCTAGCATTAAGTCTGAAATGTATTCTTGGTGATTTCATTTCTCAAATGATTTTGCTATTATTTATTGTTTGAAACGTCTTTGCAAATTCTTTCCAATCCAAGTTATCCCAACCATTACTCTGTTATTCTTCAGGTGATATTTAGGAGAATATGTAAACAGTGAGAGTCACTTGTAGGCATAGTGTTAAAAGACATCAAAGAAGGTACAATGGCTAATAAGAAATGTGATTTCTCTGCCGAAATCTATTTAAGTTTTACTCTGTACTCATAAGAATGAAAATAAAAACAATAATAGGGCAAAAGATAGTACAGGGTTGAAGCATTTGGCATTTGCTTTGAATGTGGGTGACCTTGGTTCAATTTCTGTCACCCTAATATAAAATATGATCTCTTATACACTACTAGAAGTGATCACTGAGCACAGAACCAGGGATAAGCTCAGAGTTCTGCCAGCTGCGCCTTAAAAACCAATAATATTAAAGGTGATATAGTTGATATCATATACCAATAGAATTGTGAAGTATGTAATACTGGAAAAAAATTTTTGGCACCTGGGAATCATGCAGTAGAATCATGTACTCTAATCACATTCCTGACTGTTGATGTTCTTTCGCTTTTGAGTGTTCTATCCTTGGGTTACTTTTTAGCCATAAAACTTTTAAAACTTTTAATTTTTTTGTTAAAGATTGCAGAATGGCTTTCTGATGGTCAAAGACCTGCTGTATGTTTGAAAATGGATGAGAGTCATAGACCAGTGAAACTTCGGAAAGTGGTCCTTGGATTTCCCTGTGGTAGTAACCAAACTGAATTTAAGTTCGATTTAAGCCTCAACTATAAAATTGCCAGTGTTATACAAACATACTCTGATCAGAAACCTACACTTGTGGTATGGATTGTTCGTTTCTTATTTTTAAACATAATATTAAGTTTTTAGTGTGACAATAAAAAGTGATTCATTTCTTTTTAGTTTTGTGCAACAAGGAAAGGTGTGCAGCAAGCAGCTTCTGTTCTTGTGAAAGATGCTAAATTTATTATGTCAGTGGAACAGCGACAAAGGTATATTTTTTCATTTTATCTTAGATGTAGAAAAAGTTCTAGGGATAACATTATGAAATAAAACTGGATTTGTTCCTTACCATTTTGAAGGAAAGTCCAGGAATCAAGAAGGGTTGATGTGCCTCACCACCTGGGCTATCTCTCTGAATCCCTTTACTTTTTCAGGATAGGGGTTGTTTATTTTATATATATATGATTTATATGTAACATATATCAAATGCTTAATGTAATCTGTAATTTTCTCTTGTTTTCTTTTCATTACAGTACAGCACTTTTTCCTGACTTTTTGAAATATAGGCTCCTCTCACAGGTTGAGATAGTACTGCATTATTATTTTGATTTGCCTTTTCATGATAATAAGTGATAATGATAATTTTTTCATGTGACCGTTGGCCATCTGTATATCTTTCTTAGTGAAGTTTTCCCATTCTTATAAACAGTGCAGACACAGCTGTCCTCAGCGCTCCAAGGCCTCTCTCATGTTACTGGGATTTGAGGTGGTGGTCTGGGTGTTCAACACTTGATCATGATGCTTGGGGAACATGACTAGCAATTCTCTGTAACTTCAGGAGTCATGCTCTGTAGGTGCTGGGGAAACCATGTGATACCTTGAATTGAACACATTCCAGGCTTGTACTCCTTGATTCACATCCTGGGTCTTTTCCCTTATTCCAATCTTTTCCGGGCTTCATGTATTTTTATTTATTTTTCTTTTTCATTGTGTGTTAATATATTTTTCAGTTGTCTTAAATTTTGTGCTTTTCACGAAACAAGAGAATCTGGAAGAAATGGATAAATTCCTGGATTCCTATAATCTCCCAAAGCTGAGTCAAGAAGATATGGAATACCTGAATAGACCTATTAACATCAAGGAAATTGAAACTGTAATCAAAAACCTTCCTAAAAACAAAAGCCCAGGTCCAGATGGATTCACTAGCGAATTTTTCCTAACATTTAAAAAGGACCTACTGCCACTCCTTCTCAAACTTTTCCAGGATATTGAAAAAACAGAAACTCTCCCAAACAGTTTCTATGAAGCCCAGATCTCTCTAATACCAAAAGGAAACAAAGACACCACAAAAAAAGAAAACTACAGGCCAATATCTCTGATGAACACAGATGCAAAGATTCTCAACAAAATACTAGCAAATAGAATTCAACAACTCATCAAAAAGATCATACACCATGACCAAGTGGGATTCATCCCGGGGATGCAAGGATGGTTTAACATTCGGAAATCAATCAACATAATCCATCATATCAACAAAAGAAAAGATAAAAATCATATGATCATATCAATAGATGCAGAGAAAGCATTTGACAAGACCCAGCACCCGTTTATGATGAAAACCCTTGCCAAAATAGAGATAGAGGGGACTTTCCTCAATATAGTTAAAGCCATCTACCACAAGCCTACAGCAAGCATCATCCTCAATGGGGAAAAACTGAGAGCCTTCCCCCCTAAGATCAGGGACGAGACAAGGATGCCCTCTATCTCCACTACTGTTCAATATAGTACTGGAAGAACTTGCAATAGCGATTAGGCAAAAAAAAGATATTAAGGGCATCCAAGTAGGAAAGCTCTCACTATTCCCAGATGATATTATACTATACTTAAAGAACCCTAAAACCTCTACCAACTCCTAGAAACAATCGGCTTGTATAGTAAATTTGCAGGCTATAAAATCAATACCCAAAAGTCCATGGCTTTCCTATACACAAATAGTGAGAGAGAAGAAAATGACATGAAGAAAACAATCCCATTCACAATTGTATGCCAGAAAATCAACTACCTAGGAATTAGTTTAACTAAGGAAGTAAAGGACCTGTACAAAGAAAACTACAAAACACTCCTTCTTGAAATAAAAGAAGACATGAGGAAATGGAAAAATATCCCCTGCTCATGGATCGGGAGATTAATATTGTCAAAATGGCAATACTTCCCAAAGCACTATACAAATTCAATGCAATCCCTATTCGGATACCCATGACATTCTTCAAAGAAATGGAGCAAACACTCCTGAAATTTATATGGAACAATAAGACCCCTCGAATAGCTAAAGCAGTTCTTGGGAAAAAGAAAATGGGAGGAATTAAACTCCCGAACCTCAGACTCTATTACAAAGCAGTAATAATTAAAACAGCATGGTACTGGAACAAAAGCAGAGCTGCAGACCTATGGAAAAGGGTTGAATATACTGACATCTCCCCTCAAACATATGATCATCTAATCTTTGATAAAGGGGCAAGAAATGCGAAGTGGAGTAAGGAAAACCTTTTTAACAAATGGTGCTGGCAAAACTGGACGAATACATGCAAAAAACTGGGCTTAGATCTCTGCCTAACACCATTACAAAAGTAAGATCAAAATGGATCAAAGACCTCAAGATCAGACCAGAATCCATAAGGTACATTAAAGACAAAGTTGGCAAAACCCTCCATGACATTGAAGCTAATGGTATCTTCAAAGATGTCATGTCACTGGCCAAGCAAGTGAAAACAGAGATAGATAAATGGGACTATCTTAAACTAAGAAGCTTCTGCACCTCAAAAGAAACAGTGACCAAAATACAAAGACAGTCTACAGAATGGGAAAGGATATTCTCCAAATACACATCCGAAAAGGGGTTGATATCAAGGATATACAAAGTACTGGTTGAACTCCACAAGAAGAAAACTTCCAACCCTATCAAAAAGTGGGGCAACAAAATGAACAGAGACTTTCTCAAAGAAGAAATCCGAATGGCTAAAAGGCACATGAGAAAATGCTCTACATCATTAATCATCAGGGAGATGCAGATCAAAACAGCAGTGAGATATCATTTCACTCCACAGAGATAGGCCCACACCACATTCAAAAGAACAACAGCAACCTGTGTTGGAGCGGATGTGGCGAGAAAGGGACCCTCCTTCACTACTGGTGGGAATGCCGACTGGTTCAACCCTTTTGGAAAACAGTATGGACAACTCTCAAAAAATTAGAAATTGAGCTCCCATTTGACCCAGCAATACCACTCCTGGGAATATGCCTCGGAGAGGCCAAAAAGTATAGTCGAAGTGACATCTGCACTTGTTCATTGCAGCACTGTTTACAATAGCTAGAATATGGGAAAAAAACTGAGTGCCCGAGAACAGATGACTGGCTAAAGAAACTTTGGTCCATCTACACAATGGAGTACTATGTAGCAGTTAGAAAAAATGAAGTCATGAAATTTACATACAAGTGGTACTATATGGAAAATATTATGCTAAGTGAAATGAGTCAGAAAGAGAGGGATAGACATAGAAAGATTGCATTCATCTGGGTAACATAAAGTAACAAAATAAGAGACTAACACCTGAGAACAGCTGTGATAAATACCATGTTGTTCACTCCATGGCTTAGAGGCCAGCCATACACTCTAGTGGTAAAGGCAGCTCAGATAGAAAAGGAAGCACCAAATAAAGGGTGCTGGGACAATCTGCCCAGGATGGGAGATGCCTGCTGAAAATAATCTATGGACCGAACATGATAGCCACCCAATGTCTCTTCTGCAGACCACAGCACCCAAAAGGAGAGATAGAACAAAAGGGAGTGCCCTAACACAGAGGCGGGTGGGATGGGGGATTGGCGGTGTGAGGGATACTGGGATTGGTAGGGGTGGAGAATGGGCACTGGTGGTGGGATGGGTACTCGATCATTGCATAACTGAAACCCAAGCACAAGAACTTGTAAGTCTACAACTGTACCTCATGGTGTTTCACTAATAAAAATTTTGTGCTTTTGTCTGTCACTACCCTCGCTTTCCCCAACCCTCAACCTTAGTTCCGAGTCCAAGAGTTTTTATTTTTTTATTTACCATTGTCTATTCCCTTGCTTGGCTTCTTTATATACCACATATTCATGATATTATATGGCATTTGTCTTTCTTCTCTGACTTTATTTTGCTTAACATGGCATCCTGTAGTTCTGTCCAAGTTGTAGCAGAATGCAAGTTATCTTATAGTTGAGTAGTATTCTATTTGTGTATATTTACCACTATGCACTCATCCCTGCCACTGGGATTTGGGCATTTGGGTTATTGTTAATAATGCTACAGTGAACATAGGTGTTCATATATGGATTAATGTTTTGAATTAATGTTTTTGTGCTCTTGGGTTAAATATCAGAAAGTGGAATGAATATGTATATATCCCCCCTCCCCCATGGAATCTGAACCAGTTGACAGTCCCCTAAAATAGTGAATGGGCATTCCTTTTTTATTACATTTCTGCCAATTATTGTTTCAGACTTTATGATATAATGTCATTTTCACTGTTGTGAGATGATATTTCATTGTTGTTTTAGCATTTCCCTGATAACCAGAGATTTTTTGTTGTTGTTATTATATTTATTTATTGAATCGCTGTAGAAAATGTTACAAAATTTTCCAGATTAAGTCTCGGTCATACAATGATCAAACACCTTTCCCTTCACCAGTACTTATTTTTCACCACCAAGAACCCCAATATACCCCCCTCCTACCCCTCCCAATGCCTGTGAGGCAGATGATTTCTACTTAACTCTCTCTCTCTGCTTTGATTACATTCATTATTTTGAGAACAGATGCATCATTATTGTTTAGAATTTCCCCCCCCCCCTCAACAATCAGAACTGCTGAAAAGGCATTGTGAAATAATTTGTTTTTTATGGCCAGTTATGAGAACCATATGATGTTGTGCGATTTTGGATTTCTGATATTTTACTAGGTAAGTCTGGAGGGATTTCTGCCAAGAGCCAGATAATGAGATTGGTTTCTGTGCATCTGGTGTTATGGCTGTGCCAGAGAGCCACTCTTGGGGGGCAACTCATGACCTCGGTAGGACGTGAAGGACGAGCCAGTACCACCCCCATTCCCATGAGACTGTAGTTGCCCCGTCACCATCACTGTAGGCTCATACCTGGCTTTCCAATAAGCTTTGAGGCGGCGGCCACCTTGCTGCCGGAGTTGGAGGAGGGGAAGGGAGCGACACTCTTTCCCTCCCAGGGAGGCATGGCACCATAGTTTAATGCATAGTCCATTCACTTTTCTGCCACAAACTGCTGAGCTCTGGATTAAGTCCTTTTGCCTCTGGAGCCATGGCCGCGCTGGAGAGCCGCTCATGGGGGGCAACACGTGACCTCAGTGGGGCGTGAAAGACAAGGATAAACTTTTTTTAAATATCTGTTGGCTATCTCTATATCTTCTTTGAGAAGTACTTATTCAGCTTTTATTCTCATTCTTCGATGGAGTTATTTGTTTTTGTCATTTTTGAATTTTGTAAATGCTTTATGTATCTTGAATATTAGCCTTTTGTCTGTTGCATGGTGAGATATTTTCTCACACTCATAGTGCCTTTTTATTGAAACTTATTTCTTTACAATGCAGAACTCTTTAAGCTTGCATTTGTTAATTTTTGTTTTAATTTTTAGTGAAATCAAGTCATTGAAGACTCCTCTGAAGTCAGTGTCATAGAGTTCTATCTGTGTTCTTCCATGTATTTTGTGGATTTGGGCCTAATATAGAGGTCTTTAATCAATTTTTAGTTAACTTTAGTGTATGATATGGGATATGGCTCCAGTGTAATTTTTTGCATGTGTCTAATCAGTGTTTCCAGCATCATTTGTTGAAGGGATTTTCCTTTTCTGATTTACTGAATTTATTGCTCCTTTGTTATAAACATTAGACATCTAAGGGTTTACTTGAGGACTCTTAATTTTATTCTGTTGGCTTGAGAGCCTACTTTTATTTCAGTGGCAATTTTTATTAGTATAGTTTTAGTGTAGTTTAAAGTAAAAGACTCCATTGTCTTCATCTTCCTCTCTACCAAAATTTCCTTGTTATTGGGGAATTTAATGCTTCCAATTCCTTAAAGAATCCCAGGGGAATTTTGGTAGGGACCACATTCAGTCTGCATAGTCTATCAGGTAGGATGATCATTTTCACACTGATATTTCTTACACCCTATGAACATGGAATATTTTTCCATTTTTCTTTGGTTTTGACTGTTTTTAAAGTGGTGATTTATAGTTTTCATGTATAAGATCTCACCATTAAAAAATATTCCTTTTACTGATTGCCTCATATAGAAGTGTAACACTATTTTTGTTATGATATGTAAATATTTTTTACCACTTAGTAGGGTATCTTTTTGTTTTAATGATAGTTTCTTTTGTAGTATAAGAACTTTAGTTTGGTACAATTGGTTAATTTTGTTCTTGTTTTCCTTGCCTTTGGAATTAACTCTTTCAAGACATCACCAAATCAGTGTCTTAAAGCATTTTGCCTGTTTTCTCCCATGTATTTTTTAGCAAACATCACTGTCTGTAGCACTGTCCTCCCGTTGTTCATTGATTCGCTCGAGTGGGCACCAGTAATGTCTCACAACAAATTGTGAGACTTGTTGTTACTGTTTTTGGCATATTGAGTAAGTCACGGGTAGCTTGCCAGGCTTTGTTGTGTGGGCGAGATACTCTCAGTGAATTGTCGGGCTTTCCGAGATGGGTGGAGGAATCGAACCAGGGTTGGCAATGTCAGCCGCGTGCAAGACAAAACGCCTTATCTGCTGTGCTATAGCTTCAACCCATCAGATTTTTAATTAATTTTGAGTTAACTCTTTTTTAATTTTTTTTTATTTTATAAAGTAGTTCAGAATATTTTATTACATTTAATAATTCAAACACCAATCCCACCACCATTACACCTTCCCACCACCATATTTCTGGTGTTTCCATCCTGAACCTCAATCCCAGCCCCAAAGCAGAACTGAAATAACATATTTCCCTCTAAGGTTGGTTGTCTTCTACTTTGAAACCCATCAATTGTGGCACAGTACTCTTGGAATATGGGTAGGGTGTGTCCTATGAAGTGTCCAGGAAAAGTTCACTCGTGGGTGAGACTGCCCGAATATGTGGAGAGCGGCCTTGAAGAGGGTGTTATTTGAGTTCTGGGGGCTTTCGGCTGCTGGGACTGGGTCTCTTGGGGCTGGAAGAGGTCTCACCTGCCCCCGCTCTGGGGTGCCTCGAGTAAAACAGCCTGACGCGGGGTCCAGCAGCATGGTTATGGCGAACGTCACGTTCTCCAATTTGGAATTAACTCTTAGGCATGATGTGAAACAATGATCCAGGCTCATTTTTTTTTGCGTGTGACTCTCCAGTTTCCACACCATGATTTGTTATAGACTCTTTCCTTTATCTGTTTTACTCCCTTGATTTCTTTGTTGTAAATTAATCATCCAAATATGGGGCTGGAGCGGTAGCACAGTGGGTAGGGCATTTGCCTTGCACGCAGCCAACATGGCCGACCCAAGTTCGATTCCTCCGCCCCTCGGAGAGCCTGGCAAGCTACTGAGAGTATCTTGCCCGCAAGGAAAGCCTGGCAAGCTCCCCGTGACGTATTCAATATGCCAAACACAGTAATAACAAAGTCTCATAATGGAGACATTACTGCGCCCGCTCGAGAAAATCGATGAACAACAGGACGATAGTGACAGTGACATCCAAATATGTAAAGGTTTCTTTATGGACTGTTATTTCTATTCCATCAGTTTTTATTGTACTGTTTTTATTGTAATGGCACATTATTTTCATTACTAGCATTTTTATGGTATAGTTTAAAGTCGGGGACTATAATTCCTTAATTTTTTTTCCTTTCCCAATTACAATTCATTTTGCTGTTACTGAGATTTAAAATTAGGCATTTTTCAGTATGAAAATTAGATATTCTTTTTTTTAATTTTTTAAAATTTTTAAAAATTTAAAAAAGTTTTTTTCTTTTTTATTTTTGTTATTGATTCACCGTGAGGTGCAGTAACAAAACCTTCACATTTGAGCTTCAGTCATCCAGTCATCAAGCACCATCCCTTGACCAGTGCCCATTTTCCACCACCAAAATTCCTAGTATCCTCCGCCTTTCCACACCTCCCCATGCCTGTGTGGCAGACAGTTTTCACAATACTCTCTTTCTCTACTTAAGTTACCTTTGATATTTCAAAACCAGTCCCACCACTCCTCATACCTACCGAAAATACAATGCTAGACAATGTGTTTTGTATTGCTTGTTATGGATACAATATGATGTCACACGGCTGCTCCTGCGATTCTAAACCTTTTTTTTTTCTTGCTTTTTGGGTCACAGCCATAGGGGTTACTCCTGGCTCTGCACTCAGGAATTACTCCTGGCAGTGTTCAGGGGACCATATGGGATGATGGGAATCGAACCCGGGGTTGGGCACGTGCAGGGCAAATGCCCTACCCACTGTGTTATCGCTCCAGCCCTGGAATTCTAAACTTTTAATAATTAGTATCTGAAGAGATCACTGCAGCAAGTTGCTTGGGTTCAAGATTCGTTTGTGTGTCTCTGGATCGTGGCTGTATAAGAGCTTAAGTAGCCGGTGACCGGATGTGGTGTCATCTCGGAGTCCCAGGGGGTGGAGGGAAGGAGAAAGGCCCATTCTTCCCCTGTCCCATGAGGCTTGGGATTGGCCACCACCGCCACTCATACCTGGGGCTTCTTGCTGACTTCTAGAAAATGGCAACCGTCGGAGCTTCTAGAGGGCAGATGGAGGTACAGTACCTGCCCCCATCTGGAGCAGCCCAGCGGAAACAGCCTATTGCAAAGTCTGGGGCCATCTTTGCAGCAAGTTGCTCGAGTTTGAGATTCATTTGTGTGCCTTGAAAGTTAGATATTCTTTACATCTTCAAGTATTACTACTTTAAAGATATTCTGATTTAATAATACTCAAAATAATAAACTTTGGTTTTGTGTTCTTCAGAATAACTTAATTTTATTGTATTTTAAAATAGGTTGCAGAAGTGTGCATATTCCACAAGAGATTCAAAACTAAGAGGTATTTTTAGAGATACTGTTTTTCTTTGGGAGGGTCTATACCTAGTAACTCTTAGGGACTATTCCTGGCTATGCCCAGTGAACCATGCAGTAGCAGAGAATGCTTTAGGGCCTTCCACATACAAAGTATGTGCAAGGCCTGTTGAGCGCTCTCTAGTTCTAGAGAGTAGTTTTTGAATATTATTTTCAGCTACAGCTAAGAGGATTTCATTGCTGATAAAATATTAATATATTAATATTAAATAAAGGGTGATATCTTTCATTATAGATATCATAATACATGGTGTTGCTTATCATCATGCTGGTATGGAACTGTCAGATAGAAAAGTTGTAGAAGGAGCTTTTATGTTTGGAGATCTACCTGTCCTCTGTAAGTAAAAGATATTTGTGTAGTTTAATATATTCAAGAAAACTTTTTTAAGAGAAAAGATTAACTTTTATGAGTTATTTCTGCTTTCCTTCCCTTTATTAATATCATATATTAAATTTTATTTTAATTTCAAAGCATGCATATACTTGCTACAGCAAATCTTTTGCAGTTTTATTTCTTTGTCATGTTTCTGAAATTAATGCAGTTTGAAAAGTGGAATTCGATAGTTTGTTTTGGTTTAAAGATATTTTATAATGTATTCCTCAATTCCTTTAAAAGTATTCCCTATATATTGATTTTTATTACATTTTAGGAATATAACGTATAGGAAAATATTAAAAGTTCATTTATATGGCTTGAAAGTAATATTATTTAATTTGCTGCAGTTACCACAAGTACTTTAGCTATGGGGGTAAATTTACCTGCTCACCTAGTAATTATAAAATCTACAATGCATTATGCTGGAGGAATGTTTGAAGAGTACAGTGAATCAGATATTCTTCAGATGATTGGTAGAGCTGGTAGACCTCAAGTAAGTGACAGCAGTTAACTTTTTGTACTTATTGTAAGATGAAGAAAAATTACCAAACACATAGACTTTTTAATCCATAAATTAATATTTTAAATTTAACTTTGAATAAAAATGTAAATGAGAAAAAAGTCCATTTTAATGGAGAAATTTGTTAATGAGTGATCAGGTTTGTGATATGTATGCAGTTAGATTTTTGTGGCTTTAAAAATTTTTTAAATTTACTTAAAATATTTTTTTTTGTTTTGCTTTTTGGGTCATACCCAGTTTTTAATAGGAATGCTATTGGAATTTTTTTTTTGTTTTTTGGGTCACACCTAGCGATACTCAGGGGTTATTCCTGGCTCTGCACTCAGAAATTACTCCTGGCGGTGCTTGGGGGATCATATGGGATGCTGGGGACCAAACCCAGGTTGGCCGCGTGCAAGGCAAGCGCCCTACCCGCTGTGCTACAATATGTTACAAAACATGCCATACTGGTCAATTGCTTGAATAAAGAAGTAATTCATATAGGTACTAAGAGAACAACTTAGAAGAATAACATTTTTTAAAATTTCAAATATTCTTATATAAATTTGGGGCTCGAGCGATAGCATAGCGGTAGGGCATTTGCCTTGCACACAGCCAATATGGCCGACCCGAGTTCGATTCCTCCATCCCTCTCGGAGAGCCCGGCAAGCTACCGAGAGTATCTTGCCCACACGGCAAAGCCTGGCAAGCTCCCCGTGACGTATTCGATATGCCAAACACAGTAACAAGTGTCACAATGGAGACGTTACTGGGCCCGCTCGAGCAAATCGATGAACAACGGGAGGACCATGACCGTTATATAAATTTGTTTTTCAGGTAACACCAGTAAACTCAGGAGCTACTTCCAGCACATTGCTCTAGGTTCATATGGTGCTGGGAAGTGAAATCAGGCCTCTAGCATGTCAATATCTATCTCTTTGAGCCATATCCCCAGACCTTTATAAAATATATTTTTTCTAGGATAAATTAAATTATAATCATTGTACCTTGCAATATTTATCAAGGTCTATTTTTATTTTACCACTGCCAAAATTATTTGCCACATATTTACATCTTTACCCTTTGAAAGTTTTAAAATAAATTTCCAATAAACATTTTGTTTCAGAAGCATTAAGCAGTGTTTTTGACCTGGTGCTAATACCAAGTGGGGTGGGGGTGGGGTCATTTAATATTAATTTACTTGAGCTACTAATGATTATACTATCAATAGATGTTTTTCTTTACTAAATTGCAGTGTGTGTGTGTGTGTGTGTGTGTGTGTGTGTGTGTTTTACCAGTTTGACACTACAGCTACTGCCGTTATTATGACTCGGTTAAATACAAGAGAGAAATACATTCAGATGTTGGCTTGTAATGACACTGTGGAAAGCAGGTAATAAAATACTTTAAAAAGATAGTGTCAACATAACCTACATTTTTCTTTTAAAAGTTTTCTAAGTTTTCTTAAGAATTTTAATTGTCTATAAAGTTTGTATCTTTTTTTTAATTTTTAATAGTGAAACACCATGAGGTACAGTTGTAGACTTACAAATTTTTGTGCTTGGGTTTCACTTATAAAACCCATCCCTCCACCAGTGCCCATTCTCCATCATTTACATTTTTTTTAATTTTGTTAGTGAAAAGTTTGTATCTTTTTAAGAAATTAAGTAGCTTACACAAAAGAGAACAGTAATGGAACTGGAGCAATAACGCAGCAGGTAGGGTGTTTGCCTTGCATGTGGCCGGCCCAAGTTCGATTCCCAGCACCCCTTATGGTACCCTGAGCACCACCAGGAGTAATTCCTTAGTGCATGAGCCAGGAGTAACCCCTGTGCATCGCCAGGTATGACCCAAAAAGCAAAAAAAAAAAAAGAGAGAGAGAACAGTAATCTGTCTCATTCTGCTGTGTTTTGCATGTGATAATGTGTAAGAGAAGAAATGTAATTTTTATTCTTATATCTTTGAAATGTATCTCATGATAGACAATCTGAAAACTTCTAATATTTATTTACAATATTCTTGGAGAAAATAGGTTATAATTCATTTTCCACATTTTTAAAAACAATAATTTGCCTACTAGAGATTGGAATGGAGAAATACAATAATCTTTTTAAAAGTTGAATTGAACTTTAAAGTTTTAATTTTTGAAAATTAAGTATTAATTAGTAAGTATCTTGAGAATTAAGAATTAAGTATTTTGGGTATTAAGTATTAAAGTAGCAATGTTTATTATATCTTCAGTTGTTTTTGTTATTTACTGTTTTATTTGCTTTAAAATAACATTTATATAAATTGATGTGTGTATATATAACTAATGAAGTTTTTTTTTTATTAGTTTGCACAGACATCTTATTGAGCATTTAAATGCAGAGATAGTACTACGTACCATCACAGATGTAAATATTGCTTTGGAATGGATACGATCAACCTTGCTTTACATTAGAGCCTTGAAAAATCCATCTCATTATGGTTTGTTAATTTGATTTAGAAAAGTACTAATGCTTTCAAGCCAGTTTGGTCTATGTTACATTTATAGATCATATAGATCATGTTATAGGAACTGCTAGGTAGAAGAACAAAAGTAAAAAATTCAAAATACTCTTAGAGAATACACTTAGAAAAAGTCAAGAGTAGATAGAAAAGATTTTTTTCTATTTTATCTGCCTTTCACTAAGATTTGAAATAAGCATCACTAAAAATACGTCTTTTATTTTTTAAATATATTTTAGAGTATTTTTTAAAAACTTATTTTTTCACCAAGAATTTAATTTTTTCTCCCTTCCCTTTTGTGTTGTTGTTATTTAAATGGGGAGGAGTGCTTGCATTCTTAATTACACTGCTTAAGGGGGGTTGAATACATTGGTTGTGGTGCTACAGTGA
The DNA here is from genome assembly GCF_029834395.1 of Sorex fumeus. Taxonomy (NCBI): domain Eukaryota; kingdom Metazoa; phylum Chordata; class Mammalia; order Eulipotyphla; family Soricidae; genus Sorex; species Sorex fumeus. The sequence goes on from NW_026606104.1 coordinate 9,641,134, forward strand.
TCTCTGTGACTAAAGTGGTCATAAATTTTGGTTGTGCTGCATACCAGGGTTAAAAATAGATCTTTTAGGAAAATAATTCCACCAAATGCTTAAAATTATTTAAAATAAGTAAAACTTGTTTTTACATCCTAAATAGTTTAATTCTAGACAATGTATATCTTTTTAGTAATGATAAGATAAAATAAGTAAAACTAAAGTCTTGAATTCTGTCTAAACTGGTATTCAGTACAAAGTACTACTATTGCTGCTGAAACTTTCATCTTGTTTCTAAAGTTAACACACATTTGATTGTATTACTTCTTGAGAGTTCTTTCATGTAGTACAGGTTTAAGGTAAAAATATTTGGAATTGCTTAATATTGTTTAACAAGAGAAAACCTGACTCATTACAGTACCATTCTAATACACACAAAGTTCAAAATATTTAGTTGTCCAAGGGAAAGAAAATGCATCTATTTGGTCACTGTACACAATATACACAAAATACACAGTAACTAGGTATTGTATTGTTTTGTTTTTATTTAGGGGGCTATACCTGACAGTGATCAGGGATTACACTTGATTTTGCTCTCAAGGTCCACTCCTGGTGGGACCATTTGGGAATCTGGGGATGGAACCCTGGTTGTCCATGTGCAAGATAAGCACCCACTATCCTAGCTCTCTGATCCCAAGTAGTCAGTTGTTTCTAAAAGGATTTCATTACTGGATCTTTCCTAGAGATGTTTAAACTTTTTAAAAATCTAAGCTATTGTTTTTTCTATTTAAGATTCAGAGTATTCTTTTTTGTTGTTGTTGTTATTGTTAGTTGGGATGTAAATGGAGTTTATAAAGATTTAAGTTCATCTTATTTCATTTTTTGCAAATGTTCATAACAGGCTTTTCATCTGGATTGAACAAAGATGGAATTGAAGCAAAATTACAAGGTTAGATGCATTTTTTTTCTAAAAAATTGTATCCTGTACATTTTAATGAAAAAGAATCAGTTGTGAAAGTGAAAATACTCTTACAAATAATTTTTAAAATAACTTTGCTTAGAAAGTGACAGACACTGATAATTTCCTTCGTATGTTGGCCGTAAGTAATTTAAAAAATAACTGGCCTGAAATAACTCAATTTACTCCTAGATTTAGAGATAACTATGATGATTACCAGCGGGAAAGACAGAATTGGTAGGAGAAATGGGCATAGGGATCTTTTTGTTGATGGGATTAAACTGGAACTTTGGTGTGAATGTGCTGAATCCTATACACAAATAAAAGTGTTAAACTATACTCCTTAAATGCTGTAATACTGCAAGCTAATGATAAATCAGTTTATAAGAAGACAAAGTAACCTTACTTGCAGGAAAAAATTTTCACATGCAATTAGAGGTTGGTACAGGTATTTTTTTCCGAATTAATTTATTTATTAACCCTATCAGCATATCTTCATTTGCATAAGATATTAATCTGTTTTTCTTTAATTTTAAATGACATGGTTAATAAAAATTTTTATATACCCTTCTATTTATTTTTCTATTTTAGTTTAACTTTAATTAAAAGTGCTTGCCTCATTTGGTTATGGGCTTCTGCTAATAATATGGGCTTTCTGCTAAAATTTCCACTAAAGATATATTCTCATCAAATCCTAGCTTTATTTTTTAGTCACCCAATATTTCACTACCTATCTTTTAATTTAACAAAAGATTGTTAAACTTTTATTAGGATTATAAATTGCTTTCTCTCCATTGTTCAGAGACTTTTTTCCAGGAAATAAAGTGCTGCAAGTGTTAATTTATATGGAATAATTTTTTAGTATTAACAAACCCCAAAATAAACTATCAAATCATACCAATTAGGAACATTCTACTTTTAGATGGTGGCGTAAATATGTATAAGATAGTAACATTTCTTGACTAATTTTGTAAAAGAGTTTAAAAATCTTTTGTTTTCATCATTATGATAAAAAAAACCCATAATCACAAAGTTTATGAGATAACTTGCGGTATTCTGATATTGTTCTGATTTATATTTTGTTACATTAGCATAATCACAATTATCTTCAGTCATTAGAGAATAGCTAAGTCTTACTTTTAAAGATTTATTATAAAGCTAAATAAAAGGTTTTGGTATCCTTGGAGATCTGCCTTAAGGCTTTTAGGAAGGGTCCTAAATTTGATTATACTTTCTTGCTCATTATTTTTCAATATCCTCCCTTACTCTTTGAATAAAATCAGGTTCTTACCAGTGCCCATAAAGATCTTCTTAGGTCTCCCCTTATGTTTTTCTTTTTTTTCCTCCAGCCTGACCCAAACTGTCTCTTCCCTTCTCTTTTTCAGACTTCATCATGTCATTCCCTCCCCCCACCCACCCCCCTTTTTTACACAGTCTCCAAATGGGTTCCTGTGTGGTGCTTCAAATATATCAGCCTTGTTTATACATCAGGCTCTTGCAGTCTCCTGTTTCTTATTGTAAAGCTTGCATATATTAACTGCATTTTTATTTCATTCAGATCTTTGTTCAGGTATCAGTTCCTCTGAGAGGACAATCTGGACTATCTTATTTAAACCTACTTTATAGAGAGGAAGTTAGAATGATTTCATTATTATTTTCCTTGTTCTTGGAAACAGTGGTACTTTATGTTAAAAATCAGGTTAACTATTCTTCCTTTACATCAGAAATTATATAGTTTTATAGAAATACACTATACTTTAAAATATCTACTCCATAGTTCCTTTGTCAGGATTATTTTCCTACCCAGTATCTTTCGATTCCATAAACTGTATTATTTATTGATTGCTTTCATTATAATATAAGTTCTTTAGAAAATAATGTCGTCTTGCTCATTACTATAAATCTAAAGCTTAGAGTAGTGCTCGTCCTATAAGAAATCTTTCTTGAATCATTAACTTACTAAATGTCTACTGAATAGTGGGAGGTTAAGAAAGTTGCAGTGAATTAAAAAGTCCTACCTAAACATTAAAACTATCAGCTTTCTTTGCAGTGATACTCCCACTAAAATATTTTCGTCAAAACCATGCCTTCTAAATGCTGTGAATGGCTATGTAGGATTAAATAGGCTGAAATATTCCCACTTTTTTGTTCCGAATTCCCTTCAATTTCTTAGGCTTTACAGCATGAAACAGAGATAATGCTGAAAGTAGTTGACTGCTAAAATCGCTGGAGTGAACTCACATTCCGATTTAGAGGATCCTCCCAGGTAGCAATGGTGTATGAAGAAATGTGGAAGGAAATGCCAAAAGCATTAGCTGAAATAGTTCTAAAAGGTTGACTCAAGGAAGTGGCAAACTCTGAGGAAGGGAAAAGATGTGTTTTGGGAACAATCTTTATAAAAGAATTGGCCTCTATAATTTGTATGTGTGCCTATTTATATATGTGTATAAATACGTACACATGTATCTGATAAAAGTTTAAGAGGGAAAAAAGCAAAATAAACAGAACTCACAGCCAGAACTCACAGCCGTATTGGAACACAGGAGTGTTCCAATATTGTTCCGTATTGGAACGCCAGGAGTAATTCCTGAGTGCATGAGCCAGGAGTAACACCTTTACATCACCGGGTGTGACCCAAAAAAAGCAAAAAAAAAAAGAATTGAGTTAGTAATTACTGTGTTGTTTTAATAATTTGAAATATATATAATTTTAAAGTTATGTTATTTTATCACTTTTTTTATGTTATTTTAACAATTTGTACATTGTTAATATTAGAATTTTTTAGCATTATTAGTTTACAAATAAATGACTTTTTCTTACCACTTAAGTAGGTTCTGTTCTTCTCAGTTACACAAATATACAACTTGAGCATATTTGACAATAAATTACATTTTGTGATGATTCCTCTTTTTTACTAAAATAGAAATGATTTTTTATAATTGGACAGAATTATGTTTGAAGAATTTGAACGATTTATCATCTCTTGACTTGATAAAGATGGATGAAGATGTTAATTTCAAACCAACTGGTAATGTTTTTCATCATTGTTACTAAATTTAACAATTTACTTAAGATTAAATTGAAAGTTGTTCTAAAATTTAAATGAGATTAAAATTGTTATCTTAGTGCTTACCAGGGTATCATAAGTATGATAAATTTATTGATGAATCCACTTATAAAATTATAGAACTTTTTTTCCATAATTTTATTTTTTTAATTTATTTACTGAATCACTGTGGGAAAAGTTACTAAGCTTTCAGGTTTAAGTCTCAGTCATACAATGATCAAACACCTCTCCTTCACCAATATTCAATTTTCACCACCAAGAACCCCAATATACCCCCCTCCCACTCCTCCCAATGCCTGTGAGGCAGATGATTTCCACTTAACTCTTCTCTACATTGATTACATTCATTGTTTTGACAAAAGATGCACCATTATTGTTTAGAATTTCCCCCCAACAATCAGAATTGCTGAAAAGGCATTGTAAAATACTTTGTTTTCTATACTGGTCAGGAGAATCATATAATCTCGCGTGGCAACAATAGCAGCCTCGCAATTTTGGATTTCTGCAAAGAGCCAGATAATTACGAGATTGTTTTCTGTGTGTCTGGTGTTATGGCTGTGCTGGAGAGCCGCTTGTAGGGGGCAACTCGTGACCTCAGCAGAGTGTGAAGGACGAGCTAGTACCACCCTTCTTCCCATGAGACTGCAGTTGCTCCATCACCGCAGGTTCATACCTAGCTTTCCTATAAACTCTGAGGCCGTGGTCACCCTGCTGCTGGGGGGGAGGGGAAGGTGGAAGGGAGCAACACCCTTTCCCTCCCGGGGAGGCATGGCACCATAGTTTAACGCATAGTCCATTCACTTTTCTGCTGCAAGCTGCGGAGCTCTGGATTAAGTCCTTTTGCCTCTGGAGCCATGGCCGTGTCAGAGAGCCGCTTGTGGGGAAACTCGTGACCTTGGTAGGGCGTGAAGGACGAGCCAGTACTACCCCCGTTCCCATGAGACTGCAGTTGCCCCGTCACCACTGGCTCATACTTGGCTTTCCAATAAGCTCTGAGATGGCGGCCACCTTGTATGCGGTCCAGATGCATTTCTGCCAAAAGCCGCTGGGTTTCGAGATTTGTTTCTGAGTCTCTGGGATCATGGCCATTGATCTGCTTGATCAGGAGCCAGATAGGCCATTTGCAGGCAGCGACTCAGGGTCTAGCTGGGATAGGGAGGAAAGGGTCAGTTCCACCCTTATCTGGTGAGGCCCCACGTGTCTCGTTACTGCAGGCCCAACCCTGACTGTCCTGTGGCCTCTGGAGGATGGTGGTCACAGGGCCGCTAAGGGGAACAGGCCAAGGCATGAAACCTATTCCCACCTGGAGTGGCCCAGCGCCGGTAACCTACTGCAGGAACAGGATGCATTTCTACCAAAAGCCTTTGGGTTCCGAGATTCGTTTCTGAGTCTCTGGGATCATGGCCATTAAGCAGTTTGATCAGGAACCAGAGAGGCCATGCCTCCAATTATATAGTTGAGCTGGAGGTGGTTTGTGGGTGTGTCTCCCACGTACCTAACTTTTGGCCGTTTACTTTCTTGGTAAACTTTGCCCCAAGTTTTTGGGATCTGGCCAAAGGCATAGCAGCAATTTTGGGGTATCTGAAAGTCTGATGGTGCCATCAGGCTGCTGATGCAATCGCCTCACAGGTACAGATTGACCTGCTGGTGGCACCATACCCCCTTAGAACTTTTTTTTTACAGGCACAGAATTTGTCTTCATTTTGATGATTTAATAGACGATTGAAGTGTTCAAATTTGGGAGTTGCGGAACAACATGGAGGGCGGGATCCACAGATCCCGAAGAAAAAGAAAAAAAAAAACAGGTTCCAAAAAGAGCCGAGATCATCGGGAAGCCCCAGATGGGGTAGGTACCGCATCCCACCTCCCCCAGATGGAACCCCGGTGACCAGAAGCCTCTACAACCACAGCTCGAGTATGCGGGAACTTGGACTTTTCCTCAAATGTGCCGGGACTGCAACTCCCAGGTAACCTCAGATTCCGGAAGTCACGCCCACAGCCCGCCCCCCAGCGCCATATTTACAGCATTCAGCTGAAGAGAAGAACAACATGGAGGGCGGGATCCACAGATCCCGAAGAAAAAGAAAAAAAAAAAAACAGGTTCCAAAAAGAGCCGACATCATCGGGAAGCCCCAGATGGGGTAGGTACCGCATCCCGCCTCCCCCAGATGGAACCCTGGTGACCAGAAGCCTCTACAACCACAGCTCGAGTATGCGGGAACTAGGACTTTTCATCAAAACCGCGCGGCCGCTCACGCGGCCGCGCGACATCTCTCTATATGCAAAGTGATCCATGGGAAGTAAATGACCCAACGTTTCTCTCTGAAAATCATAGTTAAGTTTGGAGCACGGCCACGGCCCCAGAAGCACAAGGACTTAATGCATAACCCAGCAGCTTGGAGCAGAAAAGTGAACGGGCTATGCGTTAATCCAGGCCATCATGACTGTCCGGAGGGGAAAGGGTGTTGCCCCATTCGCCCTCTCCTCTCTGGAAAGAAAGATGGCGGCCACATGGGAGCCTTGTGGACAGCAGGTATGAGCCGAGGGTGTGGGGGCGACTAAAACCTCATGGGAAAGGGGGCGTTCTGGTCCATCCTTCACGCCCTAACGAGGTCACCAGTTGCCCCCCGCGAGCGGCTCTCCAGCACGGCCACAGCCCCAGAAGCACAAGGACTTAATGCAGAACCCGGCAGCTTGGAGCAGAAAAGTGAATGGACTATGCGTTAATCCAGGCCATCAGGTCTGTCCGGAGGGGAAAGGGTGTTGCCCCATTCGCCCTCTCTTCTCTGGAAAGAAGGATGGCGGCCGCATGGGAGCCTTGTGGACAGCAGGTATGAGCCGGGGGACTGGGGGCGACTAAAACCTCATGGGAAGGGGGGCGTTCCGGTCCGTCCTTCACGCCCTACCGAGGTCACCAGTTGCCCCCCGCGAGCGGCTCTCCAGCACGGCCATGGCCCCAGAAGCACAAGGACTTAATGCAGAACCCGACAGCTTGGAGCAGAAAAGTGAACAGACTATGCGTTAATCCAGGCCATCAGGTCTGTCCGGAGGGGAAAGGGTGTTGCCCCAGTCACCTTCTCCTCTCTGGAAAGAAAGATGGCGGCCGCATGGGAGCCTTGTGGACAGCAGGTATGAGCCGGGGGACTGGGGGCGACTAAAACCTCATGGGAAGGGGGGCGTTCCAGTCCGTCCTTCACGCCCTACCGAGGTCACCAGTTGCCCCCCACGAGCGGCTCTCCAGCACGGCCACAGCCCCAGAAGCACAAGGACTTAATGCAGAACCCAGCAGCTTGGAGCAGAAAAGTGAAAGGACTATGCGTTAATCCAGGCCATCATGTCTGCCCGGAGGGGAAAGGGTGTTGGTCCCTTCCGCCCTCCTCCCTCTGGTAAGAAAGATGGCGGCCACATGGGAGCCTTTGGACAGCAGGTATGAGCCGGGGATGTGGGGGCGACTAAAACCTCATGGGAAGGGGGGCGTTCCGGTCCGTCCTTCACGCCCTACCGAGGTCACCAGTTGCCCCCCGCGGGCGGCTCTCCAGCACGGCCACGGCCCCAGAAGCACAAGGACTTAATGCAGAACCCAGCAGCTTGGAGCAGAAAAGTGAGTGGACTATGCATTAATCCAGGCCATCAGGTCTGTCCGGAGGGGAAAGGGTGTTGCCCCAGTCGCCTTCTCCTCTCTGGAAAGAAAGATGGCGGCCGCATGGGAGCCTTGTGGACAGCAGGTATGAGCCGGGGATGTGGGGGCGACTAAAACCTCATGGGAAGGGGGGCGTTCCGGTCCGTCCTTCACGCCCTACCGAGGTCACCAGTTGCCCCCCGCGGGCGGCTCTCCAGCACGGCCACGGCCCCAGAAGCACAAGGACTTAATGCAGAACCCAGCAGCTTGGAGCAGAAAAGTGAGTGGACTATGCGTTAATCCAAGCCATCAGGTCTGTCCGGAGGGGAAAGGGTGTTGCCCCAGTCGCCTTCTCCTCTCTGGAAAGAAAGATGTCGGCCGCATGGGAGCCTTGTGGACAGCAGGTATGAGCCGGGGGACTGGGGGCGACTAAAACCTCATGGGAAGGGGGGCGTTTTGGTCCGCCCTTCACGCCCTACCGACGCCACCAGTTGCCCCCCACTAGCGGCTCTCCAGCACGGCCACGACTCCAGAGCACAGAAACCAATTTCTTAACTATCTGACTTTTAGTAGAAATACTTCCAGGGTCAATAAGGAAAATAGCAGAAATCCAAAACCAACATATAATTCTTGAACCCAGCTGTAGAAAGCAAATCACTTCACAATGCTTTGTCAGCATGTTTGATTCGGGGGGGGGGGGGGGGTAAACTCTAAATAATAGTGGTGAATCTTTTATTGAAACAATGAATCTAATCAAAGCAGATAGAGTGTTAACTAGAATTCATCTGCCCCACAGGGACTGGGAGGGGTGGGGGGTGGGGTTTTATTGGGGCTCTTCATGGTAAAAAATAAGTTTTGGTAAAGGGAAATGTGCTTGATATTTGCATGACTGAGACCTAAACCTGAAAGCTTTGTAACCTTTCCCATGGTGATTCAATAAATAAATAAATTTTTAAAAAAAAAATAACAAATTTGGGAGTTGCTTCAAACATGTTATAACATTTGAAAATCCCCTTTTCCTAGCTCTTTTTGTTTGTTTATTTGTTTTTAGGTCACACTTAATAGAACTCAAGGGCCTATTCCAGCTTGTTGTCTAGGTCTACTCTTGGCAGTGTTCAGGGGACCATATGCAGTGCTGGCTTTTGAACCCCACCCAGCCTGTTGCCATTGAGCTATCTCTCCAGGTCTCCTTTTACCAGTTGGAGACAATGGTGGAAGGGAGGTCGCATTGGTGGTGGAACTGGTGATGGAACACTATTGCCCCCCAAAGACTGTATTATGAAAACCTTTGTAAACCACAGTGTTTTACATTGTGTTTTACACAGTGGTTTTACACAGTGCAACTGGTGCTGTAGGGGTAGAACTGGAACTTTTTACAAAGCTTTTCATAATACAGTTTTTTGGGGCAACAGTTTTCCAGCACCAGTTCCATCACCATTGTCTCCAGTTTCACAAGCCCTCCAGCCCCAACTCTGCTCCCTTGGCAAGCACAAAATGATTTGTTTTGTATATTTCCTCTTACAACAAAATGGTAGTGGAATTATCAAAAAGTAGTTTGGTAAAAGAAAATGTGTGGAAATTGTTATATCTCACAATGGTTTTATTAAGGTCCTTGAGTTTACTGATTTGTTTGTTACTAGTTGAGCCCCTTGTATTATTGTTTTTACTTATTGAACAATTTTTAATAAAAGAGTGCTTTTCTGCATGGTTCCTTAACTCCTGTCTCTTTTGCTGTCTGTCTTCCCCCTTCCTATTTAGACTATAATAGGAAAGGAAGAAAGCTTTGTAGTTTTTAGTACTCATGACTAGAAATTTATTGGGAAGGGAAACATTGACTTATTAGATATATATATATATGTCTTTTAAGAGACTACCTTATTAAAATAATTTTTATTTTATTGGATCACCATGAGGTATAGTTACAAAATTAAAATAATTTTAAGAAAACTATTGTAGTCTCTTCATTGCAATAATCTCTTCACATGTATCTCCTGAGTTTGCTTCTCTGATTCAGTCCTATTAGCAGCAGTCAAAGAGAATTAGCTGGGGCAGGGCTGGAGTGATAGCACAGCAGTTAGGGCGTGCACGTGGCAGGCTCAGGTTGGATTCCCAGCATCCCATATGGTCCCCTGAGCACCGCCAGGAGTAATTCCTGAATGCAGAGCCAGGAGTAACTCCTCTGCATCACCGGTTGTGACCCAAAAAAGCAAAAGAAAAAATTTTTTAAAAAAGAGATTTATGTCTGTGCAATGAAAAATATTTACTCTTGTACCATTTTCCTTTATATCTCATGTAATAACTGTTCTCCAGAGAAATAAAGAATAATATGTGTTTGCACATATGTACTATATGATATATACAATGCATGCATATATGTAAAATATACATATCTAATATGTTTGTGTATATAAATACACATATAAAGGTACATTTAGATGATAAGGGAATATTTGTAAACTGATGGAAAAGCAAGTATTTTCACTGATGGAGTAAATTTTTATTTTTCCATATTTTTCCACAGAGGCAGGAAGGTTGATGGCTTGGTATTATATTACATTTGAAACTGTAAAGAGATTTTGTGCTATCAGTGGAAATGAAAGTCTATCCGATCTGGTAAGTTAATTTTTACTAGAAAGTAAATACATTATGACTTAGTTTAAAATAAAATTGAAGAAACAGTTTGTTAATATAGCACTGTATCACTATCCTCCCGTTGTTCATTGATTTGATCCAGCGAGTACCAGTAACATCTCCATTGTGAGACCTGTTACTGTTTTTTGGCATATCGAATACGCCACGGGGAGCTTGCCAGGCTTTGCCGGGCGGGCGGGAGCTTGCCAGGCTCTTGAGAGGGATGGAGGAATTGACCCGGGTCATGTGCAAGGCACTCTACCCACTATGCTATTGCTCCACCCCCTGTTGGTGAGTATGGTGTTAAAATTGTATATGTATGAAACTACATTAACAGTATTTTAATCATAGTACCTCAATAAAGATTAAAAATAAAACAAAAGAGATGCCTGAAAAAAATCTAAGATTGAAGATAAACATCTTACATTGCTTAATAGTGATAAAAATGGCAAAGTTCACATATTTCTTAATCTTACACCAGTTCTTCATCAACTAAGAATTTTTAAAAAATAATTTATGATAAATTTTGAAAGTTAAAAGAATAAAAAACAATAATGAATATAATGAAATGAATAAATAAATTTTGAAAGTTAAAATAATAAAAAACAATAATGAACATAATGAAATGAATAAATACCAAAATTTTTTAGGTCACAATGATATCCAGTTGTAAGGAATTTCTAGATGTAAAATTAAGAATAAATGAAAAGAAAATGCTGAATACTTTGAACAAAGATCCAAATAGGATAACTATCAGGTACCAAAACTAAACATTTTAAGTAATTTTCAAAGCTTTAATTTAATTTAAATAATAATAAAGTTTTGCCTTGTGTTTTTATTCTAGATATCCAATGGAAGGAAGAATTAAAACAAGAGAAATGAAAGTAAATTGGTAAAGATAACTTAAATATCTCAAAGTACTGACTACTTATTCATAGTTCATATTTACAAAATTTTATTAAAATTTTAAGCATTTTAAATTTCTGTATTATGAAATTGGATATATTTATGTTAAAAGATTCAGAATGTAAGTGTGAAATTAATTTCCAAGAACTTTTAGACTTTAGTTAAAATTGATTTCTTTGTAATTTTTAAAAAATATTTATTGAGAATGTTTTCTGTTGAAGCAAAGTGATTGAGAGAAGACATGCTCACCATCGGGAATTTTCAAGTTAGCTTGAACAGGAACCGTGCAAATAAAAATAATGGGCAATGAAGTGACATCTGCACTTGTTTGTTCATTGCAGCACTCTTTACAGTAGCCAGAAACTGGAAGAGACCTGAGTGCCCAAGAACAGATGACTGGTTAAAGAAACTTTGGTACATCTACACAATGGAGTACTATGTAGCTCTTAGAAAAGATGAAGTCATGAAATTTACATACAAGTGGTACAATATGGAAAGTATCATGCTAAGCGAAATGAGTCAGAAAGAGAGGCATAGACATAGAAAGATTGCATTCATCTGGGGGATATAAAATAACAAAATATGAGATTAATACCCAAGAATAGCTGAGATCAACACCAGGAGGATTACTCCATAGCTTAGAGGCCAGCCGGGTATTCTAGGGGAAGGGACAGTTCAGATAGAAAAGGGAACACCAAATGGAGGGTGCTTGGAGGATCCTCCCAGGAGGGGAGATGCAGGTTGAAAGTAGACTGGACTGAACATGTTTGCCACTCAATGCCTCTTTTGCTGATCACAACACCCAAAAGGAGAGAGAGAACAAAAGGGAATGCCCTGCCACAGTGGCAGGGGGGGTGGGGGGGATGGGGGGATGGGGGGGAGGGATATTATCCTGGTGGTGGAAAATGGGCACTGGTGGAGGGATGGGTATTTGATCATGGTATGACCGAGATCTAAGCACAAAAATTTGTAAATCTACAACTGTACCTCATGGTGTTTCACTAATAATAATAAAAAAAAAAAGAAAATTGCAAAAAAAAAATGGGCAATATGAGAACATTTCAATAATTGCATATTGAATAATAGTGACATTCTAGATAAGATAGGCAGTAAAAGCAAAAACGTGAGTGAAGGGATGCATATATGACAGTAATGTGAATATCTTTCCGGACTGGGAAATTTGTAAAGAAAATTAGTCACTGAAAGAGTAAAGTAAGGTTGTACAGCAATTGGTAGTGATTTTTAACCCAGTTTTCCACCATAAATGCGATATTCTTTTCCTCTATATCAAATGCTTAGTTATCTGAGTACTTATTTCTTAGTGCTTAATTTTTTAATTTAATTTAGATCATTTGATCGTTTTAGTAAAATTACTTCCCCTCCTCTTCCCACACTGTGCTGGGGATTTAATTCATGGCCTCCAACATGCAAAGCATATGCTATAGCATGAGTCACATCACTAACCTGAAAATGATTTTTGTGTTGTAGCTCAATCAAACCAGTTAGGCAAATAATTTCTTTTCCTCTTTATGTAGAGTTCATTCTTTCTTTGGAATACTCCTGGACATACCATTGAATTTTTTTTCCCAAATACCTTGAAGTGAGGGAATAACTCATCAGGCAAATCTAAAACTGGAGAAACAGAAGTTAATGTTTATTTTTATGATTGCATTTCTAAAAATTCATATATCCTTAGAGATCACAGTGAAGTTAAAGATAATGTAGCCCAATTACTTTTTAGAATTTTTTTATTAATCACTGTGAGATAGACCCTTACAAAGCTGTTCATGATTAGGTTTCAGTCATATAGTTCTAACACCCACCCCTCTACCTGTGTAAAGCCCAATTATTTTATTATGCAAATGAAATTATGCCCAAATAATTTGTTACTTGTCCAGAGCCATATTCCTATATCGTAATACCAAAACTGAATCTCAGTCAATTTATTTTCCAATGCTGAATTCAGATAAGACAAGAAATTTCTTCCAAAACATTCTTTTGGGTAACTGTTACTTGAATTCTTAGTTCTTCCATTAGCATTGCCTTAAACTGGATCCTAATTTTTTTATAAGGGCTGTCAAATATAAAATTGATAGCTTCATAATTTTTATACACATTAAAATTTAATTTCTCATTGTCAGCCACCATTGTACATTCAGTCAAGTATGGTCAAGCCATGAAAGTGTATATGCTTATTTTTATTAACCTAAAATGTATATACTTGTAATAGATGATAATAACTAATAATTATAACTTTCATATCCCTCTCATATCCCTGTTAACATTTATAAATTTCACATCTGTTCCCCCTCGAGCAAATCGATGAACAACGGGAGGTCAGTGACAGTGATAGTTTCTTCAAGTGGATCTTGATCTTCTTAGTTTTACTTTTTTTATATACTTCAATATCTGTTCTTTGATTTAAGATTTTTTTTAAAAATAATTAATTGAGGCCAAAAGGTGCCTCACAAGCAGTAGGCCTCTCACCACTTCCCAGTATGACTATAACAGCAATTCATTGCTAAGGCTCAAGGTTGTGCTGCTGTGATGGCCCTTCAGTGCCAGGGATTACCTGGGTTCACCCCATTTATGCTCAGGAGCTTCTCGGTAGGTAGGTTCTTGGTAGGAGGGAATGACCTTCAGGGCTGCACTCAGTGATTTCGGAAGACTGTGTGGTGCCAGGGATTGAACCTGATCATCCATGTTAAGACATGGCCTTAAACCTTGTGCTATCTCTCCAGCCTTTAAGAGTTGTTTTTTTGTTTGTTTTAAAGACTTATTTCCAGAACTTTCCTCTCTAGCTGTAGAGAGGAAAGAAAGCTCTGCTTTCTTTAACTGATATTTTTCAGTGAATTCATATCATGTATTTCCGAGTGTGTGATTTTTTTATTTTTTATTCCTTTTTTATATAAGTAAGGCACAGACTAATTTTGAGTCCAAAAAATTGCACTTATTTTAATTGTTGGTATGTGTAATAAGTACTGTTCTGTTTTGTTTTGTTTTGTTTTGTTTTGGAAGGGAGTACATCCAGCAATGCTCAGGACTTACTCCTGGCAGTGCTTGGGGGAACCTTATGTTTGAAAAGGATTGAACTTGGGGTGGCTGCAAGGAAGGCAAGTGCTCTAACCACTGTACCCTACCAGTACTGTTTTGAGTTAACATGACTATTTACTCTTTGTTTTCCTATTATTTTTTCTTTTGCCTTTTTTGACTCTTTTTCAAATATTTATTATTTTTATTTCTGTCTCTTCCCTTAAAATTTTATTTTGCTTATGTAAATTTATACTTTTCTATTAATGACTGTCGTAAATGAACATTAAACAGTTTTTCCATCTAAGATAAAAACTATCGGGGCTGGAGCAATAGCACAGCGGGTAGGGCATTTGCCTTGCACGCGGACAACCCGGGTTCTATTCCCAGCATCCCATATGGTCCCCTGAGCACCGCCAGGGGTAATTCCTGAGCACAGAGCCAGGAGGAACCCCTTGCATTGCAGGGTGTGACCCAAAAAGCAAAAATAAATAAATAAATAAATAAGATTAAAACTATTATATTTTTACTTTTGTCCTTTTTTTAAACACTCCTTGAGATAATTTGGAGTTTCAATTCTAGATTGTTAATTTTAAAATATTTTCTGTGCATTCAAAATTACAGATTTATAAACTTTTCATTGCTTACTTCATGAGTCTTTGCGAGCTCGGACGTTAGCTTGCAGTTGCCTGAGGCATGCGCCAAACCACGTTGGCAAATAAGCTCAAGAGTTTTCGAAGACAGGCGTTTTTTTGTGGCTATCTCTCTCTTGGCGTTCCTCGCACAATCATGGAGGTGCTGAACCAGTCTATTGTATTCCTCATCAATGTTGTCAACAATGGCATCTTCCCATGTTGTAGCAATAGTGCCAAAGAGCTCCCATTTGGTGGTCGTTCTGGGAGTTCTCTTCTTAAACTTTGCAGCCCTTTCTCCCCGTTCTGTGAAGTAGAATTTTGCACGAAGGAGACGGTGGTCCGATCCTGTTTGGAATTTTGGGACAACAGCAACATCGGTCAGGCAAAACCGTCAATTGAATATGATATGGTCTTTGTGGAATCGTCCACCGGGAGACTCCCATGTCCAACGTTTAGATTCAGCCTTCTGGAACTGTGAGTTACCATGGATGGTCTTGGTCGACATGATGAACTCAGACAGTCTCTCACCCTGTTCCTTCCATTCTAGGCCATGGGTCCCGATGTGAAGTTCTTCAGCTGATCTTCTCGGTCCTATCTTGGCATTAAAATCACCCACAATGATCTTGTAGAAGGTGTGGTCTTCTTTATAGAACTTCTCCAGCTCCATGTAGAACTTCTCGATTTCTCTTTCATCATAATGAGATGTTGGTGCGTAGACAACAAAGATAGAAACTGCCGGCAGTGAGCCACATCTATTCAAATATAAACGTCTGATTTGGGTTGTTAGGCATTCGAATGAATCAATGCTCATGGCTAAATTTGTGTTGACAAGGACACCGACGCCTCCGACACCTCTTTTATCACTTGTTCCGAGGAACAATTCTTCTCCAGTGTCGAAAACGGCATGATGAGATTGATGCCTTCTTGTCTCGGTCAGACCAATGATGTCGTACTTGATCTTTCGCGCTTGTACCATCAGGTCCTCGATGGATGCATCTGATGCTAGCATACGTGCATTGAAAGTACAGACAATCATTTTTGTCTTCCTTCGTGGTGACAGCCTAGTTCGGCCTTGAGATTTTATCGGCCTCTCCTTTCTCATCCTTCTCAGTTCTGCCATGTTGGTGAAGCCTTCAGGGTCAGGTGAATGAGACCCATTGTAATTACTGGTTTTGGCATATCGAATACACAATGGATAGCTTGCCCAGCTCTGCCGTGTGGGCGGAATACTCTCGGTAGCTTGCCAGTATTTCCAAGAGGGATAGAGGCTTTTGGGGCGACCTCTAATCGCCCTCGTAGGTGTTACCATATTTGAACCCTATCAAATATGGTATGGCAATTCCGGCAATTCCAGAAGATGGGTATTTAGTGTCTTATGATGTGTCGCGCGGCTGAGAAGCAAAGCGGCCGCGCAGGTCCGGAAAGCATCCTGGAGTGTGGCGGCGGCTGGGTAGTGGAGGTAGTGTCAGTAGTGGAGGTCTACCATTGGGGTATTTATCTGGTCCCGGTAGGGGTAGGGTGGGTCTTCTGTGCGCAATCCGATCCCTGGGTCTCTGGTGGTTGGTGGAAGCAGACAGGGCAGGGTAGGGTGGGGCTCCTGATTATAATCCCTTTGTCACCTGTGGTTGGTTGGAGCAAGCAGAGAATCTCTGTCGCTGGGTCCGTTGAGCCTGGAGTCCAAGGTCTCAGAGAGTTCCGTTTATCTTGTTCTGTGGGAGATGCGATCAAGGAAGACCTCAAAGAGAGAAGAGCAGAAGTGCTGGTAGATGCGGCAGAAGCCAGGAAAAGTATTCGTAACGCCCGCCTGTCCTTTGCCAACTATAAGACCAAGATGACTGCCCTCCGATGTCCTGATGGATCTATCACATCCTCCAGAACGGCAATGGAGAAGATTATCCATGACTTCTACTCAAATCTCTTCAAAAGCCATGTCCACTTGCCGACATACCAAATTCCACAGGATGGATATGTTGTTCCCAATGTTCTCCCTTCCGAAATCTGACACGCCTTTTCCTCAGTAAAGAAACGAGCAGCACCCGGCCTAGACAAGGTCAGACCTGAACACCTGAAGAACCTGCCGTCAGTACTCATCAATACGCTGGCTCGGCTCTTCACATGCTACCTGTCTGAATGCAAGGTTCTGTCCCAGTGGAAAGCCAGCAGGACTGTGCTGCTGTTCAAGAAGGGAGACATCCATGACTTTGGTAACTATCGCCCAATCTGCCTGTTGTCTGTCATCTACAAGTTGTTCACTCGAGTCATCCTAAATAGGATTGGCAAAACACTAGATGAAGGACAACCATGCGAGCAAGCCAGGTTCCGCAAAGGATTCAGCACCATCGACCATATCCACACGATAACCAGGCTCATTGAGGTTTCTTGGGAGTTCAAGATGCCGCTCTGTCTAACGTTCATTGATTTAAAGAAGGCCTTTGATTCTGTTGAGTCGGAAGCGGTCATTGAAGCCCTAGCCAATCAGGGCATTCAAACTCAATACATCAAGATCCTCCGTGAGCTATATTGCAGATTCACTACCAGGATCTCACCATTCTACAAAGAAGTGATCGTTGATGTCAAGAGAGGGGTTCGGCAGGGTGATACCATTTCACCAAAACTCTTCAGTGCCACCCTCAAGAACATCATGCGACGACTGGAATGGGAAGGAATGGGAGTGAAGATAGATGGTCGGCAACTACACCACCTCCACTTTGCTGATGACATTGTTTTAATAACACCAAACATCAGCCAAGCAGCACAAATGCTGGCCGACTTCGACCATGAGTGTGGAAAGGTCGGACTACAGCTGAATCTTATGAAGACAATGTTTATGAGAAACAGCCTCGTTCCTGACGCCCCATTCGCTCTCAATGGAACGACCATCTCCGAATGCAACAGCTATGTGTACCTAGGTCGAGAAGTCAACATGACAAATGACCTGGCACCCGAGCTACGCAGGAGGAAGAGAGCAGCTTGGAATGCCTTCAAGAGCGTCGAAGAAATAGCTAAGAGGACGTAGAACCTCCGGCTCCGGGCACATCTCTTTGATTCCACTGTTCTTCCTGCATTAACATATGCCTCAGAGACCAGGGCCCTACGCAAACAGGATGAGAACACTATTCGGGTCTCCCAAAGAGGAATTGAAAGAGCTATGCTTGGAATATCACGTTTCACTCAAATGAGAGAAAGAATCTGGAGTTCCAACCTCCGTCGACGATCAAGACTCAGGGATGCTGTCTCGTTTGCCAAGGTGTCAAAAATCAGATGGGCTGGTCACGTAATGAGATTTCAAGATGACCGCTGGACTAGAGCTGTTACAGACTGGATTCCACGGGATGTCAAAAGACCGCGTGGCCGGCCACCTACCAGATGGTCAGACTTCTTCATCAAGATCATGAATGATCGGTTTGAGGCTCTTAATGTTCCTAGAGTGAACAGATGCCATTGTGCCACACTAGCACACCACAGGGACAAATGGAGACTTTACTGGCGCCTGCTCGAGCAAATCGACGATTAACGGGAAGTTAAGTGATTAAGTGACTTCATGAGTCTTTAAATCTGTCATCTTTGCAGCAAAGAAATGTATTTGACTAAAAGTTGGCTAAGTCATTCACCAGAACTTTGTTTGATACTGTTCTTTACATTTTTAGTAATCTGCTTTTTCTTTTTTTTTTTTTTCAGTCTTTTGCTAATAATCACCTGTATGTGGGGGGTCAAGGGAGGACATAACAGAAGTGCTCAGGGTTTAATCCTGGCTCTGTGATCAGTAGTCATTCTTTTTTTTTCTTCTCTTTTTGGGTCACACCCAGCGATGCTCAGGGGTTATTTCTGGCTCTACACTTAGAAATTACTCCTGGCAGTGCTTGGGGGACTATATGGGATGCTGGGGATCGAACCCAGGTTGGCTGTGTGCAAGGCAAACGCCCTACCCGCTATGCTATTGCTCTGGCCCCTCAGTGGTCATTCTTGATGGTACTCTGGAATCCATATGTGGTACTAGGAACCAAACCTGAGTCAGTCACATACAGGGCAGGCACCTTATCTACTGTATTTTCTTTCTGGCCCTAATGCTCTTTTTCTTCTTCCTTGGAATTTAAAATTATTTTTCTGTTTCTGTGTTAAGAGATTTTATAGTGAAGATGTGGGGAATGTATTTTGTACCTCAATCTGGGGAATATATTAATATGAAGACTTGTACCTTTCTCAATTCTGGAAATTTTCTTCTACAAATCCACTTTAATGATTTAAATTAATTATTTAAATTATTCTCTCAATTTACACTATGTAAAACTCTTACTAGAAGAACACTGGAACTTCACATTTTGTACTCTCTCATATTTCAAAATATCTTTGTTCTTGTGAAGAATATATGTTTGGAGAATGACTTAGATCAGTGTCATTGATCTTAATTTACTCTTCAGCTATATCTACAGTTTTATTCTGGAATAATTTTTAAATTTCACCAGATCTCCAACTTTCTAAAATGTGTATTTTTATGATCTGAAAATATTGCTTATAAAAATCAATTTTATGTATTTTAAAACTGATTTTATCTTGCTGTTCTCTGTTTTCTAAATTGTTAGTTACCTTATTTATTAATATTACCCTTTTTAGTGTGTTGGCTATGCTAGGTGGTGCAACCCAGAGGTGTTAATGTTGTTGGGACACAAATCGAGGTCCTCAAACATGGAAGGAACTCTACTACTCTACCAGAGCTATATCATTGGCCCCATTAATCCATATTCTTAACTACACAGGAAAAAGATAACATTTCTCAACCAACTTTGTAGTTTGATGTGGCCCTACAACTAAGATATTTCTAGTTAATGAGATATAGGTAAAAGTGTGAAATTCATCTTCCTAGAATGTTGCTAAAAGGAAGTGGAGTCAGGTTGTAAACAGGACATTATTTCTTTACCCCTTATTCTTTCCTTTCCTCCTATGTCATTTATGGAGTAAATATACAATCGCTAGTACCAACCAACCTTCTTAGACTGTAAGATACTTTGAAGATATAAGCTAAACATGATGCACTGTAGCACTGTAGCACTGTCCTCCAATTGCTCACCAATTTGCTCTAGCGGGTCCAGTAACATCTCCATCGTGAGATTTGTTGTTACTGTGTTTGGCTTATCGAATATGTCACGGGTAGCTTGCCAGGCTTTGCCGAGCAGGCAAGATACTCTCAGTAGCTTGCCGTGCTCTCCGAAAGGGGCGGAGGAATAGAACACAGGTCAGCCACACTAGCCGCATGCAAGGCAAGCGTCCTACCACTGTGCTGTCGCTCCAGCCCAAGCTACACATGGTAAAGAGCAGAAATATTGGTCCCTGGTCATTTGAAGGATCACAGGACTAAGTTTAGGATTACCTAGGTGGGTATCTTTTTACACCAGAGAATAAGCAATTTAATGAATCTTGTAAATTGGTCATAGTTGAGTCTACTTCAAACTAATTCAATACCACATCTCACTTGATCCTTTCAATAATCTTAATTTAGTCATCCTATAACTACCACACAATTCTATTCCCGTTAGTTCAAGTACCAGAAGTGCCATGTCACTTCAACTGAGAGACTTAATGTTTCTACAGAGGACAAGCCTGGATGGGAGTGAAATAGCCCTAACAAGGCTCTAACTAGAATAAATTCCTGTTCTGCCTTTCATTCTTGTTTAAATAGTATTTCAAAAATCTTACATTTACTCCAGCAATTTATGCATTCCACGATTTTTCAAAAGTCCTGTTTTTCTTCTGTGTGGAAGAAAGAACACTATTCACATTTTTCCTTCAGGTTCTTCTTTGTAACCAAATCTTGTAACTTTCTGTTTCCTAATATATGATATAAAATAACTTAGAATTATACCATAGCTAAAGAAAATAGTCTGTCAACTGAAGGTACACGTTCTGAAAATGGGGTTTGTTCTTTCTTTGTATTTTCACATATCTTCTACTAAAACTAAGCCATGATTGTAGAATTATTCTTCCTACTTGCCCTTTGCACAGCTGATGTGTTTTGATCTTGTCATGAGACCACTCTTCCCCCAAAAATATAATATAAGTTTGATCATTTTAGTTAGATCCAGAGTTATTTTCATGTCAACGATGGCTAGTTATTTTAACAGTCAAAACAGGCAGCTAACTGGAACCATAATAATAGTACAGCAGTTAGGGCATTTGCCTTGCACGAGCCTGACCTATGTTTGATCCCTGACATCCTATATGGACCACTGAGCATAACCAGGAGTAATTCCTGTGTGTTGTGTCATGAGTAAGCCTAAGCATCTTGGGTGTGGCCCCCAAATAAAAAATAAAACAAAAAAAAACAAAACCAACAACAGTTGCTTAAAAACAAAAGCAGAGAACAAGGAATCTATGTTACAGAGTGCACAGTAGAAATAGTTGATTTGGGCATAAGTTTGCCATCTTCGAACCTGGTGCCTTGTTGCCAATAAAGCTCTTTTCCACTGTCACTGTCACTGTCCTCCCGTTGTTCATCGATTTGCTCAAGCAGGCATCAGTAATGTTACTGTTTTGGGCATATTGAATACATCACGGGTAGCCTGCCAGGCTTTGCTGTGCGGGCGAAATACTCTCGGTAGCTTGCCGGGCTCTCCAAGTGGGGCGGAGGAATCGAACCTGGGTCGGCCACATGCAAGGCAGAAGCCCTACCCGCTGTGCTATCGCTCCAGCCCTAGCTCAAGACAGAATAGATGGTATATCCTTTTCCTTTAATCACTTAAGTTCTGTAGCCAGGAAACTGCTCATTTCTAACAATCAGCTAATAGACAGAACAGATGCTTCAGCATCTAGCCACTATACCTGTTATTCAGTTGGCACTTAAGATATTTGTTGATTATATACATTGTGCTGGGCTGGAGTGATATCACACCGGGTAGGGCCTTCGGCCCAGCCGACCCCTCTCGGAGAGTCCAGCAAGCTACTGAGAGTATCTCGCCCGCACGGTAAAGCCTGGCAAGCGCCCCATGACGTATTCAATATGCCAAACACAGTAACAAGAAGTCTCACAATGGAAATGTTACTGGGCCCGCTTGAGCAAATTGATGAACAATGGGAGGACAGTGTTACAATGCATGCATTGTTCTATTTTCTATATCTTGCAAAGATAAGAAGACAGAACTGTATTGGAGGACAGATTGATAATTTTAGATGTTTTTTGATATGATCATGTGTTACACAAATCAAGACAGAAGAATTTCAAAATGAGATAATTAAGTTAACTATTGTGCTTTAATTTTTATTTTTTGCATTTTTATTGAATCACTGTGAGATAGACCCTTGCAAAGCTGTTCATGATTGAATTTCAGTCATACAGTATTCCAACACCCATCCCTCTACCAGTGTACATTTCCCAACACAGTGTCCCCAGGTTCCCTCCCATCACCCTCCACCTCCCACCCCCCACTCCCTGCCTGCCTCTATGGCAGGTGCTTTTCTTCTCTCTCTCTCTCTCTCTCTCTCTCTCTCTCTCTCCCTTTCTCCCTCTCTCTCCTTCTCTCTCTCTGTCTCTCTGTCTCTCTTCCTCTCCCTCTCCTTTTGGGCATTGTGGTTTGCAGTATTGATACTGATACTCTTGTTCCTTCCCTTCCTCTCTCCCTCCCTCTCTCTTTCTCTCTCTCTCTCTCTCCCTCCCTCCCTCTCCTTTTGGGCATTGTAGTTTGCAATATTGATATTGAAAGATTATCAAGAATATCCCTTTACTTACTTTTAACTCTCAGATCTTGCCCAGTGTGATCATTCCCAGCTATTATTGTCATACTGGTCTCTTCTCTATCTTACCTACCCTCAGTCCCACACACACTTGTGGTTAGTTCTAGCCATTGACCAGTCTTCCTAATCCCTGTCTTCCCTGGCCATGGATATTAGCCTTTACTATATATTTTTTTATATACCACAAATGAATGCAGTCATTCTGTGTCTGTCCCTCTCCGTCTGACTCATTTTACTCAGCAAGATTCTCTCCACATCCATCCACTTATAGGCAAATTTCATGACTTCATTTTTCCTGACAGCTGCATAGTATTCCATTGTGTAGATTTGTCATTGTTTTTTTTGTTCCATTCATCTGCTCTTGGACATTCAGGATGTTTCCAGGTTCTGGCTATGGTGAATAGTGCTTGTGTAATAATTTTAAAGGAAGTAATGAAATGTGTTCTTTTCATTAGTCTCATTCAGGCTCAGCTAGGATGCATTCCTATACAAGACTTCGCTTTGACACAAGATACCTCAAAGATTTTCAGAAATGGTTCTCGAATTACAAGATGTAATGTATTAATACTAATCAATTTTCAGTATTTTTCCAGTCAACTAGTATACTGAATTAACATTGGAAATTTTTTTAGGGCTATCAGAATTTATGGCTACTCAAGAAAAGAAGTTTATCATACTATTAAACAGTTTGATATTAGCAAAATGTTTTAGATGTAAACTTTGGGAAAACTCTAAGCATGTATCCAAACAACTGGAAAAAATTGGTAGGTACAATAAATGTGTTCGTTGTCAATATCTGTAATTTGTTTTATTTTTAAGTGTTTTAAAAACTGCTTTGGGGCCAAAGCAATAATACAGCAGGTCGTGTGTTTGCCTTTCACATGGCCAGCCCGGGTTCAATTCCCAGCATCCTAAAGGGTCCTCCAAGCACCACCAGGAGTAATTACTGAGTGCAGGGCCAGGAGTAAGCCCTGAGCATCTCCAGGTGTGACCTAAAAAGCGTAAAACAAACAAACAAGCAAAAAAAAAAAAACAAAACTAAAATAGATACAGATATTTAACTTTAAAAACTAAGGTAGGACTAAATAAGGTATGATGTTTCTCTGAAGTTGTGATTTCATTTGCTCCTGCTTAAAGGATTATTCCATTTGTAATTAATTAGGAAAACCAGAAAAAATGAATATCCTCATTTAAAAATTTATTTTTGAACCGAAAATGACATTTCATTTTAATTTCAATAGCTATGTGGTGGCTGCTCTATTTTTCACCTTTTTTCTGATGGAGGAGGTTAGGCTACCCTGATGATGTTCAGGGTACCATGCTGTGTGGGGGATAGGATCCAAAACTGCTGGATGCAAATCATTACTCAAGCAAGCCCTTTGAGTAATTACCCCAGTCCCTCCCTCTTCCATTTTTATAACTCTTGTTTCAATCTCAATGACAAGGTACAGAGTTAATACCTCTGGCTTATTTCTGGTTCATTATTAATACTTTAATCACTTATTGACACCTGTATCTTAACTGCTTGTTTTCAATAACAATAGGACTTTGGTACTGATGTTACAAAGAGTACATAGACAAATTATTGTACCTGATTGTTTCCTATCTGGCTCATGACATAAATTGGAATCTGGCTTATGATATAAATGGGAAAACTCTAGAAGGTGCTATTTACAAAGACTGGGATAAACTCAAGCACTCTTAAGTTTCAAAATTTGTGCCTTTGGCTTTGTGAGATTTTTTATTTTGGGGATAGAGGGTAAAGGGAGCTATACCTGGCTCTGTTCAGGGCTTATTCCTGGCTCTGTGCTCAAGGATCACTCCTTGCGGGAATTAGGCCAGATGGGGTGTCACGGATCAACCTGGGTCAGCTGCATGCAAGCAACTGTTGACCCAATTGCTTTTTGTAAAAAAAAAAGAAACCCTATTGTTAAACTCTGAGAGTGCTTTATATATCTTGGATATTATTCTTTTGATGAATAATTTGTGAATATTTTTCTCAGGAAATAGGGTGGTTTTATTTTAAGATTCATTTCTGCACAGTGAATAAGCTTTTTAGTTTGATTTAGCCTCATTTCTTTATTTTCTTTATTTCTGCAAATTTTTTTCCCAGTGGGGTCAGACTCTTGGACAGTTATGCCTATGTTTTCTTCCACGTATATTATTGGAATAACTTTGATGTCAAAGCGTATAATACATTTTTTCATAATAATAAGTAAGAGAAATACCTGAAAGTTAAAGAATAGTTAAAGTTCTGAGTAAGGAATACTAATAATATGTGTGTCTTAGATAAGGTAGTAATATTTTGGAGTTTTATACTTCTAACAATATCTTTTATTTTGGGATTTGGATAAATTCATTCTTAAGAGTATAATAAACATAACTTTCAGTCTCTTATAAAGGCAGGCAGGGGGTGGGGGGGTGATGGGAGGTAACCTGAGGACACTGCTGCTAGGAAATGTACACTGGTGGAGGAATGGGTGTTGGAATACTGAAATACAGTCAAGGACAGCTTTGTAAGGGTATATCTCACAGATATTCGATAAAATTTTTTTAAAAAAACAAAAACAAACCAAAAATTTTCTTAAAACACAAGTAAACAGAAAAAAATGGAATTAAATTTTGATATATTGAAAGAACAAAATTAAAGCAAGTGTGACCCAAAAATAGTAAGAGTAGGAAATTAGTTGAGAAAGGTAGCCTGTGTTCAACTTTCATAGTTAAGGGGGTTTGGCCATAGTAAGGAAATTGCCACTTTATTCTAAATGCTTCTGGAAGACATTGGAAGTTTTAGGTAGAGGAATAGAATGATCTGAATTATGTACAGAATCATAGAGATAACTGTTTCTAAAATAGCTCAGAGAACCTTAGATGCATGAAATAATATTCCTATCCTAAATAAGGTTGTCATTTTTTATCAAATATTAATACTAGGTCTCTTGATACTTGTCCTATGGATCATATATGGTCAAGCTAAGGGTTGAAACAACATGTGGACCAAAGAGTTACTCTTTTTTAAAATAAAGTAAATGTATGTCTTATTTTGGTTTGAAAAAATTAAAAGTTAAACAATTAAATGATGCCATAGCCAGAATAATTGAATTGTAAACTTGAGAAAAAAACTTAAAACTCATTGTCTAAATCTTAATAATTTTATTGATGTATTTGTTAAATATTTAAGTATGGATTTAGTTTTAAATGGATTATTTAGAAAACATTATTTAATTAATTTCCCACAGGTATATCATTATCAAATGCAATGGTTAATGCAGGTTTGACTTCCTTTAAAAAAATAGAAGAAAAAAATGCAAGAGAACTTGAACTGGTATTTAATGTTTACTTATTTCAAATTTTTCCTGAATTCTACCTAAATTTTAAAACCTGTTGTTTGTTTTTATTTACACTAAAAGTAATTTTCCTTTTCATTGTCATATTTCAGTTTATCAGTGTTTCGGCTTAAAAGGATTGTTAAAATTATTGACTTTTAAAATATTTTGCTAAGATGTTTTAGAATTGTAGTAAGAATCTAATGATATAAATGTTTTTAGATTTTAAATAGGCATCCGCCTTTTGGAACACAAATAAAAGAAACTGTGATGTATCTTCCAAAATATGAGCTTGAAGTAAAACAGGTAACTTTTTAAGATTCTTTTTTAGGCATTTAACTTTTCTTAAAGGTATTTTGATTGTCTTTTCAGGAGTAAAATTATTCATGACTGTCTTGGAACTAAATCTGAGTTGTAAGGTTATTTGTAACATTTTTTGTCTATTTTGTTTTTGTTTTTAAAGATTACAAGATATAATGAAACCACAGCAGAAATATTAGTGACCATTGTGTTAAAAAACTTTGAACAGCTACAAACTAAAAGAACAGCACCAGATTCTCACTATGTTACATTAATCATAGGTGATGCAGATAATGAACTAGTTTTTAAGCACAAAATTATGTAAGTGTTAAAGTTACATTATTTGATTTTATTTTTAGGCATATACTATAATAAAAATTACACAGAAAAGCAAAAAAGTTGAATTACAATTTTTAAATCTATATATGGATAGTTTCTCTATTAAATGAGATATTGACTTTTTATTTATAGTTTTAGATTGTTATATTTAGTACTAAAAAGAACAAAGTGAAAAATCACTATGATCTGAAAAAAGAAACAATAGTTACTGTTGCCAAAATTTCTAATTGGGTTGTTTTTATCTGGTTATTCATGATATTACTATTGTTTAAGTTCAGTTTTCCTTTTTCTGACTTCAAAATATAACTTCTATTATGAATTTAAATATAAAACTTTCTAGAGACCCATTGTAGCAATCATAGCATTTATATCCAAGGTATGGAGGAGGTATCTACCTTTGTTTATTTGGAAGGCCACACCTGTTGATATTCAGGGCTTACTCCTGATTCTGTTCAGGGATCACTTCTGGCAGGGCTGAGGGGATCATATGGAGTGCTGAGAATTAGGGTGCTTGCCCTCAGGTCAACCACGTGGGAGGCAAGCACCCTACCCACTTTACTCTCTCCAGCCTGGAGGCACCCTTCTTTTTATTATTATTATTTTGTTTGATTGTTTTAATGAATAACCATGAGATACAGTTACATACTTAAAAACTTCCATGATTACGTTTCAGTCATACAATGATCGAGTACCCATCCCTCTACCAGTGCCCATTCTCCACCACCAATGTTCTCAATATTCCTCCTGCCACTCCCACCTCTTCCCAACCCCTGCCTCTGTGGCAGACACATTCCCTCTTATTCTCTCTCTCTCTCTCTCTCTCTCTCTCTCTCTCTCTCTCTCTCTCTCTCTCTCTCTCTCTCTCTCTCTCTCTCTTTTGGATGTTATAGTTTGCAGTACAAGTACTAAGCGGCCATCATGCTTGGTCCATAGCCTACTTTCAGCATTCATCTTCCATCGTGAACAATCCCTCCCTCCATCATTTACTTAGTGGTTCCTTCTCTATCCCAGCTGCCTTTTCCCTCAGCATATGAGACTGGCTTCTATGCTGTGGCATGATCCTCTGGCCCTTATCTCTACTATCCTTAGGTGTTAGTCTCCTATTATCTTACTTTATGTTCCACAAATGATTGCAGTCATTCTATGTCTGTCCCTCTCTTTCTGATTCATTTCACATAGTATGATACTCTCCATTTCCATCCATTTATATGCAAATTTCATGTTTTTTATCTTTTCTAACAGCTGCATAATCTTCCATTGTGTAGACATACCAAAGTTTCTTTTTTTTAATATTTATTAGTGAGACATTATGAGGTACAGTTGTAGACTTACAAATTTTTGTGCTTGGGTTTCAATTATACAATGATCAAATACCCATCCCTCCACCAGTGCCCATTTCCCACCACCACGGATCCCAGTATCCCTCCCACCCCCCATCCCCCCATCCCACCCTGCCTCTGTGTCAGGGCATTCCCTTTTGTTCTCTCTCTCTTATTGGGTGTTGTGGTTTGCAAAAGAGGCAATGGGTGACAATCATGTTTGGTCTATAGTCTACTTTCAGTATGCTTCTCCTATCCTGGGAGGATCCTCCCAACACCCTTTATTTGGTGTTCCCTTCTCTATCTGAGCTCCCTTTTCCCCTAGCATGTATGGTTGGCCTCCAAGCCATGGAGTAAAATTCCTGGTCAAAGTTTCTTTAATGAGTCATCTGTTCTTGGGCACTCAGTATTTTTCCAGATTCTGGCTATTCTAAATAGTGCTGCAATAAACATACAAGTGCAAATGTCATTTCTACTGTACTTTTTTCATCTCCGGGATATATTCCCAGAAGTGGTATTGCTGGGTCAAATGGGAGCTCAATTTCTAGTTTTTTGAGAAACGTCCATATTGTTTTCCAAAAGGGCTGATCAGTTGGCATTCCCACCAGCAGTGAAGGAGAGTCCCTTTCTTCCCACATTCACACCAACAGCGGGTGCTTTTGTTCTTTTGGATGTGGGCCAGTCTCTCATGTCAGATGATATCTCATTGTTGCATCTCCCTGATTATTAGTGATGAAGAGCATTTTTTATGTGCGTTTTGGCCATTCATATTTCTTTTTTGAGAAAGTTTCTGTTCGTTTCATCACCCCATTTCCTGATGGGATTGGATCTTTTCTTCTTCTTGTGTTCAACCAATGCCTTGTATATCCTTGATATCAACCCCTTATCAAGAAGGGTATTGGGTGAATATCCTTTCCCATTCTGTAGACTCTATTTTCCAGTCAGTTTCTTTTGAGGTCTCCCATCCAAGCACTAACCAGGCCCACCCTGCTTAGCTTCCGAGATCAGACGAGATCGGGCACGTTCAGGGTGGTATGGCCGT